>NC_072396.2:103757500-104370750 GCF_028885625.2 Pongo pygmaeus
TGAGTTTCTTTACTGATAGATGTATCATGTCTATCTTACCCAGGCTGAAAAAAAATGAGAATAATATTAGCTATAAGTAGTGGAGACACTTTAAAAAGTAGCAATTCATAATTTCATAAAGAGGAAAGTAGAAGACTCTTGTTTTGCAGCCTATAAGATCTTTTCTAATCTTATAATGTAAGATAAGTAATGTCAGTGAGCCATAAAATCTCAGTAGGACAGTTTCATGTCCTATACACATGCTGTGCATCTTTTCTGCTTGCAGAGTTCCATTTCAAGCAAACTGGAGGTGCTGACTTAAAAGCCTGAGCCTGTGTGTTTAATCTACATTGTTGGGATTGCCACTCCAGTGGCTAGGGTATGCCCTTTTTAAGGAATTTCCTTTAACCTGAAGTAAAAAAGATTAATTGAAACAAGTACAATTTTTTCTCCAAAGGGAGATTGTTTTTCTTCTTAATCATGTGTTTTTGTATTTGTTTGTTTGTTTGTTTCTGACACAAAGTCACATTCTGTCACCCAGGCTGGAGTACAGTGGTGCAAACTTGGTTTACTGCAACCTCTGTCTCCCAGGCTCAAGCAATTCTCCCAACCCAGACCCAAAAGTAGCTGGGACTAAAGGTGCATGCCACCACACCCAGCCGTTTTTCGTATTTTTTGTAGAGATGGTGTTTCACTATGTTCACTTACTTTTTTTCTTCTTCCTTTTAGCAAGCATTAATTAACTGAGGGCCTATGATGTGCCAGGCACTGTGTTAGGTATTAAAAGTACAGAGAAGAGTTAAAAATAAATTTGAAGTCTTTGTGGATAGACACACCGGCATAAGTACTTGAAAAACAAATACAACTAAGATGGAGGGGTGCATCAGGAAATGGATGCTGATCACTATAGCAAATATAAAGGGAATAAATATAAAGAAATTGCCAGTTTGTGCTTAGAATTGAGGTGAATCTTGCCCCTTGGAGAAAGCTCTATATCACAAGTCCTGAAAGAATAAGAATGTTGTATGGGATATAAAATCCAGTTGAAATATACTCATGAGACAGCAAATTATGCACCAAAGGCATTTTGCAATTAAAATCATAAAATCCTAAAGTTGAATTTACCTTTAATGATTATATAACTCTAGTAAGTGATGCATAGAATTGTCTTTTCTGATTCGGCCAAGGTTTATCCAGAGCCTTTTTATGGGAGGCTCCTTAGTTACAAATCTTGAGGATAAAAAACTCCCACATAAATGACTCAACCAAAGAATTGTTAAATATTGAGACTCAATTTGAACATAATTTAGTCATTCATTTCAACAAACGGTATTATGCTGGAGAAGAAGATTATAGGAGGCATTTGGTAGGCACTTTGGGAGATTCAAGGAGCTTATAGTCTATTAGGAGAGAGAAGTCATATATTACTTAGATTGAACCACATAAATGCTCCTTATGTGAGCCAAAATGGTTGAATGTTAATGATTTCATAAAGTTCAACTTAATACTAAAAGGCAAATCACAAAGGAAAAAACATAACTAATGTAAAAGAGATGCAAAAATACTATCCTAATTGATCAGATAAAGGAGTAAATATTGTTACCTCGAAGGCAGAGGTGGCAAAGTAGTCTTTTGGATAGCTTTTATAGAATATGGGTACAAATTTTATACACAGAAACAAAAATGGGTAGAACAGCAGGAACAAATGTATAGAGTTAGTAAAGTACATCAAGTTTATAGTAAGCAACTTGTAGTTCAACTGGAATGAGGGGCATAGAGATGAAGGTAAGCCATGAGATATAACATTAGAATGAGCAATGGAAGCAAAACCATAAATAGTCTTGCACACAAAATGATGAGTTTTTAATTCAGTTCAGTAGATAATTAGGAGCCTTTGAGGGATTTGTTGTGGCAGGGTTGTACCAAATCAGAGCTGGATCTCAGAAGCTTAATTGTCAGTGATGCACACGATGTATTAATAGTGAATGGAATGAAAAGCAAAGGGAAGTGTCAAATATCAGAGTAAAAATGATTAAGAAGCTGGAAATTGTAGAAGATTCAGCCTTCTGATGAGGAACCAAGCATATGACAGCTGCTTATCCACAGACATTCTGACAAATTGGTAAGTATAGTTCGCCTCTGAAATTGCCAGCATTTTCTTTTCTGTCTTTTTTTTTTGAAACGGAGTTTTGCTCTTGTTGCCCAGGCTGGAGTGCAATGGCGTGATCTTGGCTCACCGCAACCTCCACCTCCCGGGTTCAAGCAACTCTCCTGCCTCAGCCTTCTTAGTAGCTGGAATTACAGGAATGCACCACCATGCCCAGCTAAGTTTGTATTTTTTTTTTTAGTAGAGACGGCGTTTCTCCATGTTGGTCAGGCTGGTCTCAAACTCCCGACCTCAGGTGATCAGCCCGCCTCAGCCTCCCAAAGTGCTGGGATTACAGGCATGGGCCACCATGCCCGGAATCTTTTTTGTCTTCTTTTCTCCTACCTTTGGGCACTTAACTTTTTCTCCTGTGCTTGCCAATTTCTTCCATTAAAATCTGTTCTCATGTAAAAATTATTCTAATAATTCATTTACAAAGGGGTATAAATGAGCACTACAGCTTAGTTTGATACTTTTTCTGCTCCTCCTCCATCCTTGGCTCATAGCTCAAAACACCAATCTAGTCGATTTGGTTACACAGCTGACAGTGGCAACTTCCTCAGTAGTAGAAGAAATAGGGGATTGCACTATATGGCTCTTATTTATCCATTGATGTTGTTAAAGTATTAACTGCAATGTCATTGGATCCATGAGGAGACTTACCAGGAAAAAGAGAATAATACACACACAGGGTTAGAGAATTATCTTAGTAGAGACCCTAGACTTCACTTTGGTCAACTATCCATTCAAACAATGATTTGATTCTAAAACATTCCTAACAGGTGGTCAGCCCGCCTCAGCTTGAATATGCTTTGGGATGAAGAACACTTTACCATCATAGGCAGCCAATTTCATCTCAATTATAATTATTATTACTGATCTTTCTTGTAAGTCTAAATTTGCCCTTTGACTCATTGGTCCAAAGACTATTCTCCAGGGTGACAGAAGAAGTTTACTCCCTCTTTCAAAGAATATCCCACTAAATATTTGAAAAGAGGTAAACACTGTCATTGCTCTGCTCCCCCCCCCCAAAAAAAAAAAAAAGAAAAGAGGTATCATGCTGCCACTAAATCTTCTCTTCCTACAATAAAGATCCAACTTATTTAACCCTAAATAATATAATTTCAAGTTTTCTTATTCTGGTTACTTTCATTTTGAACATCTCCCAGCTAACCAATCCAAGACTCTTGAGTTTTATCTAAAAATCAAAGGGCAAAAAGGTCAATTGCTCTCAAATCATTTATAAACATGTATTTTGGGGCTGTAATAAAAAGGCTTGCTCTACTTTTAATAAGAATATACTTTTATAGTTGCTTTATCCATAATAGCAAAAAACTGGAAACAACCCAAATGTCCATCAGTAAGATAATTTAAAAAATGGTATATTCATACAAGCAATACTATTCACCAGTAAAAAGTAGCAAACTCTTGATATATGCAACAATATCAGGTTAATCTCAAAAGCATTATGTTAAGCAATAGGATTTGGACACAAAAGAGTATTTAATGTTTGCTTATATTCATATTAAGTTCAGGAACAAGCAAGACCATAGATGGTGATAGAAATTAAAATAGCAGTTGCTCAGGTGAAAATAATTAATTGGAAAGAACAAGAGGGAGTTTCTCAGGTGATGAATATATTTTATATTTTGAACAGAGTCAGTAATTACTTGGATGTACACATTTTTCAAAAGTGATGCATTTTATTATATGTAAGTTTTACTTCATTAAAGCAATATTAAAATGCATTAACTTGTACACACATTTGTCTGTTTTAATATTTAGGTTATACTCAAAACAAAAGAAAATTTGAGATTTCTTGTTTTAAAAATTTTCATAGTGACTTTTGTTTTTCTATTTTCTAACAATTTCAATTTTTATTTTAGATTCAGTAGTACAGGTGCAGGTGTGCCATGTGAGTACATTGTGTGATGATGAGATTTGGCCTATCAATGATTCCATCACCCAGGTAGTGAGTATAATACTCAAGAGTTAGTTTTTCAATTGTTTTCACCTTCCCTTCCTTCTCCCTCTAATAGTTCCTAGTACCTATTGTTGCTGTCTTTATGTTCATGAGTTCTTAGTGTTTAACTGTCACTTATGAGTGGGCATATGAATTTTTTGGTTTTCTGTTTCTGTGTTAATTTGCTTAGGATAATGGCCTCCAGCTCCACCCATGTTGCTGCAAAGGACATTATTTCATTCCTTTGTATTGCTGTGTAGTATTCCATAGTGTATATGTGTCACATTTTCTTTATCCAATACACCACTGATTAACACTTAGGTTAATTATATGTCTTTGCTATTGTGAATAGTGCTGCAGTGAACATACTAGTGCAAGTGTCTTTTTAGTAGAATGATTTGTTTTCTTTTGGATAAATAAGCAGTAATGAGACCGCTGTGTCAAATTGTAGGTCTGTATTACATTCTTTGAGATATCTCCAAACTATTACACAGCTTTACACAGTGTTTGAACTAATTTACATTCCCAGAAACAGTGTATAAGCATTCCCTTTTCTCTGCAGCCTGGCCAGCATCTGTTGTTTTTTGACTTTTTAATAATAGCCATTCTGACTGGGGTGAGATGGTATCTTATTATGCTTTTGATTTACATTTCTCTGATGATTAGTGATGTGGAACATTTTATTTCACACATTTGACGGCCTCTTATCTGTCTTCTTTTGAGAAGTGAAAGATCTCTACAAGAAGAATTATAAAGCTCTGCCGAAAGAAATAATATATAACCCAAACAAAAAATGCAAAACATTCCATGCTTATGAATTGGAAGAATCAATGTTAAATTAAATTAAAAGGGCCCTACTGCCCAAAGCAATCTATAGTTTCAGCACTATTTCTACCAAACTACCAATGTCACTTTTTAAAGAACTAGAAAAAGCTATTCTAAAATTCATATGGAACCAGAAAAGTGTCCTAATAGTCAAAGCCATCCTAAACAAAAAGAACAAAGCCAGAGGCATCACATTACCTGACTTCAAACTATACTATAAGGCTACAGTAACAAAAACAGCATGATACTGGTACAAAAATGAAAATGTAGACCAATGGAACAGGACAGAAAACTCAGAAATAAAGCCTCATGCCTACAGCCATCTGATCTTTGACAAAGTTGACACAAATAAACAATGAGGAAAGAACTCCCTATAAATAAATGGTACTTAGATAACTGGCTAGCCATATGCAAAAGAAAGAAACTGGACCCCTACTTTTCACCATATACAAAAATTAACTGAAGATGGAATAAATATTTAAATATAAGACCTCAAACTATAAGAATCCTAGAAAAAAACCTAAGAAACATCATTCTGAACATCAGTATTGGGAAATAATTTATAATAAGTCCTCAAAAGCAATTGCAATGAAAACAAAAATTGACAAACAGGACTTAATTAAATTAAAGAGATTCTGCACAGTAAAGGAAACTATCAACAGCAAACAAAACCTAGAGAATTGGAGAAAATATTCACAAACTATGCAACTAATAAAGATCTAATATTCAGGGCCTATAAGAAACTTAAACAATTCAACAATCAAAAATAAAAAACCTTATTAAAAAGTGGGCCAAAGACTTGCTCTATTTTTTATGTTTGGCCACTGAGAACTTTTAGATCCCCACTCCTCTGTCTTGCCTCCCCAACAATCTAGATAAGAAGACTCACTCAGCCTCTGCATGATAGGAGGAATTTTAGATAGCACAACCTCTATCTGAGCATTAGGAGTCTCCCACACCAGCTTCACTCCTTAATAACAAAAGAAGTCAGAAGGCACCTCCAATTCACTACCTTTGCTTGCATTCTCGTTGCACCTCTGAGTTAGCCCTTCCACTTCAGCTTGTTGTGACTACTAAATGTATTTTATTGAAATTCATAGTTGAGTGTGTTGTTCCATTTGCCTCAACATATAAATATTCCTGGGTGGGTGTGTGATCATGCCCACTTCTGGGTAGACTAATGAAAACTGAAGAGTTCAGATTTTCATTTTTGAAAACTCTAGCATATCTTGCCACATTCTAATTTTAGCGAAGACAGTTTCCATTAGATGCAGACAATTCATGTACCCCCTTACGGCTCTAATATGTCTTGCTGCTAGTTTTGTCATCTTCATTATGTATGTACTATGCATTTTCTTCATCTGGCCTGGTGACTTGTAGTATCCAACCATTTTTATATTACATCTATCCTTTTCCTTTTGCCTTCATTCAGCTGATATCTATGAGCATCCTATACTCAGGTTCATATATTTCAATATGTATTCCAATCCAGCTTTTCCTTATTCATATTCCTTACATTCATTTGAATTTTCTATCACTCTACCAAAAATAAGCCCCAATATACCTTTCACAGATTCTGTAGATGCTCCTCAGAGACAAGATTCAGGAGGCATAGTCTGGAAAGAGAAACTAGCTTCTAAATAATGAATTTTTTTTTTCTCAAAATGTGAAAATTTGTCTTTCCTAACATTTAGTCATTCCTGTTTCTGCATTGCAATGCTATTTTGGTCTAGGTCTTGTGAATGGGTGTTCAGACTGTCATTTTAATTTAGCACCATCATTGCTATAGAGCAGCTGTCCAGAATTCATATTTCTAAAGGATTTTTTAAAAACAACTATTTCTAAATAGATAGAAGTTCTGCATGCTACGATGACAACAAAAATCTCTGTGTGCATGTACAAGTTTTCTCCTTTGGATTTCTATATTTTCAAATGTTTATAATACTTTTCAGGTTCAAAATAGTTTTATGCAATGGTTTGCTTTACATACACCTACACACAAATACATATCCATGCACATAAGATTCTTCTCACCATTATCTACCTTCAGCATGGACCAGACATAAAAACATTGAAAACAACATCCTGTAGCATCACTTAGGATGTAGGGCTGCCAGATGCAGTGGCACATGCCTGTAATGCCAGGACATTGGGACACCAAGGCGAGAGGATCACTTGAGCCTCATACATATGGAGGTCAAGACAAGCCTGGGCAACATAGTGAGACACCATCTCTACAAAAAAATAATTTTAAAAATCAGCTGGGTGATATAGTTTGAATATTTGTCCCTGCCCAAATCTCATGTTGAAATGTAATCCCCAGAGGTGGAGATGGAGCCTAGCAAGAGGTATTTTGATCATGGGGGTGGATTTCTCATGAATGGCTTGGGCCATCCTCTTGATGATAAGTGAGCTCTTGCTCTGAGTTTATACAACATCTGGTCATTTAAAAGTGTGTGGCACCTCCCTCTTCACTCTCTTGCTTCTGTTCTGGCCATGTGATATGTTTGCTCCGCACTTGCCTTCCACCATAATTGTAAGCTTCCTGATGCCTCCCCAGATTCCAAGCCAATGCCAGCGCGATGTTTCCTATAAAGCCTGCAGAACCATAAGCCAATTTATCCTCTTTTCTTTATAAATTACCCAGTCACAGGTCCTTTTGATATGGTTTGGCTGTGTCCCCACCCAAATCTAAACTTGGATTGTATCTCCGAAAATTACCACATGTTGGATGAGGGACCCAAGGGGACATAATTGAATCATGGGGGCTGGTCTTTCCTGTGCTATTCTTGTGGTAGTGAATTAAGTCTCACAAGATCTCATGGGTTTATCAGGGGCTTCTGCTTTTGCTTCTTCCTCATTTTCCTCTTGCCACTGCCATGTAAGAAGTGCCTTTCGCCCCCCACCATGATTCTGAGTGTCACGCACGTCTGTGTGAAGAGACCACCAAACAGGCTTTGTGTGAGCATTAAAGCTTTTTAATCACCTGGGTGCAGGCGGGCTGAGTCCGAAAAGAGAGTCAGCGAAGGGAGATAGGGGTGGGGCCATTTTATAGGATTTGGGTGGGTAGTGGAAAATTACAGTCAAAGGGGGTTGTTCTCTGGCAGGCAGGGGCGAGGGTCACAAGGTGCTCAGTGGGGGAGCTTCTGAGCCAGGAGAAGGAATTTCACAAGGTAATGTCATCAGTTAAGGCAGGAACCGGCCATTTTCACTTCTTTTGTGATTCTTCAGTTACTTCAGGCCATCTGGATGTATACATGCAGGCTTGGGCTCAGAGGCCTGACACTGAGGCCTCCCCAGCCATGTGGAACTATAAGTCCAATTAAACCTCTTTTTCTTCCCAGTCTTGTGTATGTCTTTATCAGCAGTGTGAAAATGGACTAACACACCTTTATAGCAGTGCAAGAACAACCTAATATAGAAAATTGGTACTGAGGAGTAGGGAATTGCAGTAAAGGTACCTGATGATGTGAAGGCAACTTTGGAACTGGGTAATGAGCAGAGGTTGGTGGACTCAGAAGAACACAGGAAGATGAAGTTAAGTTCAGAACTTCTTAGAGACTGGTTCAATGGTAGTGACCAAAATGCTGACAGTGATATCGACAGTGAAGTCCAGGCTGCGAAGCTCTCAGATGGAAATAAGGAACTAACTTATTGGGAACTGGAGCAAAGCTCACATGTGTTATAGCTGCATTCTGTTCATGCCCTAGGGATCTGTGGAAGTTTGAACTCCGTAGTAATAATTTAGGGTATCTGGCAGAAAAAATTTCTAAGCAGCAAAGTGTTCAAGATATGGCTTGCCTGCTTTTAAGAATCTATGCTCAGATGCAAGAGCAAAAGAATGACTTAAACTTTGAACTTATGTTTAAAAGGGAAGCAGAGTATAAAAGTTTGGAGAATTTGCAGTCTGGCCATGTGGCAGAATAAGAGAAAGACTTTTTTGGAGAGGAATTAAAGTAAGCTCTCCAGCAACCACTTGCTAGGTATATTTGCGTAACTAAAAGGGAGCCAAGTACTAATATCCAAGACAATGGGAAAGACCTCAAGGCATTTTAGAGACTGTTGAGACAGCCCCTCCCATTACAGGACCAGAGGCCTAGGAGGGAAATATGGTTTCATGGGCCAGGCCCAGGGCCTAACTGTCCCGTGCAGCCTTGGGACACTGCTTACCACATCCCAGCTGCTCTGGTTCCAGCCTCAGCTCAAAGGGCCTCAGATACTGCTCATGGTCCCTGAATTTATAAGTCCATGAATTAAAAATATTCTGTGGGAAATGAGGGTTGCAGATCCCAATCCATGGCCTCTACTTTGCATCTGATTGAATAAGTGAAATCTCAAAAAATGTAATCTGTTTCCTCAGGGAGTTCTCTGACTAGATTTGTGATCATCTTCAAGTCCTATGTGGTTAACAGTCACCAAGATATATTATTTGTGGACCCTACAAGGTTAATCCATGGATCAACTGACAAAATTGGGAGAAGAGAGCCCATCTATTTCCTAGATAGCAAATGTGTGGATGCTTTGAACCATACTCACTTTGAGGTAGCCACAATTCAATTATCTTCTAAAGCCTAAAACTCTGTGTCTTTCATAAGTACTATCTTACCATATGATGAACAGAAAACACCAACATTTTAAATCACAAACATTTATCAATGCCTTCCATGTGTGTAAAATATGGTAAAAGGCAATGCAATCCATATAATAAGTTTTGCCTTAGAAGTCACACTTTAAGAATGTGTTCCATAATAATCTGTGAATCTTTTAAGCTTTTTCTATTATCCTTGTTGATGTCAGATAGATGTACTAGATCAAATAACATTAAAGGCTTTAGAGGTGACTGCTAAAAATTTTCTTCTAATCCAAAAGGGAATCCCTGTCTAAAAATGAGTTTGGAAACCTCACTTATAATAAAAACAAGTTTATAGAAGTGATACTGAGATCATCCCACATCGCTAAGTAGATTTATTGGAGGGGAGAGAACTTGTGCTGCTTTCTAATTCCCCAAAACATGCTCTGGCTGATGTACTTAAAATTAGAATTGATTCAAATATTGCTGTGGTCACATAATGTCAAAAGGCATAAAAATATTACTAAGGCCCTCCTTCCCTGTTCTCTGTCAGCCCAAACAAATTCCCAGCCTCCATATCAATTTATGCTGCATCCATTATCTCTTAGGTTAGAAGATACCAAACAGAAAAAAAGGAGAAACATATCTATTAGACTCAGCCCAGCTGGACTGAACTTCCAACATCTTTCCTTATATTTTGTTTAAAAATGACATTTGAGAATGCAGAAAATCATTTCAGGCAGTTCAATCCTTTCTTTATTTGTCCATTTATTTATTTGTTCAATTATTCATGTATTGTCCATCAAAACTTTGTTGAATGTCTTCTATTTATCTGACTCTATGCTAAGTACTAAAAATACAAAGAAAATTGTTTTAAAAATGTAAGCACTGCTCAGGCAACTTCAGACCTCCTGTACTTAGTGTTTAATATGTGTATCTGCCTGTACCCAGTCAGGTTATTGGCAATGCATATTTTAATGAGACTTATACTCAACATAGTATAAACTCTGAAAGATAACAGGTTTTTAATACAGCCAATTCCTCTTTGCTGATGCTGATAAACTAAGATTGACTTTTAATGTACATTTCAATATACGGTACATAGAAAAGCCATTGGGGAAATATATAGTCTTAACTGCTTAGCTGAAAGTTACCTTCATGTCTATAAGAAATCATTATAGTCAGACATTTCTATCGCATACATGGTTAAATGTCTAGGAATAATTTTACACAAATCTATAGTTTTTCTCAGAAGGAATTTATAGGTATAGTTGTTAGTTTCATTATAATTATTACTATTATCAAGGACTCTCAGGAGGGAATCTAAAAGTTTTGGCTGCCACACATTAAGCACAGCCACTTCCTTTAGCCCTCATAGCAGCTGAGTTCACAATATTAATGTGGTAAAGTTTCTGTGGTAGTAGGACAGTTATTCTACCTGGAATATTTCATGGTGCCAGTCTAAGAATGGCAGCCGAAGGACTCAGTAGGTTAGTTGGGTATTTTTTCCCCATCACTCTCAGGCCCTAAGGGCCTGACTGAATGATTGCATCATTCTAAGTAATGAAGTCCCTCGAGAACATGTAGAAGGCAGCATTTGAAGATTTAAGGTTTCACTGCTCAAGATGTGACTGGATTGCTGACACAGAAAACTGATTTTAGGCCACTGACCTTCTGGCTTGGTGAGTACAGGAATAAAAACGTGGAAGGCTAACAAGATCTACATGTGTTCTGGGTACAGTCAACTCCTAGTAACCAACATTTTAATTTTGACTTTTAACTCCACTGCATCCAAATAAATGATGTGTAAGTGATTACATAAAGTTATAGCATATTTTCTCCTCACTATTCACTTGGCAATGCTATAGTTATATCTTCACTATGGACAGTAACATGATATCTGTTTACTTACATTCCTAGAAGGATATCAGTAGCTTATTATTTACACATGATACCGGCATGTTACCTGAAATCCATGGGCAGAATTACAATTTTACTAGAATAGTTTCGTCTGGCATAAAAATTTTTCTCTGTGTTCTCTAAAATTGAACCATGGTTGTATAACCTTTGTTTTATTTCTAGGACCCAAACAGTTCCTGTGGTACTTCTCTTTCTTCCTTCTCACTAGTGACAGTTGTAGTATCTCATAGGACCATTTTTCCAAAAGACAAATGTTAACACATCATTTCCCCATTTCTCTCCCTACAGCCTGACTATGTTTCTCATTGCCCTCTGAATAAAGTCAAATTTTTTAACATGGCATGCAAGGCCCAAAACATTAGAATTCCTATCTTCGGAAGTGTATTTTAGGCCTCTCTGTATCTTGCTTTCTCCACTCAGGCCGTAGTGATCTTTGTATGGTTTTTGGAATATATCATGCTTTTTCCAGCCACATGAACTGTGAACATTCTGTTCTCTTTACTTGGAACTTCCACAACATTATCCTGATTAACCCTTGCTCACTTTTCATGATTGACATCATTTCATGATGAAAATCTTCCTGAGCCCTCAGATAGGTAGTCTCCCTTTTTATATGGTTTCTTTAGGCCCAGTACTTACAAGTATAGACCCAGTACTTATAATACCTTTGTGCCCTTGAACTCACTTTATAAAATATTTAAAACAATTTGCTCAATGTCTACTTTATAAGACTAAAAGCTTCATAATATCAGGGAATATACATTTTTGGTAAACAAGTGAATCTCCAACGCCTAGCACAATGTCTGATATCATTTCAATTGGTCTATTTCATATAAATACCATAGGACTCCAAAAATGAACTACATATTTATTTAAATCCCAGTCAATGTCAGCCCTGCCCCATGCCACCACACAGCAGCAACTACATATATCACGTCACATATCTATGTGTACGAAATATCTAAGGAAAACTTATATAAAATAATATCCTATGTAGCTATTTTATAAATTTGAGACTTTTAGTCTCAGAAAAGTGAGAAGAAATAAAATGTAATGAGGCTCTGTGTACTGTAGTGGTTAAGAGTGTAGATTCAAGAACCACACAATCTGAGTTTGAATCATAGTTCTGTCATTTACTTGCTGCATAAACTAAGGAAGGGTATTTAATATTATTACACCTCGCTTTGGCTATAAAGTACTCAATAATAGTACCTACCTTATACATTGCCTATAATGATCAAATAAGGTCTATTATTTGGCAAGAGGCAGATGCTAAGTTGCTATTATTACATTTTTAGTATCACCCAATTTGGCATTTTGTCAATATTTTATGGTTGTTTTGTAGGTTTCATTTCTGTTTTTATGTTTTGGAGTGGGTTGGAGTAGTCCTCATGGACCAATAAATCAGCTAATGATATATAAACAAATAAGTTATTCTGAAAGTTGTCAAAAACAAGGTTGTGGGAATTCCAGAAAAACGGAGAACTAACTGTAACATATTATTTCACATGGAAACATAAATAATCTGAAATATCTCAAGAAATTAATGACAAGATTTAAGAAGATAAAAAATTAAGAGATTTTACAAACTGCAGTACAGCATTAATGGCTAAACTGATCTCCAACATAAAGACTCGAGGCTTAACATATAACATTCAAAACAAAATGACAGATACAAATTAAATAACATAAATGGAATGATAATCAGAGACATTTCAGGAAAAGTTTTATGTTTGCATAGCAATAAGGTAATTATGCCTAATTACACCATCAAAACATTATTAACACAAATGGAAGAAAACCAAATGATAAAGAGAAATACAAGAGCCTTGCTCACAGTCTAGACATACTTCCAATTAACTATGTTATTAATGGGAATGAGCTAAAAGTAACCAATACCTTACTCTCAACCACCTGAAGCAGACCATTGGAGATCACACACACACACACACACACACACAGAGAGAGAGAGAGAGAGAAAAAGAGAGAGAAATTTGACTCACCTTTATTATTTCACCTAACTCTGGGGCAGAAGTACTAAACTGACTAGAAATGCAGGTGGTTATTTTCCAGTTGTATGGAAAGTATATTTTAAGCTAATCAGAGCTAGAGTTCACTTGTGCCATGCCCCAGTTAGTTTCTACTTTCATTCCGAACCCGCATATACTGGAATGTTGTTTGGGGAAGTACAGGAGAAATGGATTAAGGTAAGTGCATACTGGAATGTGATTATAAGGAGAATATTGTAAACAAGGAAGAAGATTGGAAGAACACTGGGAGACTTTGTACTGTGGATGAAGATTTGCAAACACTGTTCAATTTAAAATGTCATTCTCAAGTTTAGTAAAAAAAAAAAATGAGAGCTGTAACTAGATATTATCCAAATTTATTTGAATATGATCCAAATAAATAAATAAATTGCAAATTGATCTATGGCCTGAGTGAACTGAATTTCTTGTCTAGCTGTGAAATGAGAAAGATGCCAGCCTCTAAATAGACAGTAAAGGAAATTAGAGAAACCGCATTTATCATATCTTCTAATAAACATCATGCTTAGATTCACATCTATTGAACCAAGCATGAATTTTTAAAAACTGATATGGAGCTTCTGAAAAGATCTGGAAGAAAGAGAGAAAGGAAACTTTACCATAATAACTCAGAAGAAAACATAGATCTCAAAATATTATTTTTGTGATAAGAAGTGCATGAATGTTTTAGAATATATATGCTTATTATCCTCAGTGGTAGACAATAAAATAGAGTTTCTTAGAGAGATTTAAGAAGAGAATAGACCAACATTAAAGTAGAAAGGCAAAGAAATTTGACTAAAATAGTAAAATAATACAGGGAAGTGCAAATTATAATAGAAATTTTAAAATTCGTATTATAGGTAGCAAACAGATGCAATATGAACAGAATAGACACAGGATAAAATCAAATCAGTAAGATGAAGAACATTCCTCATACAAGAAGCAAGAAGACATTGACACAATACCTTGAGCAGTAATTCTAAATATCTTGGGGATTGTGGTCATGTTTCAGAAGTTAATAAAATAATTATTCATAAACATATATTCATATTATATACTCTTCTATATAATTTCAAAAATTGACTCCTTTGAAGCCAGTCGGTGGTTCCCTAGGTCCATGTATAACTATGTAAAAACATGTTTTTTACAAAATTTTGAGAATAGAAGTCAATGACGACACTATATCAAGTCAAACATAAAAAAGCAACACAAATCACTTTTGTTATGGCATATTTCAGAGAATGTATGAGAAATATCTCAAAGGCAATAGACAGCTGACACAAAAATTAGAATTCAAGAACTAAACATTGTGAAAAGGTATACTATGAAAGGATTTATTCTGATTTCAAAATACAAAGTATAATCCAGTATATTAGTTGTGAAAATAAATATAACGAGGATAAACCTCTATTGAAATGTAAATGCTCTGAAATAGAAAAAATGTTATGACTCTGTGCTCTTTATAAGATAAAACTGAAGATTATGGAAAAAATTTAGAAAGATTATAAATTAACAAATAGAAAAATATACACTAGGCAATGACAAAAAGAAAAATACTTAAAATATTAATAATTTACAAAGTAAAACATCATAAGATGAAACTAAATAAAACATTTAGTTTTATGGTCATTTTATGTTGCTAAAAATTCAATTCTACAATGAGTCTTACTGATCCAAAAAACTTAGCATCAAAATATGTAAAGCAAAAACTGAAAAATATAAAAAATTTTAAAAAACTAATGAAGGCTTCATTTTACTGTCACACATTAACACATGGTTATCAGTTTTTAAGGCTGATTAAAACGACTACAAGTAAGTCAGCACAATGGCAAAATAGAAAGCCTGAGCCTCTCTTTCCTTGTATGGAGACAATAATTACAAATCCAGAAATAAATTTTGTGGCACCCTCTCATGTTAGTCCCCCGCAACAGCACCACACAACTGGGAGAAAATTCCAGTTTCCTGGCCTCTCCTTTGGGAGGGAAAGAAAATACTGCACCATATGTTTAATATTCTGACTTTCTAGGGGGTGGGAACTGCCTGGGGTACTCGTTGGTGTCTTGCCTGTCTGGAAGTGCTGATGGGATCTAATTATTCTAGATGACTTGGAGTGGGGGCGCTAAGAACAATATAAAAATAGCTATTTGGAGTATACTATTTCAGAAGACCCATAGAATAAGTAGACAGAGGCTGATACAGATTGGGGGCCCCTCCTTCAGCAGGAGAGAAAAGAGTGCAATATGTAGCCAATGTATCAGGTTTTTAGAGGGCAGCCTGAGGAAATGGTTCCTATCTAACCCAACTCTGGGCACTGATAGGACCCAGTATAGCCTAGATATCTAAGGGCAGCTGAGAAAAAGAGCTAGGTCGTGTGCTATAGCTTTAGAGGAGCTGAAATATAGCAGACACCAGAGGGAAAAAGAGACTATATGCACCTGAAAGAAAAGAAATCAGCAAATCCCTCTAACTAGGAATCTACGTACATGATCTCAGATACTACACATCCACAGAAAAGTTTTGAGAGGACCCCAGAATCTCTAGCCAGGCTGATTGGTAAAAGCTTTTCCAGTAGGAAGAAGACTGAGAGGAGGATGTTCTTCAAATGCATTAACACCAACACAAAATTCTGAGAAACCTGATGAAACAGGGAGAAATGATCTAATCTAAAGAACAAAATAAATCTCCAACACTAACACTAAAAAATAGATGCATATGAATTACCTGACAAAGAATTTTAGATAACCTTTATAAAGATGATCAATGAACTCAGTAAAATGATGCATAAACAAAATAAGAATTTCAACAGAGATAAAAATATTTAAAAGATCCAAACAGAAATTTTGAAGCTGAAGAATGCAATAAATGAACTAACAAGTTCACTAGAAAGGATCAACAGCAGATTTGACCAAGCTGAAGAAAATTAGCAAACTTGAAGACAGGTTATTGGAAATTACCCAGTCATAAGAGCAAAAGGAAAAAAAAAATGTGAAGAAATCCTGAAGGACTTATGGGGTCTTATCAAGTGAACAAATATAAACATTAGGAAAATAACAGAAGGGAAATGAGAGAGAAAGGGAGCAGAACACCTATTGAAAGAAATAATGAACAAACCTCCCAAGAACTCCAAATACGATGAAACCAAAGTAGTACACACTGAGAAACATTATAATAAATTTGTCAAAACTGAAAGAGGACAAGGGAATTGTCATAAGACTGGCTGCAGATTTTGCAAAAGAAACATTGAATGCCAGAAAGAGTTGGGATAACATATCCAAATTGCTAATAAAAAAATCTGTCAGCAAAGAATACTATACCTGACGAAATTGTCCTTTAAAATGAAGCAGACATAAAGACTTCCTCAGACAGACAAAAGCTGAGGGACTTCAACATTTCCAGATCTGCATTATAAGAAATGCTAAAAGAAGTTTTTCAAGTTGAAATAAAAAGATACTAATAAGCAACACAAAAGTATATGAAAATGTAAAGCTGGCTAGTTAAGTTGAATATATAGACAAATACAGAATATTGTAATAATACAATAGCGGTATGTAAATCACTTTTAATTCTGGTTTAGAAGGTAAAAGGCAAATGCAAGAAAAAATAATTATAAAAATGTATTAATACAGAATATAAAAAGATATATTATATCAATAACATAAAATGTTTGGGATGAAGTAAAAGTGTAGAGTTTTTATATGCAATTGAAGTTGTTATTAGCTAAAAATAGAATAACTACAACATATTTTACATAAGCCATGTGGTAATTACAAAGAAAACCCAAATAGAAGATATACAAATAAAAATGAAAAATGAACAAAATCATGTTACAAAAAAATCAATGAAGTACAAAATAAGACAAAAAGAGAGCAAAGGGGGACAAAAGGCCTACAATACAAACAGAAAACAATTATCAAAATGGTGGCTGTAAGTCTTTCCCTATCAATAATTACTGTAAATGAAAATTGACTAACTTACCCAATCAAAAGACAGAGTGGCTGGATGAACAATAAAACATAATCTAACTACATGCTGTTTACATGAGAGTCACTTCAGATGTAAGGACACGTATAGGCTGAAGGTACGAGGATTGAAAACGACATTTTATGCAAATGGTGCACAAAAGAGAGCAATAGTGGCCATAGTTACATCAGAAAAACATAGGCTTTAAGTCAAAACTCCCAAAGACAAAGAATAATATTATATAATGACAAGAAGATAAGACAATTATAACTATGTATATACTCAATGTCAGAGCACATAAATATAAAAAACAAACATTGAAAAACTAACACCCAGGTATTAAGCCTAGAACCTATTAGTTATATTTCATGAGCCTCTCCCTCTACCCTCAAATAAGCCCAAGTGTGTGGTGTTCTCATCTATGTGTCCATGTCTTCTCATCATTTAGCTCCCACTTATAAGTGAGAATAGGTGGTATTTAGTTTCCTGTACCTGCATTAGTTTGCTGAGGATAACGGCTTCCAGCTCCGTTAACGTTGCTGCAAAGGACATGATCTTGTTCTTTTTTATGGCTGCATGGTATTTCATAGTGTATAGGTACAACATTTTCTTCATCCAGTCCATCAGTGATGGAGATTTAGGTTGATTCCACGTCTTTGCTACTGGGAACAGTGCTGCAATGAACATACACATGCATGTGTCTTTATAATACAATGATTTTATATTATCTGGCTATATACCCAGTAATGAGATTGCTGGGTTGCAAGGTATTTCTCCTTAGGTCTTTGAGGAATCTAAACACTCTCTTCCACGATGGTTGAACTAATTCACACTTACACCAATAGTGTATAAGCATTCTTTTTTATCCACATCCTCACCAGCATCTGTTATTTTTTGACTTCTTAGTAATAGCCATTCTGACTGATGTGAGATGGTATCTCATTGTGATTTTAATTTGCATTTCTCTAATGATCAATGATGTTGAAATTCTTTTTCATATAATTATTGGCCACATGTATGTCTTCTCTTGAAAACTGTCTGTTCATGTCCTTTGCCCACTTTTTAATGGGGTTGTTTGTTTTATCCTTATAAATTTGTTTAAATTCCTTATAGATGCTGGATATTAGACCATTGCCAGATGCATAGTTTGCAAAAATTCTTTTCCATCCTGTAAGTTGTCTGTTTACTCTGTTGATAGTTTCTTTAGGTGTGCAGAGGCTCCTTAGTTTAATTAGATCTCATTTGTGAATTTTTGTTTTTGTTGCAATTGCTTTTGGTGACTTCGTCATAACATCTTTGTCTGTTCCTATGTCCTGAATGGTATTGCTTAGGTTATCATTCAGGGTTTTTATAGTTTTGGGTTTTATATTTAAGTCTTTAATCCATCTTGAGTTAATTTTTGTAAATGGTATACAGAAGAGGTCCAGTTTTAATTTTCTGCACATGGCTAGCCAGTTATCCCAGCACGTTTATTGAATATGGAATCATTTCCCCATTGCTTGTTTTTGTCAGGTTTGTCAAATATCAGATAGTTACAGGTGTGTGGTCTTATTTCTGGGTTCTCTATTCTGTTCCATTGGTTTATGTGCTGTGTTTGTACCAGTACCATGCTGTTTTAGTTACTGTAGCCCTGTAGTATAGTTTGAAGTCAGGTAGGGTGATGCCTCCAACTTTGTTCTTTTTGCTTAGGATTGCTTTGGCTATTCAGGCTCTTTTTTGGTTGCATATGAATTTCAAAATAGTTTTCTGTAGTTCTGTGAAGAATGCCAATAATAGTTTGTTGGGAATAGCATTGAATCTATAAATTCCTTTGGGCACCATGGCCATTCTAACAATGTTGATTCTTCATATCCATGAGCATGAAACATTTTTCCATTTGTTTGTATTATTTCTGATTTCTTTGAGCAGTGGTTTGTAGGTCTCATTGTAGAGATCTTTCACCTTCATTATTAGCCATCTTCCTAGGTATTTTTTTCTTTTTTCTGGCAATTGTGATGGGAGTTTGTTCATGATTTGCTCCTTGGCTTGAGTATTGTTGGTATGTAGGAATGTTAACAATTTTTGAACATTGATTTTGTATCCTGAGATTTTGCTGAAGTTGTTTATCAGCTTAAGAAGTTTGTGGCTAATACATATGTGTACATATATATTGTATTCATGTCATCCAGAAAAAAACATAGCTTGACTTCCTGTCTTATTTAAATGTCCTTCCTCTCTTATTTAAATGTCTTTTTTTTTCTCTTGCCTGATTGCCCTGGCCAGAACTTTCAATATTATGTTGAATAGGAGTGGTAACAGAGGGCATTCTTGTCTTGTGTTGGTTTTCAAGAAAAATGCTTCCAGCTTTTCCCCATTTGGTATGATGTTGGCTGTGGGTTTGTCACATATGGCTCTTATTATTTTGAGGTATGTTCCTTCAGTACCCAGTTTATTGAGAGTTTTTAATGTGGAGGGATGTTGAATTTTTTGAAAGCTTTTTCTGCATCTATTCAGACAATAATGTGTTTTTTTTCTTTATTTCTGTTTCTATGATGAATCATATTTCCTGATTTGCATAGGTTGAGCCAACCTTGCATCTTGGGGACGAGGCCCTCTTGATTGTGGTGGGTAAGCTTTTTGACGTGCTGTTGGATTTAGTTTGCCAGTATTATGTTGAGGATTTTTGCATCGATCTTCATCAAAGGTATTAGCCTGAAGTTTTGTTGTTGTTGTTGTTGTTGTTGTTGTTGTTTGTTGTACCTCTGCCAGGTTTTGGTGTCAGGCTGATGCTGGCTTCATAGAATGAGTTAGGGAGGAATGCTTCCTCCTCCTCAATTTTTTGGAATTGTTTCAGTAAGAATGGTACCAGCTGTTCTTTGTACATCTGGTAGAATTCAGCTGTGAATCCATCTGGTCCTGGGATTTTTTTGGTTGATAGGCTATTTATTACTGCCTCAATTTCAGAACTCGTTATTGGTGTGTTCAGAAATTCAATTTCTTCCTGGTTCAATCTTGGGAGGGTGTATGTGTCCAGGAATTTATCCGTTTCTTTTTATAATCTCTTTAAATTTGTACTGATATTATTCTCATTGGAAGATGTGGCACTGAACAGATAAAAATAAAAAACAACAGTTATGAATCACCAACGCCATCTCTCCCCTGTACCTGGCAGCAGTGGCAGCACGGTGCAGAGAGCATATCCGGGTGCTGGGGGAGGGAGAGCACAGCAATTGTGATGCAATGAATTCAGCACTGTCCTGTTAGAGCAGAAAAAGAAACTGGACCAATTTCAGCTGATGCTCACCCATGGAGTAAACACTTAAAGCAGCCCTTGCCTGAGGGGAATTACTGATCCCAGTCATCTGAACTTGGGTGCCTGCCAACCTTGCCACCATGGGCTATGGCACTATGTGCCTGAAAGTAAAATATAAAGGCAGTCTAAACCACAAGGACTGCAAGTCTTAGGTGATTCCTAGTACTCAAGTAGGTGCAGAGATAGTGGAATATGGGAGCACATGACATAATGAGACACCAGCTAGGGTATTCAAGGGAGTGCTGGCATCACCCCTCTCCTAAGCCCAGGCTGCACAAATCACAGCTCCAAAAGACACCCTTTCCTTCTGCTCCAGGAAGAGAGAGGGAAGAATGGGGAAGAATGTGCTTCACCTCTAGGATCCCAGCCCAGCCACAGCAAGATAGGGCACTGGTCAACTGTGAGGTCCCCATTCCAAGCCCTAGCTCCCAGATGAAACTTCTAGAAACATCCTGGGCCAGAAGAAAAACTGATGCCTTTTAAGAACAAACCCAGTCCTTGCAGCATTCATCACCTGCTAACTGAAGAGAGCTTTGTCCCTGAATAAACAGCAGTGATATATAGGTATTACACTGAGGCCCTTAGGTGAATCTCTGAGACTCGCCGGATTCAGGTGAGACTTGGGATATTTCCAACTGTGGTAGCTACAAGGCAAAACTCCTTCAGACTGAGGAAAGCAGAGAGAAACGCAAAAGGGACTTTATCTTATATCTTAGGTACCAGCACAGCCACAGGGTGATAAAGAACCAAGTGGGATCTTTGGGTCCCTGATTCTAAAACTTGACTCTTGGATGGTGATATGGTTTGGCTGTGGACCCACCAAAATCTCATCTTGACTTGTAGTTCCCATAATCCCCACATGTTGTGGGAGACACCTAAAGGGAGGTAATTGAATCATGGGGGCAGTTACCCCCATGCTGCTGTTCTTGTGATAGTGAGTGAGTTCTTATGTGATCTGATGGTTTTATTAGGGGCTTTTCCCTCTGCGCTTGGCACTTCATCCTGCCATAATATGAAAGACATAATTGCTCCCCCTTCTGCCATGATTGTAAGTTTCCGAGGCCTCCCCCAGACATGCAGAACTGTGAGTCAATTAAACTTCTTTCCTTTATAAATCACCTAGTCTTGAACAGTTCTTTATAACAGCATGAGAATGGACTAATACAGTAAATTGGTACTGGCTAGTGGGGTGCTGCTGTACAGATATGCAAAACTTTGGAAGCAACTTTGAAACTGAGTAACAGGAAAAGTTTGGAACAGTTTGGAGGGCTAAGAAGACAGGAAGATGTGGAAAAGTTTAGAACTTCCTAGAGACTTCTTGAATGGCTTTGACGAAAATGCTGATGGTAATATGGACAATGAATTCCAGGTTGAGGTGGTATCAGATGGAGATGAGAAACTCGTTGGGAACTGGAATAAAGGTGACTCTGGCTATGTTTTAGCAAGGAGACTAGCAGCATTTTCCCCTGCCCTAGAGATCTGTGGAACTTTGAACTTGAGAGAGATGATTTAGGGTATCTGGCGGAATAAATTTCTAGGAAGCAAAGAATTCAAGAGGTGACTTGGGTGCTGCTAAAAGCATTCAGTTTTATGTATTCACAAAGATATGGTTTGGAATTGGAACTTATGTTTAAAAGTGAAGCAGAGCATTCAAGTTTGGAAAATTTGCAGCCTGATGATGTGATAGAAAAGAAAAATCAATTATCTGGGGAAAAATTTAAGCCTGCTGCAGAAATTTGCATATGTAATGAGGAGCTGAATGTTAATCACCAAGACAATGGTGAAAATGTCATTAGGGCATGTCAGAGACCTTCTCAGCAGCTCCTCCCATTACAGGCCAGGAGGTCTACTAGGGAAAAATGGTTTCCTGGGCTGGACTTACAGACCCCTGCTGTATGCAGCCTTGGGACATGGTGCCCTGCATCCCAGCTGCTTCAGCTCTAACCATGTCCAAAAGGGGCCAATATACAGCTCAGACTGTTACTTCAGAGGGTGCAAGCCCCAAGCCTTGGAAACTTCCATGTGGTGTTGAGCCTGTGGGTGCACAGAAGTCAGGAGTTGAGGTTTGGGAACTTCTGCATAGATTTCAGAGGATGTATGGAAACCCCAGGATGTCCAGGCAGATGTTTGCTGCAGGGGCAGAGCCTTCTGCTAGGGCAGTGCAGAAGGAAAATGTGGGACTGGAGCCCCCACACAGAGTCCCCACTGGGGCACTGTCTAATGGTGTGAGAAGAGTGCCACCATCCTCCAGGCCTCAGAATGGTAAATTCACTGACAGTTTGCATGATGTACCTGGAAAAGCCACAAACACTCAACACCACCCTGTTAAAGCAGCTAGGAGGGGGACTGTACCCTGCAAAGCTACAGGGGCTATGGGAGGCCACCTCTTGCATCAGTATGACATGGATGTGAGACACGGAGTCAAAGGATATTATTTTGGAACTTTAACGTTTAATGACTGCCCTACTTGATTTTGGATTTTTATGGGGCCTGTAACCCCTTTATTTTGGCCAACTTCTCCCATTTGGAACAGGTGTATTTACCCAATGCCTGTACCCCCATTGTATCTAACAAGTAACTACCTTGCTTTTGATTTTACAGGCTCATAGGCAGAAAGGACTTGTTTTGTCTCAGATGAGACTTTGGACTTGGACTTTTGGGTTAATGATGGAATGAGTTAAGACTTTGGGGGACTGTTGGGAATGCATGATTGTGTTTTGAAACTGAAAAGGGTATGAGATTTGGGAGCAGGCGGGGTAAAGTGATATGGTTTGGCTGTGTGTATCCACCCAAATCTAATGCTGAATGGTATTTCCCAATGCTAGTTGGGGGGAGCTGGTGGGAGGTGATTGGATTATGGCAGTAGATTTCTCCATGCTGTTCTCATGATAGTGAGTAAGTTATCACAAGATCTGATGTTTCAAAAGTGTGTAGCACTTCCCCCTCTCTCTCCTGCTACCATGTAAAGAAGATGCTAAATGTCCTGAGGCCTCCCAGTCATGCTTCCTGTTAAGCCTGCAGAACTGTGAGTCAATTAGACCTCTTTTCTTCACAAATTGCTAGAATGAGTCAGGACTTTAGGGGACTGTTGGAAGGGCATGATTGTGTTTCAAATTGTGAGGACATAAGATTTGGGAGTGACCAGGAGCAGAATAATGTGGGTTAGCTGTGTCCCTACCCAAATCTCATCTTGAGTGGTAGTTCCCATAATCCCCATGTGTCATGTGAGGGTGTCAATAGGAGGTAATTGAATCATGGGGGAGGTTACCTCATGCTGCTGATCTCATGATAGTGAATGAGGTCTCATGAGATCTGATGGTTTTATAAAAGGCTTTTCCCTCTTTGCCTGGCAATTCTCCTTCCTGGATCGTGTGAAGAAAGGTGTGTTTGCTTCCCCTCTGCCATGATTGTAAGTTTCCTTTGGCCTCCCTGCCATGTGGAACTGTGAGTCTATTAAACCTGTTTCCTTTATAAATTACCCAGTCCCAATCAGTTCTTTATAGCAATGTGGGAATAAACTAATACAGATGGCATTTTGGAACTGCCCCAGGCCAGAGACAAGTCCACTGTCTTGAAGGGTGAGTCCCAGGCTAAGCAGAATTCATGACAAGCTGACTGAAGAGACCTTGAGCTTTACGTGAACATCAATGGTATTCTGGCAGTACAACTTGTGGTCTAAGGTGGTGGTGGCTATGGGATGAGGTGTCTCTACCTTTGGAAAGAGGAAAGAATGAAGGAAGTGCTGCATTGTGTGGTTTGAGTGCCAGTTAAGCCACAACACAATAGAACACCAGGTAAACTTCTAAGATTTTTTTACTCTAGTCCCTGACACCTGGACAGCACTTTTGGACCCCCCACCAAGGACTTGGAGAACCTTGCCACCATGAAGGGTAGAACACAGGCCTGGCTGGCTCTGCCATGACCTGATTGTAGAGCAGCAGGGTCTTTAATGAACATAGACAGTACCCAGAGAGTGGTTACAGCAGGCCTTGGGGTAGACCCAGTTCTGAGGTGGCTTCTGGTCTGACTCAGTGCAGTCCTAGTTGTGTGGGACACAGAAGTGCTTGTGTCACACTACCCCCAGCTTTTGGTGACTGAGAACATAGACAGACACTGTACATTTGGGAGAAAGTAAAGAATGAGAACAAGAGTCTTTCCCTGGTAATCCAGATAATTCTCCCGGGTCATATTCAGGACCATCATGGTGGTACCTTTATGAGTCTGTAAAAATCACAATGTTACCATTTTTGAGGTGCTCCCTAAAATACATAAACTTTAGATCACAACATCTAAGTCCTTTTAAATATCTGAAAAGACTTCGCAAGGAAGATGGCGACAAATAAGCCCATGGAGTGAAGACTACAATAAATACTGAACTCTTCAATGCCTAGACACTGAAGAACATATATTAGCATTAACACCATCCAGGAAAACATTACCTCATTAAATGAACCAAATAAGACACAACGAACTAATTCTGGAGAAACAGAGATATGTGACCTTTCAGACAGAGAATTCAAAATAGCTGTGTTGAGGAAACTCAAAGAAATTCAATATAACAAATAGAAGGAATTCAGAATTCTATCAGATAAATTTAACAGAGATTAAAATAATTAAATAGAATCAAGCAAGAATTCTGGATCTGAAAACTGCAATTGGCTAATGGAAGAATGGATCAGAGTTCTCTAACAGCAGAATTGATCAAGAAGAAGAAAGAGTGAGCTTGAAGGCAAGGTATTTGAAAATACACAGTCAGAAAAGAAAAAAGAATAAAATACAATGATGCATGCCTAGAGGATCAATAAAATAACCTAAAAGTAGCAAATCTAAGAGTTATTGGACTTAAAGGGAACATAGAGAAAAAACTAGGGTAGAAAGTTTATTCAAAGGGAAAATGACAGAGAGCTCCAAAACTTCAAAAAAGACATCAATATACAAGTGCAAGAAGGTTATAGAACACCAAGCATATTTAACCCAAAGATTACTGCTTCAAGGTATTTAATAATCAAACTCCCAAAGGTCAAGGAAAAAGAAAGAATCCTAAAAGCAGCAAGATAAAAGAAACAAATAACATGCAATGGATCTCCAATATGTCTGGCAGCAGACTTTTCAGTGGAAACCTTACAGTCAAGAAGTGAGTGGCATGACATATTTAAAGTGCTGAAGGAAAAAAAGTAACCTCGCAATAGTATATGTAGTGAAAATATCCTTCAAACATGAAGGAGAAATACAGACTTTCCTAGACACACCAAAGCTGAATAATTTCATCAATACCAGATCTGGCCTACAAGAAATATTAGAAATACTAAAGGGAGTATTTCAATCAGATAGAGAAGGACATTATTGAGCAATAAATAATCACACGAAGATACAAAACTTACTGGTAATAGTAAGTACACAGAAAAACACAGAATGTGTTTTAATAATAATAATATATAATAATAACACTGTAACTGTGGTGTATAAACTACTCTTATCCTAAGTAAAAAGACTAAATAATGAACCAATAAAAAATAATCACCTCAACAAGTTTTCAAGACTTAGTCAGTATAAGATAGAAATAGAAAGAACAAAAAGTTAACAATTGGGGTGGAACAAAGTTAAAGCATACATTTTTAAAATTTCTTTTTATTTGTTTTATTGTGCAAAGTGCTAAGGTTTTATTAGATTAAATTAATCTTATGTTATAAGATAGTATTTGCAAACCTCATGGTAACCTCTAACCAAAAAACATACAACGAATACAGAAAAATAAAAAGCAAGAAACTAAATGATGTCACCAGAGAAAATCACCTTCACTAAACAAAGACAAGAAAGAAAAAAAGAAGGATGAGAAGATCACAAAAAAAAAACCCAGAAAACAAATAAAAATGGCAAATGAAAGTCCTTATTTATCAATAATAACATTGAATGTAAATGGACTAAACTCTCCAATCAAAAGACATAGAGAAGCTGAATGAATGAAGAAAGAGCCATGGATTTGTTGCCTTTAAGAAACACACTTCACCTATAAAGACACACATGGACTGAAAATAAAGAGATGAAAATAGATACTGCATTGCAATGGAATTCAAAAAAAAAGAGCAAGATTCACTGTGTTTAGACAAAATAGATTTCAAAGCAAAAACTATAAGATGCTACAAAGAAGGTCACTGTATAATGATAAAGGGGTCAATTCAGAAAGATATCACAATTTTAAATATATATGCACCCAACAATGGAGCACCCAGATATACAAAGGAAATATTATTAAAGCTAAAGTAAGAGATAGGCCCTGGTACAATAATAGCTGGAGACTTCAACATCCCACTTTCAGCATTGGAAAGATCTTCCAGACAGAAAATCAACAAAGAAAAATCAAATTTAATCTGTACTACAGACCAAATGGATCTAATAAATATTTATAGAACATTTTATCCAACAGCTGTAGAATTCACATTCTTTTGCTCACAACATGGATTATTCTCAAGGATAGACCATATGTTAGGTCACAAAAAGAATCTTCAAACATTCAAATAAATTAAAATAACAGCAAGCATCTTCTCTGACCACAATGGAATAAGAATAAAAATTAATATTAAGAAGAATTTTGGAAACTTTACAAATACATGCAAATTAAACAATATCCTCCAGAATAATCAGTGGGTCAATGAAGAAATTAAGAAGGAAATTGCAAAGTTTCTTGAAAAAAAATGATAATGGAAACAACATATCTAAACCTATGGGATACAGCAAAAGCAGTAATCAGAGTGAAGTTTATAGCCATAAGTGTCTAAATTACAAAAAAGAAAAACTTCAAATAAACAATCTAATGATGCATCTTTAAAAACTACAATGGTAAGAACAAACCAAGCCCAAAATAAGTAGAAGAAAAGAAATAATGAAGATCAGAGAAGAA
The DNA here is from genome assembly GCF_028885625.2 of Pongo pygmaeus. NCBI lineage: Eukaryota > Metazoa > Chordata > Mammalia > Primates > Hominidae > Pongo > Pongo pygmaeus. The sequence continues at coordinate 103,785,084 of NC_072396.2, forward strand.
ATAAATAAAATTGAAATAAAAAATACAAAAGATCAATAAAACAAAAAGTTGGGTGTTTTTTTTTTTAAAGTTAAACAAAACTGACAAACCATTAGCCAAACTAAGGAATAAAGAGAGGATCTAAATAAATAAAATCTGAAATGAAAAGGAGACAATACAACTGATACTGCAGAAATTCAAAGGATCATTTGTGGTTACTAAGAACAATTATGTACTAATAAATTGCAAAATCTAGAAGAAATGGACTAATTCTGAGATACATAAAACCCACCAAGATTGATTCAGGAAGAAATGCATAACCTGAACAGACCAATGAGAAGTAACAGGATCAAAGCCATAATAAAATGTCTTCAAATAAAGAAACACTAAAGATCCAATGGATTCACTGCCAAATTTTACCAAACATTTAAAGAAGAAGTAACACCAGTTATACTCAAAATATTTCAAAAAATCGAAGAAGAGAGAATACTTTCAAACTTATTCTACAAGGCCAGTATTACTCTGATACCAAAACCAGACAAGGACACATCATGTAAAGAAAACTACTGGCCAACATTTCTGATGAATATTCATGCAAACATTCTCAACAAAATACTAGCAAGCCAAATTCAACAATACATTAGAAAGATAATTCATGACCAGGTGGCATTTATCCCTGGGACGCAAGGATGGTACAACATTCACAAATCAATCAATGTGATACATCATATCAACAGAATAAAGGATAAAAACCACATCATCTTATAAATTGATGCTGAAAATACATTTGATAAATTTCAACATGTCTTTATGATAAAAATCCTCAAAAAATGGGCTTAGAGGGAACATACCTTAATATAATAAAACTGATATACAACAGACACACAGCTCCTATCCTACTGAATGGGGAAAAACTGAGTTTCCTCTAAAATATAGAACACAACAAGGCTACCCACTGTCACCAATGTTCAACATAGTACTGGAAGTCCGAGATAGAGCAATCAGACAAGAGAAATATAAAAAGGGCATCCAAATTGGAAAGAAAGAATTCAAATTGTCTTTGTTAGCTGATGATATGATCTTATATTAAGAAACATCAAAGATTCCACAAGAAAATGATAGAAGTAATCAACAAATTTAGTAAAGTTTCAGGATACAAAATCAAAATACAAAAATCAGTAGCATTTCTATAAGTCAACAGTGAATAATGTGAAAAATAAATTTAAAAAGTAATCCCATTTACAATAACCACAAATGTAATCAAATGCCTTAGAATTTACCAAAGAAGAAAAGATATCTATAATGAAAATTATAAACAATGATGGAAGAAACTGAAGAGGACACCAAAAGATGGAAAAACATTTCATGTTCATGGATTGGAAGAATCTATATTATTAAAATGTCCATACTACACAAAGTAATTCACAGATTAAATGCAATTCTTATTAATATGTCAAATGACATTCTTCACAGAAATAAAAAAAACTATCCTAAAATTTATATGGAATAACAAGAGGTCCAGAATAGGCAAAGCTATCCTAAGCAAAAAAAGAACAATACTGAGTAAATCATACTACATGACTTCAAATTATACTACAGAGCTATAGTAACCAATGCAGCATGATACTGGCATAAAAACAGACACATAGATCAATAGAACAGAATAGAGAACCCAGAAACAAATCCGTACAACTACAGTGAATTTATTTTTACCAAAGTTGCCAAGACCACACACCGGGAAAAAGACAGTCTCTTCAATAAATGGTGCTGCAAAACCCGGATATCCATAGGCAAAAAAATAAAATTAGGTCTCTATGTGTTGCCATATACAAAAATCAAATAAAAATGGATGAAACACTTAAATCTAAGACATCATACTATAAAATTACTACAAGAAAACATTGAAGAAACTCTCAAGGACATTGGAGTGGGCAAAGATTTCTTGAGTAATACCTCAAAACCATAGGCAACCAAAGCAAATATGGACAAATGGGATCACATCGAGCTAAAAAGCTTCTGCACAGCAAATGAAACAACCAATAAGTGAAGAGATGACAGACAGAATGAGAGAAAATTCTTACAAACCACCCCTCTGACAAGGGATTAATAACCAGAATATATAAGGAGCTCAACCAACTCTGTAGGAAAAAAATCTAACAATTTGATCAAAAATGGGCAAAATATATGAATAGAATTTTCTCAAAAGAAGACATACAAATGGCAAATAGGCATATTAAAAGGTACTCAACATCATTGGTCAGAGGAATACAAATCAAAACTACAATGAGATGTAATTTTGCCCCCACTAAAATGACTCATATCTAAAAGATAATAAATGCTGGAAAGAATGTGGAGAAAAGGGAACCCTTGTACACTGTTCGTGAGAATGTAAATTAATACAACCACTATGGAGTTTGGAGGTGGCTCAAAAAACTAAAAACTGAGCTACCATATGATCCAGTAATCCCACTGCTGGGTATATACCCCAAAGAAAATAAATTTGTATATTGAAGAGGTATCTCCACTCCTACATTTGCTGTAGCACTGTTTACAATAGATAAGATTTGGAAGCCACCTAAGTGCCCATCAGCAGAAGAATAGATAAAGAAAATATGGTACATACACACAATGGAGTACTATTCAGCTATAAAAAAGATGAAATCCATCCATTTACAACAACATGGATGGAACTGGAGATCATAACATTAAGTTAAATAAGCCAGGCGCAGAAAGACAAACATGGCATGTTCTCACTTATTTGTGGGATCTAAAAATCAAAGCAATTGAACTCATGAATGTAGTGAGTAGAAGGATGGTCACTGGAGGCTGTGAAGGGTATTGGGAAACTTGGGAGGAGCTGGGGATGATTAATGGTTACAAAAAAATAGAAAGAATAAATATGACCTACTATTTGATAGCACAAAACGGTGGCTAAAGTCAATAAAAACTTAATTGTACATTTTAAAATAGCTTAAAGTATGTAATTGGATTTTTTTGTAACTTTGTAACTCAGTGGATAATTTTTCAGGGGATGGAAATAATGAATAAGTATATGTCATAAAACTGGTTATTCCAGAACAAATTTGTAAATTCCTAGAATCATATAACCTATCAAGACTGAATCATGAAGAAATAGAAAATCCAAAAAGACCTATATATAGTACAGAGATTGAATCAATAACCAAAAACCTCCCAATAAATAAAAGCCAGGACAAGATGGATTCATTAGTAAAATTTATTAAACATTTAAATAATTAGCACTAATCCTCAAACTTTTTCAAAAAATTCTAGAGGAGGTAACACTTCCAAAATTGTTTTCTGAGGTATTACCCTGATACTAAAGCCAGGAAATGACAATACAATAAAAAAGTTACAATCCAATATGCCTGATGAGGAAATATGAATGCAAAATTTATCAACAAAATACTAGAAAATTGAATTCATCTCTACATAAAAAAATTATATACCATGATCATGTGAGATGTATTCCTCAGATCCAAGGATGGTTCAACATATAAAATTATGTTTTATATGTTGTGATACACCACAACATGTGTGGTATACCACATTAACAGGATAAAGAATAAGAATCACAAGATCATCTAAATAGGTACAGAAAAATCAGCTGACATGAATTAACACCCATTCATGATAAAGACACTCAACCCTCTAGGAATACAAGGAAATTACCTCAACATAATAAAAGTCATAGAGAAAAGACCACAGCTAATACTATACTTAGTAAAACACTGAAAGCTTTACCGCTAAGACACAAAATGAAATGAGTATGTCCACTCTTGCCACTTCTATAATGTAGCATTGAAAGTTCTAGAAAGAGGAATTAGGCCAGAAAAAGAAATAAAAGAAATCCAGATCAGATCAGGAGAAGTGAAACTATCTCTGTTCACAGATGACATGATCATATATTTAAAACCACTAAAGATTCCACAAAGAAAGCTCTTAGAACTAATAAATAAAGTTTATTAGGACAAAAAGTCAACATTCAAAAATTAATTGCATTACTATCCATTAACAACTAAAAATCCAAAAAGGAAACTGAGAAAAAATTTAATTACAATATCATCAAAAATATATAAAATACTTAGGAATAAACTTAACTCACTCAGCAAAAAACTTATATACTTAGAAATTTGAAACACTGCTGAAAGAAATTAAAGACAAAAATAAATGGATGAACCCCCCCATGAACATGGTTTGGAAGATATAATATTGTTAATATGTCCATACTGCCCAAAGTGAGCTACATATTCAATGCAATCCCTATCAAAATCCCCATGACAATTATTACAGACATAGAAAAAAGCAATGCTAAAATTTATATGAAACCCAAAAGGACACCAAATAGTCAAAACTATATTGAGAAGAAAGACCAAAGCTGGAGACCAAATCACAGTTCCTGATTTCAAAACATATAACAAAGCTACAGTAAGAAAAACAGTATGGTACTGGCATAAAGACAGACATATAGGCCAATAAAACAGAATACAGAACCCACAAATAAAACTACACATGCGTGGTCAACTGGTCTTTAACTTCAGTGCCAAGGAAACACAATAGGGAAAGGACAGTCTCTTTAGCAAGTGGTTCTGAGAACACTGGGCATCCACATGCAAAAGAATAAAACTGTATCCATATTTTTAGTCTGTATGCAAAAATCAACTCAAAATATAGGTTTAAATGTAAGAACTGAATCTGTAAAACTGCTAAGTGAAAACACAGGGGAAAAGCTTTCTGACACTGGATTGACAATGATTTGTTAGATATGGCATCATAAGCACAGGAAACAAAAACAAAAATATAAATAAATGGGACTACATCAAACTAAAAATTTCTGAACAGCAAAGGAAACAAAAGAATGAAAAGCCAAATTATAAAATGGAAGGCAATATTACAAACCATATGTATGATAAGGAGTTAATATTACAAATACATAAACAACACCTATGACTTTATGGCATAAAAACAAATAACCTGATTTAAAATAGGCAAAGGACTTGAATTTGCATTTCCCCAAAGAAGACATACAAATGGATGACAGTATGTGGTATATGAAAAGATGCTCAATACCATTAAATGATCAGGGAAATGCAAATAAAAGCCACAATAAGATATCACTTCACACCTGTTAGTATGACCATTTAAAAAATAGAAATAAAGAAAACAGAAATGAAATGTTGACTAGGATGTGGAGAAATTGGAGCCCTTGCACACTGTTCGTGGGAATGTAAAATGGTGTAGTCACTATAGAAAACAGTATGGTGATTCCTCAAAAAATTCAAAATAGAATAAAGAGATGATCCAGTAATCCCACTTCTGGGTATATATCTAAAAGAATTGCAATCAAGTTCTCTAAGAGATATTTGCCCTGTTACAATTTGAAACAACCACAGGTTTTTTAGAGGTAATAATACAGTTACAGAGTACATTAAAGCATTAATCACAATAGTCAAACAGTAGAAACTTAAAAGTCCATTGATTAGTGAACAAAGAAAATTTGATATATATGTACAATGGACTATTCAGCCATAAAAAGAAGAAAACCTTGTCTTATGTTACAACATGGATAAACCTTGAGGACATTAGGCTAAATAAAATAAGTCAGTCATAAAAGGACAAGTACCACATGATTCCACTCATAGTGAGATATATAATGTAGTAAAACTTATGACAGCAAAAAGTGGAATGGTGATTTGCAGAGGTTGGGGGTGGGGAAAATGGAGAGTTAGTGTGCAATGGGTATCAAGTTTCAATCACGCAAGTTAAAAGAGTTCTAGGGAGCTTCTGTGAAACACTGTGTGAATAGTTATCAATACTTTACACTTAAAAATTTATGAAGAAGGTATATATTACTTTTATCACAACAAAAATGTCTACAAATAAAGACACAGAGGCAATAAATACAATTTAAAAGATTGAATTCTATAGCCTACAGCTAATTAAACTTCCTTTCACAGATTCATGCCATAAGTTTTGAAACTGAAACTATACAAAGTCAATAAGAAAATTTCATTGAGTTCAAGAAAGTACAAAATGGTCAAGCCATATATTCTGGTCATGTTGCAACAAAATTATAAAGTAACAAAAAACACTCAAAGAAACAGAAAACTAACACTAACAGATTAAGTATCTCTCTCCAAAAATAACTAATGAATAAAAGAAAAAAATTTAAAAATGCAACTACAACTAATCTAGAAAATCAGAATGCTATGAAGCAAAATGTATATGATAGATCCAAAGTGTTATTCAGTAGTATATTCATATATTTAAATGCATTAAATATGAATTTGCATCAAAAAAATTCAACAAAAAAGAATAAAGATAAACTAACCCTTCACTGAGGAAGATAGAAAAACAAAATCATGAACAAGAGAGAATCCCTAAGGGAAAAAATAATGTAAATAAAACTATAAACAAATAAATCAGCAAATGAAAAGTGTCAAACTTATTAATAAATCCAAATCCAGTTCTCCAAAAAGATGAGAGAAGAAAGGAGTAGAGGAAGGCAGAGAGGGAGGGAGAAGGGGAGGGAAGGAAGGAAGAGGAAGGGAAGGGAAGGGAAGGGGAGGGGAGGGGAGGGAAGGGAAGGGAGAAGGGAGGGAAGGTAGGGAGGGAGGGAAGGGGAGAGTAAAATAGATAATCTCTGGTAAATTAATTAGGAAAATATTAGACAATTGCACGCAGCTAAAATCAGAAATGAGTAAAGGAGTTCATCAACTGACACAAAGAATATTAATAACTTCTAACAAACTAATTAGCTAATATTAATAATTTTGAATATCTTAATAAATGAACACCTGGTGAAACAATTATCAAACCTGATTCAAAGAAAAATAGAAAATTATTTTTTCATTATCAAATTATTACCTCAAAAAAACCTGTGGTTGTTTTCAAATTGTTACAGGGCAATTTTCATGAACAGGACATTTGTATGTCTCCATTTATCTAAATGTTTTCTAATTTTTATTTTTTCTGGGTACATACTAGGTATATATATTAATATTTATGGTGTACATGAGATGTTTTGATAAAGGCTTGCAATGTATAATAAGCACATCATGAAGGATTGGGTATCCATCCCCTTAAGCATTTATCCTTTGAGTTATACACAATCCAATTACATACTTTATTTTGTTTTATTTAAGTTATTTAAAAATGTACAAGTTATTATTGACTATAGTCACCCTGTTGTGCTATCAAGCACTAGGTCTTATTTATTTTTTTTAACTATTTATTTTGTAACCATTAACTTTCCCTCTCTCCCCCAGGCCCCCACTACTCTTCCCAGCCTCTGGTAACCACCATTCTACTCTCTACATCTGTGAGTTCAATTGTATTAATTTTTTGATCCCAAATAAATTAGAAAATGCCATGTTTGTCTCACTGTGCCAGGCTTATTTCACTTAACATAATGATCTCCAGTTCAATCCATATCGTTACAAATGACTGAATATGATTCTTTTGGATGGCTGAATAGTACTCCACTATGTATATGTACCCTATTTTCTTTATGCATGCAGCTGGTGATGGACACAGGTTGCTTCCAAATCTTAGCTATTGTAAATACTGCTACAACAAATGTAAAAGTGCAGATATCTCTTTGATATACTGATTTCCTTTCTTTTGTATATGTACCCAGCAGCGGGATTGCTGGATCATATGGTAGCTCAATTTTTAGATTTTTGAGCAACCTCCAAACTGTTCTCCATAGTGGTTGTACTAATTTGCATTCCCACCAACAATGTACAAGGGTTCCCTTTTCTCCATATCCTTTCCGGCATTTACTATCTCCTGTCTTGTGGATATAAGCCACTTCAATTGGTGTCAGATAATATCTCATTGTAGTTTTGATTTGCATTTCTCTGAGGATCAAAGATGTTGAGCAACTTTTCATATGCCTGTTTGCCATTCTTATGTCTTCTTTTCAGAAATGTCTATTCAAATCCTTTGCCCCTATTTTTATCAGATTATTACATTTTTTCCTATAGAGTTGTTTGAGCTCCTTATATATTCTGGTTATTAATTCCTTGTCACATGGGTAATATGCAAATATTTTCTCCCATTCTGTGGGTTGTCTTTTCACTTTGTTGATTGTTTCTTTTGCTGTGCAGAAGGTTTTTAACTTGATGTTATTCCATTTGTCCATTTTTGCTTTGATTGCCTCTGCTACTGCAGTGTTTGTCAAGAAATTTTTATCCAGACAAATGCCTTGGAGATTTTCCCCAATGTTTTCCTGTAGTAGTTTCACAATTTGATGTTTTAGATTTAAGTGTTTAAATCATTTTGATTTGAATTTTGTATATGGTGAGAGATGGGGGTCTAGTTTTATTCACCTGCATATGGATATACAGTTTTCCCAGCATCATTTACTGAAGAGACGCTGTTTCCCTACTCTATGTTCCTGGCATCTTTGTTGAAAATGAGTTGACTGTAGGTATGTGGATTTGTTTCTGGGTTCTCTATTCTGTTCCGTTGGCCTATATGTCTGTTTTTAAGCCATAATATGCTGTCATGGTTACTATATCTCTGTAGTATAATTTGAAGTCAAGCAATGTGATTCCTCAAGTTTTTTTCTTTTTGCTCAGGATAGCATTGGCTATTCTGTTGAATTTGGCTTTTGTGAGTTCATACAAATTTTAGGATTTTTTTTTCTATTCTATAAAGAATGTTATTGGTATTTTGATAAGAATTGCAATGAAAATGTATATGGCTTTGGGTAAATTGGAAATTTTAACAATATTGATTCTTCTAATCCATGAACATGAAATATTGTTTTATTTTTTGGTTTCCTCTTCAATTTATTTTATCAGTGTTCCATAGTTTTCATTATAGAGATTTATTTTACTTATTTGGTTAATTCCTAGGTATTTAATTTTATGTGTGGCTATTGTAAATTGGATTACATTTTGATTTCTTTTTTGCATTATCCACTCTTGGCATATAGAAATGCTACTGATTTTTGTGTATTGATTTTATATCCTGCAACTTTACTGAATTTGTTTATCAATTCTAAGAGTTTTCTTGTGAAGTCTTTAGGTTTTTCAAAATGTAAGATTTTGTCATCTGCAAAGAAGGATAATTTGGCATCTTTCTTTCCAATTTCAATGCCCTTTATATCTTTCTCTTGTCTGCTGTTCTACGTAGGACTTCCAGTGTCATGTTGAATAACAGTGGTGACAGTGGGCATCCTTGTTGTATTCTAGATCTTAGAGGAAACACTTTCAGTTCTTCCCCATTCACTATGATAGCAGCTGTGTGTCTGTTGTATGTCAATTTTATTATGTTAAGGTATGTTTCCTCTAGTCCTATTTTTAAGGGTTTTTATCATGAAGACATGTTGAATTTTATCAAATACTTTTTCAGCATCAATTTATAAGATTATATGATTTTTATCCCAGGGATAAATGCCACCTGGTCATGATGAATGATCTTTCTAACATATTGTGGAATTCGGCTTGTTAGTATTTTGTTGAGGATGTTTGCATCAATATTAATCAGAGATATTGGCCACTAGTTTTTTTTATGTGTCTGTGTCTTGTTTTGGTATCAGGGTAATACTGGCCCGACAGAATGAGATGAAAAGTATTCCCTCCTTTATTTTTCAGAATAGTTTGAGTAGGATTGGTATTAGTTCTTTTAGTTTGGTAGAATTCAGCATTGAAGCCATTGGGTCCTGGGCTTTTCTTTAGTGGAAGAGTTTTTATTATAGCTTTGATGTAATTACTTGTTATTGGACTGTTTATGTTTTTTATTTCTTCCTGATTCAATCTTGGTAGGTTGTATGTGTCTAGGAATTTATCCATTTCTTCCTGGGTTTTGAATTTATTGGCATATAGTCATTCATAGTAGCTACTGATAATCATTTGCATTTCTTCCATATCAGTTGCATTTCTGTTTTTATGTATTTGGATCTTCTCTCTTTGTTCCTTAGTTATTCTGGGTAAAGTTTTGTCAGTTTTATTTAACTTCTCAAAAAAACAACTTTTTCTTTCATTGACCTTTGCATTGCTTTTTCATTTCAATTTCATTTATTTCTGCTCTGAATTTAATTCTTTTTTTCTATTACTTTTGGGTTTAGTTTGCTCTTGCTTTTCTACTTCTTTAAAATGCATTATTAGATTGTTTATTTGAAGTATTTTCTCTATTTGGTGTAGGCAATTAAAGCTATAAACTTCTCTCTGAGTACTCTTTTACTGTATCCCATAGATTTTGTTGTTTTGTCTTTTAATTATCATTTGTTTCAGGAAATTTTTCAATTTGCTTCTTAATTTCTTCATTGACCCACTGGTAATTCAAGAGTATATTGTTTAATTTCCCTGTTTTGTATAGTTTCCATAATTCCTCTTCTTTTTGACTTCTGGTTTTATTCCATTGTGGTCAGATAAGATGCCTGATATTATTTCCACTTTTGTAATGTTCTAAGTGTGGTTTTGTGATCTAAAATATGGCCTATCTTTCAGAATGATTCATGTGCTCAGGAAAAGTATGTGTAATCTACAGTCATTGGACTAAATGTTCTACAAATATCTATTAGACTCATTTGCTCTATAGTGCAGAATAATTCTAATGTTTTTTGTTTATTTTGTGTCTGGTAGATCTGTGTAATGCTGAAAGTGAGGAATAAATGTCTCCAGCTATTATTGTATTGCAGCCTATCTTTCCCATTAGCTTTAATAGTATCTTCTTTATATATCTGGGTGTTCCAGTGTTGGGCACATATATGTTTACGATTGTGATATCCTTTTTCTGAGTTGACCTTTTTATCATTATGCAGTGACTTTTCTCATCTCTTCTACATTTTGTCTTTAAATCTATTTTGTCTAATATAGGTATAGTGACTCCTGCTCTTTTTTGGTTTCCATTGGCATGGAATATCTTTTTCCATTCCTTTATTTTATCTCTGTGTGTCTTTATAGGTAGAGTGTGGTTTTTTTTTTTATTAACAACAGATCCATGGGTCTTGTAATTTTTTTAATCCATCCAGCTACTCTATGTCTTTGATTAGAGAGCTTAGTGCATTTACATTCAATGTTATTACTGATAAGTAAGGACTTACTCTTGTCATTTTTTATTTGTTTTCTGTTTTTTTGTGGTCTTCTCATCCTTTCTTTTTTTCTTTCTTGTCTTCATTTAATGAAGGTGATTGTCCTGAGTGATGTAATTTAGTTTCTTACTTTTTATTTTTTCTGTATTTATTGTGTATTTTTTTGTTAGAGGTTACCATGAAGCTTGCAAATATTATCTTATAACACATTATTTTACCTGATAACATCTTAACCCTGTTTGCATAAATAAACAAGCAAAAGGAAAACTAATAAAAACTCTATTCTTTAATTTCTCCCTGCTTTTTAACATTTTGTCATTTTTATTTATATCTTATTGTACACGTCTTGAAAAGATGTAGTGGTTTTTTATTGGTTTATCCTTCAGTATTTCTACTTAGGATAAGAGTAATTTACACATCATAGTTGCAATGTTACAATATTCTGTGTTTTTCTGTGTACTTACTATTACCAGTGAATTTTGTATCTTCTGGTGATTACATATTGTTCAGTACTATCCTTTGCTTTTACACTTAAGTACTGCCTGTAGCATCTCTTGTAGGATAGGTCTGATGTTGATGAAATTTCTCAGCTTTTGTTTGTGTGGGAAAGTCTTCGTTTTTCGTTTATGTTTGACAAATATTTTCACTGAATATACTATTCTAGCTTAAATGTTTTCTCTTCAGCACGTTACATATGTCATGCCACTCTCTCCTGGCCTGAAAGACTTCTACTGAAAAGTCTACTGCCAGGTGTATTGGGGCTCCATTGTATTTTATTTGTTTCTATTATCTTGCTGCTTTTAGGATACTTTCTTTATCCTTGACATTTAAGAGTTTGATGATTAAAGACCTTGAGGTAAACTTCTTTGGGTTAGATCTTCTTAGTGTTCTATTACAACCATCTTGCACTTGGATATTGATATCTTTCTCTAGGTTTGGGAATCAGACATTATTGCTTTGAATAAACTTTCTACTTGCATCTCTTTCTCTACCTCCTCTTTAAGGCCAATAACTCTTAGATCTGCCATTTTGAGGCTGTTTTCTATATCCTGTAGACATGCTTCATTGTTTTCTATTCTTTTTTCTTTTGTCTCCTCTGACTGTTCATGTTCAAAACAGCCTATTTTCAAGCTCACTAGTTCTTTACTCTGCTGGATCCATTCTGCTATTAAAAGTCTCTGGTGCATTCCTCAGTATGCCAGTTTCATTTTTCACCTCCAGAGTTTTTGCTAGATTCTTTTATATTATTAAATCTCTTTGTTAAATTTACCTGAAAGAATTTCTGAATTCCTTGTCTGTGTTATATTGAATTTCTTCACGGTTCCTCAACACAGCTATTTTGAATTCTCTGTCTGGAAGGTCACGTATCTCTGTTTCTTGAGGACTGGTCTCTGGTGCTTTATTTAGTTCATTTGGTGAAGTCATGTTCTCTTGGGTAGCGTTAATGCTAGTTGTTGTTCTTCGGTGTCTGGCCATTGAAGAGTTAGGTATTTATTGTAGCCTTCACTTTCTGGGCTTATTTGTATCTGTTCTTCTTGAGAAGGCTTTCCAGGTAATTGAAAGGACTTGGGTGTTATGATCTAAATTCTATCTGCTTTAGACAGCACCCTAAGCCCAGTGACACTGTGGTTCTTGCAGACTCATAGAGGTACTGCCTTGATGGTCTTTGGCAAGATCCAGGAGAATTCTCTGGATTTCTAGGCAGAGACTCTTGTTCACTTCTCTTACTTTCTCCCAAACAAATAGAATCTCTCTCTCTCTCTCTCTGTTATAAGATACATAAAGCTGAGGGCATAGTAAAACAAGCACCCCTGTGACCACCACCACTATAACTGTGCTGGGTTAGACGTGAGGGCAGCACAGCACTGGGTCTTGCATAAGGCCTACTGTGACCACTCTTTGGTTACTATCACTGTTTTCTCCAGGCCTTGGTGCTCTACAGTCAGCTTATGGCAAAGCCAGCCAGGCCTGAATTCTTCACTTCAGGGTGGCAAGATCTCCAGGCTCCATGTGGATCTAAGAGTGCAGTCCAGGAGTCAGGGACTAGAGCCAAAAACTTTAAAATTCTGCCTTGTGTTCTAGGGTACTGTGGCTTAGCTAGCACTCACACTGCAGGACGCAGTCCTTCCCACTCTTGCTCCCTTTCCAAAGGCAGAGGACCCTTACCTCCTAGCCACTGCCATCACAGGCCATGAAGAGTACTGCCAGACTACCGCTGATGTTCCCTTGAAGCCCAAGGTCTCTTAAGTCAGCCTGTGGTAAGTGTTGCCTGGCCTGGGACTCACCCTTCAGGAAAGTGGGTTCCCCACTGGCCCAGGGCAGGTCCACAAATGCCATCCAAGAGTCAAGTCCTGGAATTAGATACCCCAAGAGCCCACTTGGTGGTCTACCCAATAGTGGCCATGCTGACACCGAAGATGCAAGAGAAGTCCCCTTTACTTTTTCCTCTGATTTTTTTAATCAGGAGTTTTGCCTTGTAACCACCATAGTTGGTAATGTGCTGAGTGTCATCTGAAGCCAGCAAGTATCAGAGGCTCACCCAAAGCACTTGACTTAGTACCTGGGTATTGCTGCTGTTTATTGAGGGCCCAAGGGCTCTTTTGCTAGCAGGTGATAAATGCTTCCAGGGATAGGTCCTTCCCTTAAAGACAGCAGGTTTTCTTATGGTCCAGAGTGTGTCTAGAAATATCATCTGGAATCTAGGGCCTGAAACGGGGGGTTCATCTTTTGACCAGCGCCCTATTCTGCAGTAGCTGTGCTGGTATCTAAGATACAAGACAAAGTTCTCCCTACTCTTTCATTCCCTCTCCTCAAGCCGGTGAAAGGGGTTTCTTTTGGAGCTGCAAGCTGAACAGCACGGGGTTAGGAGAGAGGTGGTGTCAGCACTCCCTTGGCTGCCCCAGTTGGTGTCTCAATAGGACACGTGCCACCCCAGTCCACTGTCTTTGGGGTCCAGTTCATCACTAGGATTTACCTAAGATTTGCAGTCCTTATGGCCTGGACTGCCTTTCAAGTTTACTTAGAGACCCAGAGCACTTTGGATCTAGGTGGCAAGGTTTGTGGGAACTTAAGTTTTGACCTCTGGGTCAGCGATTTCCCTCTGGCTAGGGCTGGTTTAAATATTCCCTTCATGGGCAGGCACCAGCTGAGTTTGGTCTGGTATTGCTTTCTGATATATATGACAGCACTGAGTTCAGAGCCTCACAATTGCTATGCTCTTCCTCCCCTAATACCCGGAGATGCTCTCTGTACCACACCACCACTGCTAGGGGTGGGTGTGCAGGGGTAGGAGGGGTGGCATCAGCCATTCAAGACTATTTTTTCTATCTCTTCAGTGCCTCTTTCAGTGATATGAAGTTAAAGCTGGGTACAATGTGTACTCATCTGATTCTTGGTTCTTATGAAGGTGTTTTTTTTTCTCTCTGTACATAGTTGTTCCATTGGTTTCCTTGAAGGGAAGGATGATCAGTAAAGTCTTCTACTCCACCATCTTGCTCCACCTCTCTCCCAATTTTCTAAATGGTAATTATTCTGATTTTTCTAAGTGCTTTAGGCCATTCTTGCATTTATATAAAGAAATTCCTGAGAATAGGTAATTTATAAAGAAAAGATGTTTAATTGGTTCATAGTTCTGTAGGCTGTCCAGGAAGCATGGTGCCAGCATCTTCCCACCTTCTTGGGTGGCTTCAGAGAGCTTTTACTTATGGCAGAAGGCAAAGCAAGAGCATGTATATCACATGGCAAGAGCACGAGCAAGAATGGGAGCGGAGGTGGAGCTGCCACACACATTTAAACAACCAGATCTCACGAGTACTCACCATCACAAGGATAGCACCAAAACAAGAGGGATCCACCCCATGACCCAAACATCTCCCACTAAGCCTCATCTTCGACATCGAGGATTAAATTTCATTATGAGATTTGAGGGTACAAATATCCAAACCATATCATTCCACTGTTGGGTCCTCAAATCTTATGCCTTTCTCACATATCAGAATGCAATTATGCCTTTCTAATAGTCTCCCAAAGTCTTAACTCATTTCAGCATTAACTCAAAAGTCCCAAGTCCAAAGTCTTATCTGGAGATGAGCTCCTTCCACCTATAAGCCTGCAAAATTAAAGCAAATTATTTACTCCCAAGATACAATGGGGATACAGGCATTGGAAAAATTCCCATTCTAAAAGGGAGAAATTGGCTAAAAGAAATGAGTAACATGCCCCAATCCAATCTATAACCCAGCAGGACAGTCATTAAATCTTAAAGCTCAAAAATAATCTCCTTTGACTATGTTATCCCATGTCCAGGGAACTCTTGGGTGAGTGGTGGGCTCCCAAGGTCTCTGGCAGCTCTGCCCCTATAGCTTTGTGGGGTACAAACACTGAGACTGCTTTCAGAGTTGAGTTTCTGCAGCTTTTCTAGATGGAAGATGTAAGCTGTTTATGTATCTACCATTCTGGGGTCTGGAAGACAGTGGGACACTCCTTACAGCTTGACTAGGCAGTACCCCAGTGGGGAGTCTGTGTTGGGTCTTTAACCCCACATTTCTCCTTCACACTGCCCTAGTTGAAACTCTCTGTGAGGATTCCATGCCTGCAGCAGGCTTCTGCCTGGGCACCCGGCTTTTTTATATATCATCTGAAATCTGGGTGGAGAGTGCTAAGCCTCCTTAACTGTTGCACTTTGCACACCTACAGGATTAACTTCAAGTAGGAGCCGTAAAGGCTCATGGCTTTTGACCTCTGATACAGCAGCCTGAGCTGCATCTGAGGACCTTTGAGCTGAGGTTGGAGCTGGAGCAGCCTGAATGCAGGGAGCAGTGTCCAGAGTCTGTGCAGAGCAACAGGGCCCAGGGCCTTGCCCTCAAAACTATTCTTTTCTTCTAGGCCTCTGCACCTGTGGTGGGAGGGGCTGACTTGAAGATTGCTGAAATGTCTTCAGGGCCTTTTCTCACTGTCTTGGACAATAGCACTTGGCTCCCTCTAAATCATGCTAATATCTCTAGCAAGTTGTTGCTCCATAGCCCACTTGAATTCTGCTCTTGATAATGCTTTTTCTTTCTCTGCCACGTGGCGAAGTTGCAAATTTTCCAAACTTTTGCACTCTGCTTCTCTTTTAATTATACATTCCAACTTTAATTCGTTTATTTGCTCCCACATTGGAGAATAGGTTGTTAGAAGCAGCCAGGCACAATCTTGAACACTTTTCTGATTAGAATTTTTTTCTGCCAGATATCTTCAGTCATCAAGCTTAAGTCCAAAGTTCTATGGAACCCTAGGGCATGAACACAATAAAGCCAAGTTCTTTGCTAAGGCATACCAAGGGTGACCTTTGCTCCAGTTCCTAAAAACTTTCTTATTTTCATCTGAGACCTTGTCAGCCAGGACTTCACTGTGCATATCACTATTAGCATTTTGGTCACAACCATTTAACCAGTCTCTGAGAAGTTCCAAACTTTCCCTCATGTTTATGTCTTCTTCTGAGCCCTCCAAACTTTTCAAACCTCTGCCTGTTACACAGTTCCAAAGCCATTTCCACATTTTCAGAAATCTTTACAGAAATATTCCATTCCCTGTACCAATTTTCTGTGTCAGACAATTTTTGCATTGCTATAAAGGAATACCTGAGACTGGGTAATTTATAAAGAAAGGAAATTTATGATTTATAACAGGTTGTATGGAAAGCATAAGGCTGTTATCTGCTCACCTTCTTGGGAAGCCTCAGGGAGCATTTATTCATGGCATAAGGCAAAGCAGGAGCAGGAACATCACATGGTGAGAGCAGGAGCAAGTGGGTGGGGGTCCCACATGCTTTTAAACAACCAGGTCTCATGATAACTCACTTAATATAATAAGAACAGCACCAAGCCATGAGGGATCCAACCCCATGACCCAAACACCTCCCACCAGGCCCCACTTCCAACATTGAGGGTTACATTTTAATGTGTGGGAGGTCAAGTATCCGAACCATATCACTCAAATTCTACATTTCAGTTGGTTAGGGGAGGTTTATAGGGCACTACTGGCATTCAGTGATTACAAAATTTTATGACATTATGGTTTTCAAATCCTATGACTCTGAAATCCTAAGGTAAAATGACCTTCTGTATTCAACATTACATTAGCTCTGATTTTAACATGCTCTGATAGTATGGTGATCAGATTTTAACTCTTTCTGTGATCCATGACATTGGCTAGAACAGTGCTTTGAGGAAATAAACTGCTGGATGAATAAAAAGATATACTTATTTGAATATGGAATAAACTATAGTCAAAAAAGAGTAAAAAGAGGCAAATAAATGACTGGGAACAATATTTGCTGAAAAAAAGATATGCAAAAAGTATTTCACTTACTTTTTTATCTTAGAATATGATTTTAAGAACAAATTTAAATATAAAAATACTATCACCTCAGCTTATAAAAGAGTAAAAGACATGAACAGATAATTCACAAAGTGAGAAACACAATTTCTTATCTCTAGTGTCCTAAATTTCTATAATGTGGTTACATTACTACATAATGTGATTTTAAATATTAAAATAAAGAAAAAACAACTGGAAGAACAAATGTTAAATCACTGATTTGATGTATGGTTTAAGCTTCAAGGCTTTTTTTGTTGTTTTCAGGGATCATGTATACATTTGTAGAATACCGAGTCTACCACAATTGGCTGTTTTTAATTATTTCCCCATTAACATATTATTCCCTTGCCAAATTATGTCACTTGACATTTTTTTAAAAGTATTTACTTATAATGACACTTCATTTTTAAATATTTAAGTCTTTTTATAACATAAATATATACAATAACATGTTCTAAAAATGAACTGTGCATAAAGAATAAGGAAATGGGCAGTTCAAATAACAGGAATGTCTACTCTGAGGGTACAACAGAAAAATAATCAGGATTATCACTACTATACTGAATCCCAAGTTGACTTTTAAGTTCAGAAATCAAAGTGAAAATTGAGCTCTTGATCATTGTCAGAAAGAAAGGACAGTTCATGGAATAGCCTTTCAAAGACATTCTTCATTGTGTTTTCTCAGTGGGACAAAATAAGTGATGTGGCAAACAATGCTGTCAAAAGTATTGCTACAGAAAATGCACTAAGTGGATAAACAGAGCTTTTATTTACATTGGGTTGGAGAAATGTTGGGGAGAGGGGTTACTGTTTTATTTTATCTGAAGAAAAGCTGAAATAATAACATAAAACAGAGTACACTGTAGGCAACTCTGTGCAGAGTCCAATAATATGGTCAACATATGGGGAATTTATGATGGTCATCCTGAATTGATTTGAACTTAGACCCTATTGAATACTGAGAAAACTAGATCAACTTAATTTCCTTTACAGAAATATTACTTCTCTCCCCCAGTCTTCCACTTGATCTCCAGCACTTCATTATTTAAACATCTTAGTTTGTGACTGGGACACAGTGCTGGTTTCAGCAAGTCATTGTGAGCCCCTTGTTATCCTCCCTCTACAATTCTCAACCTACTAATCAGCTTGATAAGCTACTGATCATCCTAGTACTCAGGATGACTCTAACTGCAGGTGTTTCACTGATGACAGCTCTTCTTTCCCCATTTCTTACTCACCAGCTCTATTAGGACAGATGCCTACTAAAAATGTTCTAAAAATCAAAGAAATTAGCCATGTTAAACAGTATTTGCATTCCTTCTTATTAGTCTACAGCAGCTCTCCAGAACTTTTTAGTTCAAAGTGTTATTCTCATTCATGTGCTTAAAGAAACTCTAGATCATGGAGAAAGCCCATGCAGAGCCCAGCTTATCATTGGTCTATTGGGGATAGTATATAAACTGTAAGCTGTGAAACTCCGTCTTGCTGAGGAACTCGAATGATGCAGGATGTGATCTAAAGGTGCACTTCAACATGACAAAAATATATTTTAAAATGCCATTGGCATATTCTATCAACTACAACAATACACATATTTAGAGTTCAAGATGTATGATGTACGTCTCAGGATTTCAATTTCAAGTCTTGGACCCCCTTTCTAGTTCTTATGGAATAGTGTGGTTAGTCTCTCCAATTATCAGCTAAACTGACCTACCATCTTACAAAAGCCAGTAGCAATTCACAGCACTTTCTATTTGCTTAAACAAAACAAAACAAACTTACCAAAAGATTTATTGACTGTGCAAGACTATGTCAGTAATCTATTTGAACATGTCTGTCAAACCTGTCACTGGAGCTTGCTATTTAATATCTAACTGTGTCCATCTATTTAATTTTCTGTCACTAATCTATTTTTTTAAAGCAAAAACGGCAGTTCTTCAAAATTAGATAAATGAGTGCGTTGCTTTCTGAATGCATGGCAAAAGATATGCTTTCTTTTTATCCCTCACAGCACCTGGCATAGAACATGGCATGTAGCGAATTCTCAAAAATAATGCCATACTATATTTTATATTGTCATAGAGTTTCAAAATGCATCAAATCATTTTCTAAGTTTATCATTGTTGTTGCTATTTTTAGTAACAATATATTACAGTTAATTGCTATTTTATTCAGAGGGTAGAGGGGGTGATGTGATTAATTGCCCAAATTCAAATGACTATCATGGCTGGATCATTAGATAGCCTGGATGAATATGACTGTCTGACTTCTAATGCAGTGTTCTCTTTAGAATAAAACTTCTTCAGCATTTTAAAAACCTACAATTCATGCATTCATGTATAAAATAAATATTTATTGGGCACCTTCCATGCATGAGATGGTGAAGATGATACAAAGACATATGTGAATGTGATGTTTGAATATTATTTATATTGCAAGCAGAGTATATATAATATCATATAACTTTGGAAGACAGAAGGGTGATAATGGCTTTATACCAGTTCTCTGACCAAATTGCCTTTACCGACCATGGAATCAACAGGCAAAATTCTCATGAGGGTTGCTTTGCAGCCATTACTCTGTCCTGAGAACCTCAGAAAAGATCTTAGTCTTTCTTACAATCCAAGATCCAAATCCCCCTCTTTCATTTCATCTCCACTTATCAACTGCTAGAACAACAACAAAGCCATGAATATTTGATTGAGTGTTTCTTAACAGCTTGAGTACTTTGTTATAAAGTTTCTCAAGACTCAATGGTTTCACAAAGGGTAGATATATTTTCTTAACTAAAAGTGAATATACCCAACAGAGGGCAGCTATTATCATGCATCCATACATATCCAGCTTATGTAATAATATTTATAAAGCCCATTTTAAAACATAATTATTCTCACCTTTTGAGGTAAAAAAAAACACATAAAGTTTACCATCTTATCCATTTTAAATATACAGTTCAGTGGTGTTAAGTGTATTCACATTGCTATAAAACAGATCTCTAGAACTTTTTCATTTTGCAGATCTGAAACTGTATTAATCAAATAACTGTCCTTTTTCTTCTCCCTAAAGGGAGAGGCAACCACCTTTTTACTTTCTGTTTCTATGAATCTGACTACTTTAGATACCTCATATAAGTAGAATCATACAGTATTTTTCTTTGTGTGACTGCCTTATTTAACCGACCATAATGTTCTCAAGGTTCATCTATATTATATCTGTCCATCTGTCAGGGTTTCTTTTCTTTTTGAGGCTGAATGATATTCCATTGTATGTACATACCACAATTTGTTTATCCATTCATCCACGGATGGACACATGGGTTGCATACATATCATTGCTCTTGTGAATAGTGCTGCTATGAACATGGGTACACAAATTTCTCTTTAATATCCTGCTTTCAATTCTTTTGATATATACTCATAAGTAGGATTGCTGTATCAAAGGATAGTTCCATTTTTTATTGTTTTAGGAACCTCCATAAGGTTTTCCATAGCAGTTGCACCATTTTACCTTTCCATCAACAGTGCATAAAGATTACAATTACTCAACATCCTCATCACTATTTGTTATTTTCTGGAATTTTTTAATAGTAGCCATCTTGATGGATGTGAGGTGATATCACATTGGTTTTGATTTGCATTTCCTCCAGTGATGTTGAGCATCTTTTAATATGCTTATTGGTCATTTGCATATCATCCTTGGAGATATATTTATACAAGTCTTTTACACATTTCAAAAATAAAGATACTTAAAATTTTTTGCTATTGAGTTGTAAGAGCTCTTTATATTCTGGATATTAACTTTTTACCAGATTTATGATTTGCAAATATTTTCTCCCATTTTGTAGGTTGCTTTTTCAATCTGTTGATTGTTTCCTTTCTTGTGCAGAAGGTTTTTAGTTTGAGGTAGTCCTACTTGTCTATTTTTGCTTTTGTTGCTTGTGCTTTTGGTATCATAGCAGAGAAATCACTATCAAATCCAATGTTATGAAACTGTCTTCTATGTTTTCTTTTAGGAGTTTTGTAGTTTCAGTTCTTACATTTAAGTGTTTAATCCATTTTCAGTTAATTTTTATATGTGTAAAATAAGAGTCCAACTGCATTCTTTTGCTTGTGGATATCCAGTGTTTTCAACACCACTTGTTGAAGAGACTGTCATTTCTCCATTGAGTGGTCTTGGTATCCTCATGGAAGATCATTTGTTTGTTGTCTATTCGATTCCCATGGCCTTGGCCTGGGTGTCATTCTGCTAGTGACACAAGTTTTGTTACTATAGCTTTGTTATATGTTTTGAAATTGCAAAGTGTGAGTCCTTTAACTTTGTTCATCTTTTTCAAAATTGTTTTGGTTCCTTGGGCTCCCTTGAGATTCCTCCTGAATGTCTATGGGAATTCTTTTCTCTTACCAAGAAAATTAATTAATTTTAAATTATTTTTTCTTTCAAGTAATCTATTTCATTTTATTTTTTCTAGGGAATTTTAGAAGTAAGTCTTGTTCCTTGCTTCACTGACTATCCATTTATATGATATGTTGTATATGAAACACTCCAGGTTGTCTACCGTGCAGAATGTTTGCTTGCAAAGAAGAGCAATAGAGGAGCATAGATAATGCTTCATCAATGAGGCCTATACAAATTGAGATTTTTACAAATTGCTGATCTCCCAAAATTTAGGACAAGGCTGGACATGTTGTAAATTGTCAAAATATATATTGAAAGAATAAACGAAGGCTGAAGACAATATGATGAGAAAGATGCCAGTTCACCTAGAAGTTACCAGATGCACCCTCCTCTGTGTTTATTTATAAATTGTTATCAGCATAATCCATGTACATATTTTTTCTTTGAATATTTATAAAAGGCTTATAATAAAAAGCAACATACCCTACTCCACCTCTCTCCATCCCGTATTCCCACTCCCAGAGGAAACAACTGTCTATTCTTTTAGCTGTGTCTTCTGGCATGTATTACTCTACTTTTTTGTTTGGTTTATATATATTTATCATTTAACTCACACAGTGGGACCCATAACAAAATTAAAGACTACTTTTCCAAATTATTTCTTTAATAATTACATCTTTTCTTTTAGATTCAGGGGATATATGTGCAGGTTCATTACCTGGGTACATTGCATGATGCTGAGGATTGGGGTATAATTGATCCAGTCACCCAGGTAGTGAGCATAGTACACAACAGTTAGTTTTTGAACCCTTGACTCCTCTCCTTCCTTTACACTCTGGCAGTTCTCGGTGTCTATTGTTGCCAACTTTATGTCTATGAGTACTTATTTTTAGCTCTGACTTAAAGGTGGGAACACTGGGTATTTAATTTTCTGTTCCTGCATTAAATGGCTTAGGATAATGACCCTCAGCTGCATTCATGTTGTTGCAAAGGACAAGATTTCATTCATTTTTATGGCTATATGGTATTCCATGGTGTATTTACACCACATTTCTTTTATTCAGTTAACCATTGATGGGCAACTAGGTTGATTCCACGTTTTTGCTATTGTGAATAGTGCTGTGATGAACATGTGAGTTCATGTGTCTTTTTAGTAAAACAATTTGTTTTCTTTTAGATGTAAACCCAGTAATGTGATTGCCTAGTTGAATAGTAGTTCTGTTTTAGGTTCTTTGAGAAATTTTCAAACTGCTTTCCAAAGTGGTTGAACTAATATACATTCCCAACAATAGTGTATAACCATTCCATTTTCTTCACAGTTTGGCCAGCATCTGTTATTTCTGGAATTTTTAGTAATAGCCATTCTGACTGGTGTGAGATAGTATCTCATTGTGGTTGTGATTTGTATTTCTCTGATGATGAGTGATATTTGTTGGCCACTTGTATTTTTTCTTTTGAGAAATGTGTGGTCATGTCTTTTGCTCATTAAAAAAATTTTTTTTTAATTCCTTGTTCAATTGTTTACATGACTTATAGATTCTGGATATTAGATCTTTGTCAGCTACATGGATTGCAAATATTTTCTACCATTGTGTAGCTTGCCTGTTTACTCTTTTGATAGTTTATTTTGCTGTGCAGAAAGTCTTTAGTTTAATTAGGTCCCACTTGTCAATTTTTGCTTTTGTTGCAATTGTTTTTGAGGACTTAGTGATAAATTGTTTCCCAAGACTAGTATCCAGAATGGTGTCTCCTAGGTTTTCCTCCAGGATTCTTATAGTTTGAAGTTGTAATTTTAAATCTTTGATCCACCTTGAGTTAATTTCTATATATGGTTAAATTTCAATCTTCTGCATATGGCTAGCCAGCAATCCCAGAACCATTTATTGAATAGGGAGTGCTTTCTCCATTGCTTATTTGTGTTAACTTTGTGGAAGATCAGATGGCTGTAGTCATGTGGATTTATTTCTGGGTTCTGTATTCTGTTCCATTGGTCTATGTGTGTATTCTGTAGCAGCATCATGCTGTTTTGGTTACTGTAGCCTTATAGTATAGTCTATAGTATAGGTAATGTGAGGCCTCTGATTTCCTTCTTTTTCTTAGAATAGTTTTGGTTATTTGGCCTCTTTTTGGTTCCACATGAATTTTATAGTAGTCTGTTTTTCCTAGTTCTGAGAAAAATGATGTTGGTAGCTTGATAGAAATAGTGTGAAATTTTTAGCTTGCTTTGGTCAGTATGGCCATTTTAATAATATTGATTCTTTCAATCCATGAAAATGGAACATTTTTCATTTGTTTGTATAATCTGTGACTTTTTTCAGCAATATTTTGTAGTTCTCCTTGTAGAAATCTTTCACCTCCTTGGTTAGATGTATTCCTATATTTTTTTTGGCAGCTATTGTTAAGTGGGAATGTATTCTTGATTTGGCTTTCAGCTTGAATGTTACTGGTTTATAAAAATAAACTGCTGAATTTTATATGTTGATTTTGTATCCTGACACTTTACTGAAGATATCTACCAGTTCCAGGATCCTTTTCATGGAGTCATTAGGGTTTTCTAGGTATAGAATTATATTGTCAGCAAAGAGACATGGCCTGACTTCTTTTTTTTCTATTTGGATGTCTTTTTTTTTTTTTTTTTCCTCTTGCTTGATTGTTCTAGCAAGGACTTCCAGTACTATGTTGAATAAGAGTCAGAGTGGGCATTCTTGTCTTGTGGGTTCTTGCGGGGGATGCTTCCAGGTTTTGCCCATTTATTATGACGTTGACAGTGGGTTTGTCATAGATGGCTCTTATTATTTTGAGGTATGGTCCTTAAATGCTTAGTTTCTTGAGAGTTGTTATCATCAAGGAATTTTACACTTCATTAAAACCTTTTTCTTCAACTATTGAGGTGATCATATTGTTTTTGTTTTTAATTCTGTTTATGTACTGAATCATATTCATTGATTTGCATATGTTGAACCAATCTTGCATCCCAGGAATAAAGCCTGCTTGATCAAGTGAACTAACTATTTTATATGCTGCTGGATTCAGTTTGTTAGTGTTTTATTAAGGATGTTTTTATCTACATTCAAAAGGAATATTGGCCTGTAGTTTTGTTTTGTTTTGTTTTAATTTTGTTTTTCTCAGGTTTTGATATCAAGGTGATGCTGGCTTCATAGAATGAGTAAGGGAGGAATCCATCTTCCCTGATTTTTTGGAATAGTTTCAGTAGTATTGGTACTAGTTCTTCTTCATATATCTTGTAGAATTTGGCTGTGAATCCATTTGTTCCTTGGCTTTTTCTTGGTTGGTAGGATTTTTTATGGCTCATTCAATTTTGGAACTCAAAATTATTCCGGTCAGGGTGTCAATTTCTTCCTGATTCTATCATGGGAGATTGCATATTTCCAAAAATTTATTCATTTCCTTTAGATTTTTCAGTTTGTATGCATAGAGGTGTTCATCACAGACTCTTAAGGATCTTTTGTATGTCTGTGGGAGCAGTGGTAATGACATCTTTGTCATATGTGCTTGTGCTTATTTGGATCTCTCTTTTTTCCTTTGTTAATCTAGGTAGTGGTCTATTGGTCTTGTTTATTCTTTCAAACAAACAACTTTTAGTTTTTTTAACTCTTTGTATGGATTTACAGGTCTCAATTTCATACAGGCCTACTCTGATTTTAGTTATTTATTTTCTTCTGCTAGCTTTGGGGCTAGTTTACTCTTATTTTTCAAGTTTCTCTAGGTGTGTTGTTTGATTGTTAATTTTTGAGATTTTCTAACTTTTTGACATAGGTGAATAGTGCTATAAACTTTCCCCTTAACACTGCTTTTGCTGCATTCCTGAGGTTTCGGTAGGTTTTGTCTCTGTTTTTATTTATTTCAAAGAATTTTCTGACTTCTTCCTTAATGTTATTGTTTACCTAAAAGTCATTCAGGAGAAAGTTGTTTAACTTCCATGTAATTGTGTGGTTTTTGAGAGATCTTGTTAGTATTGGCTTTAATTTTATTCCACTGTGTTCCATGAGCATCATTGGAATGTTTTTTTTTTTTTTTTTAATTTATTGAGACTTACTTTCTGGCTGATAATGCGGTCAATCTTAGAGTATATTCTGTGTGCAGATGAGAAGAATGTGTATTATTTGGTTGTTGTGTGGAGTATTCTGTAGATATCTATTAAGTTCAATTGGTCAAGTGTCAAATTTAAATCCATTATTTCTTTGTTAGTTTTCTGCCTTGATGCCTTAAAGTCTAATGCTGTCAGTGGGGTGTTGAAGTCTTCCATTATTATTATGTGGTTACCTAAGTCTTTCTGTAGATCTCAAAGTATCATTTTATGAATCTGAGTGCTCCAATGTTGGGTGCACATACATTTAAAATAGTTAAGTCTTCTTGTTGAATTGAACCCTTTATCATTATGCAATGCCCTTCTTTGTCTTTTTTTACTGTTGTTGTTTTGAAGTCTATTTTATCTGATATAAGAATAGCCACTCTTGATGTTTAGCCACTCTTGATGTTATCTGATATAAGAATAGCCACACTTTTGCATAATAATCCTTTATCCCACCCTTTACTTTGAGGCCATGGGTGTCATTACTGCTGAGACAGGTCTCTTGAAGGCAGCAGATGGAAGGGTCTTTTTTTTAATCCAACTTGCCACTCTATGCTTTTTAAGTGGGGTGTTTAGACAGTTTACATTCAAGGATGTTGATATGTGAGATTTTGATTTTATCATAAAATTGTTAGCAGGTTGCTTTGCAGTTTCCATTGTGTGGTTGCTTTATAGGGTCTGTGAGCTATGTACTTAAGTGTGTTGTTGTGGTAGCAGGTATCATTTTTTTTCATTTCCATGTTTAGAACTTCCTTAAGGGTCTCTTGTAATGTTGGTTCAGTGACAACAAATTCCCTTAGTGCTTACTTGTTTGGAAAAGACTTTATTTCTCCTTTCCTTATAAAGCTTAGTTTGGCAGGACATGAGATTCTTGGTTGGAATTTCTTTTCTTTAAGAATTCTGAAAAGAAGCTATCAATCTCTCCTGGCTTGTAAGGCTTCTGCCGAGAAGTATGCTTGTAGCCTGCTGGGGTTCATTGTATATGTGATCTTACCTTACTCTCTAGTTGACTTTAAGATTTTGTCTTTAGCATTGACTTGAACAGTATGTTAGTCTGTTCTCATGCTGCTAATAAAGACATCCCTAAGACTGGGCAATTTATAAAGAAAAAGAAGTTTAATGGACTCACAGTTCCACATTGCTGCAGAGGCCTCACAATTATGGCAGAAGGTAAAGAAGGAGTAAAGGCGTGTCTTAAATGGTGGCAGGCAAGATATAGTATACAGGAGGACTACCCTTTATAAAACCATCAGATTTCATTAGATTTATTCACTATCACAAGAACAACACGGGAAAAACCTGCCCCGATGATTCAATTACCTTCCACAGGGTCCCTCACAAAACACATGGGGATTATGAGAGCTATAATTCAAGATGAAATGTGGGTGGGGATACAGCCAAACCATATCAAACAGTCTACTGAGTATATACAAACTGTTGTGTTGGTGGTGTTCATTTTGTAAAGTATCTTGCAATGGTTCTCTGGATTCATTGTATCAGGATATCTACCTCTCTAGTGAGATAGGAAAATTTTCTTGAATTATTCCCTCAAATATGATTTTCATGTTGTTTTATTTTTCCCCATCTCCTTCAGAAATACCAATAGTTCATAAGTTTAATTCTTTACATAATCCCTTATTTCTCAAATACTTTATTTTTAAAATTCTCTTTTCTTTATTTTTGTCCGACTAGATTAATTTGAAAAACCAGTCTTCAAGCTCTGGAACTATTTTTCTGCTTGGTCTAGTCCATCGATAAAGATTTCAATTGTATTTTGAAATTCTTTTTTTTTCTTTTTATTATTATTATTATTATACTTTAGGCTCTATGGTACATGTGCACAACATGCAGGTAAGTTACATATGTATACATGTGCCATGCTGCTGCGCTGCACCCACCAACTCGTCATCTAGCATTAGGTATATCTCCCAGTGCTATCCCTCCCCTCTCCCCCAACCCCACAACAGTCCCCGAAGTGTGATGTTCCCCTTCCTGTGTCCATGTGTTCTCATTGTTCAATTCCCACCTGTGAGTGAGAATATGCAGTGTTTGGTTTTTTGTTCTTGCGATAGTTTACTGAGAATGATGATTTCCAATTTCATCCATGTCCCTACAAAGGACGTGAACTCATCTTTTTTTATGGCTGCATAGTATTCCATGGTGTATATGTGCCACATTTTCTTAATCCAGTCTATCATTGTTGGACATTTGGATTGGTTCCAAGTCTTTGCTATTGTGAATAATGCCGTAATAAACATACGTGTGCATATGTCTTTATAGCAGCATGATTTATAGTCCTTTGGGTATATACCCAGTAATGGGATGTCTGGGTCAAATGGAATTTCTAGTTCTAGATCCCTGAGGAATCGCCACACTGACTTCCACAAGGGTTGAACTAGTTTACAGTCCCACCAACAGTGTAAAAGTGTTCCTATTTCTCCACATCCTCTCCAGCACCTGTTGTTTCCTGACTTTTCAATGATTGCCATTCTAACTGGTGTGAGATGGTATCTCATTGTGGTTTTGATTTGCATTTCTCTGATGGCCAGTGATGGTGAGCATTTTTTCATGTGTTTTTCGGCTGCATAAATGTCTTCTTTTGAGAAGAGTCTGTTCATGTCCTTCGCCCACTTTTTGATGGGGTTGTTTGATTTTTCTTGTAAATTTGTTGGAGTTCATTGTAGATTCTGGATATTAGCCCTTTGTCAGATGAGTAGGTTGTGAAAATTTTCTCCCATTTTGTAGGTTGCCTGTTCACTCTGATGGTAGTTTCCTTTGCTGTGCAGAAGCTCTTTAGTTTAATTAGATCCCATTTGTCAATTTTGGCTTTTGTTGCCATTGCTTTTGGTGTTTTAGACATGAAGTCCTTGCCCATGCCTATGTCCTGAATGGTATTGCCTAGGTTTTCTTCTAGGGTTTTTATGGTTTTAGGTCTAACATTTAAGTCTTTAATCCATCTTGAATTGATTTTTGTATAAGGTGTAAGGAAGGGATCCAGTTTCAGCTTTCTACATATGGCTAGCCAGTTTTCCCAGCACCATTTATTAAATAGGGAATCCTTTCCCCATTTCTTGTTTTTGTCAGGTTTGTCAAAGATCAGATAGTTGTAGATATGTGGCATTATTTCTGACGGCTCTGTTCTGTTTCATTGATCTATATCTCTGTTTTGGTACCAGTACCATGCTGTTTTGGTTACTGTAGCCTTGTAGTATAGTTTGAAGTCAGGTAGTGTGATGCCTCCAGCTTTGTTCTTTTGGCTTAGGATTGACTTGGCAATGCGGGCTGTTTTTTGGTTCCATATGAACTTTAAAGTAGTTTTTTCCAATTCTGTGAAGAAAGTCATTGGTAACTTGATGGGGATGGCATTGAATCTGTAAATTACCTTGGGAAGGATGGCCATTTTCATGATATTGATTCTTCCTACCCATGAGCATGGAATGTTCTTCCATTTCTTTGTATCCTCTTTTATTTCCTTGAGCAGTGGTTTGTAGTTCTCCTTGAAGAGGTCCTTCACATCCCTTGTGAGCTGGATTCCTAGGTATTTTATTCTCTTTGAAGCAATTGTGAATGGGAGTTCACTCATGATTTGGCTCTCTGTTTGTCTGTTATTGATGTATAAGAATGCTTGTGATTTTTGTACATTGATTTTGTATCCTGAGACTTTGCTGAAGTTGCTTATCAGCTTAAGGAGATTTTGGGCTGAGACAATGGGGTTTTCTAGATATACTATCATGTCATCTGCAAACAGGGACAATTTGACTTCCTCTTTTCCTACTTGAATACCCTTGATTTCCTTCTCTTGCCTAATTGCCCTGGCCAGAACTTCCAACACTATGTTGAATAGAAGTGGTGAGAGAGGGCATCCCTGTCTTGTGCCAGTTTTCAAAGGGAATGCTTCCAGTTTTTGCCCATTCAGTATGATATTGGCTGTGGGTTTGTCATACATAGCTCTTATTATTTTGAGATACGACCCATCAATACCTAATTTATTGAGAGTTTTTAGCATGAAGGGTTGTTGAATTTTGTCAAAGGCCTTTTCTGCATCTATTGAGATAATCATGTGGTTTTTGATTTTGGTTCTGTTTATATGCTGGATTACATTTATTGATTTGCGTATATTGAACCAGCCTTGCATCCCAGGGATGAAGCCCACTTGATCATGGTGGATAAGCTTTTTGATGTGCTGCTGGATTCTGTTTGCCAGTATTTTATTGAGGATTTTTGCATCAATGTTCATCAAGGATATTGGTCTAAAATTCTCTTTTTTGGTTGTGTCTCTGCCAGGCTTTGGTATCAGGATGATGCTGGCCTCATAAAATGAATTAGGGAGGATTCCCTCTTTTTCTATTGATTGGAATAGTTTCAGAAGGAATGGTACCACCTCCTCCTTGTACTTCTGGTAGAATTCGGCTGTGAACCCATCTGGTCCTGGACTTTTTTTGGTTGGTAAGCTATTGATTATTGCCACAATTTCAGCTCCTGTTATTGGTCTATTCAGAGATTCAACTTCTTCCTGGTTTAGTCTTGGGAGGGTGTATGTGTTGAGGAATTTATCCATTTCTTCTAGATTTTCTAGTTTATTTGTGTAGAGGTGTTTGTAGTATTCTCTGATGGTAGTTTGTATTTCTGTGGGATCGGTGGTGATATCCCCTTTATCATTTTTTATTGCATCTATTTGATTCTTCTCTCTTTTTTTCTTTATTAATCTTGCTAGCGGTCTATCAATTTTGTTGATCCTTTCAAAAAACCAGCTCCTGGGTTCATTTATTTTTTGAAGGGTTTTTTGTGTCTCTATTTCCTTCAGTTCTGCTCTGATTTTAGTTATTTCTTGCCTTCTGCTAGCTTTTGAATGTGTTTGCTCTTGCTTTTCTAGTTCTTTTAATTGTGATGTTAGGGTGTCAATTTTGGATCTTTCCTGCTTTCTCTTGTGGGCATTTAGTGCTATAAATTTGCCTCTACATACTGCTTTGAATGCATCCCAGAGATTCTGGTATGTTGTGTCTTGGCTCTCGTTGGTTTCAAAGAACATCTTTATTTCTGCCTTCATTTCGTTATGTACCCAGTAGTCATTCAGGAACAGGTTGTTCAGTTTCCATGTAGTTGAGCGGTTTTGAGTGAGATTCTTAATCCTGAGTTCTAGCTTGATTGCACTGTGATCTGAGAGATAGTTTGTTATAATTTCTGTTCTTTTACATTTATTGAGGAGAGCTTTACTTCCAAGTATATGGTCAATTTTGGAATAGGTGTGGTGTGGTGCTGAAAAAAATGTATATTCTGTTGATTTGGCATGGAGAGTTCTGTAGATGTCTATTAGGTCGGCTTGGTGCAGAGCTGAGTTCAATTCCTGGGTATCCTTATTGACTTTCTGTTTCGTTGATCTGTCTAATGTTGACAGTGGGGTGTTAAAGTCTCCCATTATTAATGTGTGGGAGTCTAAGTCTCTTTGTAGGTCACTCAGGACTTGCTTTATGAATCTGGGTGCTCCTGTATTGGGTGCATATATATTTAGGATAGTTAGCTCTTCTTGTTGAATTAATCCCTTTACCATTACGTAATGGCCTTCTTTGTCTCTTTTGATCTTTGTTGGTTTAAAGTCTGTTTTATCAGAGACTAGGATTGCAACCCCTGCCTTTTTTTGTTTTCCATTTGCTTGGTAGATCTTCCTCCATCCTTTTATTTTGAGCCTATATGTGTCTCTGCATGTGAGATGGGTTTCCTGAATACAGCACACTGATGGGTCTTGAGTCTTTATCCAATTTGCCAGTCTGTGTCTTTTAATTGCAGCATTTAGTCCATTTACATTTAAAGTTAATATTGTTATGTGTGAATCTGATCCTGTCATTATGATGTTAGCTGGATATTTTGCTCGTTAGTTGATGCAGTCTCTTCCTAGTCTTGATGGTCTTTACATTTTGGTATGATTTTGCAGTGGCTGGTACCGGTTGTGCCTTTCCATGTTTAGCGCTTCCTTCAGGAGCTCTTTTAGGGCAGGCCTGGTGGTGACAAAATCTCTCAGCATTTGCTTGTCTGTAAAGTATTTTATTTCTCCTTCACTTATGAAGCTTAGTTTGGCAGGATATGAAATTCTGGGTTGAAAATTCTTTTCTTTAAGAATGTTGAATATTGGCCCCCACTCTCTTCTGGCTTGTAGGGTTTCTGCCGAGAGATCCGCTGTTAGTCTGATGGGCTTCCCTTTGATGGTAACCCGACCTTTCTCTCTGGCTGCCCTTAACATTTTTTCCTTCATTTCAACTTTGGTGAATCTGACAATTATGTGTCTTGGAGTTGCTCTTCTCGAGGAGTATCTTTGTGGCGTTCTCTGTATTTCCTGAATCTGAATGTTGGCCTGCCTTGCTAGATTGGGGAAGTTCTCCTGGATAATATCCTGCAGAGTGCTTTCCAACTTGTTTCCATTCTCCCCGTCACTTTCAGGTACACCAATCAGACGTAGATTTGGTCTTTTCACATAGTCCCACATTTCTTGGAGGCTTTGCTCGTTTCTTTTTATTCTTTTTTCTCTAAACTTCCCTTCTCGCTTCATTTCATTCATTTCATCTTCCAGGGCTGATACCCTTTCTTCCATTTGATCGCATCGGCTCCTGAGGCTTCTGCATTCTTCACGTAGTTCTCGAGCCTTGGTTTTCAGCTCCATCAGTTCCTTTAAGCACTTCTCTGTATTGGTTATTCTAGTTATACATTCTTCTAAATTTTTTTCAAAGTTTTCAACTTCTTTGCCTTTGGTTTGAATATCCTCCCGTAGCTCGGAGTAATTTGATCGTCTGAAGCCTTCTTCTCTCAGCTCGTCAAAGTCATTCTCCGTCCAGCTTTGTTCCGTTGCTGGTGAGGAACTGCGTTCCTTTGGAGGAGGAGAGGTACTCTGCTTTTTAGAGTTTCCAGTTTTTCTGCTCTGTTTTTTTCCCCATCTTTGTGGTTTTATCTACTTTTGGTCTTTGATGATGGTGATGTACAGATGGGTTTTTGGTGTGGATGTCCTTTCTGTTAGTTTTCCTTCTAACAGACAGGACCCTCAGCTGCAGGCCTGTTGGAGTACCTGGCCGGCCCTGTGAGGTGTCAGTCTGCCCCTGCTGGGGGGTGCCTCCCAGTTAGGCTGCTCGGGGGTCAGGGGTCAGGGACCCACTTGAGGAGGCAGTCAGCCCATTCTCAGATCTCCAGCTGTGTGCTGGGAGAACCACTGCTCTCCTCAAAGCTGTCAGACAGGGACATTTAAGTCTGCAGAGGTTACTGCTGTCTTTTTGTTTGTCTGTGCCCTGCCCCCAGAGGTGGAGCCTACAGAGGCAGGCAGGCCTCCTTGAGCTGTGGTGGGCTCCACCCAGTTCAAGCTTCCAGGCTGCTTTGTTTACCTAAGGGAGCCTGGGCAATGGCGGGCGCCCCTCCCCCAGCCTCGCTGCCGACTTGCTGTTTGATCTCAGACTGCTGTGCTAGCAATCAGCGAGACTCCGTGGGCGTAGGACCCTCTGAGCCAGGTGCGGGCTATACTCTCCTGGGGCACCGTTTCCTAAGCCCGTCGGAAAAGCACAGTATTCGGGTGGGAGTGGCCCGATTTTCCAGGTGCCGTCTGTCACCCCTGGAAAGGGAACTCCCTGACCCCTTGTGCTTCCCGAGTGAGGCAATGCCTCGCCCCTGCTTCGGCTGGCGCACGGTGCACTCACCCACTGACCTGTGCCCACTGTCTGGCACTCCCTAGTGAGATGAACAGGGTACCTCAGATGGAAATGCAGAAATCACCCATCTTCTGTGTCACTCGCGCTGGGAGCTGTAGATCGGAGCTGTTCCTATTCGGCCATCTTGGCTCCTCCCTCCCGTATTTTGAAATTCTTTAAGTGAGTTCTTTTTTATTCCAGAATTGCTGATTGATTTCTTTTTAAAATGTTTACCTCTTCCTTCATTTTCCAGATTGCTTTAGAAGTGTCCTTGTTTTGATTTTCAACATTGTCTTGGATCTCAATGAATTTCCTTGCAATTTACACTTTGAATTCTTTTTTTAAAATTTTTTATTTCAAGCGATTTTTGAGTACCGGTGGTTTTTAGTTACATGGTTCTTTAGTGGTGATAGCTGATATTTTAGTGCACCTGTCACCCAAGCAGTGTACACAGTACCCAATATGCAGTTGTTGTTTTTTTTTTTTTTTTTTTGACAGAGTCTCGCTCTGTCACCCAGGCTGGAGTACAGTGGTGCAATCTTGGCTCACTGCAACCTCTGCCTCCTGGGTTCAAGTGATTGTCTGCCTCAGCCTCCTGAGTAGCTAGGATTACAGGCATGCGCCACCACGCCCAGCTAATTTTTTTTTTTTTTTGTATTTTTAGTAAAGATGGGGTTTCACTATGTTGGTCAGGCTGGTCTCGAACTCCTGACCTCATGACCTGCCTGCATTGGCCTTCCAAAGTGCTGGAATTACAGTGCTGGAGCCACTGCACCTGGCACCCAATATGTAGTCTTTTATCCCTCACCCCTCCCAACCTTTTCCCCCCGAGCCCCTGGAGTGCATTATATTAGTCTTATGCTTTTGTGTACTCATAGCTTAGCTCCCACTTGTAAGTGAAAAGATATGCTATTTGGTTGTCCATTCCCAAGTTACTTCACTTAGAATAATGTCCTCCAGCTCTGTTGTGGGAAGTCACGGACCCCGAACGGAGGGACCGGCTGAAGCCATGGCAGAAGAACATAAATTGTGAAGATTTCATGGACATTTATTAGTTCCCCAAATTAATACTTTTATCATTTCTTATGCCTGTCTTTACTGCAATCTCTGAACATAAATTGTGAAGATTTCATGGATACTTATCACTTCCGCAATTAATACCCTTGTGATTTCCTATGCCTGTCTTTACTTTAATCTCTTAATCCCATCATCTTCATAAACTGAGGAGGATGTATGTCACCTCAGGACCCTGTGATGATTGCATTAACTGCACAAATTGTTTGTAGAGCATGTTGTGTTTGAACAATATGAAATTTGGGCACCTTGAAAAAAGAACAGGATAACAGCAATGTTCAGGGAACAAGAGAGATAACCTTAAACTCTGACCACTGGTGAGCTGGGCGGAACAGAGCCATATTTCTCTTCTTTCAAAAGCAAATGGGAGAAATATCGCTGAAGTCTTTTTCTCAGCAAGGAACATCCCTGAGAAAGAGAATGCGTCCCTGAGGGTAGGCCTCTAAAATGGCTGCTTCGGGGGCAGCCATCTTTTACGGTCGAAGCTGTAGGGATGAAATAAGCCCCAGTCTCCTGTACCACTCCCAGGCTTATTAGGACGAGGACATTCCCACCTAATAAATTTTGGTCAGACCGGTTGTCTGCTCTCAAACCCTGTCTCCTGATAAGATGTTATCAATGACAATGCGTGCCCGAAACTTCATTAGCAATTTTAATTTCTCCCTGGTCCTATGGTCCTGTGATCTCGCCCTGCCTCCATTTGCCTTGTGATATTCTACTACCTTGTGAAGCACGTGATCTCTGTGACCCACACCCTGTTTGTACACTCCCTCCCCTTTTCCTACACTCCCTCCCCTTTTCCTACACTCCCTCCCCTTTTCCTACACTCCCTCCCCTTTTCCTACACTCCCTCCCCTTTTGAAAATCACTAATAAAAACTTGCTGGTTTTATAGCTCAGGGGGCACCACAGAACCTGCCAACACGTGATGTCTCCCCCAGACACCCAGCTTTAAAATTTCTCTCTTTTGTACTCTTTCCCTTTATTTCTCAGACCAGTCTACACTTAGGGAAAATAGAAGAGAACCTATGTGAAATATCGGGGGTGAATTTCACCCGATATCTGGCTGAATTTCCCCTGATACAGCTCCATCTAAGTTGCTGCAAAAAAAATTATTTTGTTCCTTTTTATTGCTGAGTAGTATTTTATGGTGTATATATACCACATTTTCTTCATCCATTTGTTGGTTGATGGGTCCTTAGGTTGGTTGCATCTTTGCAATTGTGAATTGTGCTGGAATAAACATGCATGTGCATGAGTCTTTTTCATATAATAACTTTTCCTTTGGGTAGATATCCAGTAGTGGGATTACTGAATTGAATGGTAGTTCTACTTTTGGTTCTTTAAGGAATCTTCATATTGTTTTCCATAGTGGTTGTACTAATTTACGTTCCCACCAGCGGTGTAAAAGTGTTCTCTTTTCACCACACCAATGTCAGCCTTTATTTTTTTTGACTTTTTCATTATGGCCATTCTTGCAGGAATATGGTGGTATCTCATTTGTGGTTTTAATTTGCATTTCCCTAATGATTACTGATGTTGAGCATTTTTTCATATGTTTATTGGCTGTTTGTATATCTTCTTTTCAGAAATGTCTATTCATGTAGTTTACCCACTCTTTGATGAGCTTTTTTTTTCTGATTTGTTTGACTTCCTTGTAGATTCTGGATATGAATCCTCTGTCAGATGCATAGTTTGCTAATATTTTCTCCCACTCTGTGTGTTGTCTGTTTACTCTACTGATTAATTCTTTTGCCATGCAGAAGCTTTTTTAGTTTAATTAGGTTCCATTTATTTATATATTTATTTATTTGAATTTGCTTTTGGGGTCTTAATCATGAATTCCTTGCCTAAGCTAATGTTCAGGAGAGTTTTTCCAATGCTATCTTCTAGAATTTTTATGGTTTCCGGTCTTAGATTTAAGTCTTTGAGGCATCTTGAGTTGATTTTTTTATAAAGTGAGAGATGGGGATCTAGTTTTATTCTTCTAAATGTGACTTGCCAGTTTTCCCAGCACCATTGGTTTCTATATTGGTTAGGGACCTTTGCTGTAGAGGTGGTGTTCTCCTTTGCTCATGTCACTACATTCAGATTCTTTATGGTGCCAGAATTCTTGTGCTAGTTCTTCCTCATCTGGAGACTCTAGCATTTGTGAGTTTTGTATTTATTTTCATTCATGTCTAAATTTTTATTTTTATTTTTATTTCTCTATAATATATATTTTTTTCTTTCCCTTCCTGTTTGCACTCCTCCCTGGGGGCTGTGACTCTAGAGAATTCTGGGTAGGGTCTCTTGGGTTTTCTTCTGTAGCCCCATGCACTTCTGGAGATGGGTTTTATACTGTGCAATTCAATCTACAAGCCAGTAGATGGTGCTTATGGGTAAGAGCCAGTTTTGACCAATGTGGCTGCATATATACTTGATCATTGTTTACCGAAAGAAGTTCTCTGTTGCCTCAGAGAATGAACTGATTCATGGTGTAGACAGTAGTCTGAGCTCCCTCCTCAGCCCTGGAGAGGTGGGGGGTAAGATGGACAGGGCAGGAAAAGACTGGGCAGGTCCAACTACAAATTCCAAGATGGCAGGAACAAGCACTGGTGCCAAGGGACAATCCAATGACCAGCCACCAAGTACCCAGATGTGTGCCTAATCATGGAGGTGGGAAACCTCCTTGGCCCCAAGTTCTCTGCACAGGAATAGGGGGCAGCCTAAACTCCTAATCCAGGAGAGTGAGTGCTTCAGAAGCTTGGAGATCTGCCTGGGCATGGAGCAGAGAGGGGCCCCCTGCACCCAGATCTCTTCACAGGAGGAGTGGGGTGACTCAGGCTGCTGAACCAGACAAGCAGGTGTTCTGAATGCTTGGATATCTGCCTGGGTTGAAACAGAGAGGGCCCTCCTGCACCCAAATGTCTGGGCAGGAAAGGTGGGGCAGCTCAGGGAGTCAATCCAGCTGAGCAGACACTTTGAATGCCTGGAGAACTGCCTGGGCATGGAGTGGAGAGGGTCCCACTGCACCACTGTCTATGTGTAGGAAGAGTGGGACAGCTCAGGCTGCTGAAAAAGGTGAGTGTGCGCTCTGAATGCGTGAAGGCCTGCCTAGACATAAAGCAGAAAGGGACGCCTCTGTACAGTATCTCTGCACAGGAAGGGTGGGGTGACTCAGGCTACTGTCCATGCAAGCAGGTGCTCCAGGTGCCTGGAGATCTGCCTACATATAGAGTAGAGAGAGCCCCACTGCACCATGATCTATGCACAAGAAGTGTCGGGTGGCTCAGGATGATCCAGATGAGGGAGTGCTCTGAATACCTAGAGATCTACCTGGGCATGGAGTAGAGAGGGCTTGTTGTACCACAATCCATGTCCATAATGGGTGAAGCCGCTCAGGCTGCTGTTCCAGGCAATCAGGCGTTCTGAGTGCCTGAATTTTTGTTTGGGGGTAGGGTACATAGGGCCTTGTAGCATCACGATCTCAGGGAAGCAGGCTAGGCACCTGGCAATGACACACACAGGCCAGTTCCAGGTCACCAAGCTGGCCCTGGCTGCAAGTCTCATCATCCAGGAGAAACTGTAGCTGTAGCAGCTCTCCTCCCACCCCGGATCTGCAATGGGAAATAGCGCAATTCCGGTGCCTACTGCTGAGGCACTTTCCATAGTTCTGGAGACTAAAATGCTTGCACAGTCATGCTGCCAGGTCGCCAAAGAATGGGTGATTTTGTATGTGCCTGGGTTAAAACTGGGATCCTGCTTTCCATCCCAGGTCAGGGAAAATGCCTGCAGTTATTACTGGCGTCTTTCCTTCAGAACATCTCCAAGCCTCTCCTCAAACAAGCTCCAGGGTTTAGGAGGAACAATGTGCTCTCCCTCGGCCTGGGTTGCTCAGATCTCCAGGAGAAAGGTAAGTCACAGAGGGAGGCTCTCTGCCTCTGTTGTGTACTGGGACTTCACTCATTTTACCAGCCAGGTACTGTCACAGGGCTGTTTGCCCATGTTCTCCTCCCAAGGATCTGAGTTGTTCTTCATGATGCTGGTGGACTCCCATTTTCCCTCCTGAATTAAAGGTCACATAATTGATCTTTATACAGTATCTTGCTGTTTTTAGCTGAGCCACGCTAAAAGTGTCTAATCTGCAATCTTTGAGAAAAACAAAATTATACTTCTAAATACCATGATGAAACTGTTATTTCTAGGCTTTTGGTTTTAAAAAATTATACATCAACTTTATTCAATGGAAGACAAAGATTTACATTCTTCACACTCTCTAATCATGTGTGAACACATATGCATGTATGAACCTATGCACACACATATACACTCACATACACTCTTCTCCTTCCCTGTTCTCTCAATAGATTTTTTGGTTAAAAAAATAATTTAAAAAACACTTTTCATTGTTTATATTACTATAAACAAGTATATAGTAATAGAATTTTGCATTTCCTTTTCTGTTATCTCTAGATTTAATACTTGCATTTATTTATTTGCAAGTTTTTCTATATACTTTTATCTAACTTATCTCCAAACTCTCCACCAGAGATGTAATTCTTTCCATTCTTTTAGCTCATTATGTAATCTATACATTTAATTACTTTTCTTGAAGGCAGTTTTTCAAGAATCTTTCATCCTCTGCTTCACTTTGGGCGGGAGGTTCAGTAAGTCTATTGCATAACTGTCTTTTATGTCTCCCTTAAACATAATTCTAGGAATACCCATTCTTATTTTCTATGTTGCATTTTTTATATCCTATGTTTTACTCTTTTTAGATAATTCTCTGTTTTGGAGGAGGATCACAATCTCTAGCAGATTCCTGAGAAGAGTATACAGGAGCCAAAAATTTGATACCTTGCGTATCTGAGCATGCTTTTCTTCTATTCTAACATTTGATTAATAGGTTGGGTATAAAATTCAAGTTACTTTTTTTTAATCCCTCAAAATTTTGAAGGCATTGGCCTGTTATTGTATCATAACTTGAAATGTTTCTATACACAAGTCTCAAAGTTACTTTCTAATGCTTCTGTTAAATTTTTAATTTCTGTTGTCACATTTTGTGTATTTCAAGAACTCCTTTGAATCATCTTAATTTTTCCTTCTTATAGCCTTCTGTTCTTTTTTCCTATACTTGTAAGGATAGCAATAATGCTTTTTAAGTAAGTATTTTTCCCATGCTGTACATTGTCTCTCTTTTTTTATAAATTTCTGTTACCTATTGTATTGTTTTGTTCTGTGTTTCTTGCTATAGGTTTTCCTCAAATATCTAGGGACTATGGCTCTACACTTATATTTAAGAGTGAGTGCATAAAATACTTACCAGAAACTTTGTGCATAGATGATGCTTTAATGAATTAATAAATGGTTGGCTTCATGTATGACAATATGATTGAGATATTTCTTTTGGGAATTCCCAAGAGTCAGCAACTGTATATCTCTTCTCTTAGGTTATTGAGTTTCTCCACAGCATAATCTTCTAATTCCTGTCCTGGACTGCATAAGCCTGTCTGCCAGAATTCTTGAGTCTTAATGGCGAAAAAGACTTGTGTCCTCATCATTTTTACCAAACTCCTGTGTAATCAATGTCTTTGCATTCTGCTGTACTGGGAATTCTCAAGTCCTGAGTCTCTCCAGTTCATCTTGAGAGCAAGCCTTCATTCTTCTTACAGTTTAGAAGAGGCAATCCTTCAAATATGTGGAGTAGGGAGGGCACCTGGGATCTATAGCCAATCCTCCTCCCACATTAAATGTTCTTATTCCAATTATTGAGCATTTCTGTGGTTCTGTGGTCACACATTGGCTTTCTCCTGAATTGCTTTCATGCTACCCCATCACTTCCTGGCTTAAGTTTCAGCTTTCTCTGGTTTGCTAAATCATATGACTACCAGATTCAAAAATTTTGCTGTTACCATCTTCTTTTCTGTTCTCATTTCCTAAGTGGTTTATGTCCTGTATGGTCTTTCGTCACTGCCATTTTAGTGAGGTGTGAGAAGGAAGCAGAGGTAAGTAGTTGACTACAATCCAGAAATATTTACACCAGAGACTCCAGGGTTTTTTTTTTTTAAGTAATTTTCTGCAGATTTCAGTATTTTATAGAAAATAATTTTCATCATGATACAAAAAACAAATATTTTCAAATTTGGTAGAAGTTGGCCCATATATTGTTTACAGAAATAGTTTGCTCTTCTTTGAACTTAATTTCTCATTTCATTTAGCCCAGGAAAATTACCTACTTTATCATAAAGTATCAGTTTCTATATCTATTAATAATTCAATGAGGATAGCACACCTAGTTTTAACTACCAAGCCTGTCAAAATAATTAGAATATGTTTTTGGTACTTAAAAATGCTACATATCTTATTTCAAAAAAATAAATAAAGTTTACATGGCAATTTCTTTTAACCGTATCTTGAATGTAAATGTTAATTTGATAGTTATTCATGTAAAACTACCAACTAAAAGTGTACGAAAGGGGTAGTATATTATTCTGTAACTGAAAATAGGGATGGGACCAAAAGTATGCTAGGTCCTTTCCAATAAAATGTTTTTCCTTACATCTTAAATGAATTGAGATATACAATACACCTAGAACATTGTACGAATTCAAAAACTATTGGTACTCCCATGCATTTCTTTTTTCATTATTTACATTTGCTTACTGCCAACATTGCATTACACATTGTGCATATAGTGAATAAAAAATATTTTATTTTACTTATTCTTACCATCTGTTGTGTTCAAAATCACTTGAGCTTCATTAATTCATCACAAGTGATTTAAATATGTAAACCACTTTATCTTCTGAAACATCTTAAGATAAAAATTGAGTAGCAACCTATTACATCATTTGTTCAAACATATCTCTCAAACAGTTTTTGCAAAAAATCTGTCTTTCAGGGTCAGCATTGATTTAAAGAGAAATGTGCAACTTACCTTTCATCTTCATGCTGTATTCAAGTAAGAGGAGGGCTATATTAGCTAATGTATCCAACAGAGCAAAATATTGTATAAAATTCACATCACCACATTTCCCACTATGCATTGTGATGGTCCACTTATGGTAAATTGGACAAAATTATTCAATATTTAAAACTGACTACCATCACTTTTTAAAATAGTAAAATAATTTGGAAATGATGCATTCATAGAGAACTCCATTTGGTTTCATGCTGTAGATATAAAATATTCACATACACTCAATACATATACTAAAAACACATACACCCAAAATACATAATAAACATAGTAGGCCTTCTAATGCTACAAGATAGTCCTTGAATGTTATTAAACTCTATAGTGGAAACAAATAAATGGCCATTCTAAGTTATGATGGTGATATCTGATTTGCATTACTCTACCTTCCCATTTGAATTCCTGTGAAAACACAGAGCATGGTGTAGAATTTAAACGGCCCTAAGAATTACTTTTAGTAGATGAGCAGGACTAAGAGGCAAAAGCTCTTAGTATATTCAGATGTTAAACATCTGTAAAAGTGGCATGGCCAAATAAGCATAGATAAGAAAAGATGGCTTATTCTCATTCTATATTGCCACATTAGTGACTCAAAGATGGGAATATAGACTAGAAACTGTGTTGGCCACTCTCTACCATTCTATTAGCTTTTAAAGTTAGTGATGTTACCCCTAGAAGGCCCCCTTAAGTACTTCTTGCTAAGTTCCTTAAGGAAACTATAGTTTTTTGTAATGCAATCGTCCAATGGATGAAAGGGAATAATCAGTAACTGAAATTCTTTTCAAAAAGTTTCTAATACATGAGTCAAGAATATACATGTATTTTTAAAAGTACCCCATAACTGAAAATAAGAACTCAAGGATAGGTTTGTTTTAGTCATTCATAGTAATTAAACTTATAAAGACATATTTATATACTTATTAATTACAAGAAATAAAGTGATACATAAATGAATAATAAAATAATGAAATAATTATGTAATAATGATAATTTAAATCTATAATCATAAATTATATTGGCATACATTAGCAAGTGCTGAGAGAATGTAGTAAAAATGCTAAATATTTCAACTTACATAAGAATAAATCAAATGTAATGTTCACCAATTTTATCATTATAAAAATATTGTTACAAATATAATTGTAAAATTGTAAAACAGAAAAAAGTAAAAGTAAGAAGTATTAAATTGGCCATTTTCTTAAGATAATACCAATTTTTTTTAGAGGATGAAATATCAAAAGCATTCTGATACATTGTTTGTGGAACATAAATTGGTATAGGCTCTCTGGAAAGAAATTTGACAACATGATTAAATAGGCATAAAAATCACTGTGTTGATTAACTGATTAATTCTACATCCCAGAAAATTTACTATGAGTTCAAAAGTCAGAGCAATCACCTAGGATATATGTGCAATAACGTTCAATACAGCATTATTTATAATAAGATATAAATGATCAAATAAAAACAATTTAAATGTGCAACAAAAAAGAACCAGATGTAAAAACTATACTATGTATTTGTACTACAATATATTGTTTACATTAAAATTATTTTTCAAAAAATATCTAATGCCAAGAAAATTTTTATGATATGATTTTAAATTAAAAATAGATTACATATGATGTGACCTCAATTTATTGAAAGAAAAAATGTATATAGCAAAAAATAATGAACAAAATGGGAAAGAGATACATTAAAGTATTATTAAATCTTACTAATATGTGGTGGTTTTCATTTTCTCCCTTATAACATTTTGTACATTGCAAATTATCTGTAAGTGAATATGTATTACTTTTAAAATCGGAAAAAATAAGCTAAGTGGCCAAAAACACTGATCTTTCATTAAAGATATATTACATGTATTCCAATGTTTCCTTGAAGCTAGTCCAACTGAAATAATCTAAAATCCACAAATGAGTATTTTCACATATTATTGCATTACAAATGGTGACAACCATTCATCTTTATTAATTTTGTCACACTTAAAAAATAGAATCTCTAGGTGTCTTTCTACTGCTCTTATCTTATTCTGGCCCAGCTTCTGTTATAAGTCAAGTGGCAGGTGGTCTCTCATCAATAAAGCATTGCTTCTGAGATTGTAGGGGGAGGGAGACCAATAAATAAGGGTCATTAAATTTTCTTCATAGGTTGTAGTAGCATATTTTCTTGAAATAAAACAGACTAGACTAGACAAGAGTAGAATAAAATATAAAGTTGAGTATAAAAGAGCAGAATGGAATAGAATAGAACAGGATATATCAGTAAGGGAATTATTGTTACCAAAATCTTTTATTTTAGCTGTATCTGTGCTGATGTACTGAGTCTTGAGTTCAGATTTATGTTTGCACATGGGTCATGATTTTTTAAACACGGAGAAATGAGTTCTGTAGGATGAATATGGTTAACTATAATTTATTGTATATTTTCAAAAAGCTAGAAGATAGGATTTTGGATATCCACAACATAAAGAAATGATAAATGTTTCAGGTGATATATATGCTAATTATCCCAATTTGATCATTACACATTGTATACATGTATCAAAATATCACTCTGTATCCCACAAATGTGTATAATTATTAGGTGTCAACTAAATTTAAAAGGAAAAAGTATATTTGAAAAAAAATGCTTGAAAGCCACTATACCAAACGGTAATTTAAAAGCAGAAAAGATATTTTGCTAAACCTAACTAAAGTGTTCTTGCTACTTCTGCCATAAAATAAAAAAGATGTGGCCATTAAATA
This sequence comes from Pongo pygmaeus, assembly GCF_028885625.2. Taxonomy (NCBI): domain Eukaryota; kingdom Metazoa; phylum Chordata; class Mammalia; order Primates; family Hominidae; genus Pongo; species Pongo pygmaeus. The sequence goes on from NC_072396.2 coordinate 103,829,412, forward strand.
TTTGCTTGAGTTTCAAGAAATATGGTATTTCATTTCTTCCCTGTAGCTCACATCTCTATAGGAAAACAAACATGACTGAAGATTCCAGCACTGGACCTTCAAAAAAATGTGTGCTGCACACCACATTTTATTGATCTCTTATTTCAAACTCCTCCACCAGCCAATGCCTTCATTTGCAAACCAACTACAGTAACAGGCTTGGATTCAGCAAAATAGGAAATTTACAAATGTGCACTGAATTTGAAAACATATACATGGCAAATTGAGAATTCAGCCCACTAGAAGTAGACTATAAATGCAAAGATTCCCAACAGCAGCTTTCAAATAAATAGGCTGCAAATTGGAGACATGAACACAGCAAACTTATGGACCTTGGATTGCAAATCACAGCAGCAATTCCCTGAAAATAAGGCAGTCCTCTTTTCTTTTGTATAGCATGTTAAGTATCTTTTATTTTCAGAATCCTGGAGAACTGAATAATGTTTATAGAACCTTGGGGGAGACAGTTTTCATAGATCTGGAATTTAAAAAAAAAAAGATATATTTGTGACGTTTTTGTGAATAGGTTTACATTTAGTTACCTACCTTCTCTAGGCAGTTCTCCTTATACTCTTCTGTGCCCCTTGAGGTCATTCACATGAGTGTGGAAGAGAAAATAAAAATTAGAAAGAAAAAAAAGCTGACCAGGTGTGGTGGTTCACTCCTCTAATCCCAGCACTTCGGGAGGCCGAGGCGGGCGGATCACCTGAGGTCAGGAGTTTGAGACCAGCTTGACCAACATGGAGAAACTCTGTCTCTACTAAAAATACAAAAAATTAGCCAGGTGTGGTGGTGCATGCCTGTAATCCCAGCTACTCGGGAGGCTGAGGCAGGAGAAGCACTTGAACCCGGGAGACAGAGATTGCGGTGAGCCAAGATAGCACCACTGCACTCCAGCCTGGGCAACAAGAGCCAAACTCTGCCTCAAAAAAAAAAAAAAAAAAGAGAAAGAAAAGCTAACTGGCCTATTCTGTGGCTGTGGCAGATGGAGGCTTTGACCGGAAAAGCTTCAAGCTTTGGAATCAGACTCTGAAACTTTGGGTATGTTCCCTAACCTTGCTGAGTATTAGCTTTTATGTTTTTAAAGTAGGAAATGATACCAACAATATACCTACCTGGCAGACTTGGCATGAAGATTAAATAAAATAGTGTATTAAGTATCCTCAGTATATATTAGTTATTATTGTTTTTATTAGTGTTCTAAAGTGTCTAACTAGACCATAGAAGAACATGGAAGAAACTATACCATGGTCACAGGCTTCTGCCTCATCCAACATTCTCACTATTTCAATCGTCCAAATAAAAAGGACAACTTTATTGAAACTGAAAAATGTTTCATTGTGTCATTCCCAACTTTCATCTTTTCCGGTTTGTTTCCAAATGATTTTATAATTCAAAATTTCTCTTTACTTGTTGCATTCTTTTCATCTTTTGTTATGTAATGTCTATAATATCATCTATGTTCTGCAGTTATGTCTCCATTCCTTTGCACTTCTCATTGTCTCAGTAAGACTTTTCTTTCTTTCTTTGGCTTTCCTTTAAGATAATAAGAATGTGACTATGAACTCATCTTACATCCCTGTTAAAGAGATAAAAGTGCTAAAAGTGACAGAGGGGAAAAAAGCATCCCATGAAGAAATAATTGCACACAGAAAGAGCCTGTTTCAATTATCTATTTCTGTGTAACTAACCACTCCAAAATTTAGGGGATTAAACAGCAAGATAGAACCTCACTGATTCTGTAAGTCAGGAATTCTGGCAAGGCCCAGTTGGACAAGTTTTCTGTTTTTTATTGGCCTCAATCAAAATTATTCATGTACTCAGATGTCAGAAAGACTGGCCTAAAGGATCCAAGATGGCACCACTCACATGTCTGGTACCTTGGCAGAAATAGCTATAAGGCGAAACTCAACAGGCACTTTCAACCCAAGTGCCTACACATGACATCTGCATGTGGCTTAGGCTACATAACACGGGATCTTACAGTAGTCAGATTTCCTACATTACAGCTTGGGACTCTTAAGTGCAAGTGTTCCAGCAAACAAAGCAAAAGCCTCATTACCTTTTATGACCCAGCCTCAGAAGTCAGGCAGCACCACTTCCACTACATTCTGTTGGTTGTTTAGAGCTGCAGAAAATTCAGCCATAATTGATAATACTCAAATAAAAGAAGAAGAAAAAATCTCACATGTGGTTGATTGAAACAAAACAATAGAGTGTGACAAAAGTAAATAACATTAAATGAAATAATTTCTACATTTAATTAATCATATTCTAAACTACAGAATCTCTACACAGGCAGTGTGATGTAATGTAAAGCTTTGTAATTAAAGGCAGAATATAATTTCATGTTCTGTCTGCACATCAGGCAAGTCATAACTTCTGGGACCCTCCTCCCAGGCCCATGGAGCCTCCTCATTGCTAGCACAGCAGTCTGAGATCAAACTGCAAGGCAGCAGCGAGGCTGGGGGAGGGGCGCCCACCATTGCTGAGGCTTGAGTAGGTAAACAAAGTGACCAGGAAGCTGGAACTGGGTGGAGCCCACCATAGCTGAAGGAGACCTGTATGCCTCTGTAGACTCCACCTCTGGGGACAGGGCATAGATGAATAAAAGGCAGCAGAAACCTCTTCAGACTTAAATGTCCCTGTCTGACCGCTTTGAAGAGAGTAGTGGTTCTCCCAGCATGGAGTATGAGATCTGAGAACAGACCCACTGCCTCCTGAAGTGGGTCCCTGACCCCCGAGTAGCCTAACTGGGAGGCACCCCCCAGCAGGGGCAGATTGACACCTCACACGGCCGGGTACCCCTCTGAGATGAAATTTCCAGAGGAACAATCAGGCAGCAACATTCGCTGTTCAGCAATATTCGCTGTTCTGCAGCCTCTGCTGCTGATACCCAGGCAAACAGAGTCTGGGGTGGACCTCCAGCAAACCCCAACAGACCTGCAGCTGAGGATCCGGACTGATAGAAGGAAAACTAACAAATAGAAAGGACATCCACACCAAAACCCCATCTGTACATCACCATCATCAAAGACCAAAGGTAGAGAAAACCACAAAGATGGGGAAAAAACAGAGCAGAAAAACTGAAAATTCTAAAAATCAGAGCGCCTCTCTTCCTCCAAAGGAACACAGCCCCACACCAGCAACGGAACAAAGCTGGACAGAGAATGACTTTGACGAGCTGAGAGAAGAAGGCTTCAGACGATCAAACTTCTCTGAGCTAAGGAGGAAGTTCGAACACATTGCAAAGAAGTTTAAAACCTTGAAAAAAGATTAGACGAATGGCTAACTAGAATAACCAATGCAGAGAAGTCCTTAAAGGACCTGATGGAGCTGAAAACCATGGCACGAGAACTACGTGATGAATGCACAAGCTTCAGCAGCCAATTCAATCAAATGGAAGAAAGAGTATCAGTGATTGAAGATCAAATGAATTAAATGAAGCAAGAAGAGACGTTTAGAGAAAAAAAATGAAAAGAAATGAACAAAGCCTCCAACAAATATGGGACTATGTGAAAAGACCAAAACTACCTCTGATTGGTGTACCTGAAAGTGACAGGGAGAATGGAAACAAGTTGGAAAACACTCTGCAGGATATTATCCAGGAGAACTTCCCCAAACTAGCAAGGCAGGCCAACATTCAAATTCAGGAAATACAGAGAATGCCACAAAGATACTCCTTGAGAAGAGCAACTCTAAGACACATAATTGTCAGATTCACCAAAGTTGAAATGAAGGAAAAAATTTTAAGGGCAGTCAGAGAGAAAGGTCGGGTTACCCACAAAGGGAAGCCCTTCAGACTAACAGCGGATCTCTCGGCAGAAACTCTACAAGCCAGAAGAGAGTGGGGGCCAATATTCAACATTCTTAAAGAAAAGAGTTTTCAACCCAGAATTTCATATCCAGCCAAACTAAGCTTCATAAGTGAAGGAGAAATAAAATACTTTACAGACAAGCAAATGCTGAGAGATTTTGTCACCACCAGGCATGCCCTACAAGAGCTCCTGAAGGAAGCACTAAACATGGAAAGGAACAACCGGTACCAGCCACTGCAAAAACATGCCAAATTGTAAAGACCATTGATGCTAGGAAGAAACTGCATCAACTAACGAGCAAAATAACCAGCTAACATCATAATGACAGGATCAAATTCACACATAACAATATTAACCTTAAATGTAAATGGGCTAAATGCTCCAATTAAAAGACACAGACTGGCAAACTGGATAAAGACTCAAGAACCATCAGTGTACTGTATTCAGGAAACCCGTCTCACACGCAGAGACACACATAGGCTCAAAATAAAGGGATGGAGGAAGATCTACCAAGCAAATGGAAAATAAAAAAAGGCAGGGGTTGCAATCCTGGTCTCTGATAAAACAGACTTTAAACCAACAAAGATCAAAAGAGGCAAAGAAGGCCATTACATAATGGTGAAGGGATCAATTCAACAAGAAGAGCTAACTATCCCAAATATATATGCACCCAATACAGGAGCAACCAGATTCATAAAGCAAGTCTTTAGAGACCTACAAAGAGACTTAGACTCCCACACAATAATAATAGGAGACGTTAACACCCCACTGTCAACATTAGACAATCAACAAGACCGAAAGTTAACAAGGATATCCAGGAATTGAACTCAGCTCTGCACCAAGCGGACCTAATAGACATCTACAGAACTCTTCACTCCAAATCAACAGAATATACATTCTTCTCAGCACCACATTGCCCTTATTCCAAAATTGACCACATAGTTGGAAGTAAAGTCCTCCTCAGCAAATGTAAAAGAACATAAATTATAACAAACTGTCTCTCAGACCATAGTGCAATCAAACTAGAACTCAATATTAAGAAACTCACTGAAAACCGCTCAACTACATGGAAACTGAACAACCTGCTCCTGAATAACTACTGGGTACATAAAGAAATGAAGGCAGAAATAAAGATGTTCTTTGAAACCAACGAGAGCCAAGACACAACATACCAGAATCTCTGGGACACATTCAAAGCAGTGCGTAGACGGAAATTTATAGCACTAAATGCCCACAAGAGAAAGCAGGAAAGATCTAAAAATCACACCCTAACATCACAATTAAAAGAACTAGAGAAGCAAGAGCAAACACATTCAAAAGCTAGCAGAAGGCAAGAAATAACTAAGATCAGAGCAGAACTGAAGGAAATAGAGACACAAAAAACCCTTCAAAAAATCAATAAATCCAGGAGCTGGTTTTTTGAAAATATCAACAAAATTGATAGACCGCTAGCAAGACTAATACAGAAGAAAAGAGAGAAGAATCAAATAGATGCAATAAAAAAAGAGGATATCACCACCAATCCCACAGAAATACAAACTACCATCAGAGAATACTATAAACACCTCTACACAAATAAACTAGAAAATCTAGAAGAAATGGATAAATTCCTCGACACATACACCCTCCCAAGACTAAACCAGGAAGAAGTTGAATCTCTGAATAGACCAATAACAGGCTCTGACATTGAGGCAATAATTAATAGCTTACCAACCGAAAAAAGTCCAGGACCAGACGGATTCACAGCCGAATTCTACCAGAGGTACAAGGAGGAGCTGGTACCATTCCTTCTGAAACTATTCCAATCAATAGAAAAAGAGGGAATCCTCCCTAACTCATTTTATGAGGCCAGCATCATCCTGATACCAAAGCCTGGCAGAGACACAACAAAAAAAGAGAATTTTAGACCAATATCCCTGATGACCATCGATGCAAAAATCCTCAATAAAATACTGGCAAACCGAATTCAGCAGCACATCAAAAAGCTTATCCACCATGATCAAGTGGGCTTCATCCCTGGGATGCAAGGCTGGTTCAACATATGCAAATCAATAAACGTAATCCAGCATATAAACAGAACCAAAGACAAAATCCACATGATTATCTCAATAGATGCAGAAAAGGCATTCGACAAAATTCAACAACCCTTCATGCCAAAAATTCTCAATAAATTAGGCATTGATGGGACATATCTCAAAATAATAAGAGCTATTTATGACAAACCCACAGCCAATATCATACTGAATGTGCAAAAACCAGAAGCATTCCCTTTGAAAACTGGCACAAGACAGGGATGCCCTCTCTCACCACTCCTATTCAACATAGTGTTGGAAGTTCTGGCCAGGGCAATCAGGCAGGAGAAAGAAATAAAGGGTATTCAATTAGGAAAAGAGGAAGTCAAATTGTCCCTGTTTGCAGATGACATGATTGTATATCTAGAAAACCCCATTGTCTCAGCCCAAAATCTCCTTAAGCTGATAAGCAACTTCAGCAAAGTCTCAGGATACAAAATCAATGTGCAAAAATCACAAGCATTCTTATACACCAATAATAGACAAACAGGGACCCAAATCATGAGTGAACTCCCATTCACAATTGCTTCAAAGAGAATACAATACCTAAGAATCCAACTTACAAGGAATGTGAAGGACCTCTTCAAGGAGAACTACAAACCACTGCTCAATGAAATAAAAGAGGATACAAACAAACGGAAGAACATCCCATGCTCATGGATAGGAAGAATCAATATCGTGAAAATGGCCATGCTTCCCAAGGTAATTTATAGATTCTATGCCATCCCCATCAAGCTACCAATGACTTTCTTCACAGAATTGGAAAAAACTACTTTAAAGTTCATATGGAACCAAAAAAGAGCCTGCATCGCCAAGTCAATCCTAAGCCAAAAGAAGAAAGCTGGAGGCATCACGCTACCTGACTTCAAACTATACTACGAGGCTACAGTAACCAAAACAGCATGGTACTGGTACCAAAACAGAGATATAGACCAATGGAACAGAACAGAGCCCTCAGAAATAATACCACACATCTACAACTATCTGATCTTTGAAAAACCTGAGAAAAACAAGAAATGGGGAAAGGATTCCCTATTTAATAAATGTTTCTGTGAAAACTGGCTGGCCGTATGTAGAAAGCTGAAACTGGATCCCTTCCTTACAACTTACACAAAAATTAATTCAAGATGGATTAAAGACTTAAATGTTAGACCTAAAACCATAAAAACCCTAGAAGAAAATCTAGGCAATACCATTCAGGGCATAGGCATGGGCAAGGACTTCATGTCTAAAACACCAAAAGCAATGGCAACAAAAGCCAAAATTGACAAATGGGATCTAATTAAACTAAAGAGCTTCTGCACAGTAAAAGAAACTGCCATCAGAGTGAACAGGCAACCTACACAATGGGAGAAAATTTTTGTAATCTACTCATCTGACAAAGGGCTAATATCTAGAATCTACAAAGTACTCAAGCAAATTTACAAGAAAAAAACAAACAACCCCATCAAAAAGTGGGTGAAGGACATGAACAGACACTTCTCAAAAGAAGACATTTATGCAGCCAAAAGACACATGAAAAAATGCTCATCATCACTGGCCATCAGAGAAATGCAAATCAAAACCACAATGAGATACCATCTCACACCAGTTAGAATGGCGATCATTAAAAAGTCAGGAAACAACAGGTGCTGGAGAGGATGTGGAGAAATAGGAACACTTTTACACTGTTGGTGGGACTGTAAACTAGTTCAACCATTGTGGAAGTCAGTGTGGCGATTCCTCAGGGATCTAGAACTAGAAATACCATCTGACCCAGCCATCCCATTACTGGGTATATACCCAAAGGACTATAAATCATGCTGCTATAAAGACACATGCACACGTATGTTTATTGCAGCACTATTCACAATAGCAAAGACTTGGAACCAACCCAAATGTCCAACAATGATAGACTGGATTAAGAAAATGTGGCACATATACACCATGGAATACTATGCAGCCATAAAAAATGATGAGTTCATGTCCTTTGTAGGGACATGGATGAAGCTGGAAACCATCATTCTCAGCAAACTATCACAAGGACAAAAAACTAAACACCGCATGTTCTCACTCATAGGTGGGAGTTGAACAATAAGAACACTTGGACACAGGAAGGCGAACATCACATACTGGGGACTGTTGTGGGGTTGGGGGAGGGGGGAGGGATAGCATTAGGAGAAATACCTGATGTAAATGACTAGTTAATGGGTGCAGCACACCAACATGGCATGTGTACACATATGTAACAAACCTGCACGTTGTACACATGTACCCTAGAACTTAAAATAAAAAATATATCTATATATATATAAAAAAGAAAAAATAATAAAACCTCTGGGACCCTCCAATGTTTCATCCATAGATGCAGATTTTAGAAAGTTTGCTTGGCTAACTCTGAAATACATACCAACTTCTTTGAAAACAGATGGCTATAAATATATGAGATAATGCGCTCTTCATAACAACTGTTAAATGGATTTTTAATTATCACTTCTATTTCACAAAATACAAGAAACAGGAGTTAAAAAACATTAAGTAATTTACTCAAAGTTACTTAAAGCAAGCAGAGCCAATATTCTATCCTAGATCTATGACTCCTAAGACCTTTGAACACTATTTGACTGTACTATGCCTACTTCCTTTACCATTGTGATGATTCTGGATGAGATCATTTAAGAAACGGCTTTGTAAACCATAAAGTGTTATATGAATGTACAGCATCATTATTAGTATTGATTCCAACAACTGAGAGAGCTATAATTGCCTGTAATAAGATTGATCATGCTTCACGATATAACCAATAAACTAGCTAAACCTCAAATTCTAATCCCCAAATGTTCGTACAAAGCATGACTGAAAACAAATGAATTCATATTGATCAGCTCTAAAAATAATAGAACCTAATTATAACATTTGTCCTGTGGCAGCTGCTTTTATTCCCCTATTTCTCATCATATATCACACAGAGAAAAGCCCCTTTTTCTCATGCCTGCCATCATTTATCCTTAAGGAAACAAAGACCTCTCTTCTCTGTCTCCTCAAACTTGAAAGATAAAACAAGATATAATGAAGAAGTGTGAAGAGCAGAGAATTAGTGAGTCTACTCCTTTTTCCTCCTTTTGTAAGACGGTTTGATTTGATTCAATATCAGCCCAGAAAGACGGAGGATATTTCTTTTCGTGGGGTTCTGTCAATAGAAATCAGACAATCTAATTTAAGGAAAATAGGAAGGAAAAAATTCAAACTTACTGCTATTTTACAATCCAAAAGCTAGTATGTAGAATGAATATCTTTGAACCATTGCTATGTAAGGTTTTCAAAACACTGAAGCTGTCCCTTTATCAGGTCTAGCATTTCCCGTAGAAGCAAATGATAAAATATGAAGAGTAAAAACTGTTTCAATATCATTATAAAGTACAGATTTGTAGTTCTGTACATTCAAAATAGAAAATAAAAAATTAAACTTAAGGATTTAATCTGATTTAGGCCTAATGAACTTTGCTCAATAGTGTGTTACCAACATCTAGCCATTTCAAAAAATCACATCTTTACCATTTTACATAATTAAGTCTCTCTGCATCTCACAACTCTACAGAAACCAGTACTGGTGGTTACAAGTTAAAGTGTCCACTTATTTTCTCTCACAACTTATCTCTGACCTTGTCAAATTTCCTCTCCAATAATATGCATCATATAAATGTATAGTACTTAATATATAAAATGTCAGGCATATACATAGAACTTTATAGTTTCCTTAACACTTTCATATGTACTGTTATATTTATAATTAAGCATATTTTAAATGGTCATTTTTAAGTGGTCATCATTAAAACATAGAGTATCTACTTTGTACTTAGAAAGAGAAGTAAATTTTAGATCACTTACTTTTTGACACTTATCTTTAGTGACTAAGACAAATATTTATCTAATTTCTATCTGCAACAAGTTTTTCAATTGCTTTAATCACTGTTCTCTGATCTGTTATTTATACCTCGGCAAGTTTTTTTTAATCAATCAGCTTACTTTTTTTTTTTACAAATAGTTTTATCTTTAAAAAATCATTTCATAGATCAAAAAACCATAGGAACCAACTTTTTAAGTCTTAGATGTTTTTCATATATCATTTACTGGTGTTAAAAACAGATTTCTTACCTCTTTATTTGACTTCACATTGTCTGCATCAGCTCTGCTCTCTCAATCAACTCTGCCAACTCTAGAGATCAGGAACAATAACATGTAATCTTTAGCTTTTCTGAAGTTGAATTTCCTGTGTCTAACTATATTTAACCTTTTACTAGAGGCTTTGAAATGGGGTTAGCATAATAATTTGTTAGTTTACAAATAAAGGCATGTGGTCAATTTTTGGCATGTCATGAGTTGTTTTTGCTGAGAACAGGATGTGAGTACACTGGTGAGAGTAACTTAATTGTATTTGAATTTTTCCACATCCCATTGTGCCTAATACACCACTTGCCACATAATCAGTACTCAATACATGCCTACTAAATTTTAATTATGTAAATAATGAAATAATTTAAGATTATAATTTGGATTTATTTTTTAAATGTTGAACTGAATTCCTGAATTAGACAATGTTTGGTGCTTAGTCTGGAATTAAAGACCCCCAGATTGTTTCAAAAGCTCTCCCAGAGAGTAATAATACACATTTGGCCATAATAAACCTTACTTATTACATGAGAGTTAGGCATATAACATTTAAATCTCTATCATAATTTCAGACCTTTGGTCAAGACCTGCTACCCAAGTGAAAACAATTTTTAATACAAGAGCAGGCTTAGTGGCAAACTTTCATTCATACCTTAAAGTGAATACCATTAAAATGGCAAAAACTGATTTATATGCTAAGTTTCCAACACAGACAAAGTCTTCCAATGGCTCCAGATTGCTCAATTATGGAAAGAAATGGGAAAAAAGCATAAATACATGAACAACAACAACAAAAAAAGCCTTACTCCTGCCAAACTACAAAAAAAGACACATGGGAAAACTTGATATTTAAAAAAAACAACAACAAAAAGAATGGATGGGCTATAATGCAGCAATTTTAAAAGGAAATAAGGCACTCAAGCAATTAAATATAAAAAGTTCAAGAAAGAAAGTCAAAACTACTTTGAGTTGTTTTTTATTTTTTATTTAGTTTTTATTTTTTGGAAGCACAAAACTCATAGGGTCTATAAAACAATAACACAATTTTAAAAAGTAGGCAACAATATGATGAATAGAACACTCCCAGGTCACACCTCAATGCATTATTATTATGATGATTATTATTATTATTATATTATTATTATTATTATACTTTAAGTTCTGGGATACATGTGCAGAACGTGCAGGTTTGTTACATAGGTATACACATTCCATGGTGGTTTGCTGCACCCATCAACCCATCACCTACATTTGGTATTTCTCCTAATGCTACCCCTCCCCTAACCCCCCTATCCCCTGATAGGCCCTGGTGTGTGATGTCCCCCTCCCTGTGTCCATGTGTTCTCATTGTTCAGCTCCCACTGATGAGTGAGAACATGCAGTGTTTGGTTTTCTGTTCTTGTGTTAGTTTGCTGAGAATGATGGTTTCCAGCTTCAACCATGTCCTGCAAAGGACATGAACTCATCCTTTTTTATGGCTGCATAATATTCCATGGTGTATATGTGCCACATTTTCTTTATTCAGTCTATCATTAATGGGCATTTGGGTTGGTTCCAAGTCTTTGCTATTGTGAACAGTGCTGCAGTAAACATACGTGTGCATGTGTCTTTAAAAACAAGCTGGTACAAAAAGAGGAAATTCACTAGTCCTAGAATATCTCAGAGATAAGATGACTGTCAACTACTCCGATAATTTATGTCACTTTTCAACAGACTGATTTTTGACTTGGATTGTTTTTATGCAATTAAAAATCATAATAACCTTAAAATATTTCTACCCTACATGCAATGTTTAGCATTTAATGAAATGTAATGTTGAGAGGAGGGAAGCGGGGAGAGATGGTGGAATAGAACACTCCAGAGATCATCCCCCCTGCAAGGACACCAATTTAACAATTAGCTATACAGAAAAAAAAAAAAAAAAAGACCTTCATAAGAACCAAAAATCAGATGAAACCTCATAGTACCTGGTTTTAAATTCCTTTCATTAAAAGAGGCACTGAATAGATAGAAAAAAATAGTTTTGAATTGCAAATGTCACCACTTCCCCACCCACTTCAGGACCACTACCCCCCATCCCCTGACAGTGATGGTGTGGTGCAGAGAGTGTCTCTGGATGCTGGGGGACAAAGACAATGGCAATTGTGAGGCACTGAACTCAGTGCTGTTCAGTTAGAGCAGAAAGCAAAACCAGATCAAATTCAGATGAGACCCGCCTACAGAGGGAGCATTTAAACCAGACTTAGTCAAAGGGGAATTGCCGATCCCAGTGGTCACAACTTGAGTTCCCACAAACCTTTCCACAAAGTGGTAAACTGCTCTGAGTCTCTAAGTGAACTTGAAAGGCAGGCTAGGCCACAAGGACTGCAACTCTTAGGAAAGTCCTAGTGCTGAACTGGGCCTAGAGACAGTGGACTGGGGGGAGGGGGATGTGACCTGCTGAGATACCGGGTTGAGGCAGTCAAAAGAGTGCTGGCATCATCCTTCCCCTAACCCCAGTCTGCTCAGCTCACAGCTCCAAAAGAGACCCATTCCTTCTGCTTGAGAAGATAAGAAAAAAGAGAGGGGAAGACTTCTTTTTGCATCTTGGATACCAGTACAGCCACAGCAGAATAGGGCACTGGTCAGAGTTATGAGGTCTCTCTTCCAGGCCCTAGCTCCCAGATGACATTTCTAGACACAACCTGGGCCAGAAGAAAACCTGCTGCATTGAAGGGAAGGACTCAGTTCTGGCATCATGCATCACCTGCTAACTGAAGAGCCCGTGGACCCAGAATAAACAGCAGTGATAACCAGGTACTATGTCGAGGGCCTTGGGTGAGCCTCTGAGACCTGCTGGCTTCAGGTATCAACATGGCCAAAGAGGGGTAGAGCACCAAGTCAGCTAATGTGGTCCCTGATTCCAGGAATTGACTCTTTTTTTTTTTTTTCTTCTTTTTTGAGATGGAGTCTCGCTCTGTCGTCCAGGCTGGAGAGCAGTGGTGTGATCTCGGCTCACTGCAAGCTCTGCCTCCCGGGTTCATGCCATTCTCCTGCCTCAGCCTCCCGAGTACCTGGGACTACAGGCACCCACCACCACGTCCAGCTAATTTTTTGTATTTTTAGTAGAGATGGGGTTTCACCATGTTAGCCAGGATGGTCTCAATCTCCTGACTTCATGATCTGCCTGCCTCGGCCTCCCAAAGTGCTGGGATTACAGGTGTGAGCCACCGCTCCCGGCCAGGAATTGACTCTTAAATGATGTCTCTGAACCTGCCCTGGGCCAGCGGTGAGCCCACTGCCCTGAAGAGTGATTCCCAGGCCAGGTAGCGTTCACCACAAGCTGACTTAAGAGATTTTGGTCCTTAAGAACGCATCAGCGGTGGTCTGGCAGTACTCCTCATAGCCTGTGGTGGTGATGGCTATGAGGAGAGGTTCCTCTGCCTTTGGAAAAAGGAGAGAAGAGTAAGAGAAAGGGCATCCTGTGGTTTGAGTGCCACAGCTCACCCATAGTACAAAAGAACACCAGGTAGAATTCTAGGTTTTTTGACTCTAGTCTCTGACTCTTGAAGGGCATCTCTGGACCCATCCAGAGCCTGGGGGAACATGCCACCCTGAAGATAAGGACATACACCTGGCTGGCTTGGCCCCCTGATGATTGTAGAGCCCAAGGGCCTAGAGCAAGCACAGATTGTAGCCAGGGAGTGATTATAGCAGGCCTTGGGTGAGACCCAGTGCTGTGCTGGCTTTAGGTCTCACCCAGCACGATCATAGTGGTGGTGGCTACAGGGGTGCTTGTGTCACTCCACCCCAAGATTTAGGAGGCATAGAACAGAGAGAGAAAAGCTATTTGTTTGACAGAAAGTAAGGGAAGAGAGCGAGTCTCTGCCTGTTAATCCAGAGAATTCTCAAGAATCTTGTCCAATACCATCAAGTTGGTACCTCTACAAATCTTCAAGAACCACAGGTTTACTGGGCTTGGGGTGCCCCTTAAAGCAGATAGAGTTTTGATCACAACACCCAAGTCCTTCCAAATATCTGGAAAGTTTTCCCAAAAAGGATAGCTACAAACAGGTCCAGACATGAAGTCTAAAATGAATACCTAAATCTTCAATGCCCAGACACTAAAGAACATCTACTAGCATCAACACAATCCAGAAAAACCTGACCTCATCAAATGAACTAAATAAGGCACTAGGGACCAATCCCAGAGAAACAGAGATATGTGACATTTTAGACAGTGAATTCAAAATAGATGTGTTGAGAAACTCAAAGAAATTCAAGATAACACAGAGAAGGAATTTAGAATTCTATCAGATACATTTAACAAAGAGGTTAAAATAATTAAAAAGAATAAAGCAAAAATTCTGGAGTTGAAAAATGCAATTGATGTACTGAAAAATACATCAGAGTCTTCTCAGAGCAGAATGGATAAAGCAGAAAAATGAATTAGTGAGCTTGAAGACAGGCCATTTAAAAATACACAGTCGGAGGAGACAAAAGAAAAAAATAAACATGAAGCACAACTACAGGATCTAGAACATCATCTCAAAAGGGCAAATCTAAAAATTATTTTCCTTAAATATGAGGGAGAAACTTTATTCAAAGGGATAATAACAGAGATTTTTCACAACCTAGAGAAAAATATCAATATCCAAGTGCAAGAAAGTTATAGAACACAAAGCAGATTTAACCCACAGAAGAATAACTGAAGAAATTTATTAATCAGTCTCCCAATGATAAAGGATAAAGAAAGGATTTTAAAAGCAATAGAAGAAACAAACAAATAGCATACAATGAAATGCCAAAGCATCTTGCAGCAGATTTTTCAGTGGAAGACTTACAGACCAGGAGAGTGGAATGACATATTTAATGTGCTGATGAAAAAAACCTTTTACCCTAGAACAGTGTATCTAGTGAAAATATCCTTCAAACCTGAAGGAGAAATAAAGACTTTCTCAGACAAACAAAAGTTCAATTTCATTAACACCAGACCTGTCCTACAAGAAATGCTAAAGGGAGTACTTAAATCAGAAAAAAAAAATGTTAATAAGCAATAAATCATCACCTGAAGGTAAAAAAAAATTCATTGTTAATAGTAAGTATACAGAAAAACACGTAATATCATAACATTTAACCGTGGTGTGTAAACTACTCTTATCCTTTGTAGAAAGAATAAATGATGAGCCAATCAAAAATAGTAACTACAACTTTTCAAGATGTACACAGTACAGCATGATATAAAAAGAAACAATATACTAAAGGGAGGGCAAGAGGGCCTACTAGACACAGCCAGGTGGAACAGCTCCCACTAAGGGACTGAGACAACTGGCATGCTTTTAACAGATCTTCAGAGTAAAGGTGCTAAGAGTGGAGGGAGGAAAGATACAGAAGCTGGACTGAAGAGAGAGAAAGCTGGAAACACTGCATGGGGCTACTATGCACTGGGACTTACTTTTGAACCACAACAGCTCCAGGAGTACGAGTGAGTTGAACTGTCAAGGACCAACCAGCTCTCACCATGGGCCCCTGGAAACCTGACAGGAGGAGACCCCTCAACCGTCACAGACATGTGAGTTGGCAGACAGAGCTGCTTAGAGAAGTGGTAAGGGCAGCAAGTCAGCAGATGTGGAGCCCAGAGGATTTCTTGCAGGAATGTTGGTAGCAGAGCATGGCCAAGAACAGCCATCCCCCTGTGCTTGACTTGATCCCATAGAAGACTTTAGCCCTAAGAGAACTGTCAGACCTAATCTGTGCAGGGCAGTCCTGCCCATCAGATATGGGTGGTCCAACGTGAGAGCCCCTTGGTCTGCTGGCCTCTCCTGGGGCCCCAGCCTGGCCTGCCTGCTTTCAAGGCAGTCCTGGGTGCCATGAGGGCCTACACCATATTTTCTGCACTGATAGATCCTGCCTGACCAGTGGAGAGCTCCAGTGAGGTGGTCTGTATGGCAACATGCTAGCCCACTTGCCCCCTCCCCATATTGCAGCTTTCCCAGGGCGCATGGCAACTCCCCACATCACTTTTCTGGTGTGTGTCTGCACTGGCGGGTTTTGCTTTCTTTGCCCCACTAGGATACGGGAGTGCAGTCCACATCCCACCCCCGACAACCGCCATTGCAGACGACGTCTTGGCAAGCACAGGGACAGCAAGCCCTGCCCCTGCCAGCACCCTGTCCTTGGGCTAACACTGCACAGAAAACAGCAGATCCTACCCCACATTGAGTGATCACTCCTGCTTGTGGGGTAGACAAGGCACCCAGACCTGCGCTGGCCTGCACCCCACCCCAAAATCAACTCCACATCCAGCACAACCATATACACAGTCTCAAGTAGGGGCCCCATGACCCCCACAGCTGCATTGCCTCCAACACTGTGGTGAACACCCACAGGGAGGCAGGTACCCCAGCACCTGCTAGCACTCTGCTGAAGCTGCTGCACCTCACCACCTCTCCCCAGTGTTGTGGGTTGCAAACCTAAAGGAACCAGATAACAAAGTCAGAGTCCAATGCAAGTCCCCCAGAGTTAGAGCACATAGTCCAGGAGTTGGAAGCTGAGTCTTGGCCCCTGAAAATCTTCCAGAAACAAAGCCAGTTAGCTAAATCTACCTTATACCACAATCAAAACCTCGAGGTCGTCAAATATGATAAAGGAAAAAAACATTTAAACGTTGGCAAAGTCCAAAATTGAAGATAGATAAGCCCACAAAAATGAGAAATAAACAATGCAAGAACCCTGAAATCTCAAAATGCCAGAGTGCCTTTTTTTCTCCAAATGACCACATCACGTTTCCAGCATGGGTTCTGAAACAGGCTGAGATGGCTGAAATGAAAGAAATAGAATTCAGAATATGGATAGGAATTAATATCATTGAGCTACAGGAGTACGTTGAAACCCAATGCAGAGAAGCTAAAAATCATGATAAAACAATTTATGAGGTGACATAAAAATAGCCAGTATAGAAAAGTGTAAATGTAAATACACCCAACACTGGAGCACCAAGATATGTGAAGCAACTATTATTAGAAATAAAGAGATAGATAGGCCCCAGTACAATAATAGCTGGAAACTTCAAATCAAATGGATCAAACACTTATATCTAAGCATCAAACTATGAAACTACTGAAAGAAAACATTGGGGAAAATCTCCAGGACATTTATGGGGGCAAAAATTTCTTGACAAACACTGCAGAAGCATAGGAAATAAAAGCAAAAATGGACAAATGGAATCACATCAAGTTTAAAAAACTTCTGCACAGCAAGACACAATCAACAAAGTGAAAAGACAACCCACAAGAATGGGAGTAAATATTTGCATGCTATTCATGTGACAAGGGACTAATAACAAGCATATATAAGGAGCTCAAACAACTCTATAGGAAAAAAGGTAATAATTTGATTAAAATATGGACAAAAGATTTGAACAGACATTTCTCCAAAGAAGTAATAAGAATAGCAAATGGGCATATGAAAAGGTGCTAGCATCATTGATCCTCAGAGAAATGCAAATCCAAATTACAATGAGATATCTCCTCACCTCAGTTAAAATGGCTTACATCCACAAGACAGGCAATAACAAATGCTGGCAAGGATAAGGAAACACCCACACACTGTTGGTGTAAATGTAAATTGGCACAACGACTATGGAGAACAGTTTGAAGGTTGCTCAAAAAAACTGAAACTAGAGCTACCATATGATACAGCATTTCCACTGCTGGGTATATAACCAAAAGAAAGGCAATCAATATATCAAAGGCACTCCCATGTTTGTTGCTGCACTGTTCACAATAGCTAAGATTTGGAAGCCACCTAAAAGTGGCTTGATTCATCCATCAAGAGATGAATGAATAAAGAATATATGGTATTTATACACAATAGAGTACTATTCAGCCACAAAAATGAATGAGATCCTGTCATTTGCAACAACATGGATGGAACTGGAGATCATTGTGTTAAGTGAAGTCAGCCAGATACTGGGAGACAAATATTGTACGTTCTCACTTATTTTGGGAATCTAAAAACAAACAAACAAAATACCCATAGACATAGAGAGTAGAAGGATGATTATTAGAGGCTGGGAAGGGTAGTAGGGGGTTGGCGGGAAGGTGGGGATGGTTAATGGGTACAATAAATAGTTGAAAATAATTAATAAGACCTACTATTTGATAACAAAGCAGTAATATAGTCAATAATAACTTAATTATATTTTAAGATAACTAAGAGAATATAATTGGATTGTTTGTAACATAAAGGATAAATGGATGAGGGAATGGATACCCCCATCCTCCATTATTTGCTTATTTCACATTGCATGCCTGCATCAAAACATCTCATGTACCCCATAAATATATACACCTAATATTAAAATAAAGTATTCTGAAAAAAATCACATGTAATGAAAAATACTGTGAAACAGAAGCATCGTAGGAACCTATTAAACATTAAATCTTATCAAAAGTGAGAGTCCATTAATAAATAAATATGATTTGAACAGTTTTTGGGGATCATCTTTTCTTGGAATATGTATCTTTAGGAAAAGCATAGTAAATGAGAATTTAATCAGAAAATCTGCAAAAATATGAATACAGCTAAAGTCTTTTATAAACCCCACATAAGCCAGTGCTTTTCAAACTACCTGCAGTTAAACAGCATTTTTTTTCAAAGTCCCTAATTTGTTCTAGACCAATAAATTTGTAAAGCACAATAAAAATAAATAACTAGAAAATCGTAAGAGAAAAAATAAAGATTTGAAAAGACGTACCCACATCTTTTATGTTCAGATTCTACAGACTTAAAATTACCCTATCAAATTGCTATAAAATTTTCTCAAGCTTACTTTAAAATTCTATACTTAGCTTGTTGCAGACCAAAAACAAACAGCACACTGTCAACTGTGGGCACCTCACCGTATGCATCACTTATTACACTTAAAACAAAAATGAAGATAAATGTTTAGTAAACATATACTAAATGAAACAGAACACCAAAAAAAGTAGATCAGGTGAAAACAAATTTTACCTACAGAAAATATTTTGTGTTATATTAAAAGGAATATTTATTGACTTAAGTGTAAAGAAACCATTTGTTTCACATTGTGCACAAAACATCCCCTGTAAGTACACTACGCAAAATATTTCCAAAATCTTCTCTAACTGCTATACACTACTATGTTAACCATATTTGCAATCAGTCAACTATTTGGATTAAATGATAAATTTTAATGTTAAATTTCATCTTTTAAAATAAGATTTACATTTCATTAATACAATAAAGACTTACTGATGACCCACTATATGCCAGCCACTATGCTAGGCACTAAAGCTGTGTGTCAAATCTGACTTTAAGTAATGTTGGTGGAATACTAAACTTAATTCTTATGAACTATTTTTCTGCCAAAGATATGGCAGGTGAGGCCATCTACCACAGTTTCGTTATAATAAAGTGTGAGTTGGCTAGGCGCGGTGACTCACGCCTGTAATCCCAGCACTGTGGAAGGCCAAGGTGGGCAGATCTCTTGAGGTCAAGAGTTCAAGACCAGCCTGGCCAAAATAGTGAAATCCCCCACTGCTACTAAAAATACAAAAATTAGCTGGGCATGGTGGCGCACGCCTGTAATCCCAGCTACTCGTCAGGCTGAGACAGGAGAATCGCTTGAACCCGGGAGGCGGAGGTTCAGTGAACCGAGATCGCCCCACTGCACTCCAGCCTGGGCGATAGAGTGTAACTTCGTCTCAGATAATAATAGTAATAATTAATAATAATAATAATAATGATAATAAAATGTGAGTTATTGCAAGCCTTGGGCTGGCTTAAAATTTTTGCTTCAGAGAACACAACATATTAAGCCTATAATATCTCATTTCTCTCTCATCAGAATGCAAAGAATTAAAATAGTTTTAATATACTTCTTGCAAGAATGCAGGGAAACAAGGACTCATGTACTACCAGTGACTCGGCAAACTGTTAGCACTTCTTTAGTGGCAATCTAACAAAAATTTTCAAAATTTGACATGCATATACTGTGTGACTCAGCAATTTTACCTCTATCAATTTATCCTCTAAATGTCCTTGCACATATGCAAAAGATTTATATCCAGAAAACCAACTAAATATCCATCAATAAAGGAATGGTTTAATAATCTCACACAAACACACACACACACACAGAGAGATAGAGAGAGAGAGAGAAACAGGCATTTATAATGAAATACTAAGTAACCAGTAAAAAGAATGAGGTAGCCAGCTGTGTACTGACATAAGAAAATCACTGACATGATTAACTGAAAACAAATGATTTGCAGAGAAATACAATACAGTGTGATTGTATAAGTGCATGGGAAATTTCTGGAAGCATATCCAAGATATTATTGGGAGAGTTAAAGGAGTTATCTGAAATGGGAAGGAAACTCTCTTTTTGTCATATACCCTTTAATTCTATTTGAACTTTTTTACTATGCCCATGTTTTTGAATAATATAAAAAATAGAAAAAAAGTAAAACTCAATATCTTGACCAATATTACCTACCATTTGTAATTCATAAAAAGATATGTACCTCTCATTGAGGAGTAATAAAAATAATAGTTCCTTTAGCAATCAAATATTTGTGCTTCCTTTTGTTTACTTGTCTGTAAAAGTACTTATATTTTCTTGAAAATTAGAAGGCTTCACTAATGTCTCATATTAAACACCAAGTTGACAAACTCAACATATTTTTATTTTTATGTTTTATAAAACAAACCCTATATAAAGATTTGGAAAATATTGATGGGAGAAAACCTTGAAAAAATACCTTCAAAAATTTTCATGAACTTCCATTCTCATGTTCTAAAATTAATAATACACATACAGGATTTTAAAAATGTATTATTGTTACTATCAATTGATACCAATTGAATGAACGTAATACTGAATCTTTCTAGAAATGCAAACATACCATTGTTTGCACATAACTATGCATTGACTATTAGCATAATAGTACCCAAATACTGCATGCATCCTGCATTTACTTAGGAAACCTAAACTAGCTCTTTTAGACAACAGGGAAGGAAAAAACACACCACAAATGTTTCTTCTCATTTACGTTTAGGTCTCAGTAAAATAGTCTCCCATTCTGAAATTTGGTACTCTAAAGATATCCACTGGGATTACTACTGGGTTTTGGTGTAGATTTCCTACTGTCATACTGTCTTATTGTATCAATGACAGTATTTAAATATCTTAATTCCCTCCTCTAAGAAACTGAGCTGTGCTTTCAAAAGCTTTGATGAATATAACTGACCCTAGATCTAGCCCATAGTAATTTTGTTAAAAGTTTACCTTAAGAATGGACTACATTTCAGAGGGTCAGGCAAAATATATCAAGGGAAAATTGCAGAATTACAAGTAAATATCATCTTGTGGAGTTTCATACATACAAATAAAGTTATAAAAGCACACTTTGACTGAGAGGAGAGAATAGCTTGATAGGCTGAACTTCTATGAAGATTTTAGTATCTTTCAGTGATAGAAAAGAAGTTAGAAAGCTTAAAATCTCCAGTAAGGAAGACTTATTTGGGTCAATGTCACAACAATATCTGAGCTTGGTTTGGAAGGTTGGAAAAATTTTAATCTAGTAAAAATCATATAGAAACATTTTTCTCATCAAAAAACAAAAAGATGGATAAATCAGTAAATTATTTATAGTGATAAATAGCCTAAGATGTAGGAGTAAACAACTGAATCAATTGTATCTTAACACATTAATGTGTTAAGAAACACATTAATATCATCTAAGACATTCAGTAAAATGAATATGTTTATATAGATGATAAAAGAGTTAATGACATGGTCCCTTAAATCAAGAAGATATGATTTTTATTCAGGAGACAAAATAAATAAAAGTGGAACAAAACACAACACCAGACAGAATATGATCAAATATTAAACTCTATTGTCCAGTCAATACATGTTATAAGAAATTCCTAAAGGTGCAAGTTTGAGGGCTGGAGTATCGAGGAGGTGAAACTCAAATTGATATTATTAAGATACATATTTGCTTGATAAGAAAGGAAAGGGAGAAGAAGAATGCTCTTCTCATTTCACATCCCCCCACAACAGACATACACACACACACACACACACATACACAAATGGTCTTATATTTTGTTTTCATATTCTATAAAGTTTGTATTAATAGCATAGGGATAAATGAGAAACCAGACATATAAAAAATATTAATTTCTGATTCCCAAAGTAGCTTTTAGGACCTCTAAGTTCTTTGGGTAAGGAGAAAAGTGAGAGAAATGGAAATCGGTGTGCTAACAAAGTTTAGTTGGTTTGTGACATAAGACATAAAATACAACTTTACAACCTAGTTCATCAACACTGCAGGTACTGGACAAATTGTTTACAAATACCCTTGCAGTTCCAGTGGAAGAACTGTGGGTGTCTTCAGCACAGGATTCTGTAATTACCTTTAAGACCAAGAGTACCTGTGAGTGGATGAACCAGTTTGGAGAAAATGCCTTCAAAATCTTAAACAACTACAAATTATTATTTCAAATATTTTGAAGACTCACATATATACGCAATTATGTATGCATATATTTATAATACAGTACTGAGTATATGCACAACAATAATTATATGTTCAGCAATAAATCCAAGTTTATCTATAACACACACCTACATACGCATGTTATTTTCATTTTTATATTTCTACACTTTAGAAATTTACCCATGAGCTGAATCAGAAGTGTCAAAGCATAGTAATAAAAGCTATTTACAAGCAGCCTAATTACCATCTCTAGCTATGCCCTGAAACTTAAATCAGACGTAACAAAGACACATTATTTAATCAGATTAACACTAGCATCTATCCCCAGAGCTCTTCTGTTAAAAATCTCTTTCTGTCAGGCCTGTATTTACCATTGTCAATCAGACTACATTGTTTGAATGTCATTTTATTTTTATTTTTTTAAAAATTGTATACCATTTAACATGTTTTATTTCAACAGACTACTAGAGCTTTTAATGCTTCTTAAAATTCAAAATAAATTATACAAAAACCTTTGTATTTCATGTCATATTATATAAAGAAATCAAATTTGGAAGAATAATTCATGCTGTTTTAAATTTTTACATTACTTATACATTCTAATAGCTAATCAACTCTTAAGCATACTTTTTTGTTTTATTATTTTATTTTATTTTTCCTTAAGTTGTTGGAGTACAGGTGGTATTTGGTTACATGAGTAAGTTCTTTAGTGGTGATTTGTGAGATTTTGATGCGCCCATCACCCAAGTAGTATACGTTGCGCCATATTTGTTGTATTTTATCCCTCGCCACTTTCCCACTCTTTCCCCCAAGTCCCCAATGTCCATTGTATCATTCTTATACCTTTGCATCCTCATAGCTTAGCTCCCATATATCAGTGAAAGCATATGATGTTTGGATTTCCATTCCTGAGTTACTTCACTTAGAATAATAGTCTTCAATCTAATCCAGGTCATTGAAAATGCTATTAATCCATTCCTTTTTATGGCTGAGTTGTATTCCATATATATATATATGGAATATATATATATGGAATACTATATATATATATGTGGAATGTTGTATTCCACATATATATATATATATCACAATTGTATACAATATATTGTATTCCACATATATATATATATATATATATATATATCACAGTTTCTTTATCCACTCATTGATTGATGGGCATTTGGGTTGGTTCCACGATTTTACCATTGTGAAGTGTGCTGCTATAAACATGTGTGTGCAAGTATCTTTTTCAAATGACGACTTCTTTTCCTCTGGGTAGATATCCTGTAGTTGGATTGCTGGATCAAATGGTCGTTCTACTTTTAGTTCCTTAAGGAATCTCCACACTATTTTCCATAGCAGCTGTGCTAGTTTACATTCCCACCAGCAGTGTAGAAGTGTTCCCTGATCGTTGTATCCACGCCAACATTTACTGTTTTTTGATTTTTTGATTATGGCCATTCTTGCAGGAGTAAGGTTGTATTGCATTGTGGTTTTGATTTGCATTTCCCTGATCATTAGTGATGTTGAGCATTTTGTCATATGTTTGTTGGCCATTTGTGTACCTTCTTGTGAGAATTGTCTATTCATGTCCTTAGCCCACTTTTTGATGGAATTGTTAATTTGTTTGAATTTGTTGTTGATTCTGGATATTATTAGTCCTTGGTCAGATGTATAGATTGTGAAGATTTTCTGTCACTCTGTGGGTTGTCTGTTTATTCTTTTGACTGTTCCTTTTGCCATGCAAAACTCTTTAGTTTAATTAGGTGGATATTATTAGTCCTTGGTCAGATGTATAGATTGTGAAGATTTTCTGTCACTCTGTGGGTTGTCTGTTTATTCTGTTGACTGTTCCTTTTGCCATGCAAGACTCTTTAGTTTAATGAGGTCCCTGCTATTTATCTTCGTTTTTATTACATTTGTTTTGGGGTTTTTTGGTCATGAAATCCTTGCCTAAGCCAATGTCTAGAAGGGTTTTTCCAATGTTATCTTCTAGAATTTTTAGAGTTTCAGGTCTTAGGGTTTAAGTCCTTAATCCATCTTGAGTTGATTTTTGTATATGGTGAGAGATGAGGATCCAGTTTCTTTCTCCTACATGTGGCTAGCTAATTATCCCAGCATCATTTTTTGAGAATGGTGTCCTTTCCCCACTTGATGTTTTTGTTTGCTTTGTCAAAGATCAGTTGGCTATAAGTATTTGGGTTTATTTCTGGGTTCTCTATTCTGTTCCATTCATCTATGTGCCTATGTTTATAGCAGTACCACACTGTTTTGGTGACTATTGCCTTATAGTATAGTTTGAAATCAGGTAGTGTGATGTCTCCAGATTTGTTCTTTTTGCTTAGTCTTGCTTTATTTATGCGGGTTCTTTTTTGGTTCCATATGATTTTTAGAATTGTTTTTTTCTAATTCTGTGAAGAGTGATGGTGGTATTTTGATGGGGATTGCATTGAATTTGTAGATTGCTTTCGGTAGTATGATCATTTTCACAATATTGATTCTACCCATCCATGAGCATGGGATGTGTTTCCATTTGTTTGTGTCTTCTATGATTTCTTTCAGCAGTATTTTGTAGTTTTGTTTGTAGAGGCCTTTCAACTCCTTGCTTAGATATATTCCTAAGTTTTGTTTTGTTTTGTTTTTTCAGCAAGTGTAAAACGGGCTGAGTTCTTGACCTGATTCTCTGCTTGGTCGCTGTTGGTATATAGAAGAGCTACTGATGTGTGTACATTAATCTTGTATTCAGAAACTCTGCTGAATTATTTTATCAGTTCTAGGAGTTTTCTGGGGGAGTCGTTAGGGTTTTCAAGATAAATGATCAGCAAACAGGGACAGTTTGACTTCCTCTTTACTGAGTTGGATGCCCTTCATTTCTTTCTCTTGTCTGATTGCTCTGGCTAGGACCTCCAGTGCTATGTTGAAAAGGAGTGGTGAGAGTGGGCATCCTTATCTTGTTCCCATTCTCAGAGGGAATGCTTTCAACTTTTCCCCATGCAGTATTATGTTGGCTGTGGGTTTGTCATAGAGGGCTTTAATTACATTAAGGTATGTCCCTTGTATGCCAAATTTGCTTAGAGTTTTAATCATAAAGTGATGCTGGATTTTGTCGAATGCTTTCTTCTGCATCTATTGAGATGATCATGTGATTTTTGTTTTTAAGTCTCTTTATATGGTGTATCACATTTATTGACTTGCATATGTTAAACCACCCCTGCATCCCTGGTATGAAACCCACTTGATCATGGTGGATTATCCTTTTGATATGTTGTTGGATTTGGTTAGCTAATATTTTGTTAAGGATTTTAGCATTTATATTCATCAAGCGTATCACTCTGTAGTTTTGTTTTTTGGTTGTGTCCTTTCCTGGTTTTAGTATTAGGATGATGCTGGCTTCATATAATGAATTAGGGAGGGTTCCTTCTTTCTCTATCTTGTGGAATAGTGTCAAAAGGATTGGTACAAATTCTGTTTTGAATGTCTGGCAGAATTCTGCCCTGAATCCATCTGTCCTGGACTTTTTTTGTTGGTAATTTTTTAATTACCATTTCAATCTCGCTGCTAGTTATTGGTCTGTTCAGGGTATCTAATTTTTCCTGATTTAAGCTAGGAGGATTTTAATTTTCCAGGAATTTATCCATCTCTTGTAGGTTTTCTAGTTTATGTGTGTAAAGGTATACATAGTAGCCTTAAATGATCTTTTGTATTTCAGTGGTGTCAGTTGAAATATTTCCTGTTTCATTTCTCAGTGAGGTTATTTGGACTTTCTCTTTTCTTTTATTGGTTAATCTTGCTAATGGTCTATCAAATTTATTTATCTTTTCAAAGAACCAGCTTTTTGTTTCATTTATCTTTTGTACTTTTTTGTTTGTTTCAATTTCATTTAGTTCTGATCTGATCTTGGTTATTTCCTTTCTTCTGCTGAGTTTGGGTTTGGTTCCTTCTTGTTTCTCTGGTTCCTTGAGGTGTGACCTTAGATTGTCTATTTGTGCTTTTTCAGACTTTTTGATGGAGGTGTTTGGGGCTATTAACTTTTCTTCTTAGCACTGCCTTAGCTGTATCCCAGAGGTTTTGATAGGTTGTGTCATTATTGCCATTCAGTTCAAAAATTTTTTAAATTTTCATCTTGACTTTGTTTTTGACCCAATGCTCATTCTGGAGCAAGTTATTTCATTTCCATGTATTTGCATGGTTTTGAAGGTTCCTTTTGGAGTTGATTTCCAATTTTATTCCACTGTAGTCTGAGAGAGTGCTTGATATAATTTCAATTTTCATAAATGTATTGAGTCACCTTTTATAGCCTATCATATGGTCTATCTTGGAGAAAGTTCCATGCACTGTTGAATTATCTCAATAGATACGGAGAAGGCTTTTGATAAAATTCAACAGTCCTTTATGTTAAAAACTCTCAACAAACTAGGTATTGACGGAACATACCTCAACATAATAAGAGCCGTGTGTGACAAACCCACAGTCAACATCACACTGAATGAGCAGAAGCTGGAAACATCCCCATTGAAAACTGACATGAGTCAAGGGTGTGCTCTCTCACCAATCCTATTCAGTGTAGTATTGGATGTGCTGGCCAGAGTGATCAGGCAAGAGAAAGAAATAAAGGCATTAAAATAGTAAAAGAAGAAGTAATCTATCCTGTTTGCGATGACATAATCCTATATCTAGAAAGCCCTGTAGTCTCAGCCTAAAAGATTCTTAAGCTGATAAACAACTTCAGCAGTCTTGGGATAAAATATCACTGTGCAAAAATCACTATCATTCTTATACAACAACAACAGTCAAGCCAAGAGCCAAATCAAGAATGCAACCCCATTCACAACTGCGACAAAAAGAAAAAAGTACCAAGAAATATAGATAACCAGAAAGGTCAAATATCTCTACAAGCAGAACTACAAACCACTGTTCAAAGAAATCAGAGATGACAAAAACAAATGGAAAAACAGTTCATGCTCATGGAGGGGAAGAATCAATATAGAGAAAATGGCCATACTGACCAAATCAATTTATAGATTCAATGCTTTTACTATTAAGCTATCATTGACATTCTTCAAATAACTAGAAAAAAAACTATTTTAAAATTCATATGGAACAAAAAATCCAAATAACCAAGGCAATTCTAAGCAAAAAGAAAAGAGCTGGAGGCATCATACTACCCAACTCTATACTACAAGGCTGCAGTAACAAAAACAGCATAGTACTGGTATAATATCAGACTCATAGAAAAACGGATCAGAATAGAGAACCCAGATATAAGAGGGTGCACCTACAGCTATCTGATCTTTGACAAACCTGACAGAAGCAAGCAACGGGGAAATGATTCCCTATTCAATACATGGTTTTGAAATAACTGGCTAGCCATATGCAGAAGATTGAAAGAATGCCCCTCCCTTACACCATATACAAAAATTAACTCAAGATGAATTAAAAACTTAAATGTAAAACCCTGAACTATAAAAACCCTGGAAGACAACCGTGGCAATATCATTCAGGACAGAGGCATGGGTAAAGATTTTATGACAAAGACACCAAAAGCAATTGCAACACAAGAAAAAATTGACAAATGTGATCTAATCAAGCTAAAGAGCTTTTGCACACAAAAAAGAAAATACAAACAAACAACCTATAGAATGGGAGAAAATGTTTGCAAACTGTGCATCCAACCCAGGTCTAGTATTAAGCATCTATAAGGAACTTAAACAAATTTACAATAAAAAGCAAACAAACCCACTAAAAATTAGGCAAAGGAATGAAAAAATACTCCTCAAAAGAAGACATTCATGTGGCCAACAAACATGAAGAAAAGCTCCACATCACTGATGATTAGAGAAATGCAAATCAAAACCACAATGAGATACTCTCTCACACCAGTCAGAATGGCTATTACTAAAGTGTCAAAAAACAATAGATGCTGGTGAGGTTGTGGAGAAAATGAACACTATTACACTGTTGTTGGGTGTGTTGAATTAGTCCAACCTTTGTGGAAGACAGCATGGTGATTCCTCAAATATCTATTAAGACAAAAATACTATTTGACCCAGCAATCCCATTACTGAGTATATACCCAAAGGAATATAAATCTCTCAATTTTAAAGACACATGTGTGTGTATGTTCATTGCAGCATTATTCACAATAGCAAAGACATAACATTTACCTAAATGTCCATCAATAATAGATTAGATAAGAAAATGCGGTACATTTACACCATGGAGTACTATGCAGCCATAAAATAAAAGGATCACGTTCTTTGCAGGAACATGTACAGAGCTGAATGCCATTACTGTTAGCAAACTAATGCAAAAAAAACAGAAAAACAAGTAACACATGTTCTCACTTATAAGTGGGACCTAAATGATGAGAACACAGAACAACCCACACTGGGGACAATCAGAGTGTGGAGGATGGAAGGAGGAAGAGGATCAGGAGAAATCACTAACAATTAGTAGGCTTAATACCTTAGTAACAAAGTAATCTGTACAACAATCTCCCATGACACAAGTTTAGCTATATAACAAACATCCACATGTACCACTGAACTTAAAATAAAAGTTAAAAAAATTCTGCGAAAAAAGAGAAACAACAAAAAGTTAAAAGCAGGGAAATGAAGTTAAGGCACAGAATTTTTATTAGTTTTCTTGTTGCTTCTTTTATTATGCAAATAGTGTGAAGTTGTTAGGTAAAATAATGAGTTATAAGATGGCATTTTCAAACCTCATGGCAACCTCAAACCAAAAAACATACAATGTATACAGAAAAATTAAAAAGCAAACAACCAAATCGTATCACCAGAGAAAATCACCTTCACTAAGGAAGACAGGAAATACAGACAGAAGGAAGAAAAGACCACAAAACAACTGGAAAACAAATTTTTAAATGGCAAGAATAAGTCCTTACTTATCAAAAATACCATTAAGTGTAAATTGACTAAACTCTCCAATTAAAAGAAATGGAGTGGCTGAACAGTTTTTTTTAAAAAGCACGATCCATTGATCTATTGCCTACAAGAAACACACTTCACATATAAAAACACACATAGACTGAAAATAAAGGGATGTAAAAAGATATTCCATGACAATGGAAACCAAAAAAGAGAATGAGTAGAGATATCAGTCCAAGTATGTTTCAAGATAAAAACTATAAGAAGAGACAAAGAAAGTCATTATATAATGACAAAGGGGTTAATTCAACAAGTGGATATTACAAGTATAAATATAAATACACCCAACACCGGAGCACCAAGATATGTGAAGCAAATATTATTAGAAATAGAGAGACAGGCCCCAGTACAATAATAGCTGGAAACTTCAACACCCCACTTTCAGCACTGGGCAGATCTTCCAGACAGAAAATCAACAACCACAAAAAAAAAATCAGACTTAATCTGCACTATAAAACAAATGGATCCAATATGTTTTTGCAGAACATTTTATCCAAGTGCCAGAGAATACACAATTTTTTTCCCTTGGCATGTGGATCATTCTCAGGGATAGACCATATGTTATGTCACAAAACAAGTCTCAAAACAGTAAAAAAATTGAAATAATATCAAGCAACTTCTCTGAACACAATGGAATTAAACAAGAAATGAATAACAAAAGGAACTTTGGAAACTATAAAAATACATGGAAATTAAATAGTATGCTCCTGAATAATCAGTGGGTCAATGAAAAAATTAAGAAGGAAATTGAAAAACTTATTGAAACAAATGGTTTTATGGCCTACCATATGGTCTATCTTGGAGAAAGTTCCATTCACTGTTGAATAGAATATGTATTCTGCAGTTCTTGGATGAAATGTTCTGTATGTATCTGTTAAGTCCATTTGTTCCACGGTATAGTTTAAATCCATTGTTTCTTTGTTGTCTTTCTGTCTTGACAATCTGTCTAGTGCTGTCAGTGGAGTATTGAAGTCTGCCACTATTATTGTGTTGCTGTCTATTTTATTTCTTAGGTCTATTAATTGTTGTATAAATTTGGGAGCTCCAGTGTTAGGTGCGTATTTGGTCAGGATTGTAGTATTTTCCCATTGGACAAGGCCCTTTACCATTATATAATGTCTCTTTTAACTGCTGTAGCTTTAAAATTTGTTTTGTCTGATATTGGAATAGCTACCCCTGCTCGCTTTTGGTGTCCATTTGCCTGAAATGCCTTTTCCCACCCCTTTAAGTTTATGTGAGTCCCTATGTGTTAGGTGAGTCTCCTTAAGGCAGCAGATAGTTGGTTAGTTCTTATCCATTCTGCTATTCTGTACCTTTTAAGTGGAGCATTTAGGCCATTTACAATCAATGTTAGTGTTGAAATATGAGGTACTATTGCATTCATCATGCTCTTTGTTTTCTGTGTATTTTTGTTTTTTGTTTTTGCTTTTTAACTTGTATTTTTCTTTTATAGGTCCTGTGAGATTTATGCTTTAAATAAGTTCTGTTTTGAAGTGTTTCCAGGATTTGTTTCAAGATTTAGAGTTCCTTTTAGCAGTTCCTGAAGTGGTGGCTTGATAATGGCAAATTCTCTCAGCATTTGTTTGTCTGAAAATTACTGTATCTTTCCTTCATATATGATGCTTAGTTTTGCTGAATACAAAATTCTTGGCTAATAATTGTTTTGTTCGAGGAGGCTGAAGATAGGGCCCCAATCCTTTCTAGCTTGTAGGGTTTCTGCTGAGAAGTCTGATGTTAATCTGACAAGTTTTCCTTTATAGGTTACCTGGTGCTTCTGTCTCAAAACGCTTAAGATTCTTTCCTTTGTCTTAACTTTGTATAGCCTGATGACAATGTGCCTAGGCGAAGGTCTTTTTGTGATGAATTTCTCAGGTGTTCTTTATGCTTCTTGTATTTGCATGTCTAGATCTCTAGCAAGGCCAAGGAAGTTTTCCTTGATTATTCCAACTATGTTTTCCAAGCTTTTAGAACTGTCTTCTTCCTCAGGTACACCGATTATTCTTAAATTTGGCGGTTTAACATAATCCCTGGCCTCTTGGAGGCTTTGTTCATATTTTCTTATTATTTTTTCTTTGTCTTTGTTGGATTGAGTTAATTCAAAGACCTTGTCTTCAAACTCTGAATTTCTCTCTTCTACTTGTTCAATTCTATTGCTGAGACTTTCCAGAGAATTTCACATTTCTAAAAGTGTGTCCAAAGTTTCCTGAATTTTTTATTGTTTTTTCTTTAAGCTATCTATTTCCTTGAATATTTCTCCCTTCTCTTCTTGTATCATTTTTTGGATTTCCTTGCATTGGGCTTCACTTTTCTCTGGCCCCTCCCTGATTAGCTTAGTAACTAACCTCCTGAATTCTTTTTCAGGTAAATCAGGGATTTCTTCTTGGTTTGGATCCATTGCTAGTGAACTAGTGTGATTTTTGGGGGGTGTTGATGGGCCTTGTTTTGTCATATTACGAGGGTTGGTTTCCTGGTTCCTTCTCATTTGTGTAGGCTCTGTCAGAGTGCAGATTGAGGGCTGAAGCTGTCATTCTTATTTTTTTGTCCCACAGGGTATTGCCTTGATGTAGTACTTTCCCCCTTTTCCTGTGGATGTGGCTTCCTGTGAGCCAAAGTGCAGTGATTGTTGTCTCTCTTCTGGGTCTAACCTCCCAGTGAGTCTACCCGGCTCCAGGCTGGTACTGGGGGTTGTCTGCACAGACTCTTGTGATGTGAATCATCTATGGGTCTCTCAGCCATGGATACCAGTGCCTGTTCTGGTGGAGGTGGTGGAGGGTACAATGGACTCCGTGGGGGTTCTTAGCTTTGGTGATTTAATGCTCTATTTTTGTGCTGGTTGGCCTCCTGCCAGGAGGCGGTGCTTTCCAGAAAGAATCAGCTGTAGTAGTGTGGAGAGGGACTGGTGGTGAGCAGGGCCCTAGAACTCCTAAGACTAGATGCCCTTTGTCTTTCGTTACCAAAGTAGGTAGGGAAGGACAATCAGATGGGGACCGGGCTAGGTGTGTCTGAGCTCAGGCTCTCCTTGGGTGGTTCTTGCTGTGGCAGCTGTGGGGAATGGGGATGAGATTCCCAGGACATTGGAGTTGTGTACCTAGGAGGATTATGGCTGCCTCTGCTGAGTCATGTAGGCTGTCAGGGAAGTGGGGGAAAGCCAGCAGTCACAGGCCTCACCCAGCTCCCATACGAACTGAAGGGCTGGTCTCATTCCCACCATGCCCCCCACAACAGCCCTGAGTCTGTTTCTAGGTGGAGGGTGAATCAGGCTTGAAAACTTGCCAGAGGCTTCCTGCCTCCCAGCTGCAAAAGAAAAGGGCTTTAGTTCTTCCCCTATCTGTGAAGTCTGCAAGTCGAAGTCATGCCCTCCCCTGAGTTCTGGCCAGGAGGCTTCTCGCCCCATTCAAGTTGTTACAAAGTTCAGCTAGAGAAGTCCTTCTCCCTGTGGAGTTTTACCCCCTGCTCCTCTGGCCACCATTCTGATAGATCTCTGTGATGCCAAGCAATAATAGGTTGCTTGGGGATCCAGCAAGCTCCCAGGGTCTTTCTGCTGCTTCCTCTACCCCTGTATTCACTCTGCTTGGCTGTCTAACTCAATTCAGCTCCACATAAAGTTGGGAACTTCTCTCACAAACAGACCTTCAGGTTCTCCAGTGGGGGTGTGTGTTCAGGAGAGGGGCTTCTCCCTTTCCCACTTCCAGAGTTGGAGCACTCACAGTATTTGGGGTGTCTCCCGGGTCCTGCAGGAACAGTCCGCTTACTTCAGAGGGTCTGTGGGTCCTCTCAGGATTGCTGACTTGTTCCTGCAGTCAGTCTTGAGCTAAAATTCCCAATGCAAGCTTCCGCATGATGCTCTGTCTGGAGCTGCAGTTCTGTCCTGCCTCCCATCCGCCATGATGCCTGGTCTCCTCTGAATGTCATTTTAATTCTCTTTATATAAAATATCACGAACCAGACCTAAAATTTCTCTCAAGACCTTTTCTCCATTCTAATATTTTCTTTATGGTTGGTGGCACTACAATTATTACAGTTTTATCAGTTTCATAAACTTTAAGTTATTTTGTATTTCTCCCTATTCTTAACTCCTTATATATCTTTAGTAACAAGTCTTTTATGTTATTAACCTTCCGATTCACTGGAATTTCACATCACTTTTGTTGGTTCTTTTCTTTCCTCTCAGATATTTTCTTTTCATTCAATCTTCTAGACTTGCCTCTTTCTGCCAATCTATGGAATGCAAAGGTAAACAAGACTTTCAAAATTTCCTCAAAAGACTAACAGGAAAAAACATGTGTGTATGAGTAAGTGTATGTGTGTGCCTGGAGATCTACTGAGTTTACTATCCTGCATTAATCAACTAGAAAATCTGAACAAAAATATATGAACAATTGTCTTTCAACTTGAACAACAAGAAGCATAAGAGAGTGACCTCTCAGAGCAGTGAAATCCATGAGGTGAGCCTTATGATTATTTGAAGGCTATTTCCAGGCTGCAGCACATGGACTGTGATATGGTTTGGCTGTGTCCCCACCCAAATGTCATTAAATTCCCACATGTTGTGCAAGGAACCCAGTGGGAGGTAACTGAATTATGGAGGCAGGTCTTTCCCATGCTGTTCGCATGATAGTGAATAAGTCTCATGAGATCTGATGGTTTTATAAGGGGCAGTTTCCCGGCACAAGCTTCCTCTTTGCCTGCTACCATCCATATAAGACATGACTTGCTTCTCCTTGCCTTCCGCCATAATTGTGAGGCCTCCCCAACCATGTAGAACTGTAAGTCCTTTAAACCTCTTTTTCTTTGTAATTTACCCAATCTCAGGTATGTCTTTATCAGCAGTGTGTAAATGGACTAATACAGAGTGATAACCTTTACATAGCAAGGCAATCTCACTGGGTTGATTAGAAGGATATTAGAGTTAGGAGAAGTCAAGATAGCTAGAATTTTAGGAATAGAGTACTGGAGAAAAGGAAACTGCAGAGAGAGACAGAGAGAGCACTTTGAAGACCTCCAGATGGGTCTCTGCGAGTCTTTGCCTTATTACTGCTTTGTGCATGCATAAGAAAAAAACTACTTCAGGCCAGAGAAAGAATTATTGTAAAGCATTAGACTGAACCATTCTCAGAGCTCACATAGAAGCTGAGGATAATATATGTTTCAAATATTCAGAATTAGAAGACCTTGCAATCATGTAGCATCAAGTAGAGTCCTTGGAAGGGCAAAGTCTTAGTATGGGGGCTAAATGAGCTCTGGAATGAAAGATGGAAATAATCTGCTTTAACAAAGATAAGAAGCACACCTCAAAATGATTAAACTAATCTCAAGGACTTTGCATACCAGACCAAAGTTCACCATTATTTAAAGAAATATAACAAAACCCAGCACCCAGCAATGTAAAGTTCACAATATCTGTCACTCAATTAAAAGTTAAAAAGCAGGAAAGAAAAACAGAAAAGTCTGACCTATAACAAGGAGAAAAATCAATTGATATAAACAAACACAGAAATTATGGTGATTATAGAACTATTCAATAAGAATATTAAAACAGCTAATACAAAAATGATCCAAGTATTCAAGAAGACAGAGAAAAATGTGAATATGAGGATAAATATTAAAGTTTTTTAAAGATATGAATTGAATAGAATAAAGAATATAATATTTGTAATGAAAAGTACACTGGATAGAATTAAAAGCAGATGAAACACAGTAGAATAAAATTTAAGTGAACTTGAAAACATAGCAGTAGAAATGGTTGAAACAAAGCACAAAGACAAAATGACTGGGAAAAAAATGAACAAAGCATTAGTGACCTATGGAACAATATCAAGTAGCCTAACATACATATTAGAGTCCCAAACAGAGGAAAGAGAGTGAAAGCCAAATAAACACTTGAAGAAAAATGGACAGTATTTTCCCAAATTGGATGAAAAATATAAATCTAAAGAGATCAATGGCTCAATTAAACACAAACATAAAAACCATGAATAAAAGCACATCATGACACAGAACTTTCAACCAATGATACTATACACAGCTAGTGGTTCTTCAGAAATGAAGAAGAAATAAAGATGTTCACATAAAAACAAAAACCCCTAGAACTGCCTTACAAAAAATGCTAAAGGGAGTTATTTGAATTGAAATGAAAGGACACTAAGTAACAACATAAAAACATGAAAGCATAAGACTCACTGATGAAGGTAAATATATAATCAAATTTAGTATATTTCAATATCATAATGGTGGTGCAAAATCACTAGTACAAAAGCTAAAAAACAAAACTATTAAAAAGTATAGTAAAACAATTTGTGAATGGATACATCCTACGGTTTGAATGATGGTGTCCTTCCCAAAATTTTTGTTGAAACTTTATCCCCAATGCAACAGTATTAAGAGATATGGCCTTTGGTAGGTGCTAGAGTCATGAGGGCTTTTCCACTCATGAATGGGATTAATATTGTTGTAAAAGGGATCAAGATTGAAAAGAGAGCTCTCTTATTCTTCCACCTTCCTCCATGTGAGGATACCTTGACAATGTGCCATCTTAGAAGCAGAGAGTAGCCCTCACCAGACACCAATACTAGTGCCTTAATCTTGGATTTCCCAGCCTCTAGAACTGTAAGAAATAAATTTCTGTTGTTTATACATTACTCAGTCTGTGGTATTTTGTAACAGCAGCAGAAAAAGACAAAGACAATGCATAATATGAAAAGATGTAAAGTGTGATATTAATAGTGTACTATGCAGAGAAGAGGAAAAAGTAAAAATGTACAGGATTTAAGTTAAGTTGTTGTCGGCTTAAAATAGAGTGTAACAACTATGAAATGTTGTATGTAAACCTCATGATAACCACAAAGGAAATACCTCTAGTAAATACACAAAAGACAGAGAAAAAAATCAAAGTATACCAATATAAAAATTATCAAACCACAATGGAAGACAACAAACAAGAAAGAAAGGAATAAACTACCAAATAGTCAGAAAATAATTAACAAAATGACAACAGTAAGTCCTTACTTATTAATAATTACTTCAAATGTAAGTTGATTTAAAAAACAAGACCCAACAGTATGCTGTCTACAAAAGACTCACTTTAGCTTTAAGAATACACATAGTCTCAGGGATATTAGACAAATATCCCTGATGAACATCGATGCAAAAATCCTCAATGAAATACTGGCAAACCGAATCCAGCAGCACATCAAAAAGCTTATCCACTACAATCAAGTGGGCTTCAACCCACAGATGCAAGGCTGGTTCAACATATGCAAATCAATAAATGTAATCCATCATATAAACAGAACCAAAGACAAAAACCACATGATTATCTCAATAGATGCAGAAAAGGCCTTCAACAAAATTCAACAACCCTTCAAGCTAAAAACTCTCAATAAACTAGGTGTTGATGGGACGTATCTCAAAATAATAAGAGCTATTTATGACAAACCCACAGCCAATATCATACTGAATGGGCAAAAACCAGAAGCATTTCCTTTGAAAACTGCCACGAGACAGGGATGCCCTCTCTCACCACTCCTATTCAACATAGCGTTGGAAGTTCTGGCCAGGGCAATTAGGCAAGAGAAAGAAATAAAGGGTATTCAATTAGGAAGAGAGGAAGTCAAATTGTCCCTGTTTGCAGATGACATGGTTGTATATCTAGAAAACCCCATCCGTCTCAGCCCAAAATCTCCTTAAGCTGAAAAGCAACTTCAGCAAAGTCTCAGGATACAAAATCAATGTACAAAAATCACAAGCATTCCTATACACCAATAACAGAAAAACAGAGAGCAAAATCATGAGTGAACTCCCATTCACAATTGCTTCAAAGAGAATAAAATACCTAGGAATTCAACTTACAAGGGATGTGAACGACCTCTTCAAGAACTATAAACCACTGCTCAATGAAATAAAAGAGGACGCTAACAAATGGAAGAACATTCCATGCTCATGGATAGGAAGAATCAACATCATGAAAATGGCTATACTGCCCAAGGTAATTTATAGATTCAATGCCATCCCCATCAAGCTACCAATGACTTTCTTCACAGAATTGGAAAAAACTACTTTAAAGTTCACATGGAACCAAAAAAGAGCCCGCATTGCCAAGACAATCCTAAGCCAAAAGAACAAAGCTGGAGGCATCACGCTACCTGACTTCAAACTATACTACAAGGCTACAGTAACCAAAACAGCATGGTACTGTTACCAAAACAGAGATATAGATCAATGGAACAGAACAGAGCCCTCATAAATAATACCACACATCTACAACCAAACAAACCTGACAAAAACAAGAAATGGGGAAAGGATTCCCTATTTAATAAATAGTGCTGGGAAAACTGGCTAGCCATATGTAGAAAGCTGAAACTGGATCCCTTCCTTACACCTTATACAAAAATTAATTCAAGATGGATTAAAGACTTGAATGTTAGACCTAAAACCATAAAAACCCTAGAAGAAAAACCTAGGCAATACCATTCAGGACATAGGCATGGGCAAGGACTTCATGACTAAAACACCAAAAGCAATGGCAACAAAGGCCAAAATTGACAAATGGGATCTAATTAAACTAAAGAGCTTCTGCACAGCAAAAGAAACTACCATCAGAGTATACAGGCAACCTACAGAATGGGAGAAAATTTTTACAATCTACCTATCTGACAAAGGGCTAATATCCAGAATCTACAATGAACTCAAACAAATTTACAAGAAAAAAATCAAACAACCCCATCAAAAAGTGGGCGAAGGATATGAACAGACACTTCTCAAAAGAAGACATTTATGCAGCCAAAAGACACATGAAAAAATGCTTACCATCACTGGCCATCAGAGAAAAATGCAAATCAAAACCACAATGAGATACCATCTCACACCAGTTAGAATGGCGATCATTAAAAAGTCAGGAAACAACAGGTGCTGGAGAAGATGTGGAGAAATAGGAACACTTTTACACTGTTGGTGAGACTGCAAACTAGTTCAACCACCATGGAAGACAGTATGCGATTCCTCAGGGATCTAGAACTAGAAATACCATTTGACCCAGCCATCCCATTACTGGGTATATGCCCAAAGGATTATAAAACATGCTGCTATAAAGACACATGCACATGTATGTTTATT
Source organism: Pongo pygmaeus (assembly GCF_028885625.2). Classification (NCBI taxonomy): domain Eukaryota; kingdom Metazoa; phylum Chordata; class Mammalia; order Primates; family Hominidae; genus Pongo; species Pongo pygmaeus. Next base: position 103,868,060 of record NC_072396.2, read on the forward strand.
GCGGCACTATTCACAATAGCAAAGACTTGGAACCAACCCAAATGTCCAACAATGATAGACTGGATTAAGAACATGTGGCCCATATACACCATGGAATACTATGCAGCCATAAAAAAAGATGAGTTCATGTCCTTTGTAGGGATATGGATAAAGCTGCAAACCATCATTCTGAGCAAACTATCACAAGGACAGAAAACCAAACACTGCATGTTTTCACTCATAGGTAGGAATTGAACACTGAGAACACTTGGACACAGGAAGGGGAACATCACACACCGGGCCTGTCGTGGGGTGGGGGGTAGGGGGAGGGATAGCATTAGGAGATATACCTAATGTAAATGATGAGTTAATGGATGCAGCACACCAACATGGCACATGTATACATATGTAACAAACCTGCACGTTGTGCACATGTACCCTAGAACTTAAAGTATAATAAAAAAAAAGCTAGAAAAAAAAAGAATACACATTGTCTCAAAGTGAAGGGATAAAAAAGGATATTCCATGAAAATGAGACAGAGATAAGAGATGGCTACACTTGTATCTCACAAAACAGACTTTCAGTCAAAATCTATGAAAAAATACCAAAACATCACTATATAATGATAAAGTGGTCAATTCACCAAGAGGATATAACAATTGTAAATATATATCCATTCAACATTGGAGCACATGAATATTAAAGGTCACTACAGTACTCCACTTTCAGCAAATGATAGATTATCCACACAGAAAATCAATAAGCAATCAGTGGACATGAATAACACTACAGATGAAATGAACCTAATGAACTTAAAGAACATTCCATTCAACAGGAGCCGAAAACACATTCTTCTCAAGTGCCCATAAAATGTTCTACAGGATCAAATGTTAGGATATAAAAAAAGTCTTAACAAATTTAAGAAGATTGAAATTATATCAAGCATCTTTTCTGAATAACAGGAGAAATTTTGAAAAATTCACAAGTATGTGAAAATTATATAACATATCCCCAAACAACAAATTTTTCAGAGAAGAAATCAGAAAGGGAAATAAAAAATAATCTTGAGACAAATACGAAAATACAGTATACTAAACCTTGCCAGATGCAGCAAAAGCAGTTCTAAGAGGGACTTTTTAGTGATAAATGCCTACATTAAGAAAAGAATTGTGGTATAACTCTACAATAAAATGCTATTCAGCAGTTAAAAGAGATTTTACTACTGACACATGCTACAACATGGATTAACCTCAGTACGACCACGGTGTGCAAAATAAGGCAGACACAAAAGCCTATATACTGTATAAATTCTCCCAAATTAAATTCTTTAAAAAATACATAGTGACAAAAAGTGGGTCTACAATTTGAAGGCACACAGCTTTGGGGAAGATAGTGACTGCAAAGGAGCACAAGAGAACTTTTGACATGACAGAAATGTGATGTAAAATCATTGTGTATGATTGTAAGATTTTCTGAAGCTATACACTTACAGTTAATGTTATTGTATGTGGTTGTACATAATACAATAAAGTTGAAATTCTGAAAATTAAATAAAACAAGTCAGGATGGAAAGAATGATACAGTAATATCTAACAGTTTTTTAAATTATCTCATCTATGCTGCATATCATGCCAGGTATTCCAAGTATATTATTCTATTACATACCCACAATAGCCCTGCAAGAGAGAAGTAATACTATTTTATTTACAGGTAAAAATAAGAATTTATAGAAATTAAATAATTACACTAAGCCATACATTCCATAATCTTTAGAGCCAGAATTTGCACCCAGATTTGTTTGCTATCAAAGGTCATGCTATTCATATTTTGCTAGTACATCTCTAAGTATAAATTAAGAATAATAATAAAGTATATTGTATTATAAAGTAAAACAAGAAAAGAAAAATATCTAGTCAAACAAAGAAACCAAAAAAAAATGTTTAATAAAATGAATGCATAAAATTATCAGAAAGCTCACCTCACATTTAGGCCCTTTTATATACCACAATTAAGTCCAAAAGCAACTTACTTATTACCAAGATTTATAAGACAAAATCTACACAAATGCATGAACTTGTCTTTATATGTCTTAGTATTTTGCAAAGTGTAATATAGATTCTTAGTAAACACTGAAGATCAGTAATATTACAACAATAAAAACTAAGGACATATATGAGAAAAAAATTCTGCCAGCAAATGAAGACATTTTCAAGGTAAATTATGAATAAAACTAGCAAACACTTCAATTTCTTTTCGAATTAAGTACTTAGACAGGAAAATGAATTCTAAATGTAGGTGACTGAGAATAAATGAAATCTCTTGCATAAACAACTATTAGCAAAAAGCTAAAGTCCTTGGAATATCTGAACTAGCATAACTGAACTGTTCCTGTCTGAATACTCATTGGGTGGTGAGAAAATTGATTAACATAGTTATTCGACCATTTATACTCATTTGATAAGGCTCCAGAAGGGTATAAAATTAAAATGTGGTAGACTTAAAACAGAATATCACTAAAAATAACGATGGGGGAATTGACAAGTTTCTTTAAGATTCCTCTGCCATTCTAATGTCCTCTCCATTCCAGTTTCATAGATTACGGGAGACAAAAAGAGAATTTGCAGGATCATCAGAAGATACTAACCGTGAATTGGAATAAAGAGAACAACAAAATACAGAAGTAGGGCTGAAAGACCTTAACTGCGGATATCCATAACAATCCAAGAGACTACTTACAAAGGCATACCACAATGAGGATTTCTCTGGACATGTCCACATATAAAGAGACACTTCCTCAATATGTGGAATTGAGTCCCAGGAGCAACAAGCACCTGATTACTTCTTAAGATTCTTGATTAGCAGATTCCACATTAGCTTCCCATGTGAACTGTATTGGTACAATAACGTATGCCAAACCAAGCTCTAATATATTCCCTCTAGGGTCTTTTCAATTTTTTGATTTTTTTTTATTTCTCTCTTTCTCCCTGGGGAAACAAATTAGGTTATGAGTGTGTTTCTGAGCTAGATCTTTACAACAAAGACATGGTTATTAACTTTTAATCAAAACCCCATAACTGCCGGGCGCGGTGGCTCAAGCCTGTAATCCCAGCACTTTGGGAGGCCGAGGCGGGCGGATCACGAGGTCAGGAGATTGAGACCATCCTGGCTAACACGGTGAAACCCCGACTCTACTAAAAATACAAAAAAAATTACCCGGGCGTGGTGGCGGGCGCCTGTAGTCCCAGCTACTCGGGAGGCTGAGGCAGGAGAATGGCGTGAACCCAGGAGGCAGAGCTTGCAGTGAGCTGAGACCGCGCCACTGCAATCCAGCCTGGGCGACAGAGCGAGACTCCATCTCAAAAAAAAATAAAATAAAAATAACCCATAACTGTGAATGGCATCCCAGTAGCTATAAGGATAATTTAAGTTAGTATATTGATGGAATATAACACAGTTGTGCATTGCTTAACAATGAGGATATGTTCTGAGAAGTATGTCGTTAAGTGATTTCATTATTGTGCAAATATCATAGAATGTACTTACACAAAACTAGATGGTACAACCTACTACACACCTAGGATATATGGTATAGCCTATTGCTCCTTGGTGTGACAAACCTGTACAGCATGTGACTGTACTGAATAACAGAGGCAAATATAACACAGTAGTATTTGTGTGTCCAAACATATCTAAATATAGAAAAGGTACAGTAAAGATATGGTATAAAAGATAAAAACTGGTACACCTGTATAAAGCACTTAACAGGATAGGAGCTTGCAGAACTAGAAGTTGCTCTGGTTAAGTCAGTGAGTGAGTGGTGAGTGAATGTGAAGGACTACGACATCACCATACAGTACTGTAGAATTTATAAACACTGTACACTTAGGCTACTAAATTTATTTTAAAATTAAGTAATTGTGCTACAGTGTTATGATAGCTACAGCGTAACTAGGCAGAAGGGCAGTAGAAATTACCCAGCTCCATTATAATCTTAGGGGACTACTGTCCTATATGTGGCCCACTGACATTCAGGACTGTATTTATAATCAAGATTTTGTTTAAAAATTAACTACATTCAAGGAACACATATTCCCTCTCAACCAAAATCCAACAGAAATCCATCTTTAAAAATCTGAATCTATTGTATTTAAGGGGAAAAGTAAGTTCTGCTGCTTGAAGACAAAAGACAGTAATTGGAACCATAATTATAAAGCCCAGCCAGCTTTGCACCACAATTAGACCCCTGAATCCCAAGAGATCTAGCTGAAGCACTCTAAATGTTTATCAAGATACAAATATGTTTGACGGATTTATGTCCTAGTAAATTCTAAATCTAACTAGATTTATCTAGGAATTAGATCTAAAAATAATTTAAAAAAATAACATTCCTTAGAGGATTAAGACAGTGTTTCTTTCCTCATGAGTTTTGATAGTTTGGTCAAGTTAGGATTCACACTATGATATACCAGGTTTACACCTCAGGAAAGGAGCAGTTGGTTATTTTCCACAGAGCAGTCACATTAGGCATCCTGGGAAAATGAAATATTTTACTAATCTTTATAACATAGTACAAGCTATATTTTAATTTTAAACTATTCCTTGATGACATGATTAGCTATTTCTAAGTTCACATTTGGGTAAAAAGACAAAAATAAGATAAAGAGCTCCATAAACTCTAAGATACTATATAGGTGAAAATTGTAGTCACTGTTATTGTTTTTGACACGTTTACTGGTCAAAGACCATATCTATGCAATCTTTTTCCCTACCTCACTCCTGAGAACAAAACAGGTTCCATATAGAATTTTAATACTTACACACTGCAGTATGTTTTTATTGGATTGGCTGTGTTTAACTATGTTAATCGCTCTATACCCTGAGGCACAAGCACCTAATTTATTTTAAGAAATACTTAAGCATAAGTAATAGGTATGTAGTCACAATAATAAAAATCAAATAAGTAAATTTAATAAATTGACATACGCTTTAAATTAAAATATATGGGCATGTTACTTATAAAAAAAGTAACACAAATGATAAATCCTTGAGGCGATGGATACCCCATTTACCCTGATGTGATTATTACACATTGCATGCCTATATCAAAATATCTCATATACTCCATAAATATATACACCTACTATGCACCCATAACATTTAAAAATTAAAAAAGGAAAGGATTTTATATTTCATGTGATTAATATTTAGATTCTATTCTTGAGTCCTGCATAGTGTGACTAAGTTCATCTGTTAATGGTCAACTGTTCTATTACAGAAGATATCCCTGTTAGTGACTAATTATTGCACTGACCACATGTAGTAATTGGTTTAGCATTTCAAACACTTGGGAAAAAAAGCTTGTTTTTTGTTATAGCACTCTCACAGGACGTAGCATTTCCCTCGTTCAGTCTAATTTTCAGGTTATTTCAAATTACAACTTTATAGAAGTATATCCTATGTCTGGCGTCAGAGACGGTCAGCCAATCATTTTGCAGTAATAGTTTCTTGGCATGTTTTTTGGTCACAAAGGATATTTGTTTCATGTGAGTTTAAATGAAATAAAACAACTTCAAGGTCTAGAGTGCAGGTTTCTTTCCATAATACAGCATGAGACACTGGTCTGATTCATGCTAAAGGAAGTTGGTGGCTGTACCTACCAGGGACCATAAGAAATATGTGCTGTAGGACAAACTTACCTACACATTAGTGCCACGTAGTACTGTACATCTATATCACCATCACCCAGGAAGAACAACTGGAAACTCTGAGGGTGGAAAAGGAAAAAGGGACAGAGAATTGTGTCTTAATATAGAACAATAACACAGAAAGTAGTAAGATTATATAGATAGTTGTTTTGGTCACCTTAGGTCACTTACAACGACCTCATATACATGTCTGTAACTATGTCAGAAGAAAAATAAGAATTGCACTACAGCCACGAAGAACAAAAAACATAATTTTCCCTATTCACAATGCTTTTGAGTAGTGCTGTATCCCCAGGCTTCCCTGTTTTATTTATTTATTTATTTATTTATTTATTTATTTTTGCAAGGCTGAATAAGTTTTTCCTAACAGCAGCAGGTTTTTTCATGAACCACTAGATGCTAAATTGTGGGCAGCTTCTTATAACTACCCAGGTCATACAGGGCTAGCTGTGTGCTGGGTCAACAAGCAAGGTTATGTTCAGCTCAGTGAGTAGCTAGATGGTAGTGTCATAAATCAGGAGTTCTGGGGCTTTCTGCTAGAGTCAATATGATCTCTTGCAACTGAGGTCTATTCCCATTCAGATACAGACTAAACTGTGATAAGTCACAGATCCCCAAAATATCACGAGAACTTTACAAACAGTCTCTCATTTCTAACCTCATTTTCTGGTAGAGTTTTCTTTGAACTCTTTTCTCATTACTAAAGTAAGGACTTTTAAATTGGAAAACAGTCAATACTTTGGATCCTGGGGTGTACTTGGGAGGCTGAGAAAATTCATAATATGTGTTTTAAAATTTTTCTGAACCTTTTCTACCCCAAGATCCTTTACTTAAAAGAAGGTAATCCCTCCAAAAATAAGCTACCTACTCATAGTATCCTTTCAGCTTAATCAAATGGTGTAATTTTGAAATATTCAACAAATAAATGATGGCTACTATTTTTGAGTATACTATCACAGTTGGCTAGGACTGTGTCATCAACAAATCCCAGCCTCATCTCTTCTTCTAATTTTCCAAGTAGTACTTTTCTTTGGAAATTAAGATCAGAGTTAAAAGAGGTCTAGAAAGCGACACAGTTCACCCAACATTTGTATATGAGAACACCTTAGACATTTTTTGGTGTTTGGAAACTCTAACACTTAGAAAACATTAGTAAGGGAGTGGTGGCATAAATTCATTACAAGCACACTTTACTCTTACTATGTTTCTACTGGATATAGTCTTCGAAAAATATAAATATAGTTTTTTTATAAATACAAAACTCACTCTTCACACAGATTAGCAAGTACTATAGTTTTGATTCAGCAAGTTTTATATTTCAGTAGAGAGAAGCCATCACAGGTAAAGTTTCATCTGCCTCACAACACTAAGAAATCTTGCAAGATGACACAAAAGTAAAATAGAAACTCTATCTTAATGCTTTCTGGCTTGAATGTGTATGCATCTTTCTTTCTCTATAAAGAATGTCATCTTACTTATGTGTTGCTCCAAATTGTGTCTTTGTAATTTCCTTATACACATGACAAAACTTATCACCATCTGTTGGACCTAGAGGACACATCAAAAACTGAAGAATATGTGAATACACTTATAAAAGTACATCAAAATATACATGTATATGGATGTTCATTGCAGTATTATTCATAATGGTAAGCCATCTAAATATTTATCAACAGTGGAATCATTAAATAAATTATGATATTTATACTTTGTTATGCTTTGGATCTATGTCTCACCAAATCTCATGTTGAATTGTAGTCCCCAGTATTAGAGGTGGGGCCTGCTGGGAGGTGGCTGGATCATGAGGGTGAACTTCTCATGAATGGTTTAGGACTACTCTCTTGGTGCTGTTCTTGTGAGATCAGTTTGTAAAGTAAAATGATAAGCAGCTATTAAATGCAAATATATGTATATACTGATATAGAACAATTCTCAAGATAATTTTGATACCTTGTGCAATGTGAAAATCAGTCTGCAAAATGCTATATTTAGTTTTGAAAAAAGTTAAAAAATATTATATACACAAAATTTTCTCACCATATGTTTGTATTGCTTTAAAAAATAATTCTATCTGAATAGACTTTTCTCAAAAGAAAGCATACAATTGGCCAACAAATATATGGAAAAATGCTCAACATCACTAGTCATCAAGGAAAACGTAAATCAAAACCACAATGAGATATCATCTCACCCCAGTTAGAATGTCTATATCCAAAAAGATTAAAAAATAACAAATGCTGGGAAGGATGTAGAGGAGGAAACTCATATACTGTTGGTGGGAATGCGAATTAGCACAGGCAACATGGATAAGAGCAGAAAGAGTCCTCAAAAAATTAAAAATAGAACTACTATATGATCCAGCAATCCCATTACTGGATATTTATCCAAAGGCAAAGAAAACAATGTATCAAAGAGATACCTATACCCCCATGTTTATTGCAGCATTATTCCCAATAACCAGAATATGGAATCAACCTAAGTGTCTAACAATGGGTGAATGGATAAAGAAAATTTGGTATATGTACATAATAGAATACTACTCAGCCATAAATAGAATGAAATCCTGTCATTCTCAGCAACCTGTATGAGCCCAGAGGACATTATGTTAAGTGAAATAAGTAAGGCACAGAAAGATAAATAGCACATGTTTTCACTCATATGTAGAAGCTAAAAAAGTTGATCTCATAGAGTAGAATTATGGTTGCTAGAGGCTTGGAAAGAGAGAAGGAGGGAGAAAAGGCAGACATTGGTTAATGGATACAAAATAAGAAATAAATTCTAGCTTTGGATAACACTGTAGGGTGGCTAGGTAAACTATAATTTACTGTATTTTTTCAAAACCCTAGAAGAGAGGATTTTGAATGATATATGCTTTAAAAGTGATAAAGGTTTGAGGTAATTGTTATTCTAATTACCCTGATTCGATCATTACACATTGTATATGTGTATCAAAATATCACACTGTACCCCATAAATGTGTACAATTATGAATTATTTATTAATCATGTGTCAATTAAAAATAAATAAATGACACTATATTAAGATGAGCTATATGGGTAATTAAATTATAAAGTGTTTTTATTTGCAATTTTATACTTTAAAAATAACATTAATAACCGATATTTTAAAATACATTAACAGTCACTGAGGAGTCCCACTAGGCCAGAAATCCAGTGTACCAGATTATAGGGATTTCCTTTTAGGAAACTTGAATGTATCTGCAAGTCATAAACAGTTGAATACATTTCCTGGATTTTCTGAACAAGTCCCAGAAAGACTCCTTCAGCAGTTTCTAAAGGCTAGCTGTTAGTGGGTAGAAAAGATGATGGTGCAGATCTCATCCTGACTCAGCACATGCTAAGAGCTAAACTGTCTGTCAAAAGGAATTCTTTATAGAATAAAATTTAAAAGCTGAGACTTAAAGTGTACACTAATGACCTGGTAATTGTCTTAATGACTTTTCAATGAAGTGTGAAATTCTCTGTTAACATGTCAACAGAGTGTGAAATATTTTACAAGCATGGCTTTATTATAAAACTGTGTACCTGCTGTGTAGTCTACTAGTAATCCTTGTTGCTTATCCAGTAAATATTTCTGCTTATATTCTGAGCACTTAGCCAATTAACATTTATATTGGCTGGTAATCTTTTTTCCATTTTTTCATTTGACTGTTTGTACTGTTTGTCTATTTGTTAAATCTAGGGACCAGAGAAGACTCTCCTAGTTTTCTTTGATGACAAATATCTCACTTGGGTCACTCCAAGAGAAAAAACTAGTTTCAGGTACAGAAAAATTAAAATGCTTAACCGAGTTATCCAGTAATGATATTGAGATAATAAATCAGACTTCCTGACCTCCATTCTTGCACACATATCATGACTTCATTCTAGATATCATAGGATAAAGCAAAATTAATAAGTAAAACAAAAAATGCACATTTTATTTTTATATTATGCAATTAAAACATGAAAAAAATTGAATAAATGATATAACTATTATTTGCTGCCCCATTGTCAGGATTTTGCATGATACTTCTTTAGTAAATGGGATTTTAGCAGAAGTGACAACATGCAAGTTGACAGCAGATCTTTTACATGCAATCATATTGTTTGACTTTCTCTCCCCTGCCCTCCACTATGAGACTAGCATGTCCAAGACAGGAGCTATTTTTCAGCTGGTGTTCTAGAAAGAAAAGACACAAGGAGCATAGATTCAAACACTCATAGACTTGCAAAAGAGAAATAAATATTTTGTGCTGTAAGACACTGAAATTTGGGGGTGTGGTTAACTCCAGAAAAAGCTAAAAGACATACTTGCTTACTATTGTTTTAGATGGTCAAAGTTTACTTAGTTTTATGCCTGTGTTTATTATTCCCTTATAACTGTTTCTTTGATACTTGTCTTTCCTTCTGGGATCACTTTCCTTCATAGAGAGAAGCCCGTAGAAGTTCCTTTAGTGAAAAAGTTATTAGTAAACTTCAAAGTTTATGTTTGTTGGAATATACCTCTATTCTGCTATAATGTTTTAGAGATTCTTTTGCTTAGGTATAAAATTCTAAGTCGACAGTTATATATTGTCTTGACTCTTGACTCTTTAGATATTATTTCACTGCTTTCTGGCTTACAGTGCTGCTATCGAGAAGTCATCTGACAATCTTATTGTCCTTTTTTTTTTTTTTTTTTTTTTTTGCCTCCCTGGCTTCTTTATTGTTTTCCTTAGAATCCTAAAATTTTAGTATCAAATGTCAAATTGTGGATTTGTTTTCATTTATCCTTCTTGGAATCCATTAGCCTTTTGAGACATTGAAACTGAAGAGTCACATTTCTTATCAATTCTAAAAAATGGTCAATTATTTTTCCAATATTGCCTTTCCCCAACTTCTCTATTATCTTTATCTGTTTCTCAAATTAGATGTGTATTGAATCTTCTCACTCTAGCATTTATGACCCTTAACCTCTCTTTCATATTTCCATCATTTTTTCTATCTACTGCATTGTCTCATGATTTTCATATCTAATCTGCAGCTTTTTTATTGTGTCTGTGCCTAATCAGTGATTTAACTAGTTCATTGAATTTCTAATTTCATATGTACGTATATACATGGGTATATTTCTGGAGTCCTATCTGGTTCTTCAAATCTGCATAGCCATTTTTTTAAAGTCACCTACTCCTTTGTTGTACGTTTAATACTTCCTTTTATTTCTTTAAAAATAATAAGCGGATGTATTGTTTATTCTACATATGTTAACTTCAATAGATGCAGTTTTTCTAAATCTGCATGACATGATTTATTTCATCAAGTTCTTTTTAAATTTATTTTTTATATTTATAGATTTACAGGGAACAAGTGCAGTTTTGTTACATGGATACATTGCATAGTGGTGAAGTCTGGGCCTTTAATGTACCCATCACTTGAATAGTGAATATTGTACCCAATAGATAAATTTTCAACCCTTACACCCCTCCCTCGTTCCCATGTTTTGGAGTCTCTTATGTCCATTATTTTACTCTGTATTTTCATGTATACCCATTGTCTATCTCCCATGTACAAGTGAGAGCATGCACATTTTAACCCAAATTATATTTCCAGAAATCAGAAGCTCCAGAGACAAATCTTGCTCCACTGCTTCCTTTCCTCTCTAAATTTGTATTTTCTCATTTTTTTCTAGCCTTAACTGATTTAGCTTACTTTCTGACCCATTCAACCATGTGTTTACAAATGAATTTTATCTGCCTTCCACAAATTTTAGATGTTCTACACCAAGAGTCTTCCCTGTGTATCTGATATGCCATATTTAGAGAATCAAAAGACTTAACAATAACATTTGTTTTAATATTAAAAATTTCTATATTCCTGAGTTAAACCTCACTTACTCAGGATATGTTTTTAAATATATTAATGGAGCTAGATTACTAATATTTTACTAAAAGGTCTGCATCTGTTTTCATAAACTAGATTGGTCTCATTTTGGCTTTTATCTGTAGGTTATAATAGTTTCATAAATGAGTTGTAAAATGTTCCTTCTTTTTTTACATGCTTTAAAACAATGTTCAAAAGATAAGAATTAAATGTTCATTAAAACTTTGGTAGGCCTCGAGGGTTTTCTTTGGGGAGTTTCTGATGACTCTCATGGATTCACTGAGTTCTTATTTTTTTCTTGATTTGGTTTCAAAATATTAAATATTCTATACATTTGTACATTTTGTGTATATTTTCAAATAAACTGGCAAAAACTTCACATAGTATTATCTTCTTATTTTAAACATCTGTGATTTATTTATACCTATGCTTCTTAATTATTTTTATACTGTTCTTCAGTGACTTCTCTTTTTTCTTCATCAATATTTCAAAATGTCTAATTTATTACTATTTTCAAATATACAGTTTTATTTTGCTCATTCTCTTTTTTATTTGTATTAATCACATTATAAATTATCGTTCTTTCTTTTATCACTTTAGTCCTTTTCCTTTGAGTTTATTTTCATATTGTTTTTCTAACTTCTTGAATTGCATGATTAATTCTCTGTATTAAAACTTACTTTCTGTTGCATACACTTAACGTTATCCACTCCCTTTTGAGCACAATTTTAATTTCCACAAAGTTAGATGTGAAGTATTTTTATTGTTTTAAAATTACATTTTTCTTATTCCTTATATGATATTTCCTTTGACCCATGAATTATTTAGAAGTGTTTTCAAATGAATAACAGTAAGTTGGTCATATTCTTATTTTTTATTTCAAATGTAAGTGCATTATGGTGAGAGAATATATTTGTTGTGCGTTGAGACTTGATTTATAGCCTAATATTTGGTCAATATTTATAAAAGTTCCATGTGTGTTTGAAAATAATGTATATTTCCGAATTGTTGGATCTAGGATTATATGTATATTCATTAAATAAAATTCTTTAAAATGTGGTTAAGATTTGGTCGATTCAATGTTTTTAAAATACTTGATCATTCAGTTAGGGAAGAACATTACAATATTTCATGATGGTAATGGATTTGTCAATTTCTCCTTGTAACTTTGTCATAATTTTAAAAATATATGAAGCTATATGTTTATTTGCATTTATATATTCCAAAGTTATGGTATCAGCTACACATAAATCCAGAACTATTACATCTTTGAGCAGAATGTGACCATTTGTCATTATGTAATAATCTTTTTTATCTCTAATAATTATTCCATATAGTCTATTTTATTTTATACTAATATAGTTACATCAAATGTATTTTTTAGTGTATGCCTGATACACCTTTTCCATCCATTTGTTTTCAACCTTTCCACATTTTTTTTTATTATTATTATTATTATACCTTAGGTTTTATGGTACATGTGCGCAATGTGCAGGTAAGTTACATATGTATACATGTGCCATGCTGGTGCGCTGCACCCACCAACTCGTCATCTAGCATTAGGTATATCTCCCAATGCTAGCCCTCCCCCCTCCCCCCACCCCACAACAGTCCCCGAAGTGTGATGCTCCCCTTCCTGTGTCCATGTGCTCTCATTGTTCAATTCCCACCTATGAGGGAGAATATGCGGTGTTTGATTTTTTGTTCTTGCGATAGTTTACTGAGAATGATGATTTCCAATTTTATCCATGTCCCTACAAAGGACATGAACTCATCGTTTTTTATGGCTGCATAGTATTCCATGGTGTACATGTGCCACATTTTCTTAATCCAGTCTATCATTGTTGGACATTTGGGTTGGTTCCAAGTCTTTGCTATTGTGAATAATGCCGCAATAAACATAACGTGTGCATGTGTCTTTATAGCAGCATGATTTATAGTCCTTTGGGTATATACCCAGTAATGGGATGGCTGGGTCGAATGGAATTTCTAGTTCTAGATCCCTGAGGAATCGCCACACTGACTTCCACAAGGGTTGAACTAGTTTACAGTCCCACCAACAGTGTAAAAGTATTCCTATTTCTCCACATCCTCTCCAGCACCTGTTGTTTCCTGACTTTTTAATGATTGCCATTCTAACTGGCGTGAGATGGTATCTCATTGTGGTTTTGATTTGCATTTCTCTGATGGCCAGTGATGGTGAGCATTTTTCCATGTGTCTTTTGGCTGCATAAATGTCTTCTTTTGAGAAGTGTCTGTTCATGTCCTTTGCCCACTTTTTGATGGGGTTGTTTGTTTTTTTCTTGTAAATTTGTTTGAGTTCATTGTAGATTCTGGATATTAGCCCTTTGTCAGATGAGTAGGTTGTGAAAATTTTCTCCCATTTTGTAGGTTGCCTGTTCACTCTGATGGTAGTTTCTTTTGCTGTGCAGAAGCTCTTTAGTTTAATTAGATCCCATTTGTCAATTTTGGCTTTTGTTGCCATTGCTTTTGGTGTTTTAGACATGAAGTCCTTGCCCATGCCTATGTCCTGAGTGGTAATGCCTAGGTTTTCTTCTAGGGTTTTTATGGTTTTAGGTCTAACGTTTGTCTTTAATCCATCTTGAACTGATTTTTGTATAAGGTGTAAGGAAGGGATCCAGTTTCAGCTTTCTACATATGGCTAGCCAGTTTTCCCAGCACCATTTATTAAATAGGGAATCCTTTCCCCATTTCTTGTTTTTGTCAGGTTTGTCAAAGATCAGATAGTTGTAGATATGTGGCGTTATTTCTGACGGCTCTATTATGTTCCATTGATCAATATCTCTGTTTTGGTACCAGTACCATGCTGTTTTGGTTACTGTAGCCTTGTATAGTTTGAAGTCAGGCAGCGTGATGCCTCCATCTTTGTTCTTTTGGCTTAGGATTGACTTGGCGATGCGGGTTCTTTTTTGGTTCCATATGAACTTTAAAGTAGATTTTTCCAATTCTGTGAAGAAAGTCATTGGTAGCTTGATGGGGATGGCATTGAATCTGTAAATTACCTTGGGAAGGATGGCCATTTTCACGATATTGATTCTTCCTACCCATGACCATGGAATGTTCTTCCATTTGTTTGTATCCTCTTTTATTTCCTTAAGCAGTGGTTTGTAGTTCTCCTTGAAGAGGTCCTTCACGTCCCTTGTAAGTTGGATTCCTAGGTATTTTATTCTCTTTGAAGCAATTGTGAATGGGAGTTCACTCATGATTTGGCTCTCTGTCTGTTATTGGTGTATAAGAATGCTTGTGATTTTTGTACATTGATTTTGTATCCTGAGACTTTGCTGAAGTTGCTTATCAGCTTAAGGAGATTTTGGGCTGAGACGGATGGGGTTTTCTAGATATACAATCATGTCACCTGCAAACAGGGACAATTTCACTTCCTCTTTTCCTAATTGAATACCCTTTATTTCCTTCTCCTGCCTAATTGCCCTGGCCAGAACTTCCAACACTATGTTGAATAGAAGTGGTGAGAGAGGGCATCCCTGTCTTGTGCCAGTTTTCAAAGGGAATGCTTCCAGTTTTTGCCCATTCAGTATGATATTGGCTGTGGGTTTGTCACCTTTCCACATTTTTAAAGTTTAAGTGTGTCATTTATAAACAGTATATAACTGGATTTTTTTTTATATACCTGATGATCTGCCTTATATCTGTATAAATCCATTTATACAGATTCATTAAGGACATATTTTGATTTATTTTTCCTATCTGATTTTGTAATATTTATTTTTCATGCTATCCTTTTTATTGTTGTTTTCCTCCTTTATGCCTTCTATTGAATTGATCAAGCTTTGTTCAGGCCCTTTTTTCTCCTCTCTTAGTTTACAACCATTTAATAAGCTTCTGAATTTTTTGTGATTAACCTTAAATTTTTAACAGTCATATTTTACCTGAAATATTTAAAGCTAATGCACACCTTTAAGTTCCTCCAAAATAATAGATATCTTTTAGAACTATTTGATTCTATTAAGCACCCTTCTATCTTTCATCCATTCTAGTTTTTCTCTCCTTATGGAGCTATTAGGTATGTTATAATTTTCCAATCTGTCTTCCATATCTCTTCAACTCCTTTCATATTTGTCATATTTTCATGTCTCTGTGATGCCCTGTAGGTCATTTTCTATTATCTACCTTCTGACTAAATAGTTTTCTATTTAGTTTTATTTTGCTTGTCCATTGAATCTCATTTTTTTAACATTCTATGTAGTATTTTATTTCAAATTTGACTATTATTTTTTCATAATGTTTTCTTCTTTCCATGTGGTTTCTATTTTTTTAATTTTTTTATTAACCTGCACTTAATTTATTTTTTTTCATATTGACCTATTATCTCATGTTCTGTGTTTATCCTCCTAATTTGTTGTGACTGCTGACTTTAACTGAAGATACATTATTGTTTTATGCATATTGTCATTTTTCATTTCCGTGTTTTGAGCTCATTTTCAGCAGGGATAATTTTTCTATAGAAAATTCATGGGAAATGAGTGTTGCTTCTTCTTCCACGCGTCCTTGGGATATGTCTGACCTGAGATTTATCTCCACGTATTTTTTTTTTAGTTTTGGTGACTCTCTAACTTTATGGAAACAGTACCTTCACTCTTTAATACTGTATGTAGTTCATCTTTATAGTTTCAGTTTCTCAGTGTATAGTACATTTTTCTGCCAAGAGTCTAAGATAAGGCAAATAATTTTGTCCTCTCTCAGGAGCATCGGGAAAAACTTTTCTAGTTTCTCTATCACTTAGAGTACAACTCTTCCAAACTCAGTTTTATTCGGGGGTCTTAGGTCCAAGCTCTCACCTCACGGAGGATTAAGGCTTAATTTCTGTCCATGCATGATATAAAAACCCAAGCCCTTAATTTTAGCACCTCTAAGTTTGACTAACAACCCTCTTGTATACTTCCTAAGTCAATGTCTTTCCTCTGCCTTTGAATCTTCTAAGACATAAATACATTTATGTCTAACATTTCCTTTTTTTTTTTCATATTCAGGGGCAGAATATGACCCAGTTGTATTTCCCTCTGTTGTTTCTCTATGCCTTTCAGGAAGACTCAACTTAACCTGCTTCTTAAGTTGGTCCATTTTCTTTTCTGACATATGTAGAACTGGTATTTTTTATTGAATTTAAGTGTTCTCTTTCCTTTTGTTTTCTATTTGATTTCTGATACAAATATTTGTTTTAATAACATATTCATCTAGATTTCATTTTTCACATAGTGAAAGATATGAAATCAACAAAAGTTGGGCCTGTCAAATATATCTACTCTTCAGACAAATCATGTTCACCTCCACCTTCTACACTTAAATAATAGTACTCAAGAGATGTTCTCCCATCAGATCAATGTCTAACCCAAGTCTGAACTTGAACTATCATTATCCTGTTTCAAACCCCTTTAACATGTCTCATTTTTGATATGCATTTATTTTGAGTCGTAATTCATTAAATTTCTCAAACTTCTTCTCTTGGGACACATGTTATAACTAAATTTTTACCTCAAATAAGTGTACTGCCTTGAAACTCACCTAATAATTCTTTAATACTATTTTACACAGATCTTTCTACTTTTGTCTCATCAAAAATGTCCAGATTTTTTGTAATCACTTGGTATAGCTGCCCTTAACTGTAAATTGCTTTCCCCATTACTCTTCCCACCTTCCACCCAGATTCTTTATCTGCAACCTTTCAATAATCTCCTGGATTCTGGCCCCCTACTGGGGAATCATACCTGATTGTTGTCTGAGAACATTCATCTTTTCCTCTGCTAGATTTTACCGGGATCTAGTCACTCTTTCTGGTTTGGTTAAAACTTGGATACTTTCTACTTTAGAAATTTGCTATGCAGAGAAGTTAGATATGAAGCAATCTTTATTTCCCTCTTATATCATTCTATTCTGGCCATCGAGAATTCAGTTTTCCTTTCACAAAAATAGGGTCTGTTATGCTAAGAGCTTTATCTACCTTCTAAGTAAATCTTTTAATTATTTTTATTTTTCTATTGCCCTTATTCTGTTATTAAAATTGAAGCATACTTTTCAAATCACTCTAAATCCTTCTTGATTCCCTAAACAACTCTAATTCCTATAGACACAATCCCAGGAATCAGTTTTATTAGTTTCCCTCATATATTTTTATTTTTAATCATTTCATTAACTTGTTTCTCTACCTCAAACTATGAAGGCATGTTTTCTTTATAATTCATTTGTTGGTTTAGTAATAAAACCTACCGCTTTTCTTCAGGTAAAGTCTCAAGTTGTGTCTGTAATCTAAAGTCATGATTTAAATATAAGAAAATAATATATCTAGACTCGACTTAAGACCATTTGATGGGAAGATGGCAATTGAGTTTTAGTGTGGGCCCAATATATGAATTCAAGGTTACCACTATCACACTTTCCTTCTTAACCCCACGTACAGAAAACAATTTGGAGAAGTCAGTGTGGCACTCTAGCCTCCATGAGTTTGGTACTAACACCTTAAAGTTAGAATAAAACACACTAGTCTTCTGAAATGCACATGCATTTAGTATACTTGCTTGTAAAGAGCTGAGAAACAACGAAATAGAAGTCAATAATCTTTGTCTAAACAGCTGATATCCAGAAAGACTCTTCTTTACTTTGAATTCTTGATTCAGCTATTCTTTCTTACTAAGGCCTCTGCAATACTCATGCATCTGCTGAAGATCACATGAAGCCCCATACATATGCTTCAGCTAATGTTTATATACTTCAGAGTCAAACAGGCATAGACTGCAAAGCTCCCACCATCACCATTTGACCAAAACCATCTGTAGTATACCATATCAGACTAAACCTCCCTGGCCTGCTTCTTGGTTGAGGCTTGTAGCTGGCCTCACATTGCTGCCAACCCCCCACATTGCAGAAATGCTCGATTTTCCTTAAGGTGGAAGATACTCACTTTTCACTCAAGGCAGCTATTTTAATAAAAAGCATAACTTGCATCTGGATAAAGCTGCCTAAACTATGCTGACTCATGGTATTGAACATGCATTTTTGCTTAACAAATTATTCTTGGATTATTGTCTTAAATTTGGTATATTTATTACATTATAGTTTCTGCTTAGCAGGAACCTAGGCATGGCTTGAAGGGGTCATCTGTCTCAGGGTGTCCCATAAAAATGCAATCAAGATGTTGACTGAAGCTGTGGTCTCATCTGAAAGTTTAACTGAGGAAGCGTCCATTTCCATGTTCACTCCTATGGTCATTGGCATCATTCGGTTCCTTGTCAGCTGTTGGAATCAAGGCTTCACTTACTTGCTGACTGTTAGATGAAAGTTGCCCTCAATTTCTTGCCACGTGGACCTCCCCAACATGGCAGCTTGCTTCATCAAAACATGCAAGACAACAACCAATAGGGAAAATGCTAGCAAAATGAAAGTCACATGCTTTTATAACCTAATCACGGAAATGACATCCTATCACTTTTTTCTATATCTATTTGTTAGAAACAATTGCTAGGTGCAGCTCAAAATCATGGAATGAGGGAATACACAAGGGTATGAATATTAGCAGGTAGGGATCATTAAAAGGGTGGCCCAATAAAAGCCATTACAAACTGCCAAAGTAAAATGTCCAGTCGACACGCTGAAGTTCAAAGCCAAAGTTGTCCACCCTGGTCATAAATATGTTATTTTGGTCGACAATTCTGTTGTCCCAAAATTTATCAGGGATCTCAGTCTAATACACCAAAATTGGGGTTTAAGAGAGCTCTAGTTTGTATTTTTCTGTCCACAATCTGAACATGTGAAGAGAAATGGTTGTAAGACAGATAGCACTCAAAATGTTACTTTTGTTACTATTACAGCTTATACTGGAAAATGTAGCTTATATCTGTCATCAAGTTGATTTCCTATTATTGAATTCAACAGGTATCTCTACCCAGTCTTGGTGCTGTTAGACTAGCATACCTTTCTCTCACAGGAGCAGGCCCCTTTAGAATATTTGAAGGATCAGAGTAGAAAACCTGCTCTCTCTAGATATGTTCACTTCTAAGAAAATAATAGAGGAAATGCTAGGGATGTATAGACTCTGTTTATTCAAACTGAACAATAAAATTAAGCTAATCTTCCTCTCCTGAAAAGGAATGAGAGGTTGTTTTCTTCACTATGAAGCTTTCTTCATTGTAATGGAAAGTTTAAGAAATAAAGTTTTTCCACTTAACAACAGTAGATAAAAGGAAGAATTATTTTACAACTTAGGCTAAAATTTTCTGTTAATCTGTGCCACACCTTTACATTCTGTGACTAAAGATAGAAAATGAAAAACTATCTTAATCAAAGAAAAACAAAAGATTTTTTAAAAAAATCACTGGGACCTAGAACAATAGATTAAAAGTCAAGAAACACATGGTCTATTCCAACACAATGCACAAGTTAATACACTGCCAAAGTTTCAGGTTCCTCAATATAAGGGTAGGTATGAATGCATTTATAGGGATACAAATGATTTACATTAGATAAGTGATTCTCAGTGGGGAAGAGGAGGCATTACTTTCTAGGTAGGGACGTGACTTCTTTTTCCCATAATATGATAAATTGGATATCCTGAACAATCTTCCTTGTGAAAATAAATAGAAAACCAGAATGGGCTTGCAGTCACTCATTTTAAAAATAATGCAAGTTAAATGCCTTTCCACAATAAAAACTTCAAGGTTTGGTGACTTCACTGGCAAGTTCTACCAAATGTTAAAGTACCAAATAATTATAATATCAAATAAGCTTTTCCATAACAGCAAAAAGAAGGAAAACTCCACAACCAATGTTATGGCCTAGATGGACCTGGATATCAAAGTAAAGACAGTTTGAAAAAGAAAAGGCAGAAGCCTATTTTACTCATTTATATAACGGGAAAATCTTAAAATATTAGCAAAACAAAACAATAATACAATTTAAAAAATGATATGACCATGTTAGATTTATTCTCAGCTCAAAAGATTGGGTGAATATTAGAAGCCCTATTGATCAATATAGTAAGATGTAATATGTTTCATTACATTATAACATTTATGAAGAAAATAATATGAATATATCAACATGTGAATCAAATTGAAAAACATTCAACAGCTGTTCACAAAAAAATAGGGTAGGAAGAGAAGGAAACATTTTTAACTGATGAAAATATCTACAATAACTAAGCTTAGAACAAACTTAGGAGTAGAATATTATACTCTTGATAATCAGGATCAAGACAATAATTCCTAGTATTAATATTTCTATTCAGCATTTTACTGGAAGTCCTAGCCAGTACACTAAACATTTTAAGACAAATTAGAGGAGGGGTGGGGCAACAATGCAGAATAGAAAGCTCCACCAATCATTCCCTCTCCACCCCTTGGTAGGTAGATTAACTTCATATCACTGAAAGAGATACTGAAGTGGTGGGAAAAACTCTTAAATTACTGGCTAAACACTCCCCCATTTTCCAGAAGTGGTGGCATGGTGCAGAGAGCATTTCTGAATGCTAGGGGAGAGAGAACACACCAATTGTGAGGCATTGAACTCAGTGCAGACCTTGTTATAGCAGAAAGTAAAACTGGACCAAACTCAGCTGACACCCATTCCAAATTGAGTGCCCGCAAGTCTTGACACCACGGGCTAAAGTGCTTCAGGGCCTCATACAAACTTGAAAGGCAGTCTACACCATGAGGGCTGCAACACCTAAGGGAATCCTAGTCTTGAAATGGACCCAGAGCCAGTGGATTTGGGGGGTATGTGTACTACTGAGACACTATCTGGGATGGCTAAGGGAGTGCTGCCATCACTCCTCCCCAAACCCCAGGATGCACAACTCATGACTCCAAAAGAGACCCCTCCTTTCTGCTTGAGGAAAAGAGATGGAAGAGTGTGGAGAACTTTGTCTCGTATCTTGGATACCAGCTCAGCCACAACAGGATAGGGCACCCGTCAGAGTCATGAGATTCCCTCTCCAGGTACTAGTCCCTGGATGATACTTCTAGATGCATCCTAGGCCAGAAAGGAACCCACTGCCTTGGAAGGAAGAACCCAGTCTTGGCATAATTCATCACCTGCTAATTGAAGCATCCTTGGGCCCTGAATAACCAGCAGTGATAACCCAGGTGCTATGTTGAGGGCCTCGGGTGAGACTCTGAGTCTTGCTGGCTTCAGGTGAGGCTCAGCGCATTTCCAGCTATAGTGGCTACAGGGTAAGACTCCTTTCACTTGAAAAAAAGTTCAGGGAAAAGTAAAGATGACTTTGTCTTGCACTTTAGGTACCAGCTCTGCCACATGGGGGTAGAGCACCAAACAGGCACTTGGGGTCCCCAGTTTCGGGACTTGGCTCTTAGATGGCATTTCTGGACCTGCCCTTGGCCAGAAGGGAGCCCACTTCCCTAAAAGATGAGCCTCAGGCCTGGCAGCATTCATCACAAGCTGACTGAAGAGCCCTTGGGACTTAAGGGGAGATTGTCAGTAGTCTGGCACTACTCCCTGTGGGTGTAAGGTGGCGATGGCCATGGGGTAAGGATCCTCTGCCTTTGGAAAGGGGAAAGAAAAATAGGAAGGACTGCATCCTGTTGTTTGAGTGTCAATCAGCCACAATACCATAGAACACAGGGTAGATTTCTAAGGTTTATGACTTTAGTCTCTGGCTTCTGGACAGTACCTCTTGACCATCCTAAGGCCTGGTGGAACGTGTTGCCCTGAAGGGAAGAACATAGGCCTGACTAGCTTTGCCACCTGCTAACTGTAGGGTGCCAGAAGTTTGAACAAACATGGGCAGTAGCCAGGGAGTGATTACAGCAGGCCTCAGGTGAGACCCAGTGCTGTGCTGGTTTCAGGTCTGACCCTGCACAATCTTATGGGTGGTAGTCACAGAGGTGCTTGTGTCATCCCACCTACAACTCCAGGCAACTCAGTACAGGGAGAGAAACTTTGATTGTTTGGCAGAAAGTAACGGAAGAGAACAAATATCTCTCCTGTGTAATCCAGAGAATTCTTCAAGAACTTGTTCAAGATTATCAAGGTGGTACATCTAAGAATCTGGAAGAACCACAGCATTACTGGGCTTGGGGTCCCCACTAAAGCAGAAACAGCCTAAATCACAAAACCTAAGTCCTTTCGAATATCTGGAAAGTGTTCCCAAGAAGGATGGGTGAAAACAAGCTCAAATTGAGAAGACAACAATAAATACCTAACTCTTCAATGCCCAGACACAGATGAATGTCTACAAGTATAAAAACGATCCAGGAAAATATTTCCTCACCAAATGAACTAAATAAGGCATGAGGGATCGACCATGAAGAAACAGATATGTTGCCTTTCAGACAGAGAAAGCTATTCAAAATAGCTATGTTGAGGAAACTCTAGGAAATCCAAGATAACACAGAGAAAGAATTCAGAATTCTATCAGATAAATTTAACAAAGATAATGAAATAACTACAAACAATCAAGCAACAATTCTGGACTGAAAAAAATGCAGTCAGCATACTGAAGAATAAATTCAGAATCTTTAATAGCAGAACCAATCAACCAGAAGAAAGAATTAGTAAGCTTGAAGACAGGCAAATTGAAAATACACAGTCAGAGGAGACAAAAGAAAATAAGGAAAAACAATAAAGCACACCTACAGGATCTAAAAAAAAAAAAATAGCCTCAAAATGGCAAATCTAATAGTTACTAGCTTTAAAATGGAAGTAAAGGGAGACATAGGTGTAGAGAGTTTACTCAAAGGGATAACAGAGAACATCCCAAACCTAGAGAAAGATATTAATACCCAAGTATATGAAGGTTATAGAACACCAAGCAGATTTAACCCAAAGAAGACTACTCCAAGGCATTTAATAATCAAACTCACAATGGTCAAGGATAAAGAGTGATCCTAAAAGCAGCAAGAGAAAATAAACAAATAACATATAATGGAGCTCCAATGTGTCTGACAGCAAACATTACAGTGAAAACCTTACAGCCCAGGAGAGAGTGGCATGACATATTTAAAGTGCTGAAGTGATATGGTTTGGCAGTGTCCCCACCTAAATCTCATTTTGAATTATAGTTCCCATAATCCCCACATGTCATGGGAGGGACCCAGTGGGAGGTAATTTAATCATGGGGGAGCTTACCCTCATGCTGTTCCCATGACAGTGACTGAGTTCTCATGAGGTCTGATGGTTTTATAAGGGGCTATTTTTCCCTTTTGCTTGCCATTTTTCCTTGCTGCCACCATGTGAAGAAGGATGTGTTTGCTTCCCCTTCCACCATGATTCTAAGTTTCCTGAGGCCTCCCCAGCCATGCTGAAATGTGAGTCAATTAAACCTCTTTTCTTTATAAATTACCCATTCCGTGGTATGTCTTTATTAGCAGTATGAGAATGAACTAAAACAGTACATTGGTGCCAGGAGTGAGATGCTGCTATAAGGATGCCCCAAAATGTAGAAGTGATTGGAACAGGCAGAGATTGGAACAGTTTACAGGACACACAAAACAGACAGGAAAATGTGGGAAAGTTTGGAAGTTCCTAGACACTTGTCCCAGCAGTAACCCACGGAACTTCCCTAACATCTGCCATACTTCTCCTCACATAACAAAAACTGAATGGCTTTGACCAAAATGATGATAGTGATATGGACAATGAAGTCCATCGTGAGGTGGCCTCAGACAGAGACAAGGAATTTGTTGGAAACTGGAGTAAAGTCACTTTTGCTATGCAGAGACTGGCAGCATTTTGCCCCTGCCCTACAGATCTGTGGAACTTTGAACTTGAGAGAGATGATTTAGGGTATCAGGCAGAAAAGATTTCTTAGTGACAAAGCATTCAAGAGGAAACAGAGCATAACGGTTTGGAAAATTTGCAGAGTAATGATGCAATAGAAAAGAAAAATCCATTTTCTGGGGAGAAATTCAAAGCAGCTGCAGAAATTTGTATAAGTAACTAGGAGCCAAATGTTAATCACCAAGACAATGGGGAAAATGTCTCCAGGACACATCAGAGACCTTCATGGCAGCCCCTCCCATCAGAGGTCTGAAGGCCTAGGAGAGAAAAATAGTTCCCTGGGCCAAACCCAGGGACCCCCTGCTCTGTGCAGCCTTGAGACATGGTGGCCTATGTCCCAGCTGCTGCAGCCCCAGCCATGGCTAAAAGGAGCCAACATACAGCTCGGGCCATTTTTTCAGAGTGTACAGGTCCCAAGACTTGGCAGCTTCCACATGGTGTTGAGCTTGAAGGTTCACAGAAGTCAAAAATTGAGGTTTGGAAACCTCTGCTTAGATTTCAGAGGATGTATGGAAATGACTGGATGTCCAGGCAGAAGTTTGCTAAAGGGGCAGAGCTCTCATGGAGAGTCTCTGCTAGGGCAGTGCAGAAAGGAAATGTGGGGTCAGAGCCCCCACACAGAGTTAACACTGGGGCATTGACTAGTGGAGCTGTGACAAGAGGCCCACCGTCCTCCAGACCCCAGAATGGTAAATCCACCAACAACTTGTACCATGTGTCTAGAAAAACCACAGACACTCAAAGCCAGCCCATGAAAGCAGCCAGGAGAGGAGCTGTACCCTGCAATGCCACAGGGGTGGAGCTGTCCAAGGCCGTGGGAGCCCACCTCTTGCATCAGTGTGACCTGGATGTGAGACATGAAGTCAAAGAAGACCATTTAAAAATTTTAGGACTTAATGACTGCTCTATTGAATTTCCAATTTGCATGGGGCCAGCTGGCCCTTTGTTTTAGCCAATTTCTCTGATTTGGAATGTGTGTATTTACCCAATGCATGTACCCACACTGTATCTAGGAAGTGACTAACTTGCTTTTGATTTTACAGGCTCATAGGTGGAAGGGACTTGCCGTGTCTCAGATGAGACTTTGGACTTGAACTTTCAAGTTAATGCTGGAATAAGTTAAGAATAAGTTAAGACTTTGGGGGACTGTTGGAAAGGCATGATTGTGTTTTGAAATGTGAGGACATGAGATTTGGAAGGTACCAGGGGCGGAATGATATAGTTTGACTGTGTCCCCACCGAAATCTCATCTTGAATTTTAGTTTCCATAATCTCCACGTGTTGTGGGAGGGACCTAGTGAGGGGTAATTTAATCATTGGAGTGGTTTCCCTCACACCGTTCTCATGATAGTAAGTGAGTTCTCACAAGATCTGATGGTTTTATACGGGGCTTTTCCCCCTTTTGCTAGCCATTTCTCCTTGCAGCCACCATGTGAAGAAGGACACGCTTGTTTCCCCTTCCACCATGATTGTAAGTTTCCTGATGCCTCCCCAGCCATGCTGAACTGTGAGACAATTAAACTTCTTTCCTTTATAAATTACCCAGTCTCAGGTATGTCTTTATTAGCAGAATGAGAACAGACTAACCATGAAGAAAAGGAACTTTTACCCTAGAATAGTATAATAGTATATCTACTAAAAATATCCTTCACACATAAAGGAGAAATAAAGACTTTTCCAGGCAAACAAAAGCTGAGGGATTTCACTAATATTAGGCCCATCCTACAAGAAATGCTAAAGGGAGTACTTCAACCAAAAAAAAGTACATTAATGAGCAACAAATAAATGATCACCTGAAGGTACAAAACTTACTGGTAATAGTAAGTACACAGAAAAACACAGACTATTATAACATTGTAACTGCAGTATGTAAACTACTTTTATCCTAAGAAGAAAGAATTAACAATAAGCCAATAAAAAATAATAACTACAATAACTTTTCAAGACACAACAGTACACTAAGATATAAATAGAAACAATGCAGTTAAAAAGTGGGGGGACACACCAGCATGGCACATGTATACATATGTAACTAACCTGCACATTGTGCACATGTACCCTAAAACTTAAAGTATAATAATTATAAAATAAAAAGTGGGGGGACAAATTTAAGGCATAGAGTATTAGTTTTCTTTTTGTGTGTCTGTGTGTTTGTTTATGCAAACAGTGTTAAGTTGTTATCAGCTTAAAATAATTGGTTATAAAATAGCATTTGCAAGATACTTAAAAAGTAATAAACTAAATCATATAACCAGACAAAAACACCTTCACTAAAGGAAGACAGGAAGGGAATAAAGAAGGAAGAGAAGATCACAAAATGAGTAGAAAGAAAATGGCAGGAGTGAGCTCTTACTTGTCCATAATAACATTGAATGCCAATGGACTAAATTCTCCTATCAAAAGACAGACTGGCTGAATGGAAGAAACAAACAAGACCCATTTATCTGTTGCTTACAAGAAACACACTTCAACTATAAAGACACACATAGACTGAAAATAAAGGGATGAAAACAGATATCCCGTGCCAATGGAAACCAAAAAAGAACAGGAATAGTTATGTCTAATCTATGTCAGACAAAATAGACTTTAAGACAAAAACTATAAAAAGAGACAAAGAAGGTCACTATATTTGATAAAGGGGTCAATTCAGCAAGAAGATACAGCAATTTTAAATATATATACACCCAACACTGGAGCACAGATATATAAAGCAAATATTACAGCCAAAGAAAGTGATAGATCCTAATACAATAATAACTGGAGATTTCAACACCCTGCTTTCAGCATAGAACAGCTCTTCTGGAAAGAAAATCAACAAAGAAATATGGGCCTTACTCTGCCCTGTAGACCAAATGGATCTAATAGATATTTACAGAAGATTTTATCCAATGGCTACAGAATACACATTCTTGTCCTCAACACATGAATCATTCTTAAGGATAGACCATATATTATGTCTCAAAACAAGTCTTACGACACTCAAAAAAAAATGAAATAATATATAACATCTCCTATGACCAAAATGGAGTAAAACTAGAAATCAATAATAAGATGAATTTTGGAAATTATACAAATACATGCAAAATAAACATTATGCTTCTAAATGACCAGCAGGTCAATGAGGAATTTAAGGAATTCATTGAGAAATTTCTTGAAACAAATGATAGTGGAAACATAGCATACCAAAACCTATGTGATACGGCAAAAGTAGTACTAAGAGGGAAGTTTACAGCTATAAGTACCTACATCCAAAAAGAGAAAAACTTCAAATAAGCAACCTAATAATGCATCTTAAAGGACTAGAAAAGCAAAAGCAAACCAAGCCCAAAATTAGTAGAAGAAAAAATATTAAAGATCAAAAAAATGAAATTGAAATGAAAAAAGTACAAAATATCAATGAAACAAAAGTTGACTTTTTGAAAAGTTAAACAAAATGAACAAACATTTATCTAGACTAAGAAAAAAGAGAGATAATCCAAATGAATAAAACTAGAGATGAAAAAGGAGCCATTACAACTGATACTGCAGAAATTCAAAGAATTGTTACTGGCTACTATGAGCAACTATATGCCAATAAATTGGAAAATCTAGGAGAAATGGACAAATTCTTAGAGACATATGACCTGCAAAGATTAAAATGGGAAGACATTCAAAACCCGGGCAGAGTAATAACACATAACAACATCAAAGTCAAAATAAAAATTTTCCCAGTAAAGAAAAATTAAAGATCGGATGACTTCATTGCTGAATTCTACCAAACATTTAAAGAACTAATACCAATACTCAAAGTATTCTGAAATATATAGGAGAAAATACTTCCAAACTCATTCTATGAGGCCAGTATTAACCTAATACCAAAACATATATTTTAAAAAACAGGGAAATATCCCTAATGAATATTGATGTTAAAATGCTGAACAAAATATTAGCAAACCATAGTCATCAATACATTAGAAAGATCATTCAATTAATGCTGAAAAAGCACTTGATAAAATTCAACATACCTTCATGATTAAAAATCCTACAAAAATGGGGCTAGAAGAAACATACCTCAACATAATAACAGCCATATATGACACAACAAGTATCATACTGAACGGGAAAAAACTGAAATCCTTTCCTCTAAGATCTGAAAAATGACAAGGATGCCCACTTTCACCTCTGTTATTCAACATAGTATTGGAAAGCCTAGCTAGAGCAATCAAACAAGAAAAACATAAAGGCCATCCAAATTGGAATTTAAGAGTCAGATTATCCTTGTTTACAGATGATATGATCTTATATTTGGAAAAACCTAAACATTCAACAAAATAAGTATTAGAACTGATAAACAAATTCAGTAAAGTTATAAGATACAAAGTCAACATACAAAAATCAGTAACATTCTATATGCCCACAGGAAACAATTTGAAAAAGAAATCAAACAAGTTGTCCCATTTACAATAGACACAAATAAAGTTAAATACCTAGGAATTAACTTGGCCAAAAAAGTGAAAGATCACTATAATAAAAACTATAAAACACTGATGAAAGAAATTGAAAAGGACACAAAAAAATTAAAAGATATTGCATGTTCACAAATTGGAAGAATCAATATTGTTAAAATGTCCATACTCCCCAAAGCGATCTAAAGAGCCAATGCAATTTCTATCAAAATAACAATTAAATTCTTTATAGAAATAGAAAAACCTATCCTGTAATTTACATGGAATTATAAAAGACCAAGAATAGCTAAAGTTATGCTAAACAAAAAGGAAACTGGAAGAATTGCATTAGTTGACTTCAAATTATACTACAAAGCTATAGTAACTAAAACAGCAGGGTACTGGCATAAAATCAGACACACAGACCATGGAACAGAATAGAGAACCTAGAAACAAATCCAAACACCTAGAGTGAACTTATTTTTGAAAAAGGTGCCAAGGCCATAAACATATACACCTACTATGTATCCACAAAAATTAAAAATTAAAAAATGAAATAACAAACATACACACTGGGAAATGACACTCTCTTTAATAAATGGTTGGTGCTGGGAAAACTGTATATCCATATGCAGAAGAAAGAAACTAGATCTCTACCCCTTGCCATATACACAAATCAAATTAAAATGGATTAAATGTTCAAATCTAAGACCTCAAACTATAAAACTACTACAAGAAAACACTGGATAAATTCTCCAGGACTTTGGAGTGAGCAAAGATTTATTGAGTAATACTCCACAAGCACAGGAAATCAAAGCAAACATGGACAAATGGGATCAAACCAAATAAAACAGCTTCTCCACAGCAGAAGAAACAATCAACAAAATGAAGAGACAACCAACAGAATGGGAAAAAATATTTACAATCTTCCCACCTGACAAGGGATTAATAACCAGAATATATAAGGAGCTCAAACAACTCTGTAGGAAAAAATCTAATAATCTGATCAAAAAAAGGGCAAAAGATTTGAATAGACATTGCTCAAAAGAAGACATACAAATGGCAAATAGACATATGAAAAGGTGCTCAACATCATTGATCATCAGAGAAATGCAAATCAAAACTACAATGAGATATCATCTCATCTCAGTTAACATGGCTTATATCCAAATGAGAGGCAATAAAAAATGCTGGTAATGATGTGGAGAAAAGGTAACCCTTGTAGACTGTTGGTAGGAATGTAAATTAGCACAACTACTATGAAGAACTTTAGAGGTTTCTCAAGAAACTAAAAATAGAGCTATGACACAATCCAGCAATTCCACTTCTGGGTATATACCCCCCAAAGAAGAAATTAGTATATCGAAGAGATATCTGCACTCCCATGTTTGTTGCAGCAGTGTTCACAATAGCTAAGATTTGGAAACTGTCCATCAACAGATGAATGGAAAAAGAAAATGTGGTACTTTTACACAGTGGAGTACTATTTAGCCATCAAAAAGAATGAGATTCAGTCATTTGTAACAACATGAATGGAACTGGAGGTTATTATGTTAAGTGAAATAAGCCAGGCACAGAAAGAAAAACATAACATGTGCCCACTTATTTGTGAGATCTAAAAATCAAAACAATTTTATCCCTGGATATAGAGAGTATAATGGTTATCAGATTCTGCAAAGGGTAATGGGGTTTGGGGGGCAGATTTAGGTGATTAATGTGTACCTTAAAATTAGTTTAAATGAATAAATAAGGCCTAGTATTTGATAGCACAACAGAGTGATTATGGTCAACGATAATTTAATTGTACATTTAAAAATAACTACATGAGTAGAATTACGTTGTTCATAACACAAAGGATAAATGCTTGAGGGGATGGATACTCCATTTTCCATGACATGATTATTACACATTGCACATGTGTATTAAAACGTCTTATGTACCCCAGAAATATATAAACCTTTTATGTACTCCCCCAAAATTTTTAAATTTCAAAAAGTTACATTATTTTAAAAATGTAAAAGTTACATTATTATTTTAAAGTTACATTAAAAGTGTACAGATTGGAAAGCAAGAAACAAAACTCTTATTATCTGTTTACATGAAAAACAGAAGAATATACAAACTATCACAATTAGTGAAATAATTATCCTGTATTTTACATGTAAATCAATATGTACAATTATATTTTATATACCATCAACAGTTGGAAAATGTCATTTCTAAAGCTATAATTGCAATAATAAAATAACAAAAATAAAAACCACAGCAATAATAACGTACCTAGAAATAAGCATAATAAAATATATTTTAAATTTAAGTAAAATATTAATATTTGTTGAAATTTATTTCTAACATATTAATAAGTTAAAATGCATACCAAATTCATATACAGAAATACTTGATATTATAAAGATGTAATTTCTCCCAAAATTGATCTATGGATTCAATATGATTCGCTCAGAAAACTTGAATTATTCTAAAATGTATATGGAAGAATATAGGATACATAATAGCCAAATCAATTTTAATAAAGAAAATATAAGTTGACAATGCCCTATCAGATATTATTATAAATCTACAATAATTTAGGTGGTTAAGTGACAATCCAGTATATAATTAGAAAGAGTACACTGTCCCAAAACATATGCATGCATATACATAAGCTTTAGAAGACAGCATTAGAGATTAGTGGAAAAAGCATTTTTCAAGATTGAGTCAGCACCCAATTACATGAAGTCAATCTGGTGGGTCATAAAAAACCTAAAATATATGCAAAAGGTTACCAATAGAGGAAACTAAATAAAGTGTATTTGGAATCTCTCTGTATTATTTTTTAAAACTGAATTTGAATCTACAATTATCGCACCAAAAAAAAGAATTAAAAATAGAATATAAAACAATGTAGTTTATCACACATAAGTATAAGTGATATTTAATTTAAGAATAAATTTGAGCCTGTATATGTATAAATGAGGATCAGTGCTGGATTACAATGAGAAATGCATTACTTACTATAATATGAGCCATGGACAAAAACTTGGAAATGGCTAGACATGTAATAAGTTTTCTGAGACAAGTGTTAATTAATATTGGAAAAATAATAAAAAATAGATTTTTACTTCACATCATACACAAAATTAATTCCAGATACATTAAGAACTTAAATATAGAGGCAAAACTATTTAGATTTTAGAAGAAAATATAGGAGAAATTTTAAACAGAAGCAAAAAAGCTACAAGCTATAAAAAATTTAATTCAATTAAAATTTAAACTTTACTTCTCAAAAGATATCAAAAACGAAGGGATAAGACTGGACAAAAATCATCTATTTATAAATTATATGATGAATAATAATTACAATCCAACATCTCTCTCTCTCTCCTGAAAATCAATAAAGCAACTAAACAGAAAATTGCAACAAAATATATAAACAGATATTTTTAAAGAATAAACACTAACAACATGGATGAGTCTTATAGGATAAAGTTTTTTTTTAATTTCCAACTTTCATTTAAAGTTCAGGGGTATATGTGCAGGATGGGCAGGTTTGTTACATAGGTAAACGTGCATCATGGTGATTTCCTGCACAGATCATCCCATCACCCAGGTATTAATCCCAGCATCCACTAGCTATTCCTCCAGACTCTCTCCCTTCTCCCACCCCCTGCCCTCCAACAAGCCTCACTGTGTGTTGTTCCACCCGATGTGTTCATGTGTTCTCATCGTTTTGCTCCCACTGATAAGTGAGAACATGCGGTATTTGTTTCACTGTTCCTGTGTTAGCTTGCTATGGATAATGGCCTCCAACTCCATCCATGTCCCTGCCAAGAACAAGATCTCATTCGCTTTTATGGTTACTTAGCATTCCATGATGTATATGTACCATATTTTCTTTATCCATTTTATCAGTGATGGGCATTTTGGTTGATTCCATGTCTTTGCTACTGGGAATAATGTTGCAATGAATATACACATGCATGTGTCTTTATAATAGAACAATTTATATTCCCTTGGGTATATATCCAGTAATGGGATTGCTGGGTCAAATGGTATTTTTGCCTCTACGTCTTTAAGGAATCACCACACTGTCTTCGACAATGGTTGAACTAATTTAACACTCCCAGCAACAGTGTAAAACTAAATAATATATTGTTTAGGAATACATGAAAGTGTGACATTTTACATAGAAAATCAAGGAAACTATAAACACAAAATTCGAAACAGTGATTTCTTTGGATTTGAAAGAGGGAAATGCAATTCAGTAGGAAGAGATAGGAGGCTTCAATTGCTTTTATAATTTCCTTTTTCTGAGTGAACAGTTTTTACTTTACCATTATTCTTTAAACTACATATATGGATAACATGGTATGTACATATGTTATATATTTTATTAAAATATTACAAACATATATAATGTATGAGATAAATGCATAGATTAGAAAGCTCTCCCAATTTGTCCCCACATAACTAGTCATTAGGTGAAATAAAAATTTTAGTTTTAATGAATGTTGGATGAAACCTCACAAAATGCATATAAAAGGTAAAGTACTGTGCTGCTATCACTAGGAAGCTTTTTAATAGTCTTAAACACAAGTAAAATATTGTTCATGACCCTGGGAAATGTGGGAGATGTTTTAGGTCAGACTCATGCTGGAATTGCTTTCTCCATCAAAAATCAGTAGGATAGAACTCTTCCCATATCTACAAGGCAGCTGAGATATACATAGGCAGAAAAAAAGATATGTAGCATTAAAAATAGTGAACACAGCAGACAGCCATAAAATCACACCACACACCAAAGAAGCAGAAAAACTGTTCTGGTATTAAGGAGGTACATGCTACCTATGAATGCTTAATATCCCCTTGAGGAAAAAAATAGAATAGAAATCCCATTTTTATTCCTTAGAAATATAATAGAAATTCTATTTCTACCTTTTAGAAATAGAATTAATAAACATGCAACATTTTTAAGAGAAGAGTCTGTGCAAATAAGAAAAGAGAGGCAGAATTATCTGTGCTTTATATTAATACTTTGTTATAATTAAGAGGCTAGACTAATAAATCTGGCAAGGAACTCAAAAGGAAAAGGACTGAAGTATATTCAAGGATTACAAATTCAAGGTCTAAAATTGATCCATAACATAAACTTTTCTTGGCCTCACATGTCTGGAAGGTGCTCCAATCGCTAATGAAAAGAAGTAATTCTGTACAAAAAATAACATTATGTACTATTTGTAGATTTCCACATATATGTAATGATGTATGCATGTGAATATTCATTTTAACTTGAATTCAGTAAATTAAATAATTATCTAACTTTATATTGTGGATTTCGTGATTTTTAATTTTTTTTCACTTTTTAAAAAATATAGTGACTTTATTTCCACTATTTTATAATCCTCAGTATTGCAGCTTATAAGAATCCTCATCTATTTGTCTATTAATAGTAGACAAACAAAGAGCCAAATCATGGGTGAACTCCCATTCACAATTGCTACCAAAAGAATAAAATACCTAGGAATACAACTTACAAGGGATGTGGAGGACCTCTTCACAAAGAACTACACACTACTACTCAAGGAAATAAGAAAGGACACAAGCAAATGAAAAAACATTCCATGATCATGGATAGGAAGAATCGATATCATGAAAATGGACAAACTGTTCAAACTAATTTATAGATTCTATGGTATACCAATCAAGCCACAATTGACTTTCTCACAGAATTAGTAAAAACTACTTTAAATTTCATGTGGAATGAAAAAAGAGCCCGTATAGCCAAGACAATCTTAAGCAAAAAGAACAAAGCTGGAGGCATCACACTACGTGATTTCAAACTATACTACAAGGCTACAGTAACCAAAACAGCATGGTACTGGTACCAAAACAGATATATAGACCAATGGAACAGAACAGAGGCCTCAGAAATAATGCCACACATCTGCAACCATCTGGTCTTTGAAAAATCTGACAAAAACAAGCAATGGGGAAAGGATTTTCTATTTAATAAATGGTGTTGGGAAAACTGGTGAGCCATATGCAGAAAACTGAAATGGGACCCCTTCCTTACACCTTATACAAAAATTAATTAACTCAAGATGGATTAAAGACCTAAACGTAAGACCTAACACCATAAAAACCCTAGAAGAAAACCTAGGCAATACCATTCAGGACATAGGCATGGGCAAAGACTTCATGACTAAAACACCCAAAGCAATGGCAACAAAAGACAAGATTGACAAATGGGATCTAATTAAACTAAAGAGCTTTTGCACAGCAAAAGAAACTATCATCAGAGTGAATAGGAAAACTACAGAATGGGAGAAAATTTTTGCAATCTAGCCATCTGAAAAAGGGCTAATATCCAGAATCTACAAAGAACTTATGAAAATTTACAAGAAAAAAAAACCCCATCAAAAAGTAGGTGAAGGATATGAACAGACACTTCTCAAAAAAAGACATTTATGCAGCCAATAAACATACAGAAAAAACCTTATCATCACTGGTCATTAGAGAAATGCAAATCAAAACCACAATGAGATGCCATTTCACGCCAATTAGAATGGTGATCATTAAAAAGTCAGGAAACAACAGATGCTGGAGGGGATGTGGAGAAATAGGAATGCTTTTACACTATTGGTGGGAGTGTAAATTAGTTCAACCATTGTGGAAGACAGTGTGGCAATTCCGCAACAATCTAGAGCCAGAAGTACCATTTGACCCAGCAATGCCATTACTGGGCATATACCCAAAGGATTATAAATCATTCTACTATAAAGACACATGCTCAAGTATGTTTATTGCAACACTGTGCACAAAGCAAAGACTTGGAACCAACCCAAATGCCCAACAATTATAGGCTGGATAAAGAAAATGTGGCACATATACACCATGGAATACTATGCAGCCATAAAAAAGGATGAGTTCCTGTCCTTTGCAGGGACATGGATGAAGCTGAAAACCATTATTCTCAGCAAACTAACACAGAAACAGAAAATCAAACACCACATGTTCTCACTTGTAAGTGGGAATTGAACAAAGAGAACACATGGAAACAGGGAAGGGAACATCACACACCAGGGCCTGTCAGGGGGTGGGGGGCTAGGGGAGGGATAGCATTAGGAGAAATACCTAATGTAGATGACCGGTTGATGGGTGCAGCAAACCACCATGGCAAGTTTATACCTATGTAACAAACCTGCACATTCTACACATGTATCCCATAACTTAAAGTATGTTAATAAAAAATAAATAAATTTTTTAAAAAAGAATCCTCATCTATAAACACAAAAATATTTCAAGAAAGTATGTTACAAAATAGTACATATAAGCAATAATTTGACAGAATCTTATTAATTCTAGTAATACATACCCCCAAAAATGGATTTTAAAATTCAAAAATAACATTTTGCCTTATTTAACATATGTTACAACTTATCATTTAAAATATTATTATTTAGTTAAATATTTCATCAATGATACTGTATAGATAAAATATTACACAAAATATATTGTAGAAAATGTTTTGGTCTTTGATCTGAACAATAAATAAAAACATAGGCACTTCTATGCAGAGACAGGGAAGCAATCACTAGTCAGAACAATAAACTTGTATAAGCAACATATGAAAATACGGCAATGATAAATCCTGGCATTTTAAACTGACAAACACTTATGTGAAAGTCTGCAACTTCAATATTTTCACTCAAGTTCAAAAGTTACATGTTTTCCTGGCCCATACTGAAACTTCACAAACACAATATGGTTGTCAGGGGCATTTCAATCTTTAGTTGGCCATTGCAGAATCATACTAATTATTTTCAAATACTAAAATTAAATAACAATTATGATATCACCTAGTAAATCAAATATAAGAAAAAATAAACTCTCTTTCTCATTGTTACCATGAGACCACAACAATATAAATTAGTGATTCTCATTTTGTAAAATTAACTAACACAAGAAAATAACATTGGGGTGGCAGAAAATTTCAAGAGAAGTCAATTTTTTTAGACAATTTTTAAAATTTAGCCAAATCTCAGAAGAATAAATATAATTCAATTTCACATAAACCACCAAATCACAAATAACAAAGTAATTAAAACCAATAGGTTTATAAACACCTGAATTACAGATAAATCAATCTTTATTATGGGTAGTAGGAGGTATTATTGGGTTTTAGGTAGTATTATGTAGGAGGGCAAACCAAAAATAACAAAATGGTCAAATTCCAGAAACATGATTTCATACGAAAAGAGGGGATAAATTAATGAATAATGACCACCAGCTGGTAGGAAGGATCAGAATCAATCATCCTACCATATCATCCATAAAAAAAAAAAATCATTTGCTTTCCCTCTTCATATAAATATGAAATTGAAGGGTTTAGAGGCTCTCAAATGGATACTACTCATAAAATCAATTTTAATGATTTAACATAGAAATTATGGTAGGTGGGGGAGAGGCCAAGATGGCCAACAGGAAACAGTTGTGGTAGAAGGCTCCCACCAAGAAGAAAGAAAATGGGGAATAAATTTTGCACTGGCAACTGAGGTATCCAGGTTCTTTCACTGGGACAGACTAGTCAGTTGGCATGACCACAGAGAGCAAGGAAAAGCAGGGTGAAGCAATGACCCAACTGGGAGTCACACGGAGCAAAGGGAGCTCCCACTCCCAGTCAAAAATGTAGTGAGTGATTGTGTTAATTCACCCTCGAAATCATGCTTTATCCATCAATCTGTGCAGCCCACAGATCAGGACATAACCCTTGTGAGCCCATGCCACCAGGGCCTTGAGTCCCAAGCACAGAGCTGTGCAGATTCTCTGCAGCCACTCTGCTGGAAACTGCCTACGACTACCAAGTTTCTGGAGGAAGGAGTGGCCATCACCATTGCAGATGCCTGCTATCTAACACAACTGAGCTCCTGGGGGGAGGGGTGGCAGCCATCACTGCAGCTCCAGTCTGCTGTTTTTCCTCTGCCAGTGCTGGGGAGACTGTGTGGTTTGGAACTAGGAGGAATTCCCCACAGTGCAGCACAGCAGCTATGGCAGACTGTGGACAGACTGCCTCTTTAGGCTGGACCTTGACTCATCCCTCCTCACTGGGTGGGGCCTTCTTTGGGAATCTCAGCAACTCTAGCCAGGGGTTTACAGACAGAACTGTAATCTTGGGACAGAGCCCCTGGGGGGAGGGATGGTCAGGATCTCCATGGATCAGTGGATTTAGTCTTTACTCCTGTTTGCACTGAAGAATCCAGGCAGTCCAGATGAGTGGGATTCCCCCCAGTGCAGTGTACTCCTTCAGCAAAGGGGCAGCCAGAGTACTTAATTAAGCGGGTCCCTGATCCTGTGCCTCCTGACTGTGTCAGACTCCCAACAGGGGTTGCCAGACACCTTGCACAGAAGCATTCCTGCAGACATCAGGTTGTTGGCCCTCTGGGATGGAGCTCCCAGAGGAAGGAACAGGCAGCCATCTTTGTTGTTCTGCAGCCTCTACTAGTGACCCCTCCAGGTGTGGAAGGGACCCAGGCAAATAGAGTCTGGAGTGGACCCCCAGAAAACCACAGCAGCCCAACGGAAAAGGGGCCTGACTATTAAAGACAAATGAACAGAAAGCAACAACAGCAACAGCATCAAAAAAGAAGTCCCCACAAAAACTCCATCCAGAGGTCAGTAGCCTCAAAGACTGAAGCTACATAAATTCATGAAGATTAGAAAGAACCAATGAAAAAATGCTGAAAACTCAAAAAGCCAGAGTGTCTCTTCTCCTGCAAATGATTGCAACACCTCTCCAGCAAGGCTACAGAACTGGGCTGAGGCTGAGATAGATGAATTGACAGAGCAGGCTTCAGAAGGTGAGTAATAACAAATTTTGCTGAGCTAAAAAAGCATGTTCTAACCCAATGCAAAGAAGCTAAAAACCACGATAAAACATTACAGGAGCTGTTACCCAGAATAACTAGTTTGGAGAGGAAAATAAATAACATACTGAAGATGAAAAACACAACATGAGAACTTCACAATGCAACCATAAGTACGAATAACTGAATAGACCCAGCAGAAGAAAGAATTTTAGAGCCAGGAGACTATCTTGCTGAAGGAAGACAGGCAGCAAGATTAGAAGATAAAGAATGAAAAGGAATAAACAAAACCTTCAAGAATGATGGGATTATTTAAAAAAAAAAAAAAACAAAAAAAAAAACCTATGACTGATTGGGGGTACCTGAAAGAGACAGGGAAAATAGAACCAAGCTGGAAAACATATTTTAGAATATCATCCAGGAGGACTTCCTCAACCTAGCAAGACAGGCTAACATTCAAATTTTTCAGGAAATCCAGAGAATCCCAGTAAGATACTTCATAAAAAGATCAACCCCAAGGCACTTAATCATCAGATTCTCCAAGGTTGAAATGAAGAAAAACATGTTAAGCGCAGCCAGAAAGAAAGGCCAGGTTATGTACAAAAGGAAGCCCATCAGACTAACAGAAGACCTTTCTGCAGAAACCCTACAAGCCAGAAGAGTTTGGGGGCCAATATTCAACATTCTTCAAGAAAAGAATTTTCATCCCAGAATTTCATATTTGGCCAAACTAAGCTTCATAAGGGAAGGATAAATAAGATCCTTTTCAGACAAGCAAATGCTGAGGGAATTCGTCACTACCGGGCCTGCCTCGCTAGAGCTCCTCAAGGAAACACTAAATATGGAAAGGAAAAACCATTACTAGCCACTTCAGAAACAAACCAAAGTATAAAGACCAATGACACTCTGAAGTAATGACATCAAGTCTGGAAAAAAAAAAAAAAAAAACACAGCTAGCATTATGATGACAGGATCGAATTCACACATAACAATAGTTACCTGAAATGTAAATTTGCTAAACATGCCAATTA
This sequence comes from Pongo pygmaeus, assembly GCF_028885625.2. Taxonomy (NCBI): domain Eukaryota; kingdom Metazoa; phylum Chordata; class Mammalia; order Primates; family Hominidae; genus Pongo; species Pongo pygmaeus. The sequence continues at coordinate 103,907,686 of NC_072396.2, forward strand.
AAAGACACAGAATGATAAGCTGGATAAAGAGTCAAAACCCATCAGTGTGCTGTATTCAAGAGACCCATCTCACATGCAAAAACACACATAGGCTCAAAATAAAGGAATGGAGGAAAACTTATCAAGCAAATGAAAAGCAGAAAAATGCAGGGGTTGCAATCCTAGTTTCTGACAAAACAGACTTTAAATCAACAAAGATCAAAACAGACAAAGAAGAGCATTACAAGATAGTAAAGGGTTCAATTCAACAAGAAGACCTAACCATCCTAAATATATATGCACCTAATATGGGAGCACCCAGATTCATAAAATAAGTTCTTAGAGACCTACTAAGAGACTTAGGCTCCCACACAATAATAGTGGGAGGATTTAACACCCCACTGTCAATATTAGACAGATCATCGAGACAGAAAATTAACAAGGATATTCAGGACTTGGACTCAGCTCTGGATCAAGTGGACCTGATAGATTTCTACAGAATTCTCCATTGAAAAACAACAGAACATACATTATTCTCAGTGCCACATGGCATTTATTCTAAAATCAATCACATAATTGGAAGTAAACACTCCTCAGCAAATGCAAATGAACTGAAATCAAAACAGTTTCTCAGACCACAGTACAATAAAATTAGAAACTCAAGATTAAGAAACTCACTCAAAAACACAAAACTACATGGAAACTCAAAAACCCACTCCTGAATGACTGCTGGGCAAATAATGAAATTAAGGCAGAAATCAAGAAGTTCTTTGGAACCAATGAGAGCAAAGAGACAACATGACAGAATCTCTGACACTCACCTAAGGCAGTGTTAAGAGGGAAATTTATAGCACTAAATGCCCACATCAAAAAGCTAGAAAGATCTCAAATTGACATCTAATATCACAACAAAAAGAACTAGAGAGCCAAGAGCAAACAACTCCCAAAGCTAGCAGAAGAATAGAAATCACCAAGATCAGACCAGAACTGAAGGAGGCAGAGACACAAAAAACCCTTCAAAAAATCAATGAACTCAGGAGCTAGGTTTTAGAAAAAAATAAAATAGACCATTAGCTAAACTAAAAGAGAGAAGAATCAAATAGAAACAATAAAAAATGATAAAGGGTATATCATCACTGATGCCACAGAAATACAAACAACCAACCATCAGAGAATACTATGAACAACTCTATGCAAACAAACTAAAAAATCTAGAAGAAATGGATAAATTCCTGGACACATACACCCTCCCTAGATTGAACAAGGAAGAAGTTGAATCCCTGAATAGACCAATAACAAGTTCTAAAATTTAGGCAGTAATAAATAGCCTACCAACCAAAAAAAGCCCAGAACCAGATGGATTTACAGCTGAATTCTACCAGAGGTACAAAGAAGAGCTGGTACCATTTCTTCCGAAATTATTCCAAACAAATGAAAAGGGACAGACTCCTCCCTAACTCATTTTATGAGGCCAGCATCACCCTGATACCAAAACCTGTCAGAAATACAACAAAAAAGAAAACTTCAGGCCAATATCCCTGATAAAATCAATGAAATAATCCTTAATAAAATACCAGCAGAACAAATCCAGCAGCACATCAAAAAGCTTATCCAACACTATTGAGTCAACTTCCTCCCAAGGATACAAGGCTGGTTCAACATATGGAAATCAACCAACATAATTCATTATATAAACAGAACCAAAGACAAAAACCACATGACTATCTCAAGAGATGCAGCAAAAGCCTTCAATAAAATTTAACATCCCTTCTTGTTAAAAACTCTCAATAAACTAGGTATTGGTGGAATATACCTCTAAATAATAAGAGCAATTTATGACAAACTCACAGCCAATATCATACTGAATGGGCAAAAGCTGGAAGCATTCCCCTTGAAAATCAGCACTAGACAAGAATGTCCTCTCTCACCACTCCTATTCAACATAGTATTGGAAATTCTCAGGGTAATCAGGCAAGAGAAAGAAAGAAAGGACATTCAAATAGGAAGAGAGAAAGTCAAACCGTCTCTGTTTGCAGATGACATAATCCCATATCTAGAAAACCCCATTGTCTCAGCCCAAACGTTTCTTAAGGTGATAAGAAACTTCAGCAAAGTCCCAGGATACAAAATCAATGTGCAAAAATCACAAGCATTCCTATATGGCAACAATAGACAAACAGAGAGCCAAATCATGAATGAACTCCCATTCACAATTGCTACAAAGAGAAGAACACAACTAGAAATACAGCTAACAAGGGAAGTGAAGGACCTCTTCAATGAGAACCACAAACCACTGCTCAAGAAAATCAGAGATGACACAAACAAATGGAAAAACATTCCATGCTCATGGATAAAAAGAATCAATATCGTGAAAATGGTCATACTGCCTAAAGTAATCCATAGATTCAATGCTATTCCCATTAAACTATCATTGACATTCTTCACAGAATTAGAAAAACTACTTTAAAATTCATATGGAACCAAAAAAGAGTGCATACAGTCAAGACAGTCCTAAGCAAAAGAACAAAGCTGGAGGCATCACATTACCAGACTTGAAACTATACTACAAGCTTACAGTAACCAAAACAGCACGGTACTGGTACAAAAACAGACACATAGACCAAAGAAATGGAATAGAGATCTGAGAAACAAGACCGCACATCTACAACCATCTGATCTTTGACAAAGCTGACAAAAACAAGCAATGAAGAAAGAATTCCCACCATTAATAAATGGTGTTGGGAGAACTGGCTAGCCATATGCAGAAAATTGAAACTGGACCCCTTCCTTACACCTTATACAAAAATTAACTCAAGAGGGATTAAAGACTTAAATGTAACACCCCAAATTATAAAAACCCTACAAAGCAAATCTAGGCAGTACCATTCAGGACATAGGCATAGGCAAAGATTTCATGATGAAAACATCAAAAGCAATTGCAACAAAAGCTAATATTGACAAATGGGATCTAATTAAACTAAAGAGCTTCTGCACACAAAAGAACCTATCAACAGAATAAACAGACAACCTACACGATGGGAGAAAAATTTTGCAATATATATCCATTTGACGAGAGGCTAATATCCAGAATCTGCAAGAAACTTAAACAAATTTACAAGAAAAAAAACAACCCATTAAAAAGTGGGCAAAGAACATGAACAGACATTTCTCAAGAGAAGACATTCATGAGGCCAACAAACATGAAAAAAAGCTCCACATCACTGATCATTAGAGAAATGCAAATCAAAACCACAGTGAGATACCATCTCATGCCAGTCAGAATGGTGATTATTAAAAAATCAAGAAACAACAGATGCTCATGAGGCTGAGGAGAAAAAGGAACACTTTTACACTATGGTAGAAAAGTAAATTAGTTCAATCATTGTGGAAGACAGTGTGGCAATTCCTCAAAGACCTAGAGGCAAAAATATCATTTGACCCAGCAATCCCATTACTGGGAATATACCCAAAAGAATACTACTCATTCTATTATAAAGATACATGCACATGTATGTTGATTTCAGCACTATTCACAATAGCAAAGACATGGAATCAACCCAAATGCCCATCAATGATAAACTGGATAAAGAAAATATGGTACATATACACCATAGAATACTATGCAGCCATAAATAAGAATGAGATCATACCCTTTGCAGGAACATGGATAGAGCTCAAAGCCATTATTCTCTGCAAACTAATGCAGGAACAGAAAACCAAACACCACATGTTCTCACTTGTAAGTGGGAGCTGAAGAATGAGAAAACATGGACACAGGGAGGGGAACAACACACACTGGGGCTTGTGGAGTAGGGAGGGGGAAGAAGAGCATCAGGAAAAATAGCTAATACATGCTAAGCTTAATACCTAGGTAATGGGTTGATAGGTGCAGCAAACCACCATGGCAAACGTTTACTTGTGTAACAAACCTGCATGTCATGCACATGTATCCCAGAACTTAAAAAAAACTAAATTTGATTTTTAAAAAATATTGTAATGTGAGAACACAACACGGGAACCACTCAAAATACACCTTTCTATGCAAAATTTAGTTTGGATCTATTTTAGCATTTTAAATAAGCATTTTGCAACCGAGACCAAATATCAATCATCTCTTCAGGTTTTCCACTATGTACTAACATCAGATCTATGTAGGAACAGATGTTATTCTTGTTTGTCTCCTTCATATCAAATGTCCTGAAGCCTTTGTGCTTCCCTGGAAAAAGGTTAAGTTTTTGAAGGCACATTCCAGTATAAAAATCATCAATAGGTTAGAGATGGACCCAGTCAGTGATATGGTACAGCCTCAGAGCCAGGTGGCTGGACTAGAGGAATCCACCCTCCCCCTTGCATAGGGTGAGTAGAGGACAGAGTAAACAACTTCTAGAATGTAGTATTTCAGCTTCTAATCCCCATGAGGTCCAGCATTGTGGATCACATCACTTATAAACAGATCTTTGGCTTTTTTTCTTGGATAAGCTATTCACGTAATTCAGTATGTAATGGGTGTTCACAAAAACATCATCTTTGCCCTTGAAAACAAGCTACGTGTCTGGGCAGGAAGTACTTACCCAGCGAGAAACAACACTTCTTTCAGAGACAAGTTGAAGAAAGTGTCTCTATAGCTCCGCATAAAACTATCTTGGTGCTTCTCATTTTCAGATTTCAGCATATCATAAAAGTCCGGGTGGTTGACCTCTGGGGGTATCTGACCCAGCAAGAAAACTTACATCACTCTTTGGTTTCCCATGTTGGTTTCTCTGACCCAGGAATCCGGAATCACTTGCCTTCTGGCAAAATGCGGAGTGAGGTACTTAATCACCAGAAATAAGAAGTGCTTCTTTGCACACTTATCTGGCTGATCTATAAGCAGTGAATCATTGCAGCATCTCAAATACATCAGAAAGTCTTCAAATGTGTCCAGGAAATCGTTAAAATCTGTAACCACTGACGTGACCCTCAAGTCAGGTTCACAGTAATTCAGATGGCTTATATTGGAAAACCCGTACACTTCCCCGTCTGGTTGGCCAACATACTCAGGATGGGATTGTACCACTTGTTCAGCTTTTCTTTTTCTCTGTTCCAGTGTGCCTCGAGAGGTGTAGCAATCTTCCAAAGCTTCTCTTTGGGTATTATTATTAACCCACCTTACATTTATTATTATTATTATTATTATTGTTATTATTATTATTATTATTATTATTGGCTACTGCTTTTGGAGGCTTCCACAATCAAATAAATGAAGACATTTGCCATCATCAGGTTACCCAACAACTTTATTCTTCAACGTTCAACACTCATGTCTCATATCTTGTCCAAGACTAGTTCCAGCTCGGTGGGGCGGGGGCGGGGGCGCGGGGTAGGGGTGGGAAATCGCTGCCATACCCACTTTTCCCACGCCGCTCAGCCCTGAGAAGGCCACAGCTCAGCCTCTATGGGCGGTCGGGCGGTGGGGACAGCTCTAGTTCACCTCGCCTTGCCTCCAGCACTCGCCACTGCAGCCGATGTGCCTCAGTCCGGGTTCCGTCTTCAGCTCCTGGCACTGGTGCCACTGGCACCCTGGGGTGTCTCGCCCGGCCCCCTTACTTTTTTTTTTTTTTTTTTACTTTTTGAAATAAAGTACGGTTGGCAACCCTACTAGGTACGTTGGTACATGGAACAGACATTCTCTTCGAGAATGGTAACAACAACAATAATTCTTAGAAGTGATAACTTTATGCCAGGAGACACAAAAATTCCCCCAAGAAGGGTCTCAATCAATAGCCTAATCTTCCATCCTAAAAGCCTAAGAAAAGAAAAAATCCAAAGCAAGCACAAGGAAGAAAATAATAAACATTAGCGTGTAAATAAATGGAACAGAGACTAAAAGTAGATAAAATCAATGAAAACAAAGGTTATATTTTTGAAAAGCTCAACAAAATTTACAAACATTTAGCTACACTGACCAAGAAAAACAGAGAGAAGATTCAGATTACTAGAATCAGAAATAAAAGAGGGACATGACTACCAACATTATGAAATAAAAAGCATTGGCTGGACGCAGTGGCTCACGCCTGTAATCCCAGCACTTTGGGAGGCCGAGACAGGTGGATCACTAGAGGTCAAGAGTTCGAGAACAGCCCGGCCAACATAGCAAAACCCTGTCTCTACCAAAAATACAAAAATTAGCTGGGCATGGTGGCACAGACCTGTAATCCCAGTTACTTGGGAGGCTGAGGCATGAGAATGGCTTGAACCCAGAAGTAGAAGTTGTAATGAGCTGAGATTGCACTACTGCCCTTCAGTCTGGGCAACAAAGCGAGACTCTGCCAAAAAAAAAAAAAAAGAAAGGAAGAAAGACAATACAATGTGCAATTGTATACCAACAAATCAATAAATTAGATAATTTATGTGAAATGGATACATTTTCCAGAAAGACACAAACATACAAAACTGACTCAAGAAGATATTTTTTAAAAAATCCAAATAGAAATACAGCAAATAAAGAGATCAAATTAGTAATGAAACAACTACTTAAAAAAAAAAATCCCATGCCAATATTTTACTCATAATTTCTTCAAACATGTAAAGGATTACCACCAATGCTTCTCAAACTTCTCCAAAAGGTAGAATAGGAGGAAACACTTTTCAATTCACTTTATCAGGCCAGTATTACCCAGATACCAAGACCAGACAAACATTACACACACACAAGCTAAAGACTAATATCCCTTATGAATATAGATGCAAAAATCCTTGACAAAATATTAGTAAATCAAATCCAACAACATATAAAAATAATTATACAAGATTATACAATATAACCAAGTGAAATTTATCCCAGGAATTGAAAGTTGATAACATTTGTAGACCAATCAATATAACATACTATTTCAGTCTGTGCTGCTATAACAAAATACCACAGGCTGGGTAATTTATAAAAAACAAAAACATATATTTTTTCATAGTTCTGAAGGCTGCAAGGTAGAAAATCAAGGTGACAGCATTTAGTATCTGATGAGGACTGCTGTGTGGTTCCAAGATGGTGCCTTGTTGCTGCATCCTTCAGAGGAAATGAATACTGTATCTTCTCATGGCAGAAGGGAGGGAAGGGACTGAAGGGCAGGAGAGTGCCTCCATCAAACGAGCGTTTTATAAGGCTGCTAATCTTATTCATGAGGGTGGAGTCCTCATGACTTAATCACCTCCCATAAGCCACACTTATTAGTATTGCTGCATTGGGAATAAAGTTTCAACATGAATTTTGGAGGAGACACTATCTTTCAAATCACAGTGTGCACCGTATTAATAGAATAAAAGGCAAAACCACATGATCATCTCACTAGATGGAGAAAAAGCATCTGACAAAATCCAATGCCTTTACATGAAAAAAAAAAAATCAATGCACTAGGAATAGAAGAGGACATCCAGAACCTGTTACAAGGAATCTATGAAAGTCCCACAGCTAACATACTTAATGATTAAAGACTGGAAGCTTTTCCCCTAAGATAAAGTATAAGATAAGGCCATCAATGGATGAATGAATAACGGAAATGTAGTATATGTACACAATGGAATACTATTCCTCCATAAAAACAGGCAGGAAATCCTGCCATTTGCAACAACATAGAAGAACCTGAAAGACATTATGTTAACTGCAGTAAGCCAGGCAGAGAAAGACAAATATGACATGATCTCATTCATATGTGGAAACTAAAAGTTTATTTTATAGAACTTGAGAGTAGAATGGTGGTTACCAGATAGGGGGATTTGGGGGAGGAGGTTGAGGTGATGTTGGTCAAAGGATTACATCTTGTATTTAGATAGGAGGAATAAGTTCAAGAGATTAATTGTGCTACATGGTAACAATAGTCAATACAATATAACTCTCAGCATTGGAAAATGTTAAGAGAGTTAATGTTAAGTGTTCTCATCACAAAAGTAACTTATGAAGTAATTTGTACATTAATTAACTAGATTTAGTCATTCAAGATTGTATATGTTGCTCAAAACATCACTTGTACATAATAAATACATGCATTTTTTCTGTCATTTAAAAGAGAAAAAAAAGAAAAAGACAAGAATGTCCACTTTTACCGCTGCTATTCAACATTGTACTGAAGGTTATAGCCAAGCAATTAGATAATAAAATGAAATTAAAAGTATCCAAATTGGAAAAGAAGTACAACTATCTCTGTTTACAAATGACATGATCTTATATATGGAAAATCCTAAGAAATCCATTAAAAATATAAGCTAATAGGCAAGTTCAGCAGAGATTTTGTATACAAGATGAATATAAAAATTCAAATTTATATCTATGCAGTAACAATGAGCAATCTGAAAAGAAATTAAGAAACAATTATACTTGTGATAGCATCAGAACAGTAAAATACTTAGGAATGAGCTTAACAAAACCAGAACAGGATTTGTTTGCTTACAACCATAAAACATCATTGTGTGGATGATGGAACAAATATATACAACAAAGTAGGGTGGAAAAGATCATAGTGTACAAAATAATACAAATGAGATAAAGAAGTTCCTTTAGTTTCCTATATGCCTGGGTCAGTCGCTACCTAGCCCTGCTCTATTCTATTTCTCATCCTTTCAATTTTCTATACTTCCATTCAGACATCCACTTTTTTCATTCATGTAACAAATGTTTCTTGAATGCCTACTATATACCAAACATTATTCTAAGCATCAGTTTTATATTGGTGAATACAACAAAGGTCCTTACTCCTATGAAAATTACTTTCTAGTGGTGGGAGAGAGACAGAAAATGATAAGCATCATGTAAATTACATCATGTAAATTACATGGGAGAAAGTAATAAGTGCTAAGGAAAAAGAAGAAAAATTAAATGTGATAGAAACTGGTAGTGTGGGGTAAGGATCAGGTAGATGGGTTGGTGAGTTAGATGACATTTAAATAAAGACTTCAAGGAGGTGAAGAAGTTGGTCCAGGAGATATGGGTTGGGGTGGAGATGGAGAGGGCTTTCAGACAGATGCAACAGCCAGTACATATTCCTTAATGCAGGAATATGCCTAGAATATTCGAGGAGTATACGTGGGTGGAGCGAAATGACTTGAAATGAAGTAAAGAGAACAAATAGTAGGAGATTCAGATAGAGACATAACATAAGGGTCGTAAAGATTGTGTGGGACCTTGTACTTATTGATATGACTTTGTTATAAACCCTAAGTGAAATGCAGATCCATTGGAGAATGTTGATCAAAGGAGTAATGCAATATAACTTAACTTTTTAAAGAATAACAATTTGTACTGTGTTGAGAATAGGCTGTGGGTCAAGAATGAAAGCAGAGAGATAAGTTAGATACTATGACAATAACACAAATGAGAAATTGTACCTTAGATTAGAGTTACAGCACTGGATATGGTGAGAAGTGGACAAATTTAAATCAGTGCTATTTGCTGATGGATTAGATGCAGGGTATGAAGGGACACTTCCAAACTCATTTTGTGAGGCCAGCACAACCATAATACCAAAACCACACAAAGATAAAACAAGATAAGAAAATTACAGATCAATAACTCTGATGAACATAGGTGCCAAAATCATCCACAAAACACTTGCAAATTAAAATCAATAGCACATTTAAATGATTATATACTATGACCAAGGGGGATTTATCCCTGGGAAGCCAGGATGGTTTAAAATTAGCAAACTAATAAATGTGATACACCACATTAACAGAATTAATAAAAAGCATATTATCCTCTCAATAGCTGCAGAAAAAGTATTTGAAAAAATTCCACACCCTTTGATGATAAAAATACTCTACAATCTATTAGTAGATATAGGCACCTCAACATAATAAAGGTCATATATGACAAGCCTACAGCTAACATCATACTCAATGTAAAAAAAAAAACTGAAAGGTTTTCCTCTAAGATCGAGAACAAGACAAGCTAGAATAGGCAAATCTACAGACAGAAAACATTAATTTTTGCCTGGGGCTGGGTAGGGGGATTGTAGGAAGATGGTGAGTGACTGCTAACAAGTATGGGGATTTTGGGGGGAGTGTGATAAAAATGTAAAATTGATTGTGATGATGGTTACAGAACTCTGTGAATATATTAAAAACCACTGTATTGTACATTTTAAATGGGTGAATTTTGTGGCAATCACTTCACACATGTTAGGATAACCAGTATCCCATTATCTAAAAAGAGAGAGAGAAAGGGAGGGAGAGAGAGAGAGAGAGAGAGGTATAGGTGAAAATGTGGAGAAATTCAAACTTTTTCTCACTGTTGGTGGGAAAGTAAAATGCTGCTGCCACTATACAAAACAGTATGTAGGTTCCTCAAAATATTAAAAATAGAATAATCAGATGATCCAACAATCCCACTTCTGAGTACATATCCAAAAGAACTGAAATGAAGATCTCAAACAGATATTTGCACTCCTGTGTTTATTGTAGCATTATTCACAATAGCCAAGATATGGGAAGAATCTAAATATTCATCAACAAATAAGTGAATAAAGAAAATATGGTAAAGACACACAATGGAAAACTATTCAGGCTTATAACAGAAGGAAGTTCTGCCATTTGCAACAACATAGATGAATCTGGAGGAGATTATGCTAAGAAAAATAAGCCAGTCAGAGAAGGGCATATACTTCATGGTTCCACTCATATGAGATATTTAAAATATTCAAACTCATAAAAGCAGAGTAGGATGGTGGATGTCAGGAGCTTATGGGGGAGACAAAATGAGATTTTGCTCAATGAGCATAAAGTTTCTGTTATGCTGAATGAGTAAGTCCTAGAGATCTGCTGTATAACATAGCACCTATAGAAAACAATAGAGTATTGCACACTTAAAATTTTATTGAGTGTAGATCTCATATTTAGTGTTCTTACCACACTCATACACACAAAGGACACTACAAAACTTTTGGAGGGGATGGATACATTTATTATTTTGATTGTAGTAATGGTATCATTGGTGTATGCATATGTCCAAACTCCATGAAATTATATACATTAGACATGTGAAGTTTTTTTGTATATCAACTATACTTCAATAAATCTGTTTTCAAAAAAGGAGGAATCAAAGATTGCCCTGCTATTTCTGGCCTGATAAGCTAGAAGGATGGATGTTCATGAAACTGTCTATTGTATTATTTTAATAAATCTCCCTTTTATCTAAAATAAATCTTACTCTTCTTTGCCTATGTCACATGTTACAAGGTGGACTATTTTAAGTTCCACCAATCTGGAAAATGAACAAGGGAGTGAAGACTCTTCTGTCTAAGAATTCCTTGCATTTACCTCATTCCCAACAGAGTCCTTGCTTCTCTAACCTCCTGAATAGAATGGGGTTGACATCAATTAGATAATTTGAGAGACTCGCCGTATCGACTAAGCAAAGAGTTTAAACGTGTTGGAGACCCGATTCCACTGAACCGAAGAGAATCACACATCTGTTTACATTGAGAAAGCCTCCTACTGCTAATGCTTCCTGAGACTTTTCCATCAGAGGACATGGACCAAGAAAAGCAGTGGAACATAAGCAGTGTCCAAAATGTGCTGTGTCCCTTAGGCATTTACCAGCTTGAGTGAAATAGAAACAGCAAAAGAAAAATGCTTCTACATTTCAGAAAATTGTATTTCATTCCAGTGTAAGGGCCAGAATATAGTCTGCTCCACTGCTTTATTTCAAAAGATCTAAATGATAAGACGGGAGTAGTTCTTTAATGTTTAACGAATATCCATGTTTCAAGTCTAAGCATAATAATGAGCTCTCTCCAAAATGCAAAATTTATGTAATTATAACTTCTTTGGAAAGAATAATTAAGAAAATTCAAGACGTTATATTAGCAGCTCTTTCATAATAGGGGAAAAAGTAATATAAGGAAAAAAAGGCAGAAATTATTGAACTTTTTTTTTAAAAAAAGGACAAATGTAGAGGGTTTTCAAAGCAATGTTAACAATATTGCCCTTTATTTAACATAATGCATTGCTATTTCAAAAGGCATTCATGATTGTGTTATTATCTGAAAGAAGAAGAAACTGAGGCTCCAAGACCTTATATGACTCTCCTGCTTAAGGCCATTCAACTAGATAGCAAACAAAAAATGACAAGAATCTAAGCCCTAAAAATTGTGCTTCCAGTTTGTTGCTATTATATCAATGTTACCTTTCAATTTTAAAACTAAAACGAATGAGGAAAGCAGGTAGAAGAATAGGGCTTTGTTTCTCCTTAATGGTATCAGAAGGAAATTATGTAGGTTTCAAATTATTGTATGATTATACATAATAAAATTCATTTACCTGTGGAGTAATTTATGATTGACAACCAATTCATCAATTAACAAAAACAGAGGTAATATTCTAGCAAAGGAACATGGTTTCTAGAAAAATCAATAGGTTACTGTAGCATCTTACTGGGAACAGAGGTGCAGAAATATCTAAACTGCAGACACTTTGGGAAACAGTACAATGTTCACAGGCCTGAAATTGGTACGGTAGTTTTAACTATCAGAATCAATCTGATCTGATGGCTCCTGCTAGTGATTGATAGCCACTGTAAGTCTTCTCACAAAGTACCAGTTTTGGGGAGACGTAAAACACAATGCCTGGCATTGATTTGGCAGGAAAATATGCCTTTCTTTTGCTGAGCATAGCTATCTTAGGTACACTGCTGACACAAATAGCAATTGCAAAGTCATCATGATAATTTGCATGAGTGCTTATCTTTAGAGATGTTTTGAGAACATCAGTAGGTGGGAAGTGACTTCATTTACCCTACATGAGAACTAAGAGAAAGGTGGCCTTTAGGTATCTAAGATTTTCAAATATTGTTTAGATATAAGAGACAGATACCAAATAAATATTTGGATTTGGGGATTTCAATAAGTTCATGGAAAAAGGGAATTAAAAGGTAAAAATAGAAACTATAAATTATATTTTTCAACATAAGGTTCATGAAGTTCTAGATACTTTTGTAAGTGATAACGCCAGCCATTTAGTTCATCTCTAAAAGCTGAGGGTCCTGGGAATCTAACCATGTTAATGTGATCTTATTTATATTATTAACTGAAGAAATATGGGTGCCTTTTACAGACTTTTTTAATATTAGGAAACAAATGAAGTCAGAAGAAGACAAATTATGACTTTAAGGTGGATGCTTAATGACTTTCCATCAAAACTCTACCAAAATTGCCATTGTTGGATGAGAGAAATGAGCAGGAGCATTGTACTGGTGGAGAAGGACTCTCTCCACCAGTGAAGCTTTCCTGGGCATTTTTCTGCTAAAGCTTCGAATAACTTTCTCAAAACACTCTCTTAATAAGCAGATGTTATTATTTGACCAGCCACAAAGTCAACAAGCAAAATGCTTTGACCATACCCAAAAACTGTTGCTACAACCTTTGCTCTTCACGGTCCACTTTTGATTTGAGTGAATCACTTCCACCTCTTGGTAGCCATTGCTTTAATTAGGCTTCATTGTCAGGATCATACTGGTAAAGCCATGTTTCATCTCCTGTTATAATTCTTTGAAGAAATGTTTCAGGATTTTGATTTCACTTGTTTAAAATTTCTATTTAAAGCTTTGCTTTTTTTTTTTTTTTTTGAGACAGAGTGGTGGGATCTCGGCGCACTGCAAGCTCTGCCTCCCAGGTTCACACCATTCTCCTGCCTCAGCCTCCCGAGTAGCTGGGACTACAGGCACCTGCCAAAATGCCCGGCTAACTTTTTTTTTTTTTTTTTTTGTATTTTCAGTAGAGACGGGGTTTCACTGTGTTAGCCAGGATGGTCTCGATCTCCCGACCTCGTGATCCGCCCGCCTCGGCCTCCCAAAGTGCTGGGATTACAGGCGTGAGCCACGCACCCGGCTGAAGCTCTGCTCTTCTCTTCAGCTATGCTGGGTGCAACAGTTTTGGCACCCATCAAGTGGAAGTTTTGCTCAACTTTAATTTTTCACTCAGAATTGTGTGAGCTGAATCATGTGAGATGTCTGTGGTATTGGCTATTGTTTCTGCTATTAATTTTTGATTCTCTTCAACTAGGGCATGAGCAAGATGAGTGTTTTCCTCACAAAATTTGTAAAGTTAGATGTCAAATTTATGTGGATGGTCTGCTGCTGCAGGCTTCATGTTCAACATTACATTGTCCCGTCCTAATATGAGTTATCTATTTGTAAACTGCTGATTTCTTTGGGGGATTGTCTCCATAAACTTTTCATAAAGCATCAATAATTTTACCATTCTTCCACCCAAGTTTCACCATAAATTTCATGTTTGTTTTTGCTTCAATTTTAGTAGAGTTCATGTTACTCTAATACGGTCTCTTTTCAAATTGCATTATCCTTCTTAATGCCTCAAACTAGGTACTATTCAAAAGTATTCTAACTAGTTAGTACAAGTTAATTTTGGTGCATAAATATTTTAAAATCCAAGCATAGTTTTTTCTATAATATGCATTTTCCATGAAGTTTTTGAAGACCCCTTATATTACAGTAGACTTCTTCCACTGCATTAGTTTCACAGGCTCTCCTTTATAAGAAAACAATACAACTGATTCTATCAGTAAAGCAGATTTTTTTTTCAATTAAAAGAGAGACAGTTTCCTGATCCATCCACATTGCCTCCCAGATCCACCTAAAAATTATAATACATATTTTTTACGGAGTTGGCTGAGATTACAGGTATAGTCTCTGGCCAGGGAACAAAATAGGGCTAATTGCACTGTGAAGGGAGCAAACACTTGGCACCAGCTTTATTAATGATGTATCAATAGCGCTATGTGTCCACACTTAAAGCATAAGTTCAAACATATCAAGGATGTCATTCAACTACAAGGAGAATAGATTCCTACCAGCTGTTGATACTTTCTCTTTCAAATGTCTAAAAAAAATTTTTTTGATGACTTTTTGCTAAACTCTTTGTGATACCTCCTCCAAAAAGAAAATGATGTCAAATGGAAGTAAGACTCTAAGTTGACAAATGGTAGGACTTTCTGGTCTTTTAAGAAAATAAGGAAGACCTTTGAGAGTTTAGAATCTTAGAAAAGTTTATGGAAAAATATTCTGAATTCCCTTCCTATTCTGAGATAATGTGAGCATGTCTTGGTTTAAGGCAATGTTTTTGACAAAATTTCCTTTCAAGATCCATTCTAGTACTATAAATCCATCATTCTACTTGATATAATATCAATATTTTATATAATGGGGTTATGGTTTTGACTCTACAAACTCTCATCAAAGTGACAACAAGCATGGCTTTTGAAAAATGAAACATTTTTAATGCAGAACATTTGATTTGGACAAAGTAAATTATATCTATTCCCATATTAGCCAGTCTGCTTCACATGCAGAAAAATTCTATTCCTTGGCCACTGGCAATTCCTAGAAAAGAAGTCACTTGAAGAAATCAAGAAGGTCACAAAGCTATAAGAAATCTAAGAAAATGTACTTCTAGGTCAGAGTAAGCCTTGGGGTTTACTGCTCCAGACAGGTAGCTGGGTGTAGAAACGTCAGGTTCTACATACATGAGCAAAAGTAAGATTGTCAGATGGCATTAGAATTAAGTGAAAATAAAGAAACAGAGTTTTACCCTTTTCATGAAAGAAAAAACCATCCATCTTGTTTTTTAAATGGTATTACCATTGAAAGCATTTGAAATCCCATCTAATTTAAGCCTCAAATGAAACTGAGACGTTTGCCTTTTGTCAAGTTCAGAAATGCATTGTC
Organism: Pongo pygmaeus; assembly: GCF_028885625.2. Classification (NCBI taxonomy): domain Eukaryota; kingdom Metazoa; phylum Chordata; class Mammalia; order Primates; family Hominidae; genus Pongo; species Pongo pygmaeus. The sequence continues at coordinate 103,923,371 of NC_072396.2, forward strand.
TTCTCAAAGGCACAATAAGAAGGAGACAGCATAGAATCTCTTTCTCTTTTAAAACTATGTAAATTGAGAATAAACAATTTTTTTAAATGATTGTGCTGCTTTTTGGGCTGTGAATAATTTTCTTACAACTGCTGAGCCATCTGTTAAATAGAGAGGTCTTGCTTGTTCAAAAAGATAAACGTAATTTTTTAAAATTTCGATAGACAGGTTTTGTTTGAACCCTCCAAGCAACAAATACTCCAATAAATAAAAGTCCATGGTATTCATGGGCCGATTAAGTAGAAAGGAAAATAAGCTATCTTTTGAAAATTATATTAAACACTGCTTTCCATACAGAAACGACAACACAATCACACCTGAGGTCTTTCAGCTGAACCATCTATGGCCAAGTAAGAGACTGTTATGTTTTGGTGTTCCTCTTGACCTTGAAAAACTAGTCCTTAAGTGAAGGAACCCGGGGGGACTATACAATCAATGGCATAATTCCTAGATACGCAGCCTTCTGACCATCAAATTCTTTATGTAGCAATCCCAATTTCAACACAACAAACTACCCTCTTGTTACTAGCTCAATGTGTACTAAAATAAGACGGTTTTCATTTAGTTTTAGTGCATTACTTTTGACTCTCCAGCTTTTGTCACTTTCAGGGTTATCCATTGCTGTAGAAATAGTGCATAACTATGGCATAGTTACATTCAAAACTATAAGATGTTTAGTGTCTTAGTTCTATGCATTATTACATTGTTCATTACAAAATAAAATATAATTCTAGTTGAGTCAATAGTATCTGTTGAGTAGCTGCAATTTCCTCACTAACGATGAGCTCTACTCTTAAATAAAATGACATATACTCTACTTAATTCAGAGCCCATCTTTTATAGTCCTTTGAGTTTCAAATTAATGAGATTTAACTATATTTCCTGGAGGAAGCTCCTAGAACTGATAAAATAATTCAGCAAAATTTCCGAATACAAAATTAATGTACACAAATCAGTAGCTCTTCTATACAACAGCGACCAAGTAGAGAATCAAATCAAGAACTCAACCCCTTTTACAATAGCTGAAAAAAAAAGATACTTAGGAATATTAGGAATATACCTAACCAAGGAGGTGAAAGACCTCTACAAGGAAAACTACAAAACACTGCTGAAAGAAATCAGATGACACAAACAAATGGAAACACATCCCAAGCTCATGTATAGGTAGAATCAATATTGTGAAAGTGACCATACTGCCAAAAGCAATCTACAAATTCAACCAGTTTTCATCAAAATATCATCATTCTTCACAGAATTAGAAAAAAACAATCCTAAACTTTATATGGAACCAAAGAAGAGCCAACATAGCCGAAGCAAGACTAAACAAAAAGAATAAATCTGGGGGCATCACATTACCTGATTTCAAAGTATACTATAAGGCCATAGTCGCCAAAACAGCATGATACTGGTATAAAAATAGGCACCTGGACCAATGGAACAGAATAGAGAACTGAGAAATAAACCCAAATACTTATAGTCAACAGATGTTTGACAAAGCAAACACAAATATAAAGTGGGAAAAGGACACCCTATTCAACAAATGGCACTGGGATAATTGGCTAGCCACATGTAGGAGAATGAAACTGGATCCTCATCTCTCACCTTATACAAAAATCAACTCAAAATAGATTAAGGACTTTAAGACATGAAACTATAAAAATTCTAGAAGATAACATTGGAAAATCCTTTCTAGACATTGGCTTAGGCAATGACTTAATGACCAAGAACCCAAAAGCAAATGCAATAAAAACAAAGATAAATAGCTGGGACTTAATTAAACTAAAGAGCTTTTGCACAGCAAAAGGAACAGTCAGCAGAGTAAACAGACAACCCACAGAGTGGGAGAAAATCTTCACAATCTATACATCTGACAAAAGACTAATATCCAGAATCTACAACGAACTCAAACAAATTAGCAAGAAAAAACAAACAATCCCATCTAAAAGTGGGCTAAGGACATGAATAAACAATTCTCAAAAGAACATACACAAATGACCAATAAGCATATGGAAAAATGCTCAATATCACTAATGATCAGGGAAATGCAAATCAAAACGACAGTGTGATACCACCTTACTCCTGCAAGAATGGCCATAATCAAAAAGTGAAAAAAATAATAGATTTTGGTGTGGATGTGGTGAAAAGGGAATATTTCTACACTGCTGGGGAGAATGTAAACTAGTACAACCACTATGGGAAACAGTGTGGAGATTCCTTAAAGAACTAAAAGTAGAACTACCATTTGATCCACCAATCCCACCACTGGGTATCTACCCAGAGGAAAAGAAGTCATCATACAAAAAAGACACTTGCACACACATGTTTGTAGCAGCACAATTCACAAATGCAAAAACGTAGAACCAACCTAAATGCCCATCAATCAACAAGTGGTTAAAGAAACTGTGGTATGTGTGTGTGCATATATATATATGCATATATATGCATATATATATGCATATATATATGATATATATGATATATATGTATATATGCATATATATGTGCATATATATATGATATATATATATGATGGAATATTGCTCAGCCATAAAACAGGATGGATTACTGGCATTTGCAGTGACCTGGATGAGATTGGAGACTATTATTCTAATGACTTCATTCTAAATGAAGTCACTCAGGAATGGAAATCCAAACATCATATGTTTGCATTCATAAGTGGGAGTTAAGCCATGAGGATGCAAAGGCATAAGAATGACACAATGGACTTTGGGGACTCAGGAGGAAAGGGTGAGAAGGGGGTGAGGGATAAAAGACCACAAATTGGGTGCAGTGTATACTGCTCAGGTGAAGGGCTCACCAAAATCTCACAAATCACCACTAAAGATCTTACTCATGTAACCAAACACCACCTGTTCCCTATCAACCTATAGAAATAAATTTTTAAAAATTTCATTAAGAAAAGGAGAAAGAGTAATTCACTCAGAGCCAGCTGTGGGGGAGACTGGCGTTTTACTATTACTCAAATCTGTCTCCCTGAGCATTCAGGGATCAGAGTTTTTAAGGACAACTTGGTGGGTCAGGGGAAGCCAGTGAGCTGGGAGTGCTGATTGTTTAGGTCAGAGATGAGAGTCGAAGCTGTCTTCTTATGCTGAGTCAGTGCCTGGGTGGGGGCCACAAGACCAGATGAGCCAGTTTATTGATCTTTGTGGTGCCAGCTGATTCATCAAGTGCAGGGTCTGCAAAATATCTCAAGCACTGATCTTAGGAGCAGTTTAGGAAGGGTCAGAATCTTGTAGCCTCTACCTGTATGACTCCTAAACCACAATTTCTAATCTTGTGGCTAATTTGTTAGTCCTACAAAGGCTGTCTAGTCCCCAGGCAAGAAGGATGTTTGTTTGGGGAAAGGGCTGTTATCGTCTTTGTTTTAAAGTATAAACTAAGTTCCTCCCAAAGTTAGTTCGGCCTACACCCAGGAATGAACAAGGACAGCTTGGAGGTTAGAAGCAAGATGGAGTCGGTTAGGTCGGATCTCTTTCACTGTCTCAGTTACAAATGTGCAATGGTGGTTTCAATCCGCAAATGATTTTTAACTGAAAAGTAAATCATTTTTCCTTCCCTCAATGTGTATAAACAGTACTCAAGGGATATTCTAATTCCTTCATAAAATATTAGTTTTTATCAATTATAATAAATGTCTGTTGTTTAGAATTTACTCCCAATAATCCATTAAAATTTCTAATCTTCCCTATGTGTTAGTCTTAAAGATTAAATTCAGTGACAGAATGATAAGGAATCTGCATTTCCAATTTAACTTTTTCAATTGAAATTGGGATTCAGACTTTTGGTAAAAAGCAAAGCTCACTGACCACTGTCACCATTCTGACAGGCAGTAGCTATCTTCCATGAACCAATGTCTCAACTAGCCTGACATATTCTCTGTAAAAAGCCCATTATACCTTCAGTAAATAGTTTATAAATTGGAAAACATAAATCTTCAATCAGTGAATCTGGCTCAAGCCTTCCTAGAACCAAAAGAAAAATAAAATGTGAATGTGTCTATGTGCTTACATTTTGAATTAAATACACCTCCCTTTAAATTATCCCTATTGAAGTTATAGCTAGCCAATTTTTCTACATATACTAAGTGTATTTATGATCATTATTTTCCTTAAGAATATATAAAAAGTATCAGGTAAGAGAAACCTGCAAACATTACAGATATATAAGGAAGCATAATCTGTGAATTTGTTCCTAACCATATTTTCATCAAAGCATTTGACCAGAGCAAGACATCAAGCTTTGCCTTATGTCAATAGTTTTTAAAACCAGTAATCTAAAACAAACAAAAAGTTGCAGAAGAAGGAAAGTATTAAATAAGGAAACTGAGAGGAGATGTTCAATGGCATCAAAGCATAATAATTAAGAACACACCTTGAATAAAACAGTCCTGAGCCAGAATATCAAATATGACATTGACTAGGTTTAAAATTAAAACAAGGTGTCTACTTATATGTCCTTTCTATCTCCATTAGTGAGCTGGGGACAGTGATGTCTACTTTGCAATTTAAGATATATATGTATATAGAAAGAAGCAGATAGAGATGTATAGATACACATCACAAAATGATTGGCACCTAGTGGATGTTCAATTAATAGTAGTTATTACTACTACTGCTACTATGACTACTATTACTGCTATTGTTATTATCACAGCCTGTTTGTTATACCTGGTAGAGAATAAGTAGCATAGAAAGCAAATGGTATGTCCAAAAGGAGCAGTTAATAAATTTGAATCTATGCACATTCAATCCTTGTGTTTAACCACTTGATTTATTTCTCTAATTTAACTGATTACATTTTAATATCTTATGCTGGTATATCCCTTTATAATTTTCACAGGGCTTTCAAAAACTCCTGTATTATTCTGTTTGCATTTCTATAAAAGAACACCCACAATGGTTGAACTAGATTACAGTCCCACCAACAGTGTAAAAGTGTTCCTATTTCTCCACATCCTCTCCAGCACCTGTTGTTTCCTGACTTTTTAATGATTGCCATTCTAACTGATGTCAGATGGTATCTCATTGTGGTTTTGATTTGCAGTTCTCTGATGGCCAGTGATGATGAGCATTTTTTCATGTGTCTTTTGGCTGCATAAATGTCTTCTTTTGAGAAGTGTCTATTCATATCCTTCGCCCACTTTTTGATGGGGTTGTTTGTTTTTTTCTTGTAAATCTGTTTGAGTTCATTGTAGATTCTGGATATTAGCCCTTTGTCAGATGAGTAGATTGCAAAAATTTTCTCCCATTTTGTAGGTTGCCTGTATACTCTGATGGTAGTTTCTTTTGCTGTGCAGAAGCTCTTTAGTTTAAATAGATCCCATTTGTCAATTTTGGCTTTTGTTGCCATTGCTTTTGGTGTTTTAGACATGAAGTCAGTGTGGCGATTCCTCAGGGATCTAGAACTAGAAATACCATCTGACCCAGCCATCCCATTACTGGGTATATACCCAAAGGACTATAAATCATGCTGCTATAAAGACACATGCACACGTATGTTTATTGCGGCACTATTCACAATAGCAAAGACTTGGAACCATCCCAAATGTCCAACAATGATAGACTGGATTAAGAAAATGTGGCACATATACACCATGGAATACTATGCAGCCATAAAAAATGATGAGTTCATGTCCTTTGTAGGGACATGGATGAAACTGGAAATCATCATTCTCAGTAAACTATCGCAAGGACAAAAAACCAAACACTGCATGTTCCCACTCATAGGTGGGAATCGAACAATGAGAACACATAGACACAGGAAGGGGAACATCACACTCTGGAGACTGTTGTGGGGTGGGGGGAGGGGGGAGGGATAGCATTAGGAGATATACCTAATGCTAAATGACGAGTTAATGGGTGCAGCACACCAGCATGGCACATGTATACATATGTAACTAACCTGCACATTGTGCACATGTACCCTAAAACTTAAAGTATAATAATAATAAAAAAAAGAACACCCAAGGCTGGGTAATTTGTAAAGAAAATACATTTATTTGGCTCACAGTTCTGCGGGCTGCATAAGAAGCATGGCACCAGCATCTGCATCTATTGAGGGCCTCAGACTGCTTTTCCTCTTAGCAGAAGTCAAAGGGGAGCAGGCAAAGGAAAAATGCCATGTGGAGAGTTCATATGGTGAGAGAGGAAATGAGAGAGAGGAAAGAGAAGGGTCAAGACCTTTTTAACAATCAGCTCTCATGGGAACTAAGAGTGATAACCGAAGGAGGGCACCAAGTCATTTATTAGGGCTCTGCCCCCATGACCCAAATATTTCCCATTAGGCTCCACCTCTAACAGTGGCTATCAAATTTCAACATGAGGTTTGGAGGGGTTAAATATCCAAACCATAGTGCACCAATTGCTATTTGAATTATTTTCAACAATTTTTTGGTCTATTTTATCACACTGACCAAATATTATTCTGAGGCAACTGCAGTATTATACATAGCATTCTCAAATTATGAAATAACAGAGATGGAAAATTATTTAGGTTGGTGGCTCATTTTACATCAAAAGAAAGAGAGGCCTAGGAAGGTTGAAATAGATTGCACAAAGCTACTTAGAAATAAATGAAATTCTAAAAGTTTTGCAATAAATAAAACTATTAACAAAAGATATCATAAGGAAATATTCGAAGTTCAACCAGTAGACCAACCATTCTAAATGATATTTAATACAAAAACAAATTCAAAACAACAAAAAAATGTGGGCAGTTTCTCAGCTCATGCTTGCTATGCAATGTGGACCTGAGACTAAGTATGTCAATATCCACAGCACAAGCACAGCATCACCCCAGAACACAGATGAGTACATTCTGTGTCAATCCCACATATGTTTCCAGAGCCATATTTTGAGCTATGTTTAAAGTCATTGATGATCTTTAAATTGTGCACACTGCATTACAGGATGTAGAGAGATATTTCATAAACATCTGACTTATTTTGACTTTCGATATTGATGTAATTACATTTTGAGGAGAGTTTCTTATTCCTATAGTATAGAAATGCCAACCAATAATTCTCTTTGGGGGCACGACTTTATAATAGAGCACTCTTCAATTTTTTTTAGTTGTCTCATCCTTCCAGTGATACAAAATATTCCTGACATGTTTACCTCATTCTCTTTGGTTTAACCCCGGGAAAAAAATCACCAGAATTGATACAAAGCTATCATTCTTTTCATATTCAGTTTTTAAAATTGTAAGTAAAATATTATTCACAACAGAAACCAATGTAGATAACATTACCACATTATATATATAAACATTTAAGTGATTAATTCATAGACTACCTAAATACTCTTAAATATTAAAATTTACATAGTAGAATATTTAGTTTTCACTTCACACCAAGCACTAGGTTTAGCATTGTAATATTATGATTAATCCTAATGATCACTCTCTTAGACAAGTGTTTTTTTAAAATTATATCTTGACATTTTACAAATAAACAAACTGAAAGTTTAAGTAATTTGATCATAGTCACATAATAGGAATGTGAACCAAGTTTGGACTGACTCTAAATTTTATTCTCTTTTCACTATGGTATGCTTCCCCTCTAAAAAACACACTCAAATATTGTTTATAAAAATTTAAGAAAAGCAAATGCTTCTCAGGATTGGCCCAGATCCGATATCAAATAAAAGTAAAATTTTGCCCTGGTACACACTCTCATTATGGCTAGAACACTCCTCCATCCTGTTCTCTCTGTAGATGCCACAGAATATTTGGTGGTTGTGTACATATCAGAGGCAGCAGTCACAGGAGGGACACTGGAGATTGTCCATCCCTGGCAAGGATGAACAATAAAATACCAGTAAAAGGAAAAGTCACTTGCATTGCATAGCAGTTCTACCCTTCTCTTATATAGCCTTTCCTTTACCACTCCCATACATTGTGTTTTTACTTTATTTCTTTTCTCTTCCTCATTTGCCTGCTCAGACACAGCACATTTACCAGTGAACTCTCTCCAAATAAAAGTAGAAAGTATTGAGATAAATACATAAAACCATAGTAAAATATGAATAACATTCTCTACTCTCATTTTATCCTGATATTTTACTATCCAATAGTGACTGGTATATGTGTTTCTGATTCAGTTCCTAATATACATGAAATCCCAATTTGCATGAAGAAAAATATCTTTCGAATAATCTCAGCAAATGTTCTCCAAGCTCCTAGTAGGGTACCAGGTACACACTGGGTCCTCAATAAATATATATTCATAAAGACAGTGATGATGCATATAATAATTTTGATGGACTTGTTACATTTCAAGGCAGCTGTAGTTCATGACACTAGAGTACCATTTAAGTTATCTCAGTGGCTACTAATCAGTGTCTCCTATTAAAAGTATATTGTTTATTAAGATAAAGTTAATGTAAGAAACTTTAAAGTGCTACTTTGCACATTTAGATTTTCTTGGTGTTTAAAACTCTACTTTAGCTTTACCTCTAAGGAGTCTAAAATGTGAGATGACAGCTGGCACAGGATTTCAGAGAAAACAGATCAAATAAAATGAGAATGTTCCCAGCATGTTGGACTTTTCACCAAAATTAATGTCAACAATCAGCCAAAATTGTGAAATATATCAGAACACACATCTGATGATTCACAGGGAAATTAGCACCACTCAAGATTTCCTTGAGCAACAATTCCTGTTACCCAGCCTCAAACAGTACACACCAGCGTGTACTCTGACACTCTGGGAAATCACTAATGGCATCTAGGACCTCTCCAGCATCATATATTAGGACAAAGGCAGGCCCCAATGAGCTAGCCTCCAAGAATATACCTGGTTGCTTGTTCATAACATTCTCCACTTCCAACATATATTTAAGGGTTTCTTAAGTTCCCCACTTAAGTAATTTTGGAATTTACTCTTAAAGAAAAACATTTAACAATAATTTAAACCAATGTTCAATTAGATTATATGATCTGTCCAAGAAGTGAAAAAATCATTATTGGCAACAGTTTTCGGCTGGGCTTAAGAAAGGAATATGTTGACATTTGCACATATATCAATGGATAATATTAAATTGTTATGATTCAAATTTACTGATCAGGAAAGCCTATGAGTAAAAAGAACTTCTGATGAGTCAATGTCAGCTCTATTTTGTCTGGTATTCTGGAGAATGGGAGTTCACTAACAATATAAAACTTCTCTAAGCTAAAGAGCTCTTTCATGACTCTCAAAAGTAAGCTGGGATTCTTTCAAGATCAAATATTCTCCTAAAATCTTCACAACTTCGTGAACTTAAAAATGGCATGAAAAAAATTTTTATTTCCAGTCTTTTTACAACCCTGAAATTCCAGAAAAACATTAAATATGATATTAAACATTCATAAAATATGTAAAGATATTCTATTGTTGAGGTTGAGGTTAAAAAAGAAATGGAAATAGTTCTCTTATCACTAGCAAATAAACAGCACTGCTATAATGCAATTAACACAGGCATTAAAATATTTGCTATTTTAATAGGTAAAAAGCAATATGCTAGTTAAATGAATTTAGACACTCATGCATAGTATTAAGTGATGCTTTTATAATATTTGCAAAACCTTAAATTGGAGCATTTTTTTCTCTAAAATGTAGATGCCCTTGCATTATAGCTTTTCACAGAAACCTTGTTATTTATGAGCATCTGGTTACCTTCTCCCATCTCTATAGTCTGCCTGGACTTGGCATAATTGTGATACGAACATAGATGGCAGATGCCTTGACTTTTGATGTAGTTAATCATGACTGGAGGCATTCCAAGACATTGTTCCTGAAGAAATGTGGCAGTGTGTGGGCTCTTGTGCAATGGTAAACAAAGCAATGAAGTTCCTGCACAGTTTCTCTGCTTATTAAAGATTTTGGGGTATATTTCCTCTGTCTTTAATTGCTATTAAGTAGACCTCTTTTGACAATATTAAGAGAAAGAAAAAGCTGTCTTCTGCATACTATGTTTAATGCTGCTCAATAGTTAATCATAGAAAATCAATTGCCTCTATTTTATACCTGACTGTAGAAATTTATTTGGTGGAATTCTTTTGCATGTGAAATGTTGATAAATCATCAACTCAACAAGTATCTGTTCTCTTGTTTCTGACCGTGAGAAAAACCTTACAAATTAGAAAATAGAGGAAAATATGGTGAGTGTGCTTCCCAAAATTAAAACAAGAAAAGCAATCAACTTCAGAGTATTCTTGTTTATGTAAAATCTCATTTTCTTTCAACAATTTTACTTAACCAGTTAAAATATTTATTCTTTCTCCCAACGTAATCATTCTCTCCACTAACTGGCAGAACACAGTACCATCAATGCAGCCAAAAACTGAGGTTTTACTCTTTCAGGCTTTTCTGTGGAAGTTAGCAACATTCAATGTCAAATTGATAATAGAATAGAAGAGAATGGAAGATTATAACACCAAAGCCAGAGACAATATTCTTAGTAGAATGAATTCAAAAAGCAAATGTGTACTAAACAAAGTGGAGACATTCCTCCTAAATCATTGGTGTTGATAGGCATTATTTCAAGCTTAGCCTTTTCATACAGCAATCATCCTGCAAGTTGCCTTTTAGAGCATTCCTTATCTCATACAAAGCTGTGTGAATTCAAAGACTGAAACAAACAAAAAAAAAAGGTCCAGAAAAACTAATGTAAAATAGAAGATCAGCATGCAGAGATACTACTTCAGTGTGGAAGTATCTTAAAAAGAAGTGTCAGTAGCCCAGAAATGAATAACAAATATTGCTCAGTGAATCTGGCCATTAAACCAGGAGTTGTCAAGTTCAAGAGGTTTCATATTTTTCAAAAATTGTAGCAATTTGCCCTAATATTAAACTCTAATTGATTTGGAAATTTTTTCTTCCAGGTTGCATCTCTCTTTCCACGTGATGTACAGCTCTTTGTGTTTCCTTTTTTCATTTTTAATAAATGCTCTGATACAAAAACAATACAAAAAACATATTGTTTCCATTGATCTTTGCTGCACCAGCCTAATATTTCTTTCTGTTCTTTAAATATTGAGTGTTTTTAGAGCTCTCCTCCTGCTTGTCACTTTGCTTCCTCCTAGAAGCAACTCATTTCTCTGTCATCTTCTCCAGTTGCTTGTTCAACATTTGCTAACATTTTCCTCTTTGAAAGATATAGCCACCTTCAGGATTCAAATTAAAGGCAGCATCACGTAAAGAATAGCCAATCTTGAAGGCTATGACCTACACATTTTTGCCTGGTAAATTCTGGAGTATAAATTCATATATCTACAAATGCATTTAGTAATTTATATAGTCTTATCTTCTGAAATATAACTTTATACATTGCTTGGAATTTAGGGCAGAGTTTGTATGGCATGCCTAGCAGGGCAATAGATGACACAACTTCACTACAGACAACAATACTGCACCGGATAGGTGGTCCCTTTTCACTTCACAAACTAATTAATTCACAAACCTTCTAATTGTCTTTCAAGAAACAAATGGTTATAAAACAATGTCTTTTGCTTAATTTTCTCATAATAAAATATATTACCTAATTAGAAACTTTTTTTGCTATATCTATTTTCTTGAAATTTGTACTTCTCTCACATTGTGCACTTGCAAGAAAGTGAAACAATAAAGCAATTAGGTGGGGAAGAACTAGGAATTCTAATATTGCTATATTATTATGTATTCCATAGCTCTTTATTCACTAGCTTCCCTGGAATCTGGCTAAGAACCAAGAACTAATGCCATCCCACTTTCGAGAGGAAGTGGAACACAAGTTTAATTCCCTCTGACCTGGCCTATTCAGTAAACTATACCCTTGCAGTGGGAATTAGAATGTATTCCCCATCCTGCCTGCCACTACACACACATATATCAAGCATGAGTAGCTCTTTTTCTCCCCTCCATGACACTAAACTTATATTTAATTAGGTCTGCCACACATTGAGAGAAAGATTGTTTGGTTTTGAAGTTGGACTTGCCTTTACCAAATATGTCAGTAGTTCATCCCTGTTTCTGAAATTGGATTTGCATAACTCCCCCTCTGTTACCATTAAATTAAACTGCTAAGACATAACACATACTGAATTCTGTTCAGAGACATTCTGTCATTACTAAAGTGTGATCCTCTCTTTAAAAGGTAAAAGAAATCATATGCATGAGTGTGTACACGCGAACAAAATGTGTGTGGGAGTAAAATGTGAACTGCAGAGGTTGCCTGCCAGCAGCCCATTAATTGAAGCTTCCCTTGTTTTTCCAAATTTGAAATAATTCCCATCTGCCTTGGCTTACTCTGAGCATGAAATCCAAGTCCCTTAGCAGGAGATCGCGGGAGCTGCAGACTAGATCACCGAGGCAGTTTATGAATGTTAGTTTTGCCCCATGGGGAATATGAAACAGAGGTTTCAAAGTACTCTGCAATGCTTGCTTGTCCCTGAAACAACACGCAATTGCAGATAAGATGATAATCTGCTGCACTGATTACCGACTACACATTTGCGCAAGTGGGTTTGTTATGTGCAAATATTTTCTTTCAGAAACAGTGCAGGTGCACTGTAGCCTTTTGCTACCCTGACTAAAAGTACCATTAAGTTCTGTGCTGCTGTTATGATCTAATTCCTGTACATAGCAGTCTGTCACCTCCATTCATATAGAGTTCCTCAATTTTATATTCCCAGGGCTATCTTATAAAATTGCACCACCCCTCCCTTCGGCCACCCATTTGCTTTTCCTTGATAGAAAGATGGGATCTCACTCCTGAGTCAGCAGCTTTTTAAATTATTATTTACCCCACTGCACATTCAGGCTTTCCGTAATAATAGCTCTTCAATTGCTGTACACAGAGTAAATCAGTACTTTCTGCTCATTTCTTTTTGGGGCCCTATCTCCATTTATAACTTTTCTAAACTTAATACAAACAGATAATGATGTACCATCATTTTATTGCTCATGACAGGTGAGTTTTTAGGACCTCTGGTCTTTCAACTTTCTCTTTTCATCAGCATACTCTATATAATACCTCTTCCATCCAAATTTTTTTATTTCATAGTCGTTTGCCTATATAAGTTTTTTCTGAAATAACACACCATACCAATTATATAGCTACTTAAAACTAGGTTCTACTTTTGATCACTCATGTTTATCATATGTATTTCTCTCATATTCTGCAACTTTTCTTCTTGAGCTAATTGTTCAATTTATTTAAAAAATATGTTTTTCTGTGAAGAATAATGCCTCAGAAAGTATTATCTTAAAAAAATGAAGTCCATTAGTAAGATGCCCAGAAATTGTCAGAAGTCATGCACAACTGTACTTCTGTCTGTTTGAGATGAAATCTGCTGCTAAAGGACATCCATGGAAGTAGGAAGAGGAGTATCCTGAAAATTACAGCGAATGGTTAATTGAAAGAAAGACAGATTGGTAAGCCATCTGTGGCCTGACTAGCTTTGGGAAGAAACTAGATCAGCTGGCTCTCTGTCGTTGCTCTAATTTATAATTCCCAGCAAATAATCACACTGCCATTTCTCAGCCTGTTCTCATGTCTCTGCCACCTAATATCTGTACAACCATAGGCAAGTAACTTAACCCAGATATTCTCTGTGCCTCTTTATTTTTGTAAATAAAGTGCTGATAATGGTCATTCATACCTCACAATGTCATGTGAGGGTTTACTGAGACAAAATGTGGCATGACTCTAAAAACAATGAATAATGTACCTGACAAAATGTCTACCACAGTGTTAAATATTAGGTGCTCATATTGTCTTGGTTACTCTTACTACCTAATATTTAATGTGAAGTAGTCTGTTTATCTTGTGGTATTTGCGTTTTTGCTTTACTGGATATTATATTTTTGTTAATAAATTGTTTCTTCTCCAATTAAAATCAAGATAGGCATCTTCCTAAATCACACACCTTGGCAGGCTTCACTTTTTATTTCACAAATGCTATGCATAGCATAGATGCTTATACAAAACATTAGTGCTTTATGTACAAGTCTATTCAACACTTATGCCTATCACCCACCAAGATATGAAGAATTGAGTCAATAATTAAAATTGAAAGCCTATACTTATCCTTTGTATGTGTGGGAAGAGGGTGGTTTTCGTCCGGACAATTCAAATCAGTCTCCTTATTTATATTAAATATAAGGCACTCTTTTTACCTATGAAAATCAAGCAGACCATACAGATTTCCAATCAGAGAAAGAAGTACTAAGCCTGCTTCAGTGTACAGGATTTTTTTCATTCCCTTTCTGCAGTCTATTCCACTGTTTATCATATTCTGTTCTCTCTCATTTGACCAGCCAAACATTGAGTGTAACATCGTTGCTTGTTTCACCATATCTGAAAACCAAAAACCAAACACAAACCAGGCATGTCTCTTGTAGATGACTATTTAGCATGGTCTAGTAGAGTGAGGCACCTAAGCTAACAAATAGCTGCCATCTTTATGCACAGCAAACAATGACTATCTTTTACTCATTTACCATCCAATTCCATAAACAATATTAGGCTCACAATGCATGCTACAATTAGATCGTTTAAATATAGAAAGAATGTACCTACCACCTCCCTTCAAAGACTAACACAATAACCACATCATCTAATCCAGCTGCTGTTTTCGGTTCATGAGTTATTTAAAAAGAAAACTCCAGCATGATATAAAACATGCTTTAATCAGTATACCTAATTATCAAGAACAGTAAATAACTTTCACATTAATTGACTTCAACATAGCAAAGTTAATAATTAATAATTACAGACTGAAATTCCAGCATTATATTGTCAAACAGGACAAAGGCCCAGAAACTGTGGCCTTACCCACCTCTGATTCCACCCACATTTCCCATGGGTGTTTTGGAGAAAATGTCTGTCACTAGACATCACCTGTTTAAGGTGAGATTTCACTGGGCTTTAAGCTAATGCTTGTAATATATTCTGAATTAATTGGATGAATAGCATTAAATATTAATAAAATATTACAGTTTAGTTGTCTTATCTTAGTAATCATCCCGTCCATAACTCATTCTCTCTGCCTGTCTCTCTACCCGACTCTTGGTTTTTTTGGGGGTTTTTTTTTTTTTTTTTCCTTTTTGAGACAGAGTCTCACTCATGTCGCCCAGGCTGGAGTGCAGTGGCGTGATCTCGGCTCACTACAACCTCTGCCTCCCAAGTTCAAGCAATTCTCCCACCTCAGCCTTCTGAGTAGCTGGGATTACAGTACCTGCCACCACGCCAGGCTAATTTTTGTATTTTTAGTAGAGACGGGGTTTCACCATGTTGGCCAGGCTGGTCTGGAACTCCTAACCTCAGGTGATTCGCCCGCATGGGCCTCCCAAAGTGCTGAGATTACAGGCATGGGCCACCACGTCCGGCCCTGACTCTCGTTTTTCCTCTTACTACATCTCCTTTTTTTCTTAAGAATCAGAAAACACTTTTATTTGTAATTTACTGAATGTTTCTGTTTTATGTCTTAAATGACAAGCTGTTCTGTAGACTGCATTAACTAATCCAAAGGGTTCAATGACTACATTTGGAGCTTTCTCCACGTAACTGAAAGAACTAACTCGGGAACAGGTTTTGAGCAGGAATGTCAAGAGTTAGATAGTTGTACTATTTTTTCAAAATGTAGGTATTTTTCTATAGTGATATGCCCCTCATTACTCAGTGAGATGGAATTTTTAAAAGCTTAACGTAATATAGGTGTACTTTTAACATAAAAGCTTTTGTTTGTCTAACTACCCTAGTTGGCCTTCAATTCTAGCTGGTTGATGATCTGTACATAAATAGCTGGAAAGAGAAATAGGCTACATTTTACTCAGATTTACTGTATCCCACAACACAATTATAACTGAGCTTATTCTAAATCATTTTTCAATTATAATTTAATTTTTCAATCATAATTTTTTTTTTTTTTTTTGAGATGGAGTCTCGCTCTGTCACCCAGCTGGAGTGCAATGGCACAATATCAGCTCACTGCAACCTCCGCCTCCCAGGTTCAAGTGATTCTCCCGCCTCAGCCTCCTGAGTAGCTAGGATTACAGGCGCACGCCCTCACGCCTGGCTAATTTTTGTATTTTTAGTAGAGACAGGGTTTACCATGTTGGTCAGGCTGGTCTCGAACTCCTGACCTCATGTTCCGCCTGCCTCAGGCTCCCAAAGTGCTGGGATTACAGAAGTGAGCCACTGTGCCTGGCCTCAATCATAATTTAAAAATAGAGACTGGCATGAGGAGATTTGATAGTCTCCTAATTGTAAGCCCCCTGGCTTGGAAGTAGTGTCAAGTCTTTAATGATCAAACACTTGGAGATATAATGATATTACACTTTATTGTCACCAATTGGACAGCTGTATCTTTCTCCTATATTTTTCAGGTCTGTATTTCCTGAATAAAGCCTTGGCATTGTACAATGACTTTTTCTCAATCACTTTCAGTTCAATAAGTTGCTTTCATTGTTTTCTTTATTTCCTTTCATATAAATTCCAGTAGAAGAATATGAGAAATCTATTATATAAAACCAAGATTTTAATGTTTCTGTTCAAAATGTTTGAAAACTTCAGAATTGAAAGGGGATGGGGGAATGGGTAGTGTTACTTTAGGAGGCCTAAGGCCTAAGATATATAGAAAAAATATAAGCTAGCTTGAGGAAGTTGTTGTAGCATATCGGCTATTTTTTATAAAGGAGTGCAGAGTGAAGATGAGAGAAGCTTAATAACCCATGCTTCAGTGTTGGAA
This sequence comes from Pongo pygmaeus, assembly GCF_028885625.2. Taxonomy (NCBI): domain Eukaryota; kingdom Metazoa; phylum Chordata; class Mammalia; order Primates; family Hominidae; genus Pongo; species Pongo pygmaeus. The sequence continues at coordinate 103,940,138 of NC_072396.2, forward strand.
GAAGGAAATAAGTGAGCCGACAGCATAAATATTAAGAAAATTGACAATAATCTCAGACTTTTGAAACTGAAGGAACTCATGATGGAGTGATGCCTGATCAATGGCTATTCTATTACAATAAACTTTTCTTCATTTTTACATTCCAGCTAACATCATTTATAAAAGAGGCCCTGGTGAGGGAAGATAGGGTTAGATAAGGTCACTGCTAAAAGTAATTAGAATTAACAATAATCAAAAGTTTGACAATTGAATTATGATGCCAGAAAATTCAGAACCAGAAACAGGAGAGTGACTTGTAGGAGCTAGACAGTCTGTAACTCACAGCTACTTTCAAATGCCAAGAAGCTTGATGGAAGGCTTGCATGCTTTGGATGACATGAGAATTAAAAGGTTGCATGTAAGTATTAGAACATAAAGCGAAGCCCCTCCTTTTTAGATGAGGAAACTGAAATCTGTTGAGAAAAAGTCATTTCTGCAGGTGATTCAATTAGCTACTGGCAAAACCAAGATAAGAACTCTCTCTTGACTCGCAATCTAGCACTCTTTCTACATTACACAGGAAATAAAAAAGTTGAAGTTAGGCAGAATTCATTCATTTCTTCCAGGTGGTATTATTTGTTCAAATTATACTTTGCTGTTCCTTTTAACAGTAATAAGCAAATAGTTGATTAGTATTTAATCTACATTAGGGTGGTGTGATAATATTAGGTGTCAACTTGATTGGATTGAGGAATGCCGAATGACTGATGAAGTATTGTTTCTGGGCGTGTCTGTGAGGGTGTTTCCAGTAGAAATTGACACGTGAGTCAGTGGACTGGGAGAGGAAGATGCACTCTACATCTGGGTGGGCACCATCCAATCAGCTGCAAGGGCAGCTAGAACAAAATAGGTGGAGGAAGCGTGTATTCAGTTTGCTGAGCTTCCCCTCTCTCTTTCTTCCAGAGCTAGATGCCTTTTCTCCTCCTGCTCTTAGACATCAGACTCCAGATTCCCAAATTCTTTGGCTTTTGGCACTAGCATCAGTGGCCTTCGATGGGTTCTCAGGCCCTTGGCCTCAGACTGGGTTCTGCATTGTCGGCTTCCCTGGTTGTGAGGCTTTTGAACTTGGACTGAGCCACACTACTGGCTTTTCTAATTTCCCAGCTTGCAGATGGCCTGTAGTGGGACTTTGCCTTTGTAATTGTATGAGCCATTTCTCCCTAATAACCTCCTTTTCATACACACACACACACACACACACACACACATAGAGAGAGAGAGAGAGAGAGAAAGAGAGAGAGAGATAGAAAGAGCTATACATATATATATATATATATATTTCCTATTGGTTCTCTCCCTCTGGAGAACCCTGACTACTACACTACTACAGGTGGGGAAAGGCAGAGGTCAATGTTACATAATTGAAAGAGCACTAAACTAGAGTCAGGGAGACCTAGGTTCTAGTTCCAGGTATTTACACAAATTAGCAGTGTGACCTTAGAAAAACTACTTAACCTCACTAGATCCAACCTTCCAAATTACAAACCAAGAGGCTTGAACTAAACAGTATCTGATAGTTAGTTTTGGGTTTCTCAATGTCAGGAACTACATCCTTTATTTCTGACATATGCCTTCTCCTTCCTTTAGTAGTAGTGCCTAGTTTGGGGCTCTGTTTTCGCTGGTTACTGAGTCAATGCTGACAGAAATAAGGATTAACAGTTATCATAAGATGTCAAGGGATGCAGATAATCAAGAAATCCACTGATTCCAAAGGTAGGTAATTTGCGGTCTAAAATAATATGTAAATGCCTTATGTTCAACAAGTACAGGGGAAAAGATTGAAGCTTTGCTGAGGAGGGTGTTCTTTCAACACATCTCTGCTTCTGATCCTTTATCTTTAGCATTCTTTGTATTGGTCAAGAATGTTTGGTTTCAGGTGTCCAGAATCCTACTTGAGAAAGCTTGAGCAGAAAGGGGAGTTTGTTTGTTCCTTTAACTGGGAAGTCTAGGAGTGGAGTTCACCTCTAATATGACTATATCAAGGACACAAACAACATTAGGACCCTTCCATCTCTACTTTCTGCTTGTTGTTACATACTGGAATAGCTGGCCATTTCCACAGACCAGCTCTTCCAAATATGAAGGATGTGGACACCAGTACTTCAGCCCTCCCATACTCACTATTTGCAGTCTGAGAGACAAAAAGGCCATACTACCAGCATCAGTGAGAAAAATCCCTGGGGAAGACTTTGATTGGCTCAGTTGGAATCACTTTCATCTCTTGTATAGTTATCATGGCCAATGGCCAGTAAGATAGAGTATTGTTATTGTCATACCCTGGCCACATGAGGAAATTGCTTTTGTTTCTTTAAGCCTTGGTTTTACTTTTTTAATTATATAATGAACTTAACTGCTCTTACCACCCAACCTGAGAACCATAACAATGACAGTAACGTACATCCACTTTTGTGCTTCTCTGCTAGTTCATCTCCTACTTCCCTCTGCCTAAGAAGACACTACTTGATTTTTATTTTATCATTTCCTTATGTTTTCAAGTAAGTTTTATCTCATACTTATATATTACATATTACAGGATTATACTATTAATGAGATCAAACCTCTCTGTATACATTTATTAGCCATATGTATTTTTTATCATTTGTGAGATGACTTTTATTGACTTTGCCCATTTTTCTGTTCATGTTCTTTGTTGTTTTTGTATTGATTGATCTATGGGGGTTTTATTTACATTGTGAGTAGCAGGTCTATGACAGCTATGTGTTGCAAATGTCTTCTCTCAGTAGGTTGTCTTTTCACTATATTTAAGGTATATGTTAATGAAAGTTCATTGTTAATATATTTAAAATAATCATTATTTTACTTTATGGTTAGTATATGTTTTCATTAAAAAATCCTTCATCTTCCTTAAGGTGAAAGTTATTTAAAGTTCACACAAATAGTACTAATGTTTGCTTTTGGCATCAAACCACTTAATTCACATGGAGTTTATTTTTTGTATATAGTTTGAGGTAGAGATTTATTTTATTTTTTCTATATGGATAACTCCAGATCTATTTATTGAATACTTCATCCTTTCATCACAGATCTTGCCCAACATCAGTGTTAAATTACAAAGTTTCCAGTATGTATGATATACCTAGTATTTAACTACTTGCCAATAAATAATTTGAAAACTTTCCTCCAAACATATAAAAGCTGGATTCACTTTCTATATATGAGGCACTTGCAATAAATGAGAACATTTCAACAGTTCATTCAAGTGAAAAAAGAAAGGTTCTGTATGTAGTTTCCACCCCATCATTTATCAGGTAGGTTTGTGCTTCGTAAGGTAAAGTCTTGTGAAAGGAGTGATCGAGACAGTGAATTTTCTTTGTGTTTGTGCTGCTAACCACAGTCAGTTCATGAAATATTTGGAAGAAGATGAACAGGATAAGATATTTAATTTTGTTGAATGCTGTCAGATGGCTAGGTCATAAAAATTGCTAAAGAAATTCACTGAGCATGGACTTTTGGAATTAAAAGAGCTCTAATGGGCTAAAATTTTTGGACCCCCATGGTTCATAATATTGTACTTTCTCACTGATGTGACAAGATATCTGACTGCACTAAACTGGAAACTTCAGGGAAAAACAAACGCACTGCTGATACATTCAAGGAAGTGTGTATTTGAACTTAAACTGACCATGAATTTAGCAAATATTATCGGAAGACTGTATGCATTTAATATTACAGAATGGCACTAAACTCATTTTTTAAATGTAGAGCTATTTGTAGAAAGAAAGTTGCAATTTTGAAAGAGAGGCAGGAGTTTTAATAAATATAGATCATGCTTCAAATTTCTTTAGCTAAGAAAGAAAATAAAGTTAAAAGACAAATGCAGAAAGGTACATATAGCATATATTTGCAATTCATGATATACAACATGTTCATATTTTAATATACTAAGACCACCTATATATCAATATGATAAAACATCAATAGAAAAAAATGGACAAAAGATATGAAAGGGCAATTCACAGTAGAATAAATACAAATGGCAAACATGAACATGAAAGTATATTTAATCTTACTAGTAAGAAAAGAAAGCTTTTGAAATATGAAGTGTCATTTTCTCCAATTGGAATAGCTAAAATTTAAAAGGTTGACAAATTCCAGTGTAGCTGATAGTAGAGATAAATAGGACCTCTCATGAATCATTGATAGGAGTGGAAATTAGTATAACCTTTAAATAGGGCAGTTTTGGCAATACTTACAATGCACATACGCTCTGACTCAATAATCCCATTGAGAGACAATTCTCCCATCCATGGGTCTCTTGCATTACTACCTATCTTGACAGCAAGGCACTGACAATTCTTTGCTCTTGACCACCTTTCCAAGGATGTTTATGTAGTGGAAGATGGAGGTATTGCCTCCCTCCAGTATAAAGGGACAGATTTTCTTACAACTTGAGATGATAGAGATAGTGTCTCACCCCAGAGCAAACAGGAAGCATGATTACTGCCCATTATAAAAGATTCAGGTCCCCTAAACTCTGGGTTTTTCTCCTATAATATAATTCACTATGCATGAAAGTGTCACCTGGTCCTCTTTCAGTCACTCTGGAAATTAGTACTTGAGGAATTGGTACACGCACGTGCACACACACACACACACACGCACAATGCTGATACTCTGGGCTACTGTGAATGTTGTGAATAGTAAACTGTTCTCTATCTTTGACCAGGCAATTTTATGTCTTCTACCAACATCCATGAAACTGTGGCAGGCTAACATGTTTCCTTTGCAAATAAGGCAAAATCTCAGATTCTTCACCCTTATTGCTAGGTATTACTTTGAGAACTTTACCTTGATATGGTACTAGCACAATAATTCAAAGATAATTGCAAAAATATGTTTACGGCACTAATACTTATGTTGCAGAAAAACTGAAAACAACCTAAATGTCCATGAAAATTGCTCATTAAATAAGTCATTACCTGCCAATGATAGAATACTGTGAAGCCATAAAAAATGAATATATCATCCTATAGTTATTGAACATGATAGATATCTGTGACAAGATAATATTAACTATAAAAGCAAGTTATTGAACAGTGTAGTATAGTTCTATTTTTGTTAGTAAATTAATTTCTTTCTGGCTTCCTCTCTTTCACACACACACAAACACACACACACACACACACACACACGTCCCACACACATTTCAAGATAGATATATATCAATATGTTAGTAATGGTTAACTCAGAATAGTGGATTGTAGAATGATTTTAAGTTTTTCTGCTTATCTATATTTTCTGATTTTCCTAAAATTATCATGTGTTATTTGTACATTTAAAAAATAAATGATTCGTGCTAAAAAAATTCTGCAGCTGCCTTTGGAATTCATATCTCAGGAAGTATCTGAATTATCACACATCTGACCCATTAGTGAAGCTCATTTCAAAGAGGAACTGATTGAGCTGAAAGCAAACTACATCCACTACATAGGCATAATATCTGTCAAATTTTGGAGAGGAAAATATAATTGCACAAATAATTCTAAAACTTCTGGCTATGTGACCAAACTCTGGGCTATGTCTGGGTCCATCTGGCTCTATGAAAGCATATTTTCCTTTATGTAACTTCTGAAATCACTATTAAGACCATTAGAGATGGAAAGCTGGAGTTAGTGCTTTGAGTAAATTTACCCTTGGTTCCAGAATAAGTCCTCTGATCATAGCAATATTCTCATTGATTTGTAACTGTGCATTCTGTATAAACACAATTTTTAAAAAATAATTTAACTGATTTTTATCACTGCTTAAATTCATGTTTTAAAATATGGAAGGTTATACTTCACCATGATCTTTATATATAAATTACATAAATATGTCTTTCTTTTTTCCTCACTTGAAATCCTCAAGCTCTCAAAACTAATAGAATATATAAATACACTATTCTCTAGTATTATCAAAATGCTTACAGTTTTTCAAACTTAACATTCTATTTCATACTTCCTTTTCTGTTCTCATTCCTTTTGCTTACAGTCCCTCCACCCTTTATAACCTAGATAACTGGTTAATGTTTAAGACTCAGTTTAGCCATCATCCCTTCCAAGAAATTCACCTCAAATTCCAACATGTGATCTGCTCTCCTCACTGATACCATGACACCCATCATATATTTGTGTTTACTTCTTGAACAAACATTTATATATAAAACAATGTGCTTGATGATCAGGATATAAGTGAGCAACATTAGGCATGACTCTTGCCTTCATGGGACTTATGGTTTACCTTGTCAGTTACCACATTAAAATAAAATTCACTATTTTATCTTTCTACCCTTTCTAAGTTATAAGCTCCTTAATACCAAGGCCTGTGTATATTCATATCAGTCCCCTTAGAGACTAGCACTATCCTGAAATATAATAGGCACACAACTTGTGTTTGTTGAACTAAACTGTCTGATTATTCCAAAGACAAAGATGTCATTTTTCCAAATTATCAGTGCCTTGACTCTCTTATGTGATCTGTCCCTACTCTCTGCTACTGATTTTTATAAGGATAAGAGATCCTATCCCATTAGGATAAGTGGGGAGTGGGAGATGTTGGAGGAAAAGAAGTTATAACTCAGAAATATAAAGAGGTTAACTCAAAACTGTAGCACGTTTTCTACTTGCTCTTCCTGCATTTTCACCACATTAACTCTATACTATCATGTATTCTCAAATCATGTCTTCTCTCATATAGATGAATTAAAGAAAACTGTGTGTGCGTGTGTGTGTCTGTGTGTGTGTATGTGTGTGAGAGAGAGAGAGAGAGAGAAAGAGAGATAAATTGGACATCTTCCTAAATTCTGATGTAGACAAGCCTTACATATGAATCAATGAGTCAGCATTAAGTAGCACTCATAACACACCTGAGATGCCAAAAATGATACAGGCACCCAATCCACTAAATGAAATTGGGTCAATGTTAGGATCAATTTGGCATTTTCACTTGACTTCCATTGTCCTCAAAACTCAGTTTCAATCCATTCACCTGCGTTTTTATGTTCCAAATAACTGGCTTCCACATTATCACACATGAGAGCTCTTGGGATGGTATTTTACCAATTCACTTTTGGAAACTAAAATAGCAATGGCTAAGGTAGTCAATGAAAGATAATACTGTATGTTACCTAGTAGTATTAGATGCAGTGAGATCCAGGAAGTTTTCACTCTGTGTTAGAGTGACAAAAACGAAAGGAACTGGTCTGACCTACTGACATGACAATTATTTAGATATAATTGTTCAGATGATTTAAAGAACTAATAACCTGAGTAGATCTTTATTATTTAACCCTTCCATACTCCATTCCTTGCTTCACCCAGCTCCCTCTCCCTATTGCTTACCCTCACCCTCCCCCTCTCCCAACACACACACACACACACACACACACACACACACTTTCACAATCTACAAATATTTCTCTACTCAAGAAGATAGTGTGGCTCCTGTATTTATCTTCACCTGCTTCTTCTCTATTATTTGCATAATAAAAAGATAAATGTTTAATGTTTTTAAAATGTGTTTCTTGTCCATTTTACTTTAGTGTTAATCACATTTTTCACTTTCCTCTTGTGTTATGAAGGAAAATTAAGCTCCCTCCTCCAAACTGTAGCCACTGTTGTTTCTCAGCCTTTTGGCTGAAATCATGTGCAAATTGTACCACCTACAAGATTATCTTTACCACAACAGGTAAGCACCTTTAAATTCTATTATTGTACCAATTAATTCTTACAATAAATAGAGGTGACTCAGTCTCTGTAATGAGAATAAAGTAACTCTATTATGCCCTATAGCTATGCATCTTTATTTTAAAGAGCTGAAATTAAAATAAAGCACAGTTAACTAAATTGTACTTCAATCTCATAATTATTAGAACTTTAATCAAATTACTTGGTCATTTTTTCTCTTTGCCAATATTGTAAAAGCTATTTTGTAGAATATGTTTCAGCCTACTTTCCAGCAACTTAAAGAAAAGATGAAATAGGTACTTGTCCTCTGGAAGCTCTGTAGCTACCTGTGTGTATCTTTTATGCTATGCAAAAATAAGCTCATTTTTTCTATGAATGGGCTATGTAAATGCAGGTAGATTTGACATTTTAAGATTGTCATCAATTCTGAGGCTTGTTACCTTCCTTGTTCCTTTAAGAAACCAATTGCATTCAAGGTCCTTTTCCCCCTAGAATTTGGCACTGGAGTTTCAAATGAATGCTGTCAAAGGCACGATTAAATAGGATTGTATCAAGTTGACCAAGGTTCATTCTAGGAACCATTTCAGATATTGTCTAACATTGAAAATACAATTATTCAATTATACTTCCCAGACAAAATTAAATTACCTTGAATACATGGTCTAGTTGGCTTACTCCTGATAATACAATGCTAAATGATGAAATCCATCCTTATAGTAAAGTGGATCTGATAAAACATTTAATATATCATAAAAAGGAAGAAAGGTAAATGAAAAACAAAAGACCCAGGAACTAGTAAAATGTGATCTCTCAAACAGTTTGCCGTCTAAAGAACCTCACTTACTCCTTCTACTCTGATGGATGTCATTACGTGTTGACTTGTTGAATTTATCTTTCACTTACCTATTATTAATATAACAAACATTTATTTGGGCTATTTGCTACTTTTAAGGCTTTCAGGTTTCTGAAGTATTATTTTCTTCATGCCTACTGAAGTTTAATGAATTCTGAGTACCTCACTTATTGTAGGTAGGCTCTGAATGGATTCGTATTCTGCTTTGTTATGAGATTTCCATGAGGTGGGGTGGATTTCAACAATTCAGTGTGAATATTCTGAATCATCATTTTTTAAATTTATTATTATTATTTTGGAGATGGAGTCTTGCTCTGTTGCCCAGGCTGGAGTGCAGTGGCGCGATCTCGGCTCACTGCAACCTCCGCCTCCTGGGTTCAAGCAATTCTCCTGTCTGAGCCTCCTAAGCAGCTCGGACTACAGGTGCACGCCACCATGCCCGGCTAATTTTTTGTATTTTAGTAGAGACGAAGGTTCACCATGTTGCCCAGGCTGGTTTCAAACTCCTGAGCACAGGCAATCCACCTGCCTCGGCCTACCAGAATGCTGGGATTTCAGGCATGAGCCACCACACCCAGCCTGAATCATCATTTTTAAAATAACAAAAAGTAGCACAAATCCACTGAAGAAAATTTAGAAAATACAGAAAATCTAAAAGGGAAAAAAAAACTAAAATAAAATTACTTGAAATCTCACCATGAATTCATTAAATAAACATTGTTAAAAATTGTGTGTCTTCAATAACAAAAACTTGGAACCAATCCAAATGTCCAACAATGATAAACTGGATTAAGAAAATGTGGCACATATACACCATGGAATACTATGCAGCCATAAAAAATGATGAGTTCATGTCCTTTGTAGGGACATGGATGAAATTGGAAATCATCGTTCTCAGTAAACTATCGCAAGGACAAAAAACCAAACACCGCATGTTCTCACTCATAGATGGGAATTGAACAATGAGAACACATGGACACAGGAAGAGGAACATCACACTCTGGGGACTGTTGTGGGGTGGGGGGAGTGGGGAGGGATAACATTAGGAGATATGCCTAATGCTAAATGACGAGTTAATGGGTGCAGCACACCAGCATGGCACATGTCTACATATGTAACTAACCTGCACATTGTGCACATGTACCCTAAAACTTAAAGTATAATAATAATAAAAAAAAACTGTGTGTCTTTAGTATTTTCTATACATGTATGTGTGCATAAATATCATAAAATCACATTCAAATTCTTTGTTTTATATCCTGCTTTACGTAAAATTAAATTATATACATTTCTTATGTCATTATATATTATTTTAATACATGCTTCTTGATGGTATCAATATTCCATCATTTGAATGCATCATAATTTGTTTAAATAATCCCTCATCTTTGACTCTTTAGACTGATTTCAAATGCTTGTTATTAAAATAATGTTGTGGTCAGCATCCTTTTAAATATGTCTTTCTATGCATCTCTGATTGTTTCTTTAGAATAAATTCCAATATATGGAATTACTAGGTCACAGAGTATAAAGCCATTTAAGGATTTTTTTATACATATTGCTACAAACTCTCAATAAACTAGGTATCGATGGAACATATCTCAAAACAATAAGAGCTAATTATGATGAACCCACAGCCAATATCATACTAAATGGAAAAAACTTGGAAGCATTCCCTTTGAAAACCAGCACAAGACAAGGATGTCCTCTCTCACCACTCCTATTCAACATGGTATTGCAAGTTCAGGCCAGGGCAATCAGGCAAGAGGAAGAAATAAAGGGTATTCAAATAGGAAAAGAGGAAGTCAAATTGTCTCTGTTTTCAGATGACATGATTGTATATTTAGAAAAACATCGTCTCAGCCCAAAATCTCCTTAAGCTGATAAGCAACTTCAGCAAAGTCTCAGGATACAAAATCAATGTACAAAAATCACAGGCATTCCTATACATCAATAATAGACAAACAGAGAGCCAAATCATGAGTGAACTCCCATTCACAGTTGCTACAAAGAGAATAAAATACCTAGGAATACTACTTACAAGGGATGTGAAGGACCTCCTCAAGGGGAATTACAAACCACTGCTCAAGGAAATAAGAAAGGACACAAACAAATGGAAAAACTTTCCATGCTCATGGATAGGAAGAATCAATATTGTGCAAATGGCCATACTGCCCAAAGTAATTTATAAATTCAATGGTATCCCGATCAAGCCACCATTGACTTTCTTCACAGAATTAGAAAAAACTACTGTAAATTTCATGTGAAACAAAAAAAAGAGCCCGTATAGCCAAGACAATCATAAGTAAAAAGAACAAAGCTGGAGGCTTCATGCTACCTGACTTCGAACTATACTACAAGGCTACAGTAACCAAAACAGCATGATACTGGTACCAAAACAGATATATAGACCAATGGAACAGAAAATAGGCCTCAGAAATAGTGCCACACATCTACAACCACCTGATCTTTGAAAAACATGACAAAAACAAGCAATGGGGAAAAAAATTTCTGTTTAATAAATGGTATTGGGAAAACTGGTGAGCCATATGCAGGAAACTGAAAATAGACCCCTTCCTTACATCTTATACAAAAATTAACTCAAGATGGATTAAAGACTTAAATATAAAACCTAAAACCATAAAAACCCTAGAAGAAAAGCTAGGCAGTACCCCTCAGGACATAGGCATGGGCAAAGACTTGATGACTAAAACACCCAAAGCAATGGCAACAAAAGACAAAATTAACAAATGGGATCTAATAAACTAAAGAGCTTCTGCACAGCAAAAGGAACAATCTTCAGAGTGAACAGGCAACCTACAGAATGGGAGAAAATTTTTGCAATTTATCCATCTGACAAAGGGCTGGTATATAGAATCTACAAAGAACTTAAACACATTTACAAGAAAAAAAAACAAGCAACCCCATCAAAAAGTGGGCGAAGGATATGAACATACACTTCTCAAAAGAAGACATTTATGTGGTCAACAAACATATGAAAAAAGGCTCATCATCACTGGTCATTAGAGAAATGCAAATCAAAACCACAATGAGATACCATTTCATGCCAGTTAGAATGGCAATCATTAAAAAGTCAGGAAACAACAGATGCTGGAGCAGATGTGGAGAAATAGGAACGGTTTTACACTGTTGGTGGGAGTGTAAATTAGTTCAACCATTGTGGAAGACAGTGTGGCAATTCCTCAAGGATCTAGAACCAGAAATACCATTTGACCCAGCAATCTCATTACTGGGTATATACCCAAAGGATTATAAATCATGCTGCTATAAAGACACATGCACACATATGTTTATTGCAGCACTATTCACAATAGCAAAGACTTGGAAACAACCCAAATGCCCATTAATTATTGACTGGATAAAGAAATTGTAGTGCATATACACCATAGAATACTATGCAGCCATAAAAAATGATGAGTTCATGTCCTTTGCAGGGATGTGGATGAAGCTGGAAACCATCATTCTCAGCAAACTAACACAGGAACAGAAAACCAAACACTGCATATTCTCACTCATAAGTGGGAGTTGAACAATGAGAACACATGGACACAGGAAGGGAAACATCACACACAGGGGCCTGTCAGGGGATGGGGGACTAGGGGATGGATAGCATTAGGAGAAATACCTAGTGTAGATTATGGGTTGATGGGTGCAGCAAACCACCATGGCACGTCTATACCTATGTAACAAGCCTGCACCTTCTGCACATGTATCACAGAACTTAAAGTATAATAAAAAGATAGATAGATAGATGATTTGTCAAAGTTTTGTCTAGTTTTATTATCTTCACAGATTATTAAGCAAGATTGTGGAGAATATATGTAAAAGTATTGACAGTGGTAAGGGAGAGTAGTCCAGATAATTTGAAATGGATAAGCCAAGTACCTTCACAAACTGTGATTACACTAAGGATGCTTGTAGGTAAAAATGACTTTGGAATTATTTATCCTGATAGCGATTGCACTTGGTGTGGGCGGGGAAAACCCCTTTGGTACTGTCTGTATTAAAAGATACTTTGACAGGCTATTACCAATAAGGTGTTTTGCTGAAACTTTAGATAAATTAGATGGTTAGATGTGTGCTCATTGTACTCTCATATTCGAAAGAGCAAGATTTACTATAGCCAAGATCCTCATAGAGAACGAATGTAAATGATGGCATGATTTTTAACCTTAATATTATTGTAAATAATGGACATCTTTCTTAAAATACCTAGGCTTAACCACTGACTTGCATTAGAAATCATATTTTAAAAGATGATATATACATAGAATAAGATTAATAAATATAAACTTTTACCTAAGATTCCTTTCCCAGTAATTATGAACCAATATGCTAATTATTAATCTTTGTTCACTTTGTCCCTAACCTCAGGATTAATGAGAATACTGCTTGAGGTTCAAAAATTTTCTACTGCAGCATTACAACTCTTTGTCCCGTTTAAAATGAAAATTCTTGCAAATATCACTTGATATGTTTTCCTAAAGAATAACTGTCTTTAACAAAAGATCAAACTGCTTCCAAATCTTATCAAAGAGGAGGCATGAAGTTATCTTTCCAGCATCCCGAATTATGATTATTAATTACTACAATTTTCCTCTATCATTGTAAAAGTCTGTGTAAATCTCTTTGCTTGCATGGCATTCTTTCATTCAAAGGATTGTAATTTTCCCTTCCTCAGTACTAATTATTTGCCCTTTGAAAAAATATTTTATTTATACTTACATATTTTGAATCAAACTATTTCCTACCAACACAATGCACAATATCACAAACATAAAACTTCAGACTATGTCCTAAAAAGTTTGATGTTCAAAACCAAGTTTACCGTAGCTTACTTTAAAAATCACATTTATACACGACTTAAATTTTGAACTCTTGTCAGACCTATAATAGTTTCAACACAGCATGTTGAAAGACAACAGCATTAACAAGAAATTTCAGGGCACCCAGGAAGTGTAGGTACATCTTAATATCCATCTGTCTATCCTTCTAAATCAGATAAAGCACACATATTTATCTGTTCACTCTTCCTCAATATGGTGGGAGATACTTTATGAGTAGAGATAAGCAATATTTCCAGTATTTAGCTATGTTTATCCTTTCACTTAAGGATAGAAGATGAGAGTGAATTGGCTGTGAAAGCAAATATTGTTTCATTAGGTTATACAAGATTGCTAAAAGTCACCTGAATAAGTGAGGGCACTACAACTAAAGCACCAAATCTCCTATGATCTTTGACCAGTAGTATTTTTTTTGAACAGTGTGTCATCACAGTGTAAAATATGAGTTAATCTTGATCAAAAAGCACTCACTAATGATACAAAAGTTCTGACATATCACGTATGGGATGTTCTAATAGGTACATCACATCAATTCAAAATGGAGCTCGTTGGTGGTAAAAATACGATTAACAAAATGCACCAACACTCAACAGAACTGAGATGTTTAGCTACTGTAAAGATCTAAACCATCACTGATGCTTTAGTTCCAGTATTTATCCCACAATCCAGAGAAGATATGGTTCTAGTTTTTGAGTGAGTTGTGGTGACCATGAGGCTATATAGTAACTTTGGAGTCAGCCCAGAGGATTCCCTGAGTCCTCCAAACCTAGTGTTTGCTTGCACTGATTCTTAAGTGCCACAGCCTGTCTCCAGGAATCTAAAACTACAACATCCAGAAGAAAGCCAAGTTGAACAAGAAACTGTGGCTCTTCTTTACTCTAGGCCAACAGTGGTAGACAGAGGCAAATCCATTTAATAGATATTTGCTAAGTACCTGTGATGTCCCAGGTACTGTTCTAGCACTGTAGACAAAAGATATAAACAAAACAGGCAAGATCCTTGGCCTATGAAACTTACAGTCTGATTCTGCACTGATGCTCTATAATTGAAAAAAATAGGTAAAAAAAATCACAGCAAATGTTATCATTTCACTGTTTATTTGTTTTCTGAGAAGACAGCCCTTCTGGAATGCAATTTAAAGATGAGAAGACATGATATAATCAGCAAAAAAAGGGCAATTTCAAAGATCTGAGACAATTTAAATAAAAGGCTCTTTTTGGAAAAAAAAGTAAAGGGAATGAATGGAAAGAAGCTTTGTTTCATAGGATAAAAATAAAATAACGTGGAACGTAGTAGAAGAAATAAGAAAGGTCTGTGTCAATTTTCTAAAGCTAATTAGTATTATAATTATTGAGCACCTATTCTGTGTCAGGCACTATGTTAAGGATTCAACAGTAAACAAAACATACTTTGCTGTGTCCAGTCTGTAATCAACATGAAGTATGTTGAGCATAATGATGGAGGTGACGGGGCCTGTGGGAGTATACATTAGATTTTGAACAAGTCTGAAGGGTAAAGGGAACCTTTTTGAGAAAGTAATATCCATCTGAGATTTGAAGAATGGGTTGGGCAAGGAGAGAAGGTGAAAGAAAGAGTGTTTCAAGCCGAATGTATAGCAAATGTGAAGGCCTAAACTAAGAGAAAGGGTATGGCATGTTCCAGGGACAGAAAGATCAGAGTGCCTGGAGGTTGGAAAACCAGATTGTGCAGACTCTAAAAATAAGGTGATGATTTTGGATGTTATCCACTGAAGGGAATTAGTCATGTGACTGTTATTGCATTTACATTTTTTGAAACATCTTTCTGTCTAGTGTGAAGAATTGACTGGAAAAGAAAATGATATGATAGGCGGGGAGGAGCCAAGATGGCCAAATAGGAACAGCTCCAGTCTACAGCTCCCAGCATGAGTGACAAAGAAGACGGGTGATTTCTGCATTTCCATCTGAGGTACCGTATTCATCTCACTAGGGAGTGCCAGACAGTGGGCGCAGGTCAGTGGGTGAGCGCACCGTGCACCAGCCTAAGCAGGGGTGAGGCACTGCCTCACTCGGGAACTCGGGAAGCCCAAGGGGTCAGGGAGTTCCCTTTCCAGGGGTGACAGACGGCACCTGGAAAATCGGGCCACTCCCACCCGAATACTGTGCTTTTCCGACAGGCTTAGGAAACGGTGCCCCAGGAGATCATAGCCCGCACCTGGCTCAGAGAGTCCTACACCCAGGGAGTCTCGCTGATTGCTAGCACAGCAGTCTGAGATCAAACAGCAAGTCGGCAGCGAGGCTGGGGGAGGGGCGCCCGCCATTGCCCAGGCTCGCTTAGGTAAACAAAGCAGCCGGGAAGCTTGAACTGGGTGGAGCCCACCACAGCTCAAGGAGGCCTGCCTGCCTCGGTAGGCTCCACCTCTGGGGGCAGGGCACAGACAAACAAAAAGACAGCAGTAACCTCTGCAGACTTAAATGTCCCTGTCTGACAGCTTTGAGGAGAGCAGTGGTTCTCCCAGCACGCAGCTGGAGATCTGAGAACGGGCAGACTGCCTCCTCAAGTGGGTCCCTGACCCGTGACCCCCGAGCAGCCTAACTGGGAGGCACCCCCCAGCAGGGGCAGACTGACACCTCACAGGGCCGGCCAGGTACTCCAACAGACCTGCAGCTGAGGGTCCTGTCTGTTAGAAGGAAAACTAATAGAAAGGACATCCACACCAAAAACCCATCTGTACATCACCATCATCAAAGACCAAAAGTAGATAAAACCACAAAGATGGGGAAAAAACAGAGCAGAAAAACTGGAAACCCTAAAAAGCAGAGTACCTCCCCTCCTCCAAAGGAATGCAGTTCCTCACCAGCAACGGAACAAAGCTGGACGGAGAATGACTTTGACGAGCTGAGAGAAGGCTTCAGACGATCAAATTACTCCGAGCTATGGGAGGATATTCAAACCAAAGGCAAAGAAGTTGAAAACTTTGAAAAAAATTTAGAAGAATGTATAACTAGAATAACCAATACAGAGAAGTGCTTAAAGGAGCTGATGGAGCTGAAAACCAAGGCTCGAGAACTACGTGAAGAATGCAGAAGCCTCAGGAGCCGATGCGATCAAATGGAAGAAAGGGTATCAGCCCTGGAAGATGAAATGAATGAAATGAAGCGAGAAGGGAAGTTTAGAGAAAAAAGAATAAAAAGAAACGAGCAAAGCCTCCAAGAAATGTGGGACTATGTGAAAAGACCAAATCTACGTCTGATTGGTGTACCTGAAAGTGACGGGGAGAATGGAAACAAGTTGGAAAACACTCTGCAGGATATTATCCAGGAGAACTTCCCCAATCTAGCAAGGCAGGCCAACATTCAGATTCAGGAAATACAGAGAACGCCACAAAGATACTCCTCGAGAAGAGCAACTCCAAGACACATAATTGTCAGATTCACCAAAGTTGAAATGAAGGAAAAAATGTTAAGGGCAGCCAGAGAGAAAGGTCGGGTTACCATCAAAGGGAAGCCCATCAGACTAACAGCGGATCTCTCGGCAGAAACCCTACAAGCCAGAAGAGAGTGGGGGCCAATATTCAACATTCTTAAAGAAAAGAATTTTCAACCCAGAATTTCATATCCTGCCAAACTAAGCTTCATAAGTGAAGGAGAAATAAAATACTTTACAGACAAGCAAATGCTGAGAGATTTTGTCACCACCAGGCCTGCCCTAAAAGAGCTCCTGAAGGAAGCGCTAAACATGGAAAGGCACAACCGGTACCAGCCACTGCAAAATCATACCGAAATGTAAAGACCATCAAGACTAGGAAGAGACTGCATCAACTAACGAGCAAAATAACCAGCTAACATCATAATGACAGGCTCAAATTCACACATAACAATATTAACCTTAAATGTAAATGGACTAAATGCTGCAATTAAAAGACACAGACTGGCAAATTGGATAAAGACTCAAGACCCATCAGTGTGCTGTATTCAGGAAACCCATCTCACGTGCAGAGACACACATAGGCTCAAAATAAAAGGATGGAGGAAGATCTACCAAGCAAATGGAAAACAAAAAAAGGCAGGGGTTGCAATCCTAGTCTCTGATAAAACAGACTTTAAACCAACAAAGATCAAAAGAGACAAAGAAGGCCATTACATAATGGTAAAGGGATTAATTCAACAAGAAGAGCTAACTATCCTAAATATATATGCACCCAATACAGGAGCACCCAGATTCATAAAGCAAGTCCTGAGTGACCTACAAAGAGACTTAGACTCCCACACATTAATAATGGGAGACTTTAACACCCCACTGTCAACATTAGACAGATCAATGAGACAGAAAGTCAACAAGGATACCCAGGAATTGAACTCAGCTCTGCACCAAGCAGACCTAATAGACATCTACAGAACTCTCCACCCCAAATCAACAGAATATACATTTTTTTCAGCACCACACCACACCTATTCCAAAATTGACCACATACTTGGAAGTAAAGCTCTCCTCAGTAAATGTAAAAGAACAGAAATTATAACAAACTATCTCTCAGATCACAGTGCAATCAAGCTAGAACTCAGGATTAAGAATCTCACTCAAAACCGCTCAACTACATGGAAACTGAACAACCTGCTCCTGAATGACTACTGGGTACATAACGAAATGAAGGCAGAAATAAAGATGTTCTTTGAAACCAACGAGAGCCAAGACACAACATACCAGAATCTCCGGGATGCATTCAAAGCAGTATGTAGAGGGAAATTTATAGCACTAAATGCCCACACGAGAAAGCAGGAAAGATCTAAAATTGACACCCTAACATCACAATTAAAAGAGCTAGAAAAGCAAGAGCAAACACATTCAAAAGCTAGCAGAAGGCAAGAAATAACTAAAATCAGAGCAGAACTGAAGGAAATAGAGACACAAAAAACCCTTCAAAAAATTAATGAATCCAGGAGCTGGTTTTTTGAAAGGATCAACAAAATTGATAGACCACTAGCAAGATTAATAAAGAAAAAAAGAGAGAAGAATCAAATAGATGCAATAAAAAATGATAAAGGGGATATCACCACCGATCCCACAGAAATACAAACTACCATCAGAGAATACTACAAACACCTCTATGCAAATAAACTAGAAAATCTAGAAGAAATGGATAAATTCCTCAACACATACACCCTCCCAAGACTAAACCAGGAAGAAGTTGAATCTCTGAATAGACCAATAACAGGAGCTGAAATTGTGGCAATAATCAATAGCTTACCAACCAAAAAAAGTCCAGGACCAGATGGGTTCACAGCCGAATTCTACCAGAGGTACAAGGAGGAGCTGGTACCATTCCTTCTGAAACTATTCCAATCAATAGAAAAAGAGGGAATCCTCCCTAACTCATTTTATGAGGCCAGCATCATCCTGATACCAAAGCCTGGCAGAGACACAACAAAAAAAGAGAATTTTAGACTAATATCCTTGATGAACATTGATGCAAAAATCCTCAATAAAATACTGGCAAACTGAATCCAGCAGCACATCAAAAAGCTTATCCACCATGATCAAGTGGGCTTCATCCCTGGGATGCAAGGCTGGTTCAATATACGCAAATCAATAAATGTAATCCAGCATATAAACAGAACCAAAGACAAAAACCACATGATTATCTCAATAGATGCAGAAAAGGCCTTTCACAAAATTCAACAACCCTTCATGCTAAAAACTCTCAATAAATTAGGTATTGATGGGATGTATCTCAAAAAAATAAGAGCTATTTATGACAAACCCACAGCCAATATCATACTGAATGGGCAAAAACTGGAAGCATTCCCTTTGAAAACTGGCACAACAAAGGGATGCCCTCTCTCACCACTTCTATTCAACATAGTGTTGGAAGTTCTGGCCAGGGCAATTAGGCAGGAGAAGGAAATCAAGAGTATTCAAGTAGGAAAAGAGGAAGTCAAATTGTCCCTGTTTGCAGATGACATGATAGTATATCTAGAAAACCCCATTGTCTCAGCCCAAAATCTCCTTAAGCTGATAAGCAACTTCAGCAAAGTCTCAGGATATAAAATCAATGTACAAAAATCACAAGCATTCTTATACATCAATAACAGACAAACAGAGAGCCAAATCATGAGTGAACTCCCATTCACAATTGCTTCAAAAAGAATAAAATACCTAGGAATCCAACTTACAAGGGATGTGAAGGACCTCTTCAAGGAGAACTACAAACCACTGCTCAAGGAAATAAAAGAGGATACAAACAAATGGAAGAACATTCCATGCTCATGGGTAGGAAGAATCAATATCATGAAAATGGCCATCCTTCCCAAGGTAATTTACAGATTCAATGCCATCCCCATCAAGTTACCAATGACTTTCTTCACAGAATTGGAAAAAACTACTTTAAAGTTCATATGGAACCAAAAAAGAGCCCGCATCGCCAAGTCAATCCTAAGCCAAAAGAACAAAGCTGGAGGCATCACACTACCTGACTTCAAACTATACTACAAGGCTACAGTAACCAAAACAGCATGGTACTGGTACCAAAACAGAGATATAGATCAATGGAACAGAACAGAGCCGTCAGAAATAATGCCACATATCTACAACTATCTGATCTTTGACAAACCTGACAAAAACAAGAAATGGGGAAAGGATTCCCTATTTAATAAATGGTGCTGGGAAAATTGGCTAGCCATATGTAGAACGCTGAAACTGGATCCCTTCCTTACACCTTATACAAAAATTAATTCAAGATGGATTAAAGACTTAAATGTTAGACCTGAAACCATAAAAACCCTAGAAGAAAACCTAGGCATTACCATTCAGGACATAGGCATGGGCAAGGACTTCATGTCTAAAACACCAAAAGCAATGGCAACAAAAGCCAAAACTGACAAATGGGATCTAATTAAACTCAAGAGCTTCTGCACAGCAAAAGAAACTACCATCAGAGTGAACAAGCAACCTACACAATGGGAGAAAATTTTTGCAACCTACTCATCTGACAAAGGGCTAATATCCAGAATCTACAATGAACTTCAACAAATCTACAAGAAAAAAACAAACAACCCCATCAAAAAGTGGGCGAAGGATATGAATAGACACTTCTCAAAAGAAGACATTTATGCAGCCAAAAAACACATGAAAAAATGCTCACCATCACTGGCCATCAGAGAAATGCAAATCAAAACCACAATGAGATACCATCTCACACCAGTTAGAATGGCAATCATTGAAAAGTCAGGAAACAACAGGTGCTGGAGAGGATGTGGAGAAATAGGAACACTTTTACACTGTTGGTGGGACTGTAAACTAGTTCAACCATTGTGGAAGTCAGTGTGGCGATTCCTCAGGGATCTAGAACTAGAAATTCCATTCGACCCAGCCATCCCATTACTGGGTATATGCCCAAAGGACTATAAATCATGCTGCTATAAAGACACATGCACACGTATGTTTATTGCGGCATTATTCACAATAGCAAAGACTTGGAACCAACCCAAATGTCCAACAATGATAGACTGGATTAAGAAAATGTGGCACATATACACCATGGAATACTATGCAGCCATAAAAAATGATGAGTTCATGTCCTTTGTAGGGACATGGATGAAATTGGAAATCATCATTCTCAGTAAACTATCGCAAGAACAAAAAACCAAACACCGCATATTCTTACTCACAGGTGGGAATTGAACAATGAGAACACATGGACACAGGAAGGGGAACATCACACTTCGGGGACTGTTGTGGGGTGGGGGGAGAGGGGAGGGATAGCATTGGGAGATATACCTAATGCTAGATGACGAGTTAGTGGGTGCAGCGCACCAGCATGGCAGATGTATACATATGTAACTTACCTGCTCATTGAGCACATGTACCATAAAACCTAAAGTATAATAATAATAATAATAAAATTAAAAAAAAGAAAATGATATGATAGAAGCTCTGAGAAGACCTACTTTTAAATTCCATATCAAAGAACATCATATCTGAATTCTCTAATATTGGTGGAAAGGAGAACATTAACGGAATTTAGAATTATGAGAGTTACATCAAAGTTGCTTTAGATACCCTCCCCACCCCTGTGATTCTTGAAGGGTAAGATTGGGATACACCTGGAGCTCTCTCCTATATCGGATTTGAGGGTTCTTGTTCCTGGGACCCAACTCCTTAATTCAATATACATTAATCTACTTCTGAACTAAGAAATTGAGGAGACATGATGTAAGTCACTGTCAAAATTTATTAATTCATTCAATTAATAAAGGTGTCATTCCAGGTATTAAAGATATACCTGTGAACAAGGCAACAAGGTCCCACTTTCCCTGGGCTTATATTCTAGTGAGGGGAGACAAATAAAAAATATACAATTCCAGATAGAGATAAGTGCTATGTGTATAGTCCTAAGAAGTTAACAGAAAATTGGAAAATGGGCTTAGCTGGCAGGAACAGAAACAGGGGTAGAGGGGAGTAAATGTTATGAGAAATGAGGCCAACCACAAATGGCTCACTAGCTCCCAAGCATCCTATTACAAGCACCCAGCTCACAGCCCATCTGCACCCAAGCAGTCTGTCTTCAAGCATTCAGCCTAAGCAGCACGACCTTATAAAACTCCCCTCCAGCCCGTGCCTCTTGGCAGACAGCCTTCTTTCTTCCGTCTTGCCCTTTGCTCCCTTGCAGTGTATCTCCTCCTTTCCTCTAAATAAATCTGCCTTTCTAAACTCATTACTGTCTTGGTAAATCCCTTTACCATCCATGCACCACCTTCAGATAGTCATTGACCACGACATTATGAAGAAGTACTTAATATGAAGAAATAAGCAATAGAGAGTGACTGCCAATGATAGATGGGATTGGATAAACATGTGTTTAGATTCGGTGGTCAGGCAAAGAATCTCTATGGCAATAATACTTGAGCTGTGATCTGGATGAAAAGAACATTATCCTAGATCAGAGGGCATAGTTTTCTAGGGAGGAAGAATGAAAAGTGAAAGGATCCCTAGGAGAGAATAAGCTTGATGTGTTTAAGGGTCAGAAAAGTCAACATGGCAGGAGCTTTACAAGGAGAAAAATGGCAGAGTATGAGGTTAAACAGGTATACAGTGGGAACCAGATAATGTCAGATAATGTAAGGCATTCTAGATAATTGTAAGTGTTGGGGGCCAATTATAAGTATGATGGGAAACCCCAACAACTCAATACTAATTAAGCACAATCCTAAATGTACAGATTACATCCACCTAATAGAGCATCATCCACTCTTACCTGGAATATCTAGCTGATACCTATATCTAGGCAAATTAAGGTCTCTATGAACAATAAAGAGATCAATTATTGCCACTTGTGAGTTTAATTTAGCAATAGTGAGAAGTGTGTAATAGGGTTTGGACTGAACTTACAGTGACTTCACATAAACTCAAAGAGTAATCAGAGAGTAGCTATATATACAATCATTTAAAAGCTTGAACTTATGGCTTGGAAATACTTAACAGGCTTCACTTCAGGAAATCCTTGAGAGTAATCACCAGTAGAGTGAGCAAAGGCATTTGTCTATCAAATGGTGAAATTTCAAAATTATCAAGAATCGGTCTTTAAATTGTTTCCAGATTTTTGGGCATAAAATTATGACTGTTCAATATGTTTTCTGTAGAAAGATAAGACAGCCTATGAGTTTTCATAGCAAAGGCAAATATTATCAAAAAATGAATTCTTAAGAGCTTATTTTGCTTCTGAATCAATAAGAAAAAGAACTCTTTCCTTTTGGTTAAAAAGAGTTTGTGACTATAAGCGTGTATATTAAATCATTTTCTTTCTTGAGAGTAATAATAAAGTGAGTAAGCCAGAATAGAAACAAGTAAAAACCAGAATTTCCTGCAGTTGGAATTGCCATGGCTCTATCTTACATTCTTCAGAAAGTTCACTTCTGTTTAGTCAGTCATTTAAATGCTCTTTTCCTTACTTGTCTTGATTCTTTTCCATAATGATTATTTTTCATGTGACTGTTAAGCTTCTGCATTGTGACAGTCTAAACTAGTGTTTTGATAGTTCCCCCTTTCAAAGAAGGCAAAAAGAAGACAACTGTCAAATACATGACAGGAGCAATACAAACTGGGGATACTGTGCCCCATTAAACCCAGAACAGGTTTCATCTTATCACCTGATTACTAGTTAATAAGAACTTTTGAAACAACTCATTTGGTAGGCTTCGGGACTGCTTAAACTAGGAGGTTTTAGTTTGTCCAATATATGCACATATTAGGTACTCAACAAATGCTTGAGTATATAAGCATAAATATGTGCTTATATAAAATAATAGGAGATTAAGGTAAATGAGGTTCAACAATGTTAATTAATTTGTCCAATTTTCACAATTAGTACACTTTGGAACTATAATTTCAGCCCAAGTCTAATTCCAAAATGCATGCTATCTCCACTACATCATTGATTATCAAATGAGTAAGTGAATAAATGGACAAAACAGAATTTCATAAATGAAAGAATATTTATGACTAGAAATAAAGCATTTTCTTTTATAAGTAAAGTTCAGGTGCTCTATTTGACAAACTTAGACATTTAATATAGCACAAGCTAAGCACACAAATTACAAGGATTATCTTAAATTATAAAAAACTCTTGCTCATAACTAAATTTCTGTCAAAAATCAACTTATGCTTCTGTCATTTTTATATCCAAATTAAAAAGAAATATAGAAAGTCTCTATTTCTTCCTGATTTAATCTAGCAGAGTTGTATATTTCCAGAAATTTAGCCACCTCTTCTAGACTTCTAGGTTTTCTAGTTTGTGCATGTAAAGGTGTTCATAGGAGCCTTGAATGATCCTTTGTATTTCTGTGGTATAAATTTTAATAATTTCTGTTAATTACAAATAAATGTAATTGAGTTTATTTGAATCTTCTCTCTTCTTTTCTTGGATAATCTCACTAATGGTGTATCAATTTTGTTTACCTTTTCAAAGAACTAGCTTTTTGTTTTCTTTACCTTTTGTATTGTTTTTGTTTGTTTGTTTGTTTGTTTCAATTCCATTTAATTCTGCTCTGATCTTTGTTATTTATTTTCTTCTTCTGGGTTTGAGTTTGGTTTGTTCTTCTTTCTCTAGTTCCTTGATGTGTGACATTAGGTTGTCTATTTGTGCTCTTTCGGACATTTTGATTTAGGCATTTAATGCTATGAACTTTCCTCTTGATACCATTTTTGCTGTATCCCAGAGGTTTTGATAGGTTGTGTTAATATTATTGTTCAGCTCAAAAAATTTTTTTAGATTTCCATCTTGATTTCATTTGTAACCCAAAAATCATTCAAGAACAGGTTATTTCATTTCCATGTATTTGTATAGTTTTGAGGGTTTCTTTTGGAGTTAATTTCCAGTTTTATTCCACCATGGAATAAAAGTAACACTTGATATAGTTTCCAGTTTTATTCCACTGTGGTCTGAAATGATACTTGATATAATTTTGATTTTCTTAAATTTATTGAGACTTGTTTTGTGGCCTATCGTATTGTATATCTTGGAGGATGTTCCATGTGCTGATGAAAAGAATGTATATTCTGCACTTGTTGGGTAGAATGTTCTACAAATATCTGTTAAGTCCATTTGTTCTAGGGTATAGTTTAAGCCCATTGTTTCTTTGTTGACTTTCTGGCTTGACTACCTGTCTAGTGCTGTCAGTGGACTACTGGAGTCTCCCACTATTATTATGTTGCTGTCTATCTCATTTCTTAGGTCTAGTAGTAATTGTTTAATGAATTTGGGAGCTCCCGAGTTAGGTGCATATATATTTAGGATGGTTATATTTTCCTGTTGGGCTAATCCTTTTATCATTATACAATGTCTGTCTTTGTCCTTTTTTGCTGTTGTTGCTTTAAAGTCTATTTTTTTTTTCGAATATAAGAATAGCTACTCCTGCATGCTTTTGGTTTTCATTTGGGTGGAATATCTTTTTCCACTCCTTTACCTTAAGTTTATGTGAGTCCTTATGTGTTAGGTGGGTCTCCAGAAGTTAGCAGATACTTGCTTGGTGGATTTTTATCCATTCTGCCAGTCTGTGTCTTTAAAATGGGGTGCTTAAGTCATGTACATTCAACGTTAGTATTGAGATGTGAGGCACTGTTCTATTCATCATGTTAGTTGTTGCCTAAATACCTTGGTTTTTTTTTTCATTGTGTTATTGTTTTATAGGCCCTGTGAGATTTATGCTTTAAGGAGCTTCTATTTTGGTGTATTTTGAGGTTTTGCTTCAAGATTTAGAAGTCTTTTTAGCATTTCTTGTAGTGCCAGTTTGGTAGTCCATTTGTAGCTACTCGGATGGAGTTGGAGACAATTATTCTAAGTGAAGTAACTCAGGAATGGAAAGCCAAATATCTTATGTTCTCACTTATAAGTGAGAACTAAACTATGAGGATGCAAAGGCATAAGAATGATACAATGGACTTTGGGGATTCAGGGACAAGGATGGGAGTGGGGTGAGGGACAAAAGCCTATACCTTGGGCACAGTGAACACTGCTTGGTTGATGGCATCACCAAAATCTCAGAAATCATCACCATTAAAGAACTCCATGCAACCAAAAACCACCTGTTCCCTAAAAGCTATTGAATTAATTTTTTAAAAAAGGAAGGGTGCAAAACAAAGACACAAGTGATCAGAATGAATTTTTAAAGTCTGCTGTTAGCCATTGCTTCAAAACATGCAGAACATAGTATATTTGATTGTATATTGCAAACTATACAGATATTTCTACAAATATATAGTTTCATAAAACTTTGTCATACTATTCACTATTTGAGCATAATACTTTTCATTCATGTGCATCTTCATATATAATATATTCAATTAGATTTGCAGCTGATGTTTTACAAGTTTAATTGTCTGTGTCTGTACTTGATTGTGTATCTTTGTGTCCTGTCATAATTTCAAATGATTGGGGACTGATCAAAGAATACAATATGGCCACAGGTACAATAAAACAAACATTGGGTGACGTTTACACAGGGTTGCAAGAGGGAGGAACTCCCTCACAGCAGGAGTCTGTCTACAGACTGTGGTGAAGGGGGCTCTCTCATCAGAAGGGGAGAAGAACAAGGAACTCCCAGGGGAGAAGGGGATCAGGGAGTGGGCTTATGTGTTTAGGTTATATTACTCAGAAACATGGTGGGGAGTTACTGGGTCAGAGACTCCTAAGGACCCACCGCAGCTTGGAGTTTTATAACCAGAAGGCTCTATCTTATCACTGGTGAGCACATATGGGGTAAGGTTTCATAGGGTATGCAAATCAGGTGGGCTCCAAATTGCTAAAAATCTGCTTTTGGAGATTATTTTTAAAATAGTTGGATGTATAAAAATTTGAATTTGGTGTTGGTGGGCTTATGAGCTAATGGGTTTTATCCTTCAGTGAAGAAATAACATAGGGGCCAATATACAGAGGCCATCTTTGGCTCGTTCTGTCTTTAAAATAATGGTAAAATATTTGTGTATATTCATAGTTGCTACTTATGAGTTTTCATGGTTTCAATTTCAATATCCCTACATATACACATATGTGACTATTTAGAGAATACAGTCAGATGTAGTCACATTCTCAAAGTCTTCATACCTAAATAAAAAATAAGTAAGTGATTCAAACTAAAGGACATCTTTAATATAGTAAAAATTTCCAGTGATTTGAAAAACATAATTGTATTATTTAGGATATAAGCAGTCATGTAAGTTCAGTTTCAAAGACAATGGTTTTGACATGAACCATATATACACACTTTATATATTTAAAGTACAGTTGACCTTTGAACAACATGAGCTTGAACCTCAGGGGTCCACTCATACATTGATTTCTGCATCTGTCACCCCTGAGACAGTAAGACAAAGTTCTTCTCTTCCTCCTCCTCCTCAGCCTACTCAAGATGAGGAGGATGAAGATCTTTATGATAATCTACTTCCACTTAATTAATAGTAAATATATTTTCTTTTATGATTTCCTTAATAACATTTTCTTTCCCCTAGCTTCCTTTATTGTAATAAAACAGTATATAATACATATAACACAAAAAATATGTGTCAATCGACTGTCTATGTTATCATTAAGGTTATTGGTCAACAATAGGCTATTAGTAGTTAAGATTTTGGGGAGTCAAAAGTCATATTTGGATTTCTGACTGTGCAGGAAAGGTCAGTGCCTCTAACCTCCACATTGTTCAAGGGTCAACTATACATTTATATTTAAATATATAAATGTGTGGTGTGTTGTATGTGTTTGTGGTGTGTGTGTGTGTGTGTGTGTGTGTGTATCACCATCTGGAAATTTTGAAGAAAAATCTCAAATAGAAGAATCAGAATTCTGAGATGCTACTTGCAAACCATAAATATTTTCTCCATCAATTAGGCAGATAATACAAATTTTCTTTTTTTTCAGTAGACAATGATGTCGTTTATTTAAAATGTTTACTCCAAGAAATATATATATTAAAAAAATAAGACAATTACAGCACTAAACCAGGCACCTTCGACCAAATCACAGCCTCCTCTTTGATTCCCCTTCATGCTAAGCCTCTTTCAAATTCTTTTTCCTGAGCTGGAAGACCAGTCAGATGCCCGCAGGGTAGCGCCAAGCACGTTCCCAGCCGGACAACTGTGTACCTTTCTCTAGGAGTGCGTGACACCCTTCCCCCACAACTCCTTGTTTTAAAGGATTTAACCCATTAGGAAGCCCACTTTTCAATCTAAGCCAGAAGGAGGTGTGGGACAAGGCAGCCTTCACTTTGAAGGTCCCTTTCCTGCTCC
Source organism: Pongo pygmaeus (assembly GCF_028885625.2). Lineage (NCBI taxonomy): Eukaryota > Metazoa > Chordata > Mammalia > Primates > Hominidae > Pongo > Pongo pygmaeus. The sequence continues at coordinate 103,968,337 of NC_072396.2, forward strand.
AGTCCCTGGCCTAGGGTTCTAGAAGAGGCTGGCTGCCGGATTTACATGAGGCCACCGAAGATCTAAGTCCAGCTCCACCCAGGGCGGCTCCTGCAAAGGCTGGGACCTCGGGTGCTGTGTCCTCAACCCTGTCGGTGACCACGACTCAAAAGAGAGACCTCAAGGGTGCCAGGAGCACAGGTGCCTGGGCTGCATTCCAGGAAAGAGACCTGTCCAGGGAAATGGATCAGGCTGTCACATGGAAGCTTGAGTCAGAGATGGTGGTTATGGGGTGATTTGGACAAATTAGGTTAGTTTAGCAAAGCTCTGAAGTAGCAGAAGCCTCTCCCCTGGACTACTGATTGAACACAGAACAAGAGATGCACGTGGCCTCAGACTAAGTCTTAGAGAGATGCAGGCCAGTCTCCTCCCACAGGGCCTTGGGACTGGCAGGACAGACACTGCTACATGCCCTCAAAGGGCAGGAGTCACGGTAAGGAGCCACTGGGGTGGAAAATAGGGAAAAAAGCAACAACAACTAGATCATTTTTGGCATTTTAACATGGAGACAGTGACAAGTGGTAACAATAGCAAAAGAAAAAAAAAAACTTGAAGAGACCAATATTTAACTTTCCCATCCACCCAGGTCTCACACTTAAGTTCTAGTCCCATCTCCCCCATAAGCACCACTGAACTAAATATCTATTTTAAAGCACCCAAACCAGTCCAGACCCTCTGGAAACCAAGAGCCCCAGCCACAGCTGTCGCCTCTCTTGGGTCTAGTCGAGAGGAGGGCTCCGGGAAAGGCACCTCATAACTCACTCAGCGCGGCACACACGGTGGCGAGCTCGGGCACAGGCACTTGACGGGGACGCAGGTGGCAGTCACAGCATCCGTGCTGACACGCGAGGAAGGGGACTCTTCGGTAATCCCAACTATCTGGTACCAGAGCCAAGCAAACGTGACTAAAGGGAGCTGGGTCAGCAGAACGGTACCCCGAGTCTCAGCAACAGGACAGTCCGTGCGAGGCAGGATCCAGGCAGGGGAGAAAAAGAGACCAAAGCACAAGGCAATCGAGGCTGGCACAGAAAGGGCTGATCCTTCTTGCAAGGACTGGAGAATGCATTTGACTGCTGGCTGATCAATCTCTAATTGGCGACTGCGCGTGACAAGGCTCAGCCCTGGCTCCACAGGGAGCCACGAAGCTGACTCAAGTGACACAAATGTTCCCACCTCTGCCCCACCCCCAAGTCTCCATGGTTCCACCATCACCTGATTTTCATTTGGACTTCTTTAACAGCTAAAGTAGATACAAATGGCTAAACTCAGATCCCCAATCCCCCACCAGAGGGGACACGGTGGATTCTATAATGTTGCAGCCAGAAGGCTGTGGGCTTACAGGCAGCCAAGGGGAGAAACAGAACCGACACCGGCCTAGGCAGATCTGCAAGAAAAAGCGGGAAAGGAGTGACTCGGATGCTTCCGAAGCACGCGAGCGTGATTTAGGATGGAGGCCGGCCGGCGACTTTGCCTAGCTGCTGCCGGTTCCTGTAAGGGACATTTTTTCTGAGTAAATGGCGATTCCTCTTTCATGTAGCATCTGCTTGGATCACGATGCTAATTGTAACTGAAAAGGGGTGTTTTGGGGAGTGTATTCAGGAAAGGAAGAAAGAAAAAAAAAACCTAGATGGCTCAAAGTTTCTGCCTCTTTTGTAGGACGTAGAGCACACATTTTTCCCTTAAAAGAAATATGTTTTTGCTATTGTGAACAGTGCCGCAATAAACACACGTGTGCATGTGTCTTTATAGCAGCATGATTTATAATCATTTGGGTATATACCAAGTAATGGGATTGCTGGGTCAAATGGTATTTCTGGTTCAAGATCCCTGAGGAATCGCCACACTGACTTCCACAAGCGGAGAGGGATAGCATTAGGAGATATACCTAATATTAAATGACGAGTTAATGGGTGCAGCACACCAACATGGCACATGTATACATATGTAACTAACCTGCACGTTGTGCACAGGTACCCTAAAACTTAAAGTATAATAAAAATAAAAAATAAAAAAAAGATATGTTTTGCTATGGATTGAATATTTGTCCTCTCCAAAATTCATGTTGAAATTTGAGTTGTAACATACTAAGTGATGTACGTTGTAACAGTACTAAGAGGTGGGATTTTTAAGAGGTGATTAGACCACCAGGTCTCTGCCCTCATGGGTGGAATTTATGCCATTATTAAAGGGTGAATTTGGCCCTCTCTTGCTTCCTTTTGCCCTCACGGAAGCTTTCATGAGATGCGAGCCTCCAATCATGGACTTCCCAGCCTTCAGAACTATGAGCCAATAAATTTCTGTTCATTGTCAATTACTCGGTCTGTGATATTTTGTTATAGCAGCACAAAGAACCCTAAGACATGTTTTAACAGAGCAGTTTTTAGGGAAATGGAGGAATCAGAGAATAAGGGTGAAATATGTATCTAGACTGGTTGAAATTTGTTTCATCAGTAAAATCCTTTTAGTTACATACACATGATCAAGAGTCTCTCAGTTTATAGTACTGGCCCCTTGTATCAGTGTAGAATGATGACAACTTGTTTCAAGAAGCCCTATCACCTCGTATTATACACCATTTGCTTTAGGTACTAATCTTCACTTCCCAAAACACCAATACTCTTATATTACACCACAAAGCATCCTACTTAAGATTCCCAGTATTTTAGTGTTGACCCTTGTTTCTCACCTCTATCAAAACATGCTTTTCATAAATATCATGCCTTTGGGAACCTAAGCGAATAGTTTCTCTAATGAACTCATCCAAGTTTAAGCACTAATGGCTTAAAGTTTATCCCTTTTTAATAACATTGTGTTTTCTTTAAGTACTTACATCAAAAAGATAGGCACCTGAGGTCCAGAGTTTGAGACCAGCCTGGCCAACATGGAGAAACCCCATCTCTACTAAAAATATAAAAATTAGCCAGGCGCAGTGGCAGGCGCCTGTAATCCCAGCTACTCAGGAGGCTGAGGCACGAAAATCGCTTGAACCCGGGAGTTGGAGGTTGCAGTGAGCCAAGATCATGCCACTGCACTCCAGCCTGGGCGACACAGCCAGACTCCCTGTCAAAAAAAAGAAAAAAAAAAAGATAGGCAATTAAAAGACATTGAAGACAGAGAAACTATTTGAGGTCAGGAGAAAGGTCTCGCAAAATATACCATTTGATTTACTGTCTGTTTCATCTATGCCTAAAGAAATGCCATTTAATCAAATATCTAGAGGAATAAATTCAAGGAATCTCTAAAATAATTTCCTCTCAATTGTATTAAAACATATATTTAAAAGTCATATACTCTAATGTATATATAGTATTGATTTATGGTGCTATAGTGGAAACAAAATAAATGTCCAAATATAGGGTATTGGGAAAATAAATTACCAATCAGTCATACAGTGAGAAACAATGTAGACATTAGAGGTGGTATAAAACCATATTTATTGATATGAAAATATGGTCATATGAAATTATAAAAAAGTGACAATTCAGCTTATAAACCAATGCATATATCATATTTTTAGAAACACACACACACCTAAAAAATAATGATAATATCTCCATATAGTGGGTTTATAGGCAATTTTTTATTATCTCCTTTTTGCTTGTCTGCATTTTCTAACTTTTTAGATCAAAAGAACATGTATTTCTTTTTATAATAAAGTTTTTTTTTAAAAAATTAGTAACTGATACATTCCTTTAAGTAGATAACCATGAGTAATTTAAGAACAAGGTACTCATTAACATATCTTCAACAGCTAGCCTGACACCTAGAACACAGTAGATAATTAAGGTTTTTAATCAAAGGTAAACCATGCAAGCGATTGGGTTTCAGATTAATCAATTCTATAGGACTAGGATTTTAGCAGTGTAGTCAATGTATCCTGCTCTCTTATCCATTCCTTTTGAAAAGTTTTAGGTTGGGCTTCAAAATTTCATTCAGAAAGCATCATATGGTTATGAAGTATATTTGATATAAAATATACAACTAATTCGGTGAAGAAAGTCCATGGTAGCTTGATGGGGATAGCATTGAGTCTATACAATTGGAGAAGACAGTGTGGCAATTCCTCAAGGATCTAGAACCAGAAATACCATTTGACCCAGCAATCTCATTACTGGGTATATACGCAAAGGATTAGAAATCATTCTACTATAAAGACACATGCACACATATGTTTATTGCAGCACTATTCACAATAGCAAAGACCTGGAACCAACCCAAATGCCCACCAATTATAGACTGGATAAAGAAATTGTGGCACATATACACTATAGAATACTATGCAGCCATAAAAAAAGATGAGTTCATGTCCTTTGCAGGGACATGGATAAAGCTGGAAACCATCATTCTCAGCAAACTAACACAGGAACAGAAAACTAAACACTGCATGTTCTCACTTAGTTCTCACTAAGTGGGAGTTGAACAATGAGAACACATGGACACAGGGAGAGGAACATCACACACCGGGGCCTGTAGAGGGGTGGGGGGCTAGGGGAGGGGTAGTATTAGGAGAAATACCTAATGTAGATGACAGGTTGATGGGTGCAGCAAACCACCACGGCACGTGTATACCTTTGTAACAAACCTGCAACTTCTGCACATGTATCCCAGAATTTAAAGTACAATAAATATATATATATTAAATTACAAATTTTAGAGGCTACTTCATAATGCCCTAATAACTTAATTTCTTGAAAGGTTTCATATAGCAAAACTATTTCCTTGTAATTATATTATAAAAATGTTCTCAGCTTAAATAACATCCATCTCCACTCCACTTCAGTCCTCATCTTATACTTAAGCATTGCATGGAATTTCCTGGTTGCTCTAACTGTGTTCCTCCTAGTTTTCTGATTGTTTCCTATTATCATGTTTTAATAACTCCCTCAATACCTTATTGGCCTCACTATGCATCAAGGATCCTATTTTCAAATGCTTCAACTGAATTCTTACCAATTCCCTGAACCTCTCAACTCCTTTATCCTTGTATTATACCTACCATGCTGAACCCCAACCCTGAATTCACCCAACCAACCATTTTCTTGAATCTCCTTCCCAGTTTATGCAAGTTGCTTCAAGAAAGACACATCACCAATCTGATTAGGTACATTAAATATTCATGATATAAAATTTCAACTGAGACCCCACTTTTAATCATTTCTTTTCATTTCTAAATAATTACCTCCTTACTGAATCTACTGCAGCAACTAATATAAAACTTTTCTGTTCCCCTCAATCTCTGCAAACTGAGTAGTCTACACTTATTGCATACTTACTTTTTGTTTTTCTTCAGCTCCAGTCATTCTGGGTTCAACATCGAGCATACTATGAAAACTTAAAGTCACTACAAAGTACCAATTCCAATGATATATTCCAGTTTATTGGTATAATCTACTTATTTGTATAATTTGTTACTGTTGGCAACCCATCATTCCTAAATTTTCTCTTCCAGTGATTTCTGTGATGGTCTCATTTTCTTCTCTTCTTTTCTCTTTGAATTCTTCTGTCCTTCTCATAAATTCCTCTTCTAAGCATTTCTTATTTAAGGTATTTCCCAATGTTCTGTTCCTGATCCTCTTCTTCTGCCATTTATTCACTATTAGCAATTGCATCCTTTCCTATAACTTCAACAATAAACTGCTCAACCCCTGATTCTCTTCTGAAGTGCATTACCAAATTCGTATCTGCCTGATTAGCATTTATTAATATTCCAGAAGCATCTCAAACTTAACATGTATAAACCATATCACCTCATCAGACTTCCAACTTTTCTATTCCTTCTGTATTTTTCAGGTACTTAAAGCCAAAACCTCAGCATTCATTTTTACTACTCCATATTCCTAATCATTCTCTATATTTAAGCATGAATTATATCTTGTTACCTCTATCGCTATAATATTATACCCTCTTTCCAAGAAAATTTAAGTATTTACTATCTTAGCTCGAGCCTCATTATCTCAGACTTTGACTATTATAACAACTAGTGTTTCTGACTTTAGTCCATTGTTTTGCTCTCCTAAATCATAGGTAGATGGTATTGCATCTTTTCACTATTCAAAGATGTTTATGAGCTCCCACTGCAAACAGAAATAAAGTCGAGTTCATAATTCTGACACGTGTAGTACTCCATATTTCTTCCCCAATCTACTTTACCAGACTCATCTGTCACTCAGTTGACCCCACAACTATTGAGACACTGTGGCTATGGCCTTTACCTTGATCACACCTCTATCCCGACATCCCAACCCCAATTTCTCAGTACTAGGCTTACTAAACCTTCATTCCTTAATTCAATAACCACTTAGATACAAAACACTATAATGGGCAAGTAGGTAAAAGAAAAAAAGAGTTTCTGTCATCAAATATTTTATAGTCTAACAAAGAGAGAGATGAATGAATCGTTATGCTATGATATAGTACCTGTTGTAAGAGAGGTGTGTAGGAATAGGAAGATTGTAGAAGAAAACCTGCTTGAGCAATCTGGACGCAGCTTCACACAGAGCTAACATTTGACCAGGGTGATCGAGTTGACCTATCTCTCATCTCTCTGTATACTTCAAAATTAATTTATTTCTACCTCTATTGTAACACTCATTACAGTCTTCTTTGTACCATTTCTTCATGGGTTCACTAATTCAACAACCTTTATCATCTACTATGTGCCAGACACTTATCTAAACACTAAGCAAGAACAAAACAGACAAAAACCTCCAATTTTCATGGAGATTTGATTCTGGAGTGAAGAGGTAAAAAAGTAAATTATATTGAATATAAGAATGTCAAAAATGCTACCAAAAATTAAAGCCAGGTAGAGGGCTAAGGAATATTGGGGTTGGGATGCAATTTTAATAGGAATTTTGTATTATTTATGACTCTTATACTAGATTTTGGGTTTCTTAAGAGCTATTTCGCAGTGTGGCTATTTCAGTTTTGCATTGTGGTGTCTGATAATTGTCTGTCAAATTGAATTGGTTGTAACAAATTTTCTTCAAATTTCTATAGACTTTTTGTTTTCTTTTATCCAAATCTCTAACAAAGGCTATATTGTTTGCATGGCAGGAAGGAAGATGATTGCTAAAATGTTCTATACGAACTTTTTATATTTGTGTTCTGTCAAAAGGATAAATTAGATATCAATATCATTGACTTAAATTTCCCACCTTAAATTTAAAATATCAACAAAAAATTGTGGGTGTTCATGAAATTTTTTGTAATAGAAATGTATTTGTATAGTGACCCAAAAGTATAATAAAAAATGTAAATAATTTGTGTTTCACAACTAAGTCAATCGCCTTGAAAATAATATTTAGGTGGCAGAATAACAACGTTTCCAAATTACAACAGAGTTTTAGCCTGTGAAAGATGTTGAACTTTAGTTATGAACTGCAAGTCTGTAAAAAAAAAAAAAATTAATGTTCTCAAGAGTTTCCCTGGATTGTCATTTTTGACATCTACATTCACTATGGAGAAACACTGATACGATTTTTGTCAAATGAGATTTTTATTAGCTTGTACATATCATAACTCAGTAAAGATATTGTTTGAGTCTGGGAAGATCTTTAACTATAATCTCAGTTTTCACAATGTTTTTAATTAGCTACCTAACTTTTTTGTTTGAAGATCAGTGAATTTATTTTTTAATGTCTTCAGACTGAATTCAACTATCTTACTTTGTGATATGAAAAGTGGAGCCAACGTTGAATAATAAGACCCTGTGATTAATTGTTGTCACAGCAATAATCTGCACTGCAATTTTCCCCAGCATTGTTAAAGCATTGAACCAGTCAATACAGGGGGAAAAGACACTATGGAGAAATTCAACATGAGTTATATAAGCTTTACCACTAATAACAAGATCTTGAAGAAGAGCAATATGTGTCACTTCTGGTAACATAAAGATAAATGTCATAGCATTTCCAATCACAATGATATACAAACAAAAGACCTCGCAATTTCAGAAATATAGAGTATATTCAATACTCTCTAATTCCTTCTCACTATAAATTTGGTTATAATTTGGTAGGTAGAAATTCATAAAGCTCAGATTCATCTTTCAGATAACTTCCCATTTGTCAAGTTTTGTATACTAAACTAACTGAAAAATTACTGAGAGCTTCCAGTGCACCAGTTTTTGTTTTCCCTCAATATTAATCATTTTGATTATCTCTCTGTTTTTATAGGACACAACACACTATCAGGCACTACAGAAAAGATCAAATGCTCCCTCTGCAGTCCCTCCAGGAGAGGGAGATATATTTGTTCCTTTGTTTGTTCTTTCATCCAGGTTAGCCACAGGTCCCCATAAACCCACCCAGAAATTTCCCTGTGACTGTTAATGACAAATTAGCCTTTCATCTAAAATCAGATAATATGGTTGAATATAAGTGTTGTCTGGTAATTAGCTTATATTATTAAACATTGGTAATGCCTTCCAGAAACAGTTTTGGAAGTCATCTGAATGACCCAGAATAAGAACAGCCAAAGCACTCAGGCAGGCTGAGCTAAGCCTCCAGAAGCTATGCATATTTAAGCAGATTTGATGATATGAAAGGGTAAGTTATGTGTAGGCAGTATTCCTTGCTGAGTCCCTGTGTAGAGAACATGGCTTTTTCACTTTTTCCTTTCAGATATGGGATTGAAAGTTTCCATTCAGTTCATGTGTGCACTAGAAAACAAAAAATATTGTTAATCCAACTGCAAGTTCTTAAGCACACATCCATTTCTCTTATTCTCAGAGGTCCAAGAAACATCCCTTCCACTTAATATTACTCACCTCAAAAATTTGTGAAAAGTGTTTGCTACACACACACACACACACACACACAAAAAAAAAGCTTAGTATAGTCAATGTCTTCCTCCCATTTAGTAGATGTGTGTCAGCAAGGACATTTATTTTTAGAATGTGTTTACTGGAAAAATGCAGTGATATTTGAATGATTGCTTAGGGAAAAATAAAGTCTTTGGGTGAGCCGTAAGTGAAGAAAAAAAGGTCATTTGAGAAGATTTCAGCTGAAGGAGAAATTGATAAAGAATATGGAAACGAATTCTAATTAGACTGAAAGGTTCCAAGATTGCACCCTGTGGTGAAATTAGTGTCTTCAATAGACAATACGCCTCATTAACAATAGGAATCTAACTTTTATTACACTTTTCTTGAATTTTTCGCTTCAAGTTGTAACACTTAAAATATGCGTTAATGACCAAGTGAATTAATTTATTTGCTGTGGCTATTCTGTGTCTCTTGAATGAGCAAGACATCTAGCCTGAACCTTTGAAAAGAGAACTAGAATAAATTCTATGGTGCATAATCTGGTAACAGATAATGGTCTGATGAAAAGAGTCACCTTTACAAGAAGCACAAAGAATATTAACAAATGAAGGCTACTGCTACTATGCATGTTAAATCATTTAGCATTTTCCAAATGAAGCCAGGATGTTGTAGAAATTTATTCTGTGTATCTGACTGTGATGTACTTCAGTCTTGATCAAGAATCCCATGTCAAAATCTAACATGGAAGATCCAAGAGTGGTATTAAAATTATTTACAGGAGGTAAGTAAGTAATTTTAAAGTCTTTGTTTAATAGATAAACCTTCATCACTCTGGGAAATCTGGGCTTAAATAATCCCCTTACCTAATTAAAAGGAAGACAAAGTTAGGTGATGTTTAAAACTTAAATATAATGTGGTACCCATCCTCTTAATTGCATAACAGATTCCTGCTTTTTGCACTTAATTGTATAATTTTTTAAGACTGACAGATTTCAAATACAGTAAGATAATCAGCTAGTGTTTACAGTCTGTCATTTTGCTATTAGAAATATTTTATTCTAACGTCCTGGCAGAAAGGAGAAAAAAGAAATATTAAGTATTGCTTAAAGTTGGCTTAACTGGTTGGGGAGTTGAGGGTGGAGAGAAAACATAAATTTTGATTTGTTGTTTCATTCACTTCATAGGTCATAGCAAATGAAAAAGGAGAATTACAAGGGGGAAACACCCAGGTACAACATGAATTATCTGTTGGACTGGTGAAATGTTTGACTACGGTGTTTCTGATTTCCCAAATGACAAACTTTTAATGTAATAAGGTCCTCCAACCCAGAAGGATTATTCTGATAAGAGAAGTAAAGATAATCCTTGAAGAAAGGAAATAAACCAAAGAAATAATTTGCTTTAACTCCTAGTTGCTGTTAACAAATGTACATGCTCAATATAAGACAACTCATTGGGGTATAATGATTTTAAAATTACATCTTTGGAAAATATGAATTAGCCCTCGCAGAGAATGAGGTAGAAGTGGGAGAGCCTGCATATACTAAACACAATATTTTGACCTTTAGGGTTGTGACTGAGGAATGAGGCAAAGACAATTACTCCCAAAAGTAAAAGAATACAGTATTCTGCACATAGAGAAATTAAACAGCTATTTGCTTCTAATATATTTTTCTGACAATCAATGAATAAAAGAGACAATGTTATTAAACTATATTACTCTTCATCAGAAAATGAATGGAATAATTGCTTTCTTTTTTTATTATACTTTAAGTTCTGGAATACCTGTACAGAACATGCAGGGTTTCTTGTTTTGTTTTTGTTTTTTTGTTTTTTGTTTTTTGTTTTGAGACGGTGTCTCACTCTGTCACCAGGCTGGAGTGCTGTGGCGCGATCTCAGCTCACTGCAACCTCCAACTACCTGGTTCAAGTGATTCTCCTGCCTCAGCCTCCTGAGTGGCTGGGACTACAGGCACGCACCACCACACCCAGCTAACTTTTGTATTTTCAGTAGAGACGGGGTTTCACCATGTATACATGTGCCATGGTGGTTTGCTGCACCCATCAACCCGTCATCTACATTAGGTATTTCTCCTGATGCTGTCCCTCCCCTAGCCACTCACCCCTCGACAGGCCCTGGTGTGTGATGTTCCTCTCCCTGTGTCCATGTGTTCTCACTGTTCAACTCCCACTTATGGGTGAGAACATGCGGTGTTTGGTTTTCCGTTCCTGTGTTAGTTTGTTGAGTAAGATGGTTTCCAGTTTCATCCGTGTCCCTGGAAAGGACATGAACCCATCCTTTTTTATGGCTGCATAGTATTCCATGGTGTATATATGCCACGTTTTCTTTATCCAGTCTATCCTTGATGGGCATTTGGGTTGGTTCCAGGTCTTTGCTATTGTGAACAGTGCTGCAGTAAACATACATGTGCATGTGTCTTTATAGTAGAATGATTTATAATCCTTTGGGAATTTTTTTTCTTATAAATGTCAGGTCTGGTAGAAAGGAGAAGCTGTATGAAAGGAAAATATCATCTGTACTTCTTGCCAGGTTTTTCATTGCTAAAATCTGATTCCTTTTTAATTCCTTATTATTTTCTGTACTCCTTGAACATTTTCCATCTAAGCTATTGGAGTCCTAATCTAGAGAGTGAGTTTTGTGTAACATAACTTATAGTACAAGATTGAAAGCATTAAGCAAACTTTTTGCCAGTAATAAAAATGGTACATTGGTGACTTACTTCTTTTATTTCAATATTGAAGAATGACTTCAGAACTCAAAGAATAATAAAATATAAACTTTCAACACTACTCTAATTTTTTCTCCAATTATATGTGATAGGATAGACAGCTAGAAGAAATAATCAAAGCAGAAGTAAGAGTTGAGAAGCAAATCTCAGAATGACAAAAATTATTCTTCAAGGAACATAGGTTGTAGTCTGTAGCAGGCCCAGTTGCAGTGCTGGGATACTTTCAACAGTGGAGTGCTTTCTTATTAAGGGGAAAGGGAGATATTTTAGGCTTTTGGAGAAAGGTCAGTCTAAATGTTATGGCTTCTGAAGATCTCTATTTCATTTAACACCTTTAACTTGATGACCCCAAATCAGTATTTCCATCGCCAAATATTTCCTTGAGCTGCAGATACAAAGATCCAACTAAACAGCAGAACTTTACACTTAAATGTCCCTACTGGCACAAAATTACCAAGTATTATTCTCCTGTGCTACCTTCCCCAAGTCAATAGCATTCCTTGCTTAAGCCAGACGCCTGACATCATTGCCTGTAATTCATCAATTTCCAAACTGAGGCAATACAGGAGACTCCTCCAAACTAATCAGAAAAAGTTCTGCTTTTAAGCCTGTATTTTCTTTTCCAGGAAGCACATTCACAACTTCCAGGTGACACAAGCCAGAAACTTGGTAGTGATTACAGATTTCTTCCTCTTCCTACCTCTGATCTCCATTCAGCTCTCTCCTTTCTCTCTCTTTCCCTCTCAGTAAAACCAGAGAATTCTCTTTTCCGCAACTCCCAAATCTGTCTACATCATATCCCCATAGCCACGACTCTAGACCAGACCTTTAACATACCTCCCCCAATGTCAGTTTCCAAACTACACCACTGATATCAGAAATACATTTTGAAGGCAAAATGTGTTATATTATTCACTCTATCATTAAATGAAAAGAAGGATTAAGAGGACAATCATATTAAGGAGGAAGAAATGTGGAGCCCTCTCTAATTATATTATACTTCTTGAAATGTGAATGTCATCTTTGACTCCTTCCCCTTCTCATGTTCCTCCCACACTTAGCTGCTACATCCTGTTCATTCTAACTCTCGAGTGTCTCTAACATTCATTTCCATTCCTACTGTCACTAATGTAATTCAGGTCCTCATCATTTTTCATACAATTTCCTCTTGATAAAACAAAACTACTTAGTTTCTTGTTCTGCTTATACAAGTAATGCAAACTCATTGCATTAAGAATTTTCAGAAAATGCAGAAATATAGTAGAAAATGTAAAAATCATCTGCTATCTCACTTTTCATAAATAACCATTGTCAACATTTTTGTATAAATCCTTCCCGACTTTTTCTATATAAATTTTCCTCCATCTCTACCTCCCTCTTCCTTATTCGCTCTCTCTTTCCTTCCTCTCTTCCTTTTTTCTTCCTTCTTTTCCTCCTCCCTCCCTCCCTTTCCTTCCTTCCTTCCTTCTTTCCTTCCTTCCTTCCTTCTTTCCTTCCTTCCTTCTTTCCTTCCTTCCTTCTTTCCTTCCTTCCTTCCATTCTACCTCTCAAATTTTTATTAAACTCCCATTATGCACCAGACACTGTGCTAATTGCTAATGATATACCTGTAAACAAGAAAATGTATTCTCACCAAACTCACCTTCTAGTGGAAAAATCGAGCAGCAACAAATAATTACAGGTTGTGATTGGTGCCATAAGAGATATAAATAGCATGCTGTAATGAGGAATGACAGGTTACCTAATATAGACGGGGTTGTCAGGAAAGGTCTCTCTGAGGGAGGTGACATTTAAGCTAAAACCTGAAGGATCAGAAAATATAGGTCAATGTTTGTAAAGTATCTGTCATGGGAAAAACCGTTCAAAGCCTTTTTGATTTCTGCTTTTCTTTTTTTAAAACATGCTTAGAAAGGCTTCCCCCATGAAAAGTATTTTATAAACACTGACTTCTATTATCCTATAGTGTGACTTCATTGTTTGCCTTTAAATATTTTGTCCACCTGTGATATTTGGATAAGATGTTATATAGAGATCTGAGGCAGAGATAATAGTGATCAATCATCAAACACTTCAACTACTCTCCTTCATTTCCCAGACAGCTTATTGTTAGGAAAGATTATAAAACTAGTTCTGGTAGGATGTGGGAAAGAATAAAAAAATTAACTTACGATACCACAGCTATCTTTTCCTTTTTTGCGATGTCTAAAGAGGCCACATGCTTCAGAGACTGCAACTATAAGATATTGCTACTTCTGTCATCATGGATCCCTGAGCGATTATCTGAAGCAGAGATCCCACTGCCAATCATTAATGGACATGTAGTTTAACTGTGAGACTAAGTTTTGGTTTTGATAAGCCACTGAAATTTCATGGGTGATTTGTTACTGCAGCATAATATAGCCCAGTGGTTCTCGAACTTTAGCACGCAGCAGAATCACTTGGAAAGTTTATTAAAACACAAATCGCAGGGTCTCACCACCCAAAGTTTCTGATTCAGTGGGTTCTGGAGTGGTGCCTGAAAACTTTCATTGCTAAAATTTCCCACATGATATGGACACTCTTGTCCAGAAGATACACCTAGAAAACCACCACTCGACCTCACCTACAGAAGAGCTAATTTGATTTTAGTTTTTCCAAATATCAATTTGCTCTGAAAATATTCCTTCATTTTGATATTGCTTTTAAAGTATCCCCTTATTATAAACTAACTTATGCATTTGGGCTAATTACTAGCACTCCAGTGACTTTCTCACAATGACCTGGTTGCCTAATCAAGCCTAGAATCACACTTTTAATTTTTATAACTACATAATTTAATATTTGTTAGAATAAGTCTCCTCTTGTTGCTCTTATTCCAAAATGCTCATCTATCCTTGCAAGTTTTTTTTAACTTTTTGGCCTTTCTGATAAATTTTAGAATCATTTTTCTAAGAAATAAATGAAAAGAAAATCCCATTGAAATTTTTACTGGGTTTATGTTAAATTTAAATATTAATTTTGAAAGAATTTTATTTAAGTTGTTCATGTCAAGAATATGAAAATTCTCTCTATTCAAATCTGCTTATATGTACCTTAGTAAATTTTATTATCTCTTGTCTGGACTGTTGCAATAATCTTCTATAATTTTCCTACTAATTACAATATGACATAACAACACTCCCAGATCAAATTGCCAAAAGCAGGGTTCCCAACATGAAATTCTATTATTTGAACTTTTTTATGCTATTGCATTGCTAAGAAAATAAGGTAAAACTCCTTAGCCCATGCTTTAGTCTTTAGCTAAAATCTCATGATTAAGGAAAATCTAATGCAATTGGCAGTCAATACATCTAACAGCAAAGGAGAGATTTTAAAACTTCTGAAGTTCAAAGCTGGGTGGGAGGGAATACATTCTAAATTTAATATACAACTTATCACACATGATAAATAAGTTTGTTCAGGTAAAAAGGACTACCCTTCCAAATTAGTCAGAACATATTGAGACTTCAGATTCTAGGGGTGTTCTCTATTCTGTTTCATTTTCATCTTGCAAGCCTGTGTAAAGAGGTCAACTGTTAAATTAAGCCAGCTTAAAATTACTTTAAAATGAGTAAAGATATTGAAGGGTTAACTGGAAAATCAGTATTTTCTTCTTTTATTTTAGATTCACTTATTATTAGGTAACACAGAGGGAAAACTAATGCATTTCCTAATTATATTGAATAATGGAGCATACGAATCACTAAGCAATGAAATCCCAGGCAATTGTGAGATGGCTTGTTTGTGAGGACTCCTGTAAAATTTAGTGCCTATATTATCTAGGGTAATATTAATAGCTATAACCAAGAAACTCTGAAAGTTCCAATGGCTTAACAAAATAGAAGTTCATTTCTCGTTAATGTTAATAGTCAAATGCAGTTTTTTTCCTGGTCAGCATGTAGCTTTCTCTCACACGGTGATTCAGGAACCTAGTTTCCTTTTTAAGGCCTTGAAATCCTTTGCATCCGGCTGGCAGACAGAGGAATTAAGCAGTGAAAGCACACCAACTTTATCAAGACAAATTATTGCCAAGGTGACATGCATCATTTCTGCCCACATTTTATTAGTGAAAACTAGTCACATGGTCACAACAGAATGCAAAGGTTACTATAGGGAGATGTCACCATTGGCTGGACTGCTATCTTTAGGTGACAACTCCACACCATGGAAATGGAAGAGCATAAGTGTTTGCTGAATGGTAAGCCATCTCTGTCAGTGTCTTTAACCATGCTTCTAAAGTGATTAAATGTCTGGATGGAGTGGGATATTATAATTAACATTTTATTTTTTCCTTTACCACCTTTTGGCCATGACATACTATAATATTCATCATCTGAAATTCATACTTTGACATTCGACCATCCTGTTTCATGCATGAATTGTTTCATGTGCAGATTTTTTGTCTCTCCAAACAGATTATACATTCAACAGGGACATATAATATGTAGCACAGAATAGATGCTAAATATTACTAAATTCAATTGGATGCTATTGCACTTCTACAAACTCTGTAAGAGCTTCTTATAAATCCTCCACATCAAAATTAAGCTCCTTATCCTATGCTGTTATTCTTCCAACTACCTAGTCATCTGCATCGCTTCTCATACTGTCTAAATCAACCTAATTTTCCCAAAATCATTAAAAATATAAAGGCTTTTCAATGGCAGAGAATTAAGGCAAGCAAACCTCTCCCTACTCTTTAATTCAAGGTAGAGATTATAAATTATACTAAATTTATGTGCAATAGGTGTATACACATATAGATAATTCATGGCTGAAAATAAGACTAGATGTCTTGAGAATAATTGAAGAAGGAGTAAGAATATAGAGAATGGTCTTTATTGATTCCTAAGTATTCATCTTAAAAATAGATATGATGGCATTGCTTGTGTATGCCTTAGCCCCTCACATTGTAAACCACCAAAAATCTGGATAATGACTTTAACATTTGTTGATTCCAAGCCCCAATCCAGAAAAATTTTTTTCATCCACTCCAGAACTATGACATGTCCTGATTTTCCCAGAAAGTCTTAGTTTATGTCTGTAGTAGTAGAATAATTATTAACATGCTCCTTTTCACTCTTAAAAAGTGCCCATCTTTAGATAATAAATAATATGATCATCCTATCCAAATGCCTCAAGTCTTCTTCCTATTCTGAGTGATGGGTAGATGATAGTGCCTTGATGATTCCTGAATTTTTTTTGCTGTTATTGCTGTTATTCCACACTGCTGCTCTGATAGGTGACTTATTCTGAGGCTATGTTGTCTGCCACTGCCAAAGTGACTAACAAAATGTGAGAAGTCCTATTGCTGATTGCACCCTTGTCATATCAAGGCTACTGCTCCAGTCACTGGCTACTCTGCCTCCACTTTCAGTGTCACTCACTCCATTCTCCATTACAATGAAACTTGAAGTTGGGAAAGGGTAACTTTCCAACTAGTAAGTACAATTAGGCACCCTAAAATAACTTACCCTCGTGAGTTCTGTACTCTTGAACAGTTTGTGTCAAAGATTATTTGGATGGATCACTTGTTGACACACACACACAAAAGCCCCTCCCTCCCATTTATAGGCGCATCACAATTGATTATATGTTTTTGATCAGTACTCCTAGAAATTGAGGGTGGTGTTTTCTCCTCATTTTGTCAGAACTGTAAATTCTAATGTTCTGAAGGACGCAACTTCTAGTCCTCAAAAATTGCTCCAACATTTCCCTCAAGAGGCAGGAGATACACCTTCAAATAGTATCCCTTGACTGTCTCTTTAGCTATCCCACTGTCTATAGAATAGGTATGCAGATTAGATCCCCATCCTGAAAGAGTTTTTTTAATGATGCCGTAATATTACATTAAAAGTTTTTATTCTTTAATTAGATTATTTTTAATATTACAATATCTCTGTACTTCTCAATATGCTCTTTCCCTTGTTCTGCTGTTATTTTAGTTGTTGTTTTTGTTTTTGTTGTTTTGTTTTATTTTGTTTTGGTATTTTTTGTAATATGATGTTAAAATAAACATATTTGTTTGAGTTTTGGCTGAAGCCCTAAAATATCAGATGACACATCCCAACAGGTGGAAATCCATCATGTAGAATTGACAAAGGTGGTTGAATACTTCTATGAAGATATTAGGATATCTCATTTTCAGCCTATTAAAAAGGTAGGAGAGTTTGATAAAAAAAAAAAATGGTGTTTAGGAGGGGATTTTAGGAAAGAGCTGTTGGTATGCTATGAGTACCACTTTCTCAAAGGGTGAATAGTGTGGGATGCTTGCCCCTCATCACAAGTTGAAGAGTCTTCAACAGAATCATATGAAGAGTTTAAAATATGTCTCTGGTAGCTTGATAGATAGTGGATTGATGCATGGCTTACAGCATCTGGATAATCTAAAGGCAATGCTTGTTGGCAAGTTGTTTTGAAAGCAGAGAAAAGGGAAGTTGCTGTATTTGAGGAACGTCTGCACTCCTAAAGTTTGTTGGGACAAAGGATACATGAGTATATCCTGTAGATCATATGACATCCACAAAAGAAAAAGCCAGCATGGAGTTCCTTAGAACTTTGCCCAGATAGGCCAAGAGAGAGACTTCCAATAAAGGAATAAATAGCCAGATTCCTACAGGATGAAAAAGAAACTGCAAATAAAAAGCCACAAGAGATGCATTGATAAGCATCAGGAGAATTGCAAGTGATTTATTTTCAGCGATCACATGGTTTCTGAAAGCAAATATTGCATTTCATGAAACAATCAAGCTCAAATCCCTACCAAACCCGGGGAGTGTTTTTGCCTTCTCCTGACAGTATAATAAAGTACTTCCTTTCCTGCCCTCCTTTTGCTCCTCTCCTTCTGCATTTCTAGTACCATGAGGAAGTCACACACACACATACACACACACACATGCTTAACATAATAGAAGAGGAGGAAGAAAATGCAAGGTAGAGAAAACAAGTCCTCTTTCCTGTACAAACTAGTGAGCCTGCAATAGGCCTGAGCTGGGAAAAGAGAGAAGTTTTGAATAAAATCTATAGTTTTGATTATTACACTATTTTAGATATATTGATTACTAAAATGAGACTCTTATTACTTAAAAAGAACCATAAAAGCTATTGAACTTTCCTTGAGTTTTCCCAGGGGCAAGGGAAGAAGTCATCTCACAGAATAAGTTTAAAGGACTTATAGAAAATGAAAACGTAGCTGCTTTCTGATTATATCCCACAAGTCATGTTTGATATATGCACCAGTTACATGGTAATCATCTCCAAATTGACTATTTTTCCTCTTACTTATTCTTGAATAGAAAGATATCTAGCAAGATCTAAACTTCTGTAACAGATAGCATATGTAGATTTCTCTTGACTTTGTTCTTTATCCATTTGTCTGTTGGACAAATATCTTTCTCAACTCCTTTAAAATAAGTGTTAGAAATTAATAGCTAAAGAATGACATTAAAATAAGGAACACTAGGGTTCATACCCTGGTTTTACCACTTTCTGCATGACTTTGGGAAGCTATTTGCGTTTTCTCATCTGTAAAACTAGGTTGATATTACTTAGCTTACAAGATTGTGAGGATGATGTGAATTGGTGCATGTAGCAAGATGCATGGCATGCAGATAGTATTATATACTAAACATGAGGTCTTGTGCATAGTTACTAGCCCAACAGCCCAATTCTAAGCATCTAATGGGTTTTTGCTTTTTATTTGTTGTGTTAAATAGACTGAAAGAAGATCTTTTATTGTCCTCACAAAACCATACTCTAAGATTCTTATTATATGGAGATGGTTTCTAAAATCACTACACAAGCATACATTGCTTAAAGACACCCTACTCAGTCCATCCATGCTACATTACTTACAACAATATTAGTTTCTGTAACAAATCTAAAATCTCAATGGCTCATGACAGTATTTCTTGCTGAAACAAGTCTTTAGTGAGTATTCAGTGGGTTAACTTCCAGTCTGCTCTCATCTGATGGCTCTGCCATATAGGGCCTTGGAGCCCTTCTTCACCTTCAGCTGGAAAATGGAAAAGGCGCCATAGTAAAGAATGCCTGCTTCCTAACCACTTCTACCTGGAAGCAACACATAACACTTTTGTTCACCTTCTTTTGGCGAGGAACATGGCCATATATAGATGCAAGAAGGACAAAGAGCATAGTTTCTGGAGGGACAGCTGTTTCCCTCAAACAATTCTATTCTATGGAAAGAGTATGAGTCTCTGCCATGGTGGCCCACAGTACTTTAAGAAACTATGGACCCCCAAATTAGTGTATTACTGTTAGTTCCTCCCTACATCATGACTGAATCATCGTGGGAGTTGTAGCTTCTAACTATATATAGAAAGTGAAGTACTGATAGAAGTGAAAGAATATGGTGGGAAGGCTAAAAAAGCAGGGCCTATGCAGTAGAAATATTTCCACCCAGTTTTATAGTAGGAATTTGCAACTCAGAACCAAAGAATAGATGGAAAAAAGTACACCTATTTTTTTTTTTATATTAGCAGGTTTGTTCTACTCATAGGAGTCTGGCAGCACATGTTAGTTACCAGCTGTGTTTCTAGAGTCAGTTCCAATGGCCTATCAGTACACACTTTTCTCCATATTCTTGGAAACTGATTGATTAATGGTCCCAGTTTTATAAATGTTGTGAGTTTTTATTTTTATGTGTCTTCAAAAGTGTTTAGTGGGAAGTTGGGAGAGATCGCATCTGGTACAATTAGCCAGATACCAGTCATTTTCAATAAATTGCCTATATTTTATGGTATTTCATAATCCAGTCCCAACAGATCTATTCAACTTTATTTCCTGGTATTTACTATGCTTGCTAGTCAGATATTTATTCTCACCATCCTACATATAAGCCAAACTCATTGCCATAGATGTGGTTTCACTTCTATTGTCTTCCCATGACTTAAAATTTCATACTGTATCTTCCCTAGATACCCAAATATTATTCATCCTTCAAACCCAAATCAACAATCATTTCTTCCATAAAATTATTTCCTATAACTCAATTCTCAATAAAATGTTTTCTTTGAAATACTATAGTAGCTATGGTCTATAGAGTTTAGCATTGTAATATGTGATGTCTGGCATATAGTATCTTAAGTTTTCTTTGTTTCTTCTCTGTGTTATTGTTCTGTACCTAACAAGTTTATATATTATTTGAAGGAAAGAAGTATGCTTTATCTTTCTGTATACTTCCATGGCATCAAAAATACAGTTGACCTTTGAACAACACAGGTTTGAACTGGGCAGGTCAACTTATATGCAGATTTTTTTCAAACAAAGGCAGATTGAAAATCCAATATTTAAGGCATGTGAAACCTGCCTATATGGAGGGCTAAATTTTTGTATATGCAAGTTCTGCAGGGCCAACTTCAGGATTTAAATAGGAACAGATTTTGGTATATGGGGAACAATGGGGGTTGGAGAGGTGAGGGGTGGGGAGGTTTGGGAGGTGAGGGGCCCTGGAACCAATGAAACATACCACTGCAGTACTTAATGATAAAAAAAATGGACTTTGCCTTCCAAAAATAAGTTTAAACATACAGATTTCTATCTCTATATAAAATGGATAATTCAGATGTGCCATGGAATTTTTTTGCTTACTTAGAGAGGCTTAGGGAAATGTGTTTTTAAAATTTTTATTGTAGTAAAACATACATAACAAAAAATGTACCATTTTACCATTTGTAAGTGCACAGTTTAGTAGCATTAATTACATTCACATTCTTTTGCAATGGTCACCACCATCTATCCCAGAACTATTTCATCATCCCACACTGAAACTCCATACCCATTAAACAATAAATCCCTCCTTCCTCACTTTTCCCTAGCCCCTGGCAACCACCATTGAGTTTCTTCTGTATCTATGACTTTGATTATGCTGGATACTTTATGTAAGTGAAATCATACAATATTTACCCTATGTGTCTGGTTTATTTCACTTAGCATGATGTTTTCAAGGTTTGTTTACATTGTAGCATGTGTCAAAATTTTATTCATTGTTTAAGGCTGAATAATATTCCATTCTATGTATATACCATTTGTTTACTCATTCATCCATCCACGGATATTTGGGTTGTTTCCAACTTTGGGCTGCTGTGAAGAATGTTGCCATAAATACTCAAGTACAAGTATCTGTCCAAGTCTCTGATCTCAATTCTTTTGACTATATATCCACAGAAAGAAATGCTTGATTATATTGTAATTCTGTTTAACTTTTGAGGAATCACCATGCTGCTTTTTATAGAAGCTGTGCCATTTTACATTCTAATGGGAAACATGTTTTTAAGTCCTGTTTACAAGTTAAAAATTCTGCAGTTTGGTAGAGGCTAGTAGGATTTCCCAGGTATGCAGAATAAATAGAAATGGATCAAAGATGAAGCAAGCTATATTGGAAATTATATTTTCTTACATTTTCTCACCAAACTCAGTATACACATCATATTTTTTACCCCGATGACCACCTGGTTTCCTACAAAGTCTATTAGTTAGGTAGATGTCATTCTACTTCCTGGAAAAGTGGAACCAACAAGTGATATGTGATTATAGATGAGCGCCACAGCCCCTACAAACATGGAAAACACTTGAAAAAAGTGTAACTTTATTTAGGGGCTTCATTCTCCCTTACGATGCAACTCACATTTATACATACACACACACACACACACACACACACACACACACACACACACACGGAAAAAGAAATCATGGTATTCAATACAATTATACTGTTTCTTTATTGCCTACCTTCAACCCCCTCCAAAGAAGGGATCCATTCAACCTTGTCCATAATGCAATCTGCCAAAAATTTCTTTGCTATCCCTCAACTCATATCAAATGTTGGCTATGTTATTACTCAGGAATACAGCCAGGTAGCTGGAGTTATTTTTATTTTATTTTTTGAGACGGAGTTTTCCTCTTGTTGCCCAGGCTGGAGTGCAATGGCACGATCTCAGCTCACTGCAACCTCCACCTCCTGGGTTCAAGCAATTCTCCTGCCTCAGCCTCCCGAGTAGCCGGGATTACAGGCGCCAGTCACCACACCTGGTTAGTTTTTTTATTTTTTAGTAGAGACAGGGTTTTACCATGTTGGCCAGGCTGATCTCGAACTCCTGGCCTCAAGTGATGAGCCCACCTTGGCCTCCCAAAGTGCTGAGATTACAGGCCCTGGAGTTATCTTAACCCCCAATTATGTTCCTTCAAAACTGAGACTGTCTTTTGTTTCTAAATTTGTCTTTTTCTTCTGCAACAAATAATGTACATTTTCACATAGAAGGTGTTCCAACATTACATTAATTAGTAAAACAAGAAGAAAGTTGATGTCTTGTAATAGCTTACCCTACCCATATAATGTATGCATTTGAAAAACTTCAACTCTTAAGCCAAAGAAATTGAAAAAAAAAATACATCTGATACCTTGACTAAGGAAGCTGTTTGAAGCAGAGGAACTTTCAATGTTCCTTAAATCACATCTAGCAAGCTGTTGACTTTACACCGGGTGGATGAGTACTGTCCACAGTAAGTAGTGATGAAAGTGGAGTCAAGACACTGAAGCACCATATTTCTGTCTAATTGAGAATCAGGTTAAGTTAGACAGGAGGGATGAAGAGTGGATGGAGGAGGCCTTCAAAATACAAAATGAATCACTCTGGAATTTTTTCTTATGTTTTGCAAAATGTCTGCAAGATACAAGGAAGAATATTTAGACTGGTAATGAAAGAAAGCAAAGTAGGTACGAAAATAAATACTTTGCTACTCACCGTCTCAGCAATTCCTGCTCTACTTAAATCACTCCCAGTCACTTTCTGTTGCTTGCATCTTAAAATTCTGACTGACAACCCTGCCTATCTCTCTTTGGAAGAAGGTAACCCAGCTCCATGTCAATTACAATTTCTTATGTAATCACTCACTAGATAAATTTTCATTTTGGCAAGCATGAGGCTGCGTTTAACAGCCAGTAATGTATGTAAAATGAATCATTTAAGTAATAACAACATAGCCACTGACACTTGTCTGCCTCCTCTCTAAGTAGATTACTAAGAGGCAACTAATTTAAAAGACTGAAATTTTATTTATTTCACAATCAAATGAAAACACCATGGGTCTAATGCCAAGGAATATTCTTGGATTTGACATTTCAGTTCTCTATATTTAACCAACTAGAATTTTCCCCACTGTTACTCATAAAACCTCTTTTAAAGAAGTATTTCCCTGAGAAATATGCATTTCTTCATAAAAATGCAATATACTTTGGTAATTCTCAAGATGAACATGATGTTTTTGATACACGTAAACTTGGATAAGTTACAAGACCTCTAGAAGCCTCAATTTCTTTATCTGTAAAATGAATATAATAATACTTTTCATACAGTTTGTTGTGAGGATTAAATTATGTACCTCTTAAACACCAGGTTTACATGAAAAAATTTACATTAAGCGTGACAGAATGGAAACATACATGAAAACTGAGAAGATGAAAGACACAATTCTTAATTCAAGTGAATCAAATGCCATATGACAAAATTCCTAGAAGTGATACCGCAGTCCTGTCTCCTTTCCCCCAATTTCACAATCAAGAGGCCACAAAAACAGAATAGGCCCAGAACAAAAAATTATATTTATAAAAAATAACATTTTTAGCTTTGATAACAAATGAAAGTTCGGTTTTCAAGGGCCAAAGCAGCTTGTTTACTCAAAGAAAACAACCCAGACTTATGAAGAACATGTGTCTTGAATTCTCCAGGACTTTTCTTATTTGATGTAATCTAAGGAAGAAATTTTATTTAATAAAAATGGCCAGGTTTTGCAGCCAGACATATCTGGGTTTAAATTCTGATTCTACTAGAAATTAGCCACGTAAACTTGGATAAGTCACAAGACCTCTAGAAGCCTCAATTTCTTTATCTGTAAAATGAATATAATAATACTTTTCATACAGTTTGTTGTGAGGATTAAATTATGTAACGTTAGGAAAGTAGTTGTCATAGAGTAGGCATCCAATAAATAACCAGTATTATAATTTTTGCTAAGCTATGTTCCTCTTTTACTTGAGTCAGAAGCATGATACTAATACAGGAAATATCTCTAATTTATTCTCAGTTTGTTAAAGTATTTTGTATAACTCAAAGAGTAAACTATAGATGGAAGAAGTGCTCTTTGAATTTACATTTATAACACAACAGTGAACTGCTATGGACAGTATCAGTAGGTTATTTACAATGGTTGTTACTGATGATGTTAAAGACACTGGCAAGACTCCAAAATCACTGATATTGGTTTAATAAAACTAAGATATATCATGAAAAAACTAAGAGAAAGTTTGATATTGATGAGAAACAATGTGAAGTGCTGGGAAAAATATGTTTCAGAGTCTTGCAGATGTTCTTAGGTCAAATATGATTTCTCTGGAAATATGTAGGATTATTTTCAATTGTTTTAGAAAGCATAAAACCCAGAGTAAAAGATCAGTGGGATTTTTTTTTCCTGTTTTGTTTTTAGGAATAAACAATAAAATCTCATCTCAACTAATGTGTGTATGTGATCATTTTCATAAGTTTTTAATTCTGCAGATGGAATGGGAATTATTTTGATATTGGTGCTGTTAAAATTCCTGATTGCCTTTTTCAAACTCCAAAACCTGTCAATAATTGGTATGTCTGCTATGGAGAACTCCTACACAATCATCTTCACTGGAAAAACAAGTTGATTTTCTACTGAGACTACCACTCATTTTGAACATGTTTAGATTCCTTTCTTGGCTTTGAAGGAATCTAGCTATGTAGACTCAAAGAATGGTTTAAAAAAATAGGCACAATATTACATGTGGAATCAATAAAGCTGTAAGAAGCCCCAAGCATTCATTTTTTCTTAAATAAATTGAAGTATACATACTAAGGATATTAGTGTTCCTCAACAAAGTTTCTTTATTGTATCCCATCTGTAAATGAAAACGTGGTTGCTGAAAATATAATCAGTGAGACATTTGCTTTAAAAAGTCAAAGTAAATGTCCAGAATATTATAATGGGAACAGAGTTAAAATCCTCAGAAGCTGATTTCAAAACATTTGCATTTTATTGCAGAGTAGCCACCTACATCTGTATGGTCCCATTCCACTGTCATCCTGATCCAGCTTTGAGAAACCTTTGTAACACAATTAACAAACTGGAAACCATCGTAAAAAAATTCAGAATGTCAAAGAGGAATTGGGAAAATTTCCCCTGAAATGGAACAGACTGATACATCTTCTGCCATCAACAATAAAAGAAAGTGACTCAAAAGGTGGAGAACATTTAGTGATATGAAAGAACCAGAAATGAAAACTAGTCAGAAATTGCTTTCATTTAACCTATCACTGCACTAGTAAACATCTTAGGCCTTTAGAGAGATAAAGTGGACCACATGACAATGCTTATTGGAACTACAAACTGATAGCCATAATGGGAGTGCAATATAATTTTAAAAGGCATGGGTTTGAAATTAAATAGGCATGTGTTTCCAATAGCAAACACTTGGAACCACCCAAATGTCCAACAATGATAGACTGGATTAAGAAAATGTGGCACATATACACCATGGAATACTATGCAGCCATAAAAAATGATGAGTTCATGTCCTTTGTAGGGACATGGATGAAACTGGAAACCATCATTCTCAGCAAACTATCGCAAAGACAAAAAACCAAACACCACATGTTCTCACTCATAGGTGGGAATTGAACAATGAGAACACATGGACACAGGAAGGGGAACATCACACACCGGGGCCTGTTGTGGGGTGGGGGGAGAGGGGAGGGATAGCATTAGGAGATATACCTAATGTAAACGACGAGTTAATGGGTGCAGCACACCAACATGGCACATGTATACATATGTAACAAACCTGCATGTTGTGCACATGTACCCTAAAACTTAAAGTATAATAAAAAAATTAAAAATAAATAAATAAATAAATAGGCATGCGTTTCAATGTCTAATTTTCTGCTTACTAGCTTTGTTATCATGGAAATAACACTAAACCTCTCTGAGTTTATTATACATCCATAGAGATAATAATACTTAACTCACGGGACTGTTGTGAGAATCAAGAAAAACGGCATTTAAGGTACCTGACAACATACAAGACATATATTATTAAGTAATGGAACAGGGAGGGAACTCTAGGTCTACCTGACTCCAAAATTCGCCCTTTTCACCACCTTGTTACATTGACAATCAATGAATCAAGTATATTTTTGCATCAAAATTAAGTTTATATTCTTATTCTTATGAATGATAATTTTGTAGTTTATATTACCTTTTCAAATTATATAAAGTGGTTTATAGATGCCTCATGGAAAAAGGCAATCAACACTGAGCATCTTCCAGGTAGGATGCTAAACCCTTTATATTTACATTTAATTTTCTCAAACTTATAAGATAAGTAGGTATTAACCCACTTTTACAGTCTAGGAAATTAAGACTCAAATTAATTTTCCCAAGTCTTTACAACTCTTGATTTTAGCCAAAAGGTCAAGAAACAATACCCAAGTCTTTATGATTGGAAGGGAACAGATCTAAGATTCACCTTCAAGTCAATCTGATTTTAAAGCCTGGTTTCTTCAGTACATACCCCTGCTCAGTGCAGCCCATATTTCTTTGTTCACCCAGAATAAGATACAGAAAAATAGCATGTGTCTCTTTTTTTTTTTTTTTTTTTTTTTTTTTTGAGACGGAGATTCGCTCTTGTTGCCCAGGCTGGAGTGCAATGGTGCTATCTCAGCTCCCTGTTCCACAACCTCCGCCTCCCGGGTTCAAGCGATTCTCCTGCCTCAGCCTCCCGAGTAGCTGGGATTATAGGCATGTGCCATCAAGCCCGGCTAATTTTGTATTTTTTAGTAGAGACAGGGTTTCTCCATGTTGGTCAGGCTGGTCTCGAACTCCCGACCTCAGGTGATCTGCCTTCCTCGGCCTCCCAAAGTGCTGGGATTATAAGCGTGAGCCACCACACCCAGCCGCATGTGTCTTAAATGAATAAAAACTTGTTTGTATATTTTGTAAGTAATTATATAAAGTGAAAAACTACAAAAATGCATCTGAACAGTATCTGAGGAACAGAGCCTGTTGATAACATCTGAGTATAATCCACTCTGAATTGCCTTGATGTATCACACCTGATTTCTTTGAGAAGCGTAGTTTTCCCATCCTCACTTTTCTTTCTAGTTTTCTGCAAGATGATAATGTTAACAACTAATAAAATACCAATGTCATGAGGGTGAAGAAACGTATGTATAATTTTTGTGGGTATATAATAGTTGTATATATTTATGGGGTGAATATTGGCCTGTAGTTTTCTTTTTGTGATGTGTCATTGTCTGGTTTTGGTATCAGGGTAATACTGGTCTTGTAGAATGAGTTTGGAAGTAGTCCCTCCTCTATTTTTTGGAATAGTTTGAGTAAGATTGGTATGAATTTTTCATAAAATATTTGGTAGAATTCAGCAGTGAAGCCATTGAGTCATGGGCAATTCTTTACTTGGAGACTTTTTATTATGGCTTCAATGTCATTACTTGTTATTTGTTCAGGTTTTGGATTTCTTCATGTTTAAATATTAGTAGGTTCTATGGGTCTAGGAATTTATTTCTTCCCTGTTTTCCAATTTATTGGCATGTAATTGTTTATAGTAGCCTCTCATAATCCTATGAATTTCTGCAGTATTGGTTATAATGTCTCCATTTTAATCTCTAATTTTATTCATTTTGGTCTTCTCTCTTTTTTAGTTAGTTATTCTGGCTAAAGGTTTGTCAATACTGTTTATATTTTCAGAAAACCAACTTTTTGTTTCATTGATCTTTTATGTTGTTTTCTGTGTTTCAATTTTATTTATTTCTCCTCTGATTTTACTATTTCTTTTCTTCTACTAAATTTGGGTTTGGTTTGCTCTTGATTTTCTAGTTCTATAAAATGCATCATTAAGTTGTTTATTTGAGATTTTTCTACTTTTTTGATGTAGGCACTATAAACTTTCCTCTTAGTACTGCATTTGCTGTATCCAGTCAGTTTTTGTACATTATGTTTCTATTATCATTTGTTTCAAAAAATTTTAAAAATTCCTTCTTAATTTCTTCATTGATCCACTGGTCATTCAGAAGGCTGTTGTTTAATTAACATGTGTTTGTATAGTTTCCGAAATTCCTCTTGTTATTGATTTCTAATTTGATTCCATTGCAGTCAGAGAAAATAATTGACATAGCTTCAATTATTTTGAATTTCTTAAGGCTTCTTTTGTGACCAATCATATGGTCTATCCTGGAGAATGATCTATGTGCTGAGCAAAACAATGTGTATTCTGCAGCCATTGGAAGAAATATTCTTTAAATATTTTTTAGATCCATTTGGTCTACAGTACATATGAAGACTGAGGTTTCTTTGTTGATTTTCTGACTGGAAGACCTGTCTAATGCTGAAACTGAGGTGTTGAAGTCTCCAGCTATCCTTGTATTGGAATCTATCTCTGTCTTTCGCTCTAATAATGTTTGCTTTATATATCTGAGTGTTCCAGTGTTGGGTGCATATATATTTAAAATTGTTATATTCTCTTGCTGAATTGAACTCTTTATCATTATATAGTGACCTTCTTTTTCTTGTCTTACTGTTTTTGTGTCGAAATCTATTTTGCTTGATATATGTATAGCTACTCCTGCTCTTTTTTGTATGTTTCTTTTGGCATAAAACATCTTTTTTCATCCCTTTGTTTTTAGTCAATGTGTGCCTTTATAGGTGAAGTATGTTTTTCGTAGGAAGCAAATCAATGGGTCTTGTTTATTCCTCTATTCAGCTACTCTTTGTCTTTTGATTGGAGAGTTTAGTCCACTTACATTCAATGTTATTATTGATAAGTAAGGATTTACTCCTGCCATTTTGTTATTTGTTATCTGGTCATTTTGTGGTCTTCTCTTCCTTCTTTCTTTCCTTCCTGTCTTCCTTTAGTAAAGGTGATTTTCTCTGGTCATATGATTTAGTTTCTTGATTTTTATTTTCTGTGTATATGTTGTATGATTTTTTGTTTGAGGTTACCATGAGACTTGCAAATACTATCTTATAATCCATTATTATTAGCGAATAACATAGCACTGTTTGCATAAACAAACAAGCAAAGAAGACTACCTCTAGGTATTTAATAATTAAACTGTAACATTTCTTGTAGGGCAGGTCTGATGTTGATGAAAAAGAAAAATGATAAAAACTCTATGCCTTAACTTTATTCCCCCACTTTTTACATTTTGTTGTTCCTGTATATATCTCATTGTACTGTCTATTTCTTGAAAAATTGATGTAGGTGTTATTTTTGCTTGGCTCATCATTTAGATTTTCTTCCTATAATAAGAGTAGTTTGCACACCACAGTTATAGCATTATAATCTGTGTTTTTCTGTGTACTTATTATTTACCAGTGAGTTTTGTCCATTCAGATAATTACTTGTTGCTCATTAATGTCCTTTTCATTATGATTAAAGTATTTCCTTTAGCATTTCTTGTAACAGGTCCGGTGTTGATAAAATCCCTCAACTTTTGTTTTCTGGGAAAGTTTTTATTTCTCCTTCATGTTTGAAGGATATTTTCACCAAGTATACTATTCTAGGGTAAAACGATTTTTTTTTTTACCTTCAGCACTTTAAATATATCATGCCTCTCTCTCTCCTGGCCTTTAAGATTTCCACTGAGAAGTCTGCTGCCAGACATATTGGAGCTAGATTGTATGTTATTTGTTTATTTTCTCCTGCTGCTTTTCGGATACTTTCTTCATTCTGGACATTTGGAAGTTTGATTATTAAATGTTTTGAGATAGTGTTAGTTGGATTAAATCTACTTGGTGTTCTATAATTTTCTTGTACTTGGATATTGATATCTTTCTCTCAGTTCAGGAAATTCTCTGTTACTGTCTATTGAATAAGCTTTCTACCCCTATCTCTCTCTCTACTTCCTCTTTAAGGTTAGTAACTCTTAAATTTGCCCATTTGAGGTTACTTTCTAGATCTTTTAAGTGTTCTTCATTCTTTTTTGTTCTTTTTTCTTTTGTATCCCCTGACCGTATTTTTAAATAGCTTGTCTTCATGCTTACTAAGTATTTCTTCTGCTTGATCAATTCTGCTGTTAAGAGACTCTGCTGCATTTCTCAGTATGTCAATTGCATTTTTCAACTCCAGAATTTCTGCTTGATTCTTTTTAATTATTTCAATCTTTTGGTCAAATTTATATGATAGGATTCTTAATTCCTTCTCTGTGTTATCTTGAATTGTTTTAGTTTCCTCAAAACAGCTAATTTGAATACTCTCTGAAAGGTTATAAATCTGTGCTTCTCCAGGATTAATTAGTCTATGTTGCCTTATTTCGTTCATTTGGTGAGGTTATGCTTTACTGTATGGTCTTGATGCTTGTGGATGTTCATTGGTGTCTGGGTATTGAAGAGTTGGGTAGTTATTGTGGTCTTTGCATTCTGGACTTTTTTGTATCCACCCATTTTGGGAAAAGTTTCCAGGTAGTTGAATGGACTTGGGTGTTGTGATCTAAGTTTTTGGTCACCGCGGTTGTATCTGCATTAAATGCAGGCACCCCAAACTCAGGAATGCTGTGGCTCTTGGTGGTCTTGAATAAGATCCAGAAGAACTCTCTGGATTACAAGGCAGACACTCTTGTTCTCTTCCCTAAATTCCTCCTAAACAAACAGAGTCTCTCTCTCTCTCTCTCTCTCTCTCTCTCTGTGTGTGTGTGTGTGTGTGTGTGTGTGTGTGTGTGCTGGGCTGCCTGGAACTGTGGCAGGGGTGACACAAGTGTCCCTGTGGCCGCCAGTCTTGGGACTGTGCTGGGTCAGACTTGAAGCCAACATAGTAGTGGGTTTGGCTCAAGACCCACGATAACCGCAGCCTGGCTATCTATGTTCACTCAAGGCCCTAAGGCTCTATAATCAGTAAGTGATGAAACCAGACAGACTTGTGTCCTTCCATTTAGGACAGCGAGTTTTCCCTTGTCCCAGGTGGATCCAGGATGCCGTCAGAGAGCCACAGCCTAGAGTCAGAAACTTTAGGAATCTATCTAGTGCTCTATTCTACTGTGGCTGAGTTGGCACCCAAGCAACAAGACAAAGTCCTTCCCACTCTTACCTCTCCTTTCCACAAGTAGAGGAGTTTCTCCCCATGGCCTTCACCAACTCAAGCCCATGGTTAAGTACTGCCTGGCTACCACTGATGTTTATTGAAGGCCCAAGGGCTCCTCAGTCAGATTGTGGTGAATGCTGCCAGACCTGAGACTCCCCTTCAGGGTAATGGGCTCTCCTCTGGCCAAGGGCAAGTCCAGAAATGTTGTCCGAGAGCCAAAGCCTGTAATCAGGGACACCAAGAACCTGTTTGGTGCTCTGCCCTACTGTGGCCAAGCTGGTACCTAAGCTGCAGGACAAAACCTCCTTATTCTTCCCTTCTCCTTTTGTCAAGCAAAAGGAGTACCTCCCCATAGCTACCATAGCTGGGAATGTGCTGGGTCATACCTGAAGTGTCACCCAAGGCCCATGGCGAGTACTTCGTGGGTACTGTGCTGATTATGCAGGGCCCAAGGGCTCTTTAATCTGCAGGTGATGAATCCTTCCAGGACTGGGTCTTTCCCTTTAAAACAACGGGTTCCCTTCTGGCCCAGGATGTGTCTAGAACCGTCCAGAAGCTAGGTCCTGGAATGGCAGCCTCAGTACTCTGATGCCCTATTCTACTGTGGCTGAGTTGATATCCAGGTTCCAAGACAAAGTCCCCTTTACTTTTCCCTATCCTCTCCTCAAGCAAAAGAAAGGAGTCTTTCCTAGAGCTGCACTGCTTAGGGTCAGGGGAGGGGTAGCACAAGCACTCCTTTGGCGGCCCCAGCTGGCATCTCACTATGTTGCGTGCCCCACTAGTCCATTGGTTCTGAGCCCAGCACAGCCCTAGGACTTACCAGGAGTTGCAGTCCTTGCAGCCTAGACTGTCTTTCAAGTTTATATAGGACCTCAAAGTACTTTAGCTCACAGAGGCAAGGCTTGATAGAACTCAGATTCTGACCACTGGGAATAGGGGATTCTCCTCTGGCTAGGGCTGGTGTAGATGTTTCCTTCATGGGCACTGGCTGACTTCTGCCTGTGTTACTTTCTGCTGTGACATGACAGCACAGAGTTCTAATGCAAATCCCCACAATAATTGTGCTCTCCCTCCCCCAAGAACACAGAATCTCTCTCCATGCTGCATTGCCACTGCTGTGGGGATGGGGGAGGGATGGCATCAGTGATTTAAGATTGTCTTTCCTACGCTCTTCAGTGCCTCTTTCAGTGGTGTGAATTTAAAACCTGGATTTTTGGTTCTTATGACGGTACATTTTTGTGTGGATAGTTGTACAGTTTGGTGCTCCTGCAGAGAGGACGATTGGTGGAGGCTCTATTTGGCCATCTTGCCATCAAGGATTCTTCTCTAAGATTCATGAGACTTAAAAGCAACGTTTCACAAATGGTCTCATTGGGTCTCTGCTCAAATTTGCCTTGATAACTGTGTAAAATATCACCACCACTGGTTCTTCCTAACACTCTTACCAAGTTTTATTTTTCTCTATAGCACTTAAGACCTGGTGTAGCATATATTTAACTGTATTTTTATTCATTATCTGCTTCTCCTTATTAGAATGTAAACTCCATGAGAGCATGCACTATGGCAGTTTTCTTCACTTCTCTATCCTCTCAGTGCCTAGCAGAGTGGACAATCATTATTTTTAAAAATTATTTGTTGAATCAATAAATATAATAGGCAACCAATAAATGTCATTTTCATTCTCTTCCCCTTCTTTTATGTTAGATGAGAAGTTTTATTATCTTTAAATTATTTGAAATAGCCTTATCAAGAGAAAATTCAGTCGTTGTCTATGAACACTTAAATAAACTGGTCAGTTAACTGAAATAACTAATAAGTTATATGAAACAACTGTTCAATTCATAAAATTGAATTTCATATCTTCATCCCTTTGTTCATGGTTTTTATGAATTGTACCCAAACGATTTTGATCATTGCTATGGACCAATAACTGCTGGGTGGTTCCAATTCTCCCTTTCTAAATGCGGGTTTTTGTGGCAAATATCCTGTTTCTTCTCTATAGTTGTACATCGGGTGGGTGAATGAGAGGGCAGATAACTTGTCTGTTAGTTTATAGGTGACCACAACACAATGAATTATATCTGAATGTGATAAAAGGGTGTAGCATCAGATATCTTGAACTTTGAGATGAACACAGTAACCTAGATAGGACTATGGGTCCTCTCTCTTGGGAAGAAGTGAAATGTGTTCTATGCGTAGAAAGAAGAATGAGCATTGTTATTTGGGTAGTCAATAAGGCAGAGTGTCTCAGAAGTTACAATTTGTTTTCTGATCTAGTACCTACTTTTTTCATAATAACAAACTTTTCAGCTGTGGTAAATATTACATTCTGAACTGTCCTTAAAGCTAGATGTAGCTATGGGTCACAGTTATATGCAATGCAACATAAGCAGAAATATCCTATAGCAGCTTCCAGGAGTCTTCCTCCATTAACAACTTTCCCTTCTCTATTTCAAATCTTCCTCTATCCTTCTGCTTGGAATACAGATGCCACAATCTTGCAACATAAAATCAAGGAAGACATAGTCGATATGACATAATGATAGATTAGAAGGAACTTGGGTCTCAAATGCATATCATGGACCAGAGGTGGCCAATTCTGCACTGCTTATAACTGAAACATTTATATGAAAGATAAATAAACTTCTATTTCCATAAAGCCACAGCCATTTTAGGTTTTATGTTCCTCACAACTGAACCTAATGCTAACTGATAGATATTATAAATATCTGGTATGGCAACTGTATTAGTTTGCTAGGGCTGCCATAAGCAAAACACTACAGACCAGTTGTCTTAAAGAGAAATTTGTTTTCTCACAGTTATAGAGGCTGGAAGTTCAAGATCAAGGTGTCAGCAGGTTTGGTTTCTTCTGAAGCCTCTTTCCTTGGCCTTGGTCATCTTCTCAGTGTATCCTCACATGGTCTTTTCTCTATGCCTATGCATCCCTGGTGTGTCTTTGTGTGCCCAAATTTCTTCTACTTCTAAGGATGCCAGTCAGATTGGGTTAGGGCCCACTTTAACAGCTTCATTTTAATTTAATCACCTTTTAAAAGCCCAATCTCCAAATATGTTCACATTCTGAGGTACTGAATGTTAGGATTTCACCATGTGAATTTTGAGAGGACACAATTCAGCCCATAACAGTAACTGACTTGTGTGCAAGATGATGATTTCTGTGAAGGCAGGAGTTGCATTTTCTGCACTCATATTGGCAAGTGGTTAGCACACAGCCAGGCAGAGAATAGGTACTTGCTGGATATCAACTGCTTTTGAGAATTGAATCAATTTTCCTAAATGTTTAGACTGAAATGACTGGCCAGTTTAACTAAATGGCCACATTCAGTGCAAAGACACAGGCTTAAAATTCCATTTCTAAAACAATAGATTTAGATACTTCAGAATATCTGAACCAACATAAAATAATGGAAGGCAACATTGAAAGAAGCCAAACCCTAGGGAATTGATAATTAAGCATTTGCAGAAACTTAAAATATAGATTGTATTTACTAAAGAGAATATAATGGGATTCAATATAAAGTACTGCTATCATGGTGGAATCAGATGTTGAGTATATCTCAGCTGAGCTTCCTATGAAGCCATCCCTCTCTGCTTCAATCATCCCACATAACCTATTCCAGAAGCCATGTGCATTGTAGCCACAGTAAGTGGTGTGTTGGAGCTGCCTACGACTAGGCCACAAGAGCTGACTGTTATATTTTCAAGTATTTTTCAAGCTAACAGTTAAACCACTGGTAGCTGAAAATAAGCCATGGTGGGAATGTTTCTACCATGGAAACTGGCAAATGTTACAAATCAGGGTTTGTTGTCAGGGAGGCAGTTTTTAAACATTTATCAGCACATCATTGGCCATAGTCCAGATGAGCTCATTCAATGCAAAGCTTCTTCACATAGCAAACAGTTGTAGAGCAAACCCATTGAACGAGACAGATAAATAGAAATGGTGAGAAGAGTGGTGATTCAGGAGAAGGCTTCTCCCAGTCTCAGCCTTCACTCCCAAAAAGTTTATGGCAAGCTGTCTTAGCTCAGCAAAGGGTACTTAAGTTTACTTTTATCGAATCTCATTAAACTATTTTCAAACTCTCCTCCCTCAAATCTCTATCACCACATGTTCTAAGAAAATGATCCTGTTATTCTGCAAATTTACCTGGTCTATTTTCTTTGACTCTAAGAGTGGAAATATATATCATTTATTATCATTACTATTGACCTTATAGTATTATCTGTCCAACACTTACTGTTGAACAAGATGAAGTATATTCTTTTGTACTTTCTCATTAAGCAGTTCTATAACATGTTTATACTTTCAAAGTGTCACCAAACCACTATTTTGATTATTTTTAGAACAGTTATAGGAATTGAGGAGTAAGGAAGTGGCATTACACTGTTACAAAACACCAAACTCCAGAGAGTTCAGATGTTTTCTTTAACTCAGGCACTAATCTGGGAGCTTATAGTGGATCACAGAATCTCTAAATCAATCTTTGTAGCATATTAGTATCAGTGCCCCCTCTTTACTTCCTATGTGCCTCTCTGATGCTGGCTCCTGTAATGCAAGTTCTTGTTCTTACCTCCCTCTCACCCCCCAATAGGCTTTGAAAGGATCAAAGTTTATTATTACCCATAACAACTGCACCCATTTCTACGTATTAGGCACCATTCAAGGTAATGTCACAGATAACTTTCAGTGACCCCAAATAGGTAGGCACAATTATGCCTACTTTTCAGATGAGGAAACCAAGGCCTAGACACGTTTACTGAAGTAAGTGGTAAAGCCAAAAAAACAATAATTTAAAAGAATTTTAAAAGTGGCTGAATTTAAATTTCATGGTTAATATAAAATGCAGTTGTCTGTCCATGAACTCACATATATGTTATCTCATTTAATATTCACTGTAGAATATGAGGCTATTACTACCCTCTTTTTAGGGTTGTGGAATCAAGATCTAAGAAATTTCAGTCATTTGTTTGGGGTCATACAACCAGTAAGTAACAGAGTTCAGATTCAAACCAAGATCTCCTGATTCCCCAACCAGGGTCCTTCTCACTCTAACACTAACACAGAGACCTGGTACATTACCAGCTTGTTACCTGCTGTTTTTCTTTCTGCTATACAGACTGCTTAATGACTACATTTTTTTTCTCTCTTTCTCTCTTTTTTTTACTTCACCCTTTCTTGTTCCTATCCAGTATTAGGTATCATCTTTGCATCATTTGTGTTGGAGGCATTGATTTACTGGTCATGTATGATACTTGGCTTCTCTGACTATTACATGTTAATAAAACAAATAGAAAAAATGGGATACATATGTTTCACAGACTCAGTGGAACAGTGACATAGTACATTAAGAATTAAAAGAACTTTTGTTCATTTTATTGAAATTTATTAGGCTCCAACTATGTACCAAGCAATGTTTTGAGTACAAGAATACAATAGTGAACATGTCTGGCACAAGCCCTGCCTCATAAAGCTTACATTCTGGTGGAAGTGAGAGGGAGGACAAATAAAGTACATAGAAAATGAATAAAGTTATTTAAAATTGTGATAAGTGCCTTGAAATAAGCAAACAAGGATAAAATATAAAGAATGGCAGAAAGGAATGGGACCTACTTAATATTGATCAGTAAAGAACTCTCTAACAATGATTTAAGCACATCCTACTGTTAAGAAACATGTATGTGAGTTGTCCACATACATATGTCATGAGGAAGAATGATATTTTATTCAGAAGCTTGAAGTCTTAAACATTGGAAACCATGCTTAACAGAAAATAAAAAAAATTACTTTTATCAAGATGTGATACATAAAATAATATTTAATAAGAATATGTATATGAAATACATATGCGGTACATATATATGTACACATATATGGTTTTTCTCTTCTAAATAGACAATAGTTAAACCTGCAGTAAGAGTAATTAAGCCATATCTTAGAAACATCAAGATACTATACATTTAGGAAAAACAATAATACAATTAGAGCGTGGTAGGCTTTTTGTGATACTCATTCATAAACTGTGATTTTCAATTAATTTCAACAATGTCCAAATTAATTCATTTTTCTTTAACTATTACCCAGGAGATGTTATTCAAATATAAGAAAACAGAAAGATGTTGCTTATCAAATCCAAACAAATTTGAGTTGATTTTTTAAATGTTAAAACGTTATTTTGTTTCTATAATTTTTTACCAAAAGAAATTGGGAAAGACTGTAATTATTTCTACTCCTAAAAAAATCCCCAAATCTGAAGACAGTCATTTTCTAGTTTGTTTTTTAGAAGTCAAAATTGGGCTATGGATAGCTCAGAGTCATCTTTTTTTTCTCTTACAATGAAATGTAGTGGTGGCATTTATTATTAGAAATGTTTTATTCGACATGGAATCAACTCAGGTGTCCATCAATGGTAGACTGGATAAACAAAACATTGTATATATATACCATGGAATAGTACATAACAATAAAACGAATGAAATCATGTCCTTTGCAGCAACATAGATGGAGCTGGAGACCATCATCCTAAGCAAATTAACGCAGGAACAGAAAAACAAATACCTCATGTTCTCAATTATGGTGGGAGCTAAGCTTTGAGCATGTATGGATATACATAAATATGGAAACAATAGACACTGTGGACTACTAGAAGGTGGGGGGAGGGGTAGGCTAAAAAAAGCTACCTATTGTGTTCTATGCTTACTACCAGAGTTAGAGGATCCATACTCCAAACCCAGCATCACAAAATATTCCCATGTACTCCCGTATCTAAGATAAAAATTGGAAAAAAAAGAGAAATATCTTATTGGAATCAGGCCTCAGTGGCTAGTTCAAGTTAACTA
The DNA here is from genome assembly GCF_028885625.2 of Pongo pygmaeus. Taxonomy (NCBI): domain Eukaryota; kingdom Metazoa; phylum Chordata; class Mammalia; order Primates; family Hominidae; genus Pongo; species Pongo pygmaeus. The sequence goes on from NC_072396.2 coordinate 104,006,900, forward strand.
GAAGACAGAGATTAGCATGGCTGCTGCCACTTTTTATTCTTTACCCATTCTGGTTGTTTTTCAGAGATATTTAAAAAAAAAAGTTGGGCTGACTGTGAAGCTGTCCCTTCTTGGGATGGGAGGCTAGGTTTGTCCTTCTCTAATATTTCAAGGCTGCTGTGCCATACACATAAAAGCAGGAACAGAATGATAATTGAACAATTAATAATACCCATGATAAAACAATGTCCTTAAAATAAAACGCATAATTAAAACAACTGAACCACAAAAAAGTGCAACTATATACAGAAAATGTGCATGTACATGCTAAACAGGAGCGGAACAATCCCATAAACACCACTACTAACAAAAAATAATAAACATGCCAGATAAAAGAATAGATACACTCCAGGTACCTTAGGCCCATAAATGCAATTTGAGGTCATTTTGTAATATAGGAGGAAGAGGTCAATTCCCTTTGGGAATTTCTTAGCCAAGGAATTCTCTATTGGTGTGTTGGTACTAATATATGTCTGCTGTGCTGTCTTTCATTATTCTTATACCTAGCTCATACTTTTGATGATTATAAGGCTAAATTTGGCAGCTTAATACTCAAGGTAGAATAATAAGGGAAGAGAACATGGCATTTGTTCTATTACCAATAAAGTGATCTTACTTATAAAGACCACTTATTGAAGGCCCAAAAATGTTAAAGAATAAAGAGAGAAGCAGTTGCCAGAGGCCCTCAAAATTCTGACAAGTGACCCAGAATCAAGTATACTTGCCCAGACTGCTATCTGGAAAGTTCACCTCAGGCACTTTTGTAATCTCATGGGATCTCCATGAAGCCATTAGGCAACTTCAAAATATCAGCTCCCCAGTTCATATTTCCCCAGTAAGGGCAGGAAATGTAAGGGTGCCTGTCAGGAACTTCCTGACTTAGCTGAAGTTCGGTATATTTCCTAGAAATTAAGAGACAAGGTAGTGAATAAACTAAGTAAACTATTTAAACCTCGTGTTACTGTCTTTTATTTTATTTTATTTTATTTTATTTTGAGACAGGTTCTCACTCTGTTGCCCAAGCTGTTACCAGTACACAAGGAAATAAGTATAACCACTGAGTTTAGAAACTTCTATAGCCACATGGACATAATCACAGTGTCTAAGAAACTGCCTTTGTCAATGAACTCAGATGTTGTTGAACTCACGTGATGGTTCACATTTGATGAAAGCTGTGTCATAGATATATGTGTGGTAGAACCACATTACAACATTAAATACTTTAAGATTAGTTCATGAACTAAACCCAAATGTTTAAATAAAATCTAAAACTCTAAAATCCATTTCCTTCAACAAAAGATAATTTTACTATAACTTTACAGAGAAATTTTTAGAAATGATTATCAGCGAATACTTGAAGATGAATTTTGAAACTATAGCATCATTTATTTTATTTTGAATAAAAGTTAAAAATAATAACTTGAGCTTGCGGAAATGCTTGGAAATGTCTTTTATTCCTGTCAACATATTTATGAAGCGCATTTCTCTCCTCTAAATGTTATTAAAACAAAACATAGGAGAGTTATATGTACATTACTTCTTGTGAGTAGCATTGTCATCAATCCAGCCTAGATTATGTAAATTCATTAGCTAGAAGCAGGCTCATTTGTCACATTGAAAACTTTAAATTGTGATATACACAGTGTCTTTTAGAATGTTCATATAGGCATCTAGTATGAGGAATCACCATTTCACTCATGTGATCGTTAATTGCCTATACTTACACTTTCAATGACTAATTTAGGGTTTTGGTAAGTAACTAATTTTTTTCCTATGATGTTTGTTCTCATTATATTTATTAAAATGTAATTTTGGGTCTGTTTAATCTAATAAAAGTGTAGGCTTTTATTTCATCTTACCCCAACCAAACTATGCCACCCTATGAGGGTTTCCTTTGGGTGAATGCATTCCTCATCCTACTTAAGCTCCTCCACGGAGATGCCCTCTTCATCCTGTTCATGCTGTAACATCCCATACAGCCCTGCTATGCATATGCCCTCTTTACCCATCTAGGCTCTCACACCTCTGTACCACCACAGCTCCCTATCCAACCAGGCTCAGACATTTATATTTCTGTGCCCTACTTAGTGGACTCAAGACTGAAATCTTCAGGAAGAAAGGAAGGAAAGAACATGAAATGGAAGAAATGCAAGGGATGGGTAGAGGAAGGGAAAGGAAAATAAAAAGGAAAGTTATGATTTTTTATTTTAAAGAATCAGAACAGAATGACAGAATTCTTTTTGAACTTTCATAAGCACATATGCTTCCATCACCGCTTTCTTGCACATTACACCAATAATGCTTTGTCATGGGAAGATATTTTCTAGGTGGAAAGACAGTCCTATCTGAAAGCTCCTTCACTTTTTCAATCCTCTAATCACTATACCCTATCACAATGCCACACATGAACACATCTCCAAAAACCTGCTCACAGCTGCAACATGGTGAATGGGTGATTGCTTGTCTCCAAGTCCCTCCTTGGAGAATGGAAAATGTTAAAGAGATAAAGTTTTTTTTTTTTATTATACTTTAAGTTTTAGGGTACATGTGCACAATGTGCAGGTTAGTTACATATATATACATGTGCCATGCTGGTGTGCTGCACCCATTAACTCGTCATTTAGCATTAGGTATATCTCCTAATGCTATCCCTCCCACCTCCCCCCACCCCACAACAGTCCCCAGAGTGTGATGTTCCCCTTCCTGTGTCCATGTGTTCTCATTGTTCAATTCCCACCTATGAGTGAGAACATGCGGTGTTTGGTTTTTTGTCCTTGTGATAGTTTACTGAGAATGATGATTTCCAATTTCATCCATGTCCCTACAAAGGACATGAACTCATCATTTTTTATGGCTGCATAGTATTCCATGGTGTATATGTGCCACATTTTCTTAATCCAGTCTATCATTGTTGGACATTTGGGTTGGTTCCAAGTCTTTGCTATTGCGAAGAGTGCCGCAATAAACATACGTGTGCATGTGTCTTTATAGCAGCATGCTTTATAGTCCTTTGGGTATATACCCAGTAATGGGATGGCTGGGTCAAATGGTATTTCTAGTTCTAGATCCCTGAGGAATCGCCACACTGACTTCCACAATGGTTGAACTAGTTTACAGTCCCACCAACAGTGTAAAAGTGTTCCTATTTCTCCACATCCTCTCCAGCACCTGTTGTTTCCTGACTTTTTAATGATCGCCATTCTAACTGGTGTCAGATGGTATTTCATTGTGGTTTTGATTTGCATTTCTCTGATGACCAGTGATGATGAGCATTTTTTCATGTGTCTTTCAGCTGCATAAATGTCTTCTTTTGAGAAGTGTCTGTTCATGTCCTTCGCCCACTTTTTGATGGGGTTGTTTTTTTCTTGTAAATTTGTTGGAGTTCATTGTAGATTCTGGATATTAGCCCTTTGTCAGACGAGTAGGTTGCGAAAATTTTCTCCCATTTTGTAGGTTGCCTGTTCACTCTGATGGTAGTTTCTTTTGCTGTGCAGAAGCTCCTGAGTTTAATTAGATCCCATTTGTCAATTTTGGCTTTTGTTGCCATTGCTTTTGGTGTTTTAGACATGAAGTCCTTGCCCATGCCTATGTCCTGAATGGTAATGCCTAGGTTTTCTTCTAGGGTTTTTATGGTTTTAGGTCTAACGTTTAAGTCTTTAATCCATCTTGAATTAATTTTTGTGTAAGGTGTAAGGAAGGGATCCAGTTTCAGCTTAAAGAGATAAAGTTATAAAAATAGGCATAGGCCGGGCATGGTGGCTCACGCCTGTAATCCCAGTGCTTTGGGAGGCCAAGGCGGGCAGATCATGAGGTCAGGAGATCGAGACCATCTTGGCCAAAATGATGAAACCCTCATCTCTACTAAAAATACAAAAATTAGCTGGGGGTGGTGGTGCATGCCTATAATCCCAGCTACTCGGGAGGCTGAGGCAGGAGAATCACTTGAACCAGGGAGTCGGAGGTTGCAGTGAGCCGAGATTGCGCCACTGCACTCCAGCCCAATGACAGAGCGAGACTCCGTCTCAATAATAAAATAAAGTAAAATAAAAACAAAATTAAAAAATAGGCATTATACAAATATCAGAATGTATTCTTTTCTGTACTTCAAAGATGTTTAAAAGCTTTTGAAAAGAAATAAGTTTCATTCTCACAGACTTCAAATCCATTGATGGCAGTCTACTGCAGAATGATGCATATCTATATATCAGGTTTGACAAGAATTTGCTCTTTATTCAATTAAATAGAAATAGTCAAATGTGAGGGATGGATACTGTGCAATCATCGGTCAGTTCAAGAATAGGATATATTTCAAACATAATCATCTTTACCCAAGCCTACCATCTCTATAATTTTATAAAAAATTTTGCCCTTTGTCTTTTCTGCTCAAATTTTCTGATCACTATCCTGTCTACTACCTCCAAGGCAAACCTCTTTTCACAATCCCAGACCTCTCACACTAACTGGTGTAACCTATGAATATAAGGACCTTCCATTCTGGAGTGAGCCACAATTGTAGGTGGAGGTCTGGAAACCTGGACCCAATCCTGGTTCTGCCACTTGTTAGTTGTGGTTACTTTAGCAACCATAATTTCTCTGTCTTTACATAAGGAGCAAGATAGAAGCAACCATTACGACTCTCTGAGGTCTCTCTCCAGTTTTAAAGCTTTTGAAAGTACAATAAAGTGACCACAATGAAAAAGAAAGATCACTGGCTCAGAAATCACCCTTTGAAAACATATATCTGATCATGTTTCCTGACCCTGAATACATCCCTCTCTCTTACTCCTCATATCCAATTCATCCCTAAGACATAACAGTTTTACTTCCTAAATTTCTTTCAAATATGTGCACTTCTCTCCTCTAGCCTGCTCTTGACTATCATCATTTTTTGTCCAGACAAATACAACTTCTTTCTCAGTAATGTACATGAATCTACCAATATCCCATATTTTCTCAATACTACAGCCAGGGGAATCTTTGTGAAAAGCAAATGTAATCATGTTACCTCACTCCATCTATGCTTATACTCTCCATTGGATTTCCATTGTAAATAGGATACAGACTCATTAATGTAACCAGTCTAAGCTCTTTATGGTTCAGCCTAGAACTACCTCTCCATCTTACTCTAAGACCACCTTCTCTCTATGAAGGTGTCCTCTACCCCCACTTTTAATGCCAACTCAACCTATGAATTCAACTTGAGCATCACTAGCTAAGGGAAGCCTTCCTTAATCACCTAGAATTAGTCAGATTTCCATATTATAAAATCTCATTGACCATTTGCCTCTCCTTTATAGCACTGCCACATCAGTAATTTCACAACTATTTGTTAGGTTAGTTGATAAATATATGTCTTCCACACTAGTCAGTGAGCTTGAAGAGAACAGGTAACTTGTTTTAGTTTCTCACTACTGCATCCCCAGCATCTAACATTACATTTGGCACATAATGAGTTCTTGAGTCAGGTGGCCTAGGTTAGTCTTAGCTAGTATGTATTTTTGCTATGTGATCCTTGACTTTTCAAGGAATATAATCTCTCTATGCTTCAATATTCTCACCTGTAATAGAAAAGTAATAGTCCCTCTATCACAGGGTTGTTTTTAACAGGCAAATAGCATGTGGTGATAGACAAGATGCAATTATTCATTTTTGAAATTTCAATATGTAGCTTAGTTCCAGGCATGCATGTGATGTGAATAAATAAAACTCATAAAGCTAGTACTAGTAAAAAAAACTAGGTATATATTGGTATAACACTGTATATGTTATAGTTACAGTAATACTTCCAAAAAGGTGTAGATGGAAAACATACTAACTTCGTATCTCTGATTAAATACATTATTAATTTACTAAGAGTTTGTGGCTATACCTTCTAATGGAAAGAAATTAGCCTCTGTCAATGACCCTAAAACCATTTTCCTGTAGCCAATACAACTCCCACAGCCTTCTTCTCTCTTGTTCTTGTTAAATAATGGTCACTTTCTAGTAAGAACTTTTAGGGTTGATGAATTAGCCCTGAGAACTGATATTTTCAGAGATGAGGTACACAACTAGGAATGACCACTGATTAGCTCCTGTCGTGGGAAAAGTAACAGACACGTAGACTATGTTGTTAAGGAGCCAGAGTAAGACCAAGAGATAAGAGATTTTAAGTTTAAAACTTCCACATTTTCCTTTTACAAGAGATTTAGCTTCTACCCCAAAAAGATATTGACTGTAATTAAGGTTTAAACCCAGAAGCAATTGTGTCAGGAAGAAAGGAGAATGAGGGTATTTGCTGACCACTAGATTCTTGGTGTCTAACACAAAGCCAGCATACAATGGCCCTCAGTCGCACTTATTGTAGCAATAAATGACATGAATAAATGAAAAAAATACATGAATTAATGAAACAACATTTGCAAATGAAACTAGAAGCACTGAACAAATGCATTACTAGTTGTCAGCAACAACCTATTCCAACCCAGAGGGTAATTTAGGCTTTCAGCCTTCACTTAATCCTTAACAATGTGCTCAAGGCCTAAAAGTACTTTAATATCTGTTATCATCAGATTTTTCTGTGCATGAGGTCAAAAGATCCCATCAGTAATAAATGTAGGTGAAGCCAGTGAATTTTCAGTGAAAATTAGTGCCAAATTTTAGCTAGCCCTCAAACTCCATTTCAAAGTGTATTTGCATTTGCTTCTTTTTTGTCCTCCAGAGTGTCATACAACCTACCAATAAGCCACACCTATTAAACATTTCCTGACTCTGTTTTGATGACCTGACACCTGATAACTGAGGTAGAATGTAAATCTGAAGAATTTTCATAGGACCTTTAACTTGTTTTGATGAATCCAGAAAAGAAGGATTTGAAAAATACACACTTGATCAGTGTGGTTGAAGAGAAGGTCACAAATTTCCTTTGACCCTCATGGGGCTGATTATAATATAACCATTATTGCTCAATATTTTCTCCATTAAACAAAAAATAAAGTTTCAAAGTGTTTTTAAGTGGGCTGCCATATATTATAGTGTATGCTGCCCTCAGATATAATACAAGTAATTTGTATGTATACACACATATTTGATATATAGATGCATGTGTATATTTACATGTTATACATAACCATATATATCCTGTAAGTGTATGGTTAGGGCCATTCTTTTACTTGGAAAGTAATAGAAGGAAAGGTAATATTAACTAAACAATAAATATACTTAATGTGTTTTTTGATTTTTTGGTGGGGCTTGTTTATTTGCTTAAAACTCTTGACTAGCCTCCCTTAGAAAAAATGTCTGGTTAAATATGCAGTTTAGTTCTTCACACAGAGGCATGAAGGTCTGATGTACTTTGAAATTAAAGTAATGAAAAGGGGGAAAATATTTGTCAAACAGGAGAATGACCAAACACAACTACACAGTCTGAGTTTCAAACAGTTTCTCCTTTAAGAGTCACAAAGCTGTTAAGAGCAGAGAAAGAAAGACAATCTATGTTTTTTTTTCATACTGCATCATGAAGGGCAACATTCAGCTCTGTCTTTAATGCCAAGCAGTCAAACTATAAAAAGGAGCATTATTTTAGAGTCCTTGAAATGACTTACAAAAAGCCTTTCAAAAGATTTAGATGCTAGTGGTGCTATGCAAACGTCTCACTTGAAATTGAAATTCTTAAAAATAAATGTTTATTTTGCTTTCCATTAAGAGAAAAAAATGCAATGCCTCCTCACATAACCAGAGAGCTATTTAACACCTGCTGAATGGCTAAATGGTTCAGCTGTCTTTCTCTTATCTTAGACTGTAAAAATGATATTAATATCATTTACAATGGAAATATCTTGTGCTCCATTTCCTTATTGATAGTATTCTTAATTTTTGTCCTCCTTCTATTGCCTTCTTCAGTCCATCAACCACAAACCTAAGGATCTATGCACATCTACTCTATATATTATATATCTAGGAACTGATCTAGCCTAGTATGTTACATATACTTTATAATATATGTTTCTGCCCATAACACCTCTTCATACAGAATATCTCAAAATGCTAGATAAAATATCTTTAGATATCCATTTTAAAGCATGGCAGTGCTGGTAAAATAAGAGCATCGGTGGAGCTAGAAATGACAAGGAAATGTAATAACTGAGGATCGCAGAAATGAGCCTCTGACAATCATGTATGTACCACCACATTCCCGCCACTGGTTTACAGCTGTTTGGCAAGCAACAGACACATGAGCCAAACTGAGATGATCAAATTTTCTCCTCTGGAGATTTATATACATGATTCAGAAATGGCAAGTCAATCTTTATAATGTAGTTCTAAATTCGAGAGTAGTAGGGCAACCATATTTTGCCATATGGGCATGGAAACAAAGAAAACTGTCTTCAGTATAGGACAAAAGTGAAGCAGAGAACGAAAAACAAGCAATCAACAGTATTCCCTGGGTTTATGGCAGCTTTCTATTTTCTTATTTTAGTCGATTTTTGAGACCCAGATGCTTTTCTGTAGCCTGTATTAGTTGGCTGGGGCTGTCATAACAATCTACTACGACTGGGTGGCCCAAACAACAGGAACTTATTTTTTCACATTTCTAGAGAATAGAAGTTTGAGATCAAGGTGTCATAAAGGTTGGTTTTTTCTGAGAACTCTGTCCGAGGCTTGTATATGTCCATCTTTTCCCTGTGCCTTCATGCGGTCTCCCCTCTCTGTGTGTCCCTGTTGTATTTCCTTTTCTTATGAGAACACCCATCATATTGGATTAGGGCCTGCCCTAATGAGCTCATTTAACCTTAATTACCTCTTTAATTACTTCCAAATACTGTCACGTTCTTAAGTACTGGAGGTTAGGACTTCAATATATGAATTTTAGGGGGAACACAATTCAGCCCATAACACTGTCCTTCGGTTCCTTAAGACAAGTCTGTTCTGTTACATAACCTGTATAAAGCTAAGCCACCATGTAATTCAGTCTCAACTCAGTGCTGCATACAAAGATATGCAAAAACAAAATAGAAAAAAATAATTGAAAACTATTAACATATTTACTGAAATATCTCGGGAAATGCCACAAGAGGTTCCAAAGTTGACACATTACAAAAGTTCTTTAAAATTGTCCTCATCCACTCATCTCTTCAAAACCCTAGTCATCATAACATAGTAGCTAATCCCGACCTTTACTCTAAGTCATATCTAACCCTCCCTTCTCTCATTCCTGATCTATTATTTCCTTATTCCATAATTAACTTTTTGTATTTTCCAATAAAAATTATAAAGCCGGGCTTGGATCCTCTCATTTTCACCCATCAGCAACCACACTCATTTGCCCCAATTCTATACAAGAAAGGCCTGCTAACCTAGCTCAAGTTATTTTCTATTAACTATCACAACTGAAAAAATATTGACTATTATAAAATGTTAACAAAATATTTGTTTTACTATATCCCCTCACTAACAGGCATTTCTCCTTCTTCCCTGCATCTGTTCAATCTGATATTAAGCCTATCTGTATTTCTCAAATTCTGAAGACAGGATTTTTTAAAAACCTTTCTTCTTCTAGGGTTGGAATGGCTTGGCAGCACTGTAGAGCTATGACCACAGCCATTGTCCTCTGAAGGACCAAGCCAAGACTTCTGCTGTTCTACCAGGCTAGCTCAGTATTGTGTGTACACATATTTTTTATAGTCAGATCTGCTCTAGCTGTAAATAGTATGTAAAGCCACTAGATAATTCGAAGACATTAGATGTTAGGTGCTGAAAATACTCTCTACCTCCTTCCAAAAATAAAAAATAAATTTCTCTTCTACTGACCCCAGTTTAATTCCTAAAATTTCAACTGTTTCTCCATCGATTTTAGTAACTGAAGGACACAGACAAAATGTAAATGTATGCTCTAGAAAGGGAAATGAATTAGCTTGCTTAATAAAGATAATGGCCTCAAGCGAATATGACAGTGGATTGCTAAGTTTTGATGAGTGGAGGAGGTTAGGGTAGACAAGAATGTTTTGGAGTTTGGAAGGCTACCCACGGTTATCAACGAGGTAAAGGGCTGAATGAGCGCAATGAGTACCTGGGACAGGGAATGGGGTAATCAAGGACAGAAGGGTGTTGAACGCAAATGTTGCTCACATATCTGTAACTCTCTTACAGTATAAACATCACAGCTGAAATGAACCGTTATTGTAAATGCATGAATCTTGGGCATTGAGGAAGACATGTGTCCTGCCCTTTAGGAGCTTAAATGTCAGCTCATAAATAAAACTTTCACATTGTTTTTCAGTGTGACTCAAGTCACTTGAACCTCTTTATTTTCTCTCATATCTACTCCATGTCTTCCATGTCAACCACTAACTACACTATTATTTAAATAGAGATCCCTGAAGCTACAGCATTTAGCCAGTGCTTGGCACATTATGCTTAGAAATAATACAAATTGGTGTTTCCCTGTGTGTACAAAATATGCCCTTTGAAAAATCTCATTTGCCTCATCCTGCACTATAATCCAGTTTGCTTACTTGTGTCTCAGGATGTCTGACTGCTTGGCTATTTGTTGCTTCCCTTGACATTTCCCTCTGACTTCGTATATTGCTTTTTAGAACTCAAAATTTGGTTTGCTTCCCTCCAAGGAGATTTCCCGAATTTGTATATATGATAAACACTGCACTATGCTGGATTGGAGAAATAGAGTCTTGGGGAACTTTCAGAGATCCGTTGCAACCAATTAGCATGACTTATTTATTTTCCATATATTTTCATTTTCTGTGATGTCTTTCATCCAAGGAGCTCAGAGAGTTTTGCAAAATATTAACTAACCCTCACAGCACTCCCAGAGGTATGAAGAGCAGAAAAGGGTTGGAAAGGAATTCCATCCATACAGTATTCAGAAGAAAAAAAAAGTCCTCTGTCCAATACATTAAAAAAAGATCAGTCTTGGGACTAGTTCGTTAAAAAAAAAAGAAAAACAGCCTTGAAAATGCAACCTGGGAGTAATGTACTCCACCAGAACCAAGAAGGAGTGTAGGCATTCAGAAGTTACAAATAAATTGCTTTGTATTTCACTCTCAGAGAAAATCGCTGGAGACAAGAACTATAGAAAATAGCTTCTCTGAGGTGATAAGGTTTTAAATGCTCAGATGTGATTGTCAGTGGCAACTTTTCCTTGGGTAGGGGAAGATAAAGAGAATGACCCTGAAGAGGAATGGGTTATGGCAATGGATCAATTTTTGCAATTGACAAGTCTCCACCATAAGGTATCTGAAGATAGTGTCAGGAATGTGGATACCTATGTGGGTTAGTGCAGAGCAGCCAAGACTGAAGGTGGTAGGTTTAGGACAAATGAAAAGGAAGAGACTGAATTTATCTATTTATAATGATGACTAAGCCAGCCCTACTTTCCCCTCAAAGACTCAGGCTCAGGGAAAGAGTAGAAGACAGTGAGGCAGAAATCTAGACTACCTCTTTCCAGCCATGCTGAAGTTTCTCCTTTTTATCCTATTTCTCTTGGGTAAACAAAAAAGACAGAGAGAAAGAAAGAGAGGTGCCTGGTTTACAATGGGAATGTTAAAAGTACAAGTAATGTATATACCACAATTATGTTATTCAGTGAGGGGTGATAATGACAATAAGTAACACTTACTGGGTGACTACAAAATCCCAAGCACTGAAAAATTTGACATGCATGATTTCATTTAGTTATTATGATAACTTTCACAAGGTAGGCACTGTTAGTATATTTAGGTAACAGATGAAGAAATGGAGATTCAGAAAGGTTAAATAACTTGTCAAGATTACTAGGTTAGCGAGCTGCAGAGCCAAGATGCTAACTCAGACCTGTCTGACTCCAAAGCCCTTACTATCAATCACTGTATCACATTGTCTCCATGTCTGAGAGACTAAAAAGGGCTCTGGTGGCCCTGACTATGTAACTGTAAGTGCATTCCAATCTGACTACAAATCTGGGGGGAAAAAAAGTGATGCTAGGGTGGTATGGGAAGTTCTGAGAGTAAGATGAAAATGAAACAAAATATATTTGGCCAAAGATTAAATGAGCATTATTTTAGCCTTCTTGGGCCATTTTGTCAAAGAAAAATTATATTAATGGTAGAAATGAGCCAAGTGAGGTGGACTATCTCTAGATACGGTGTATGAGAGTCCTCAGGCAACAAACAACTGGTTACAGAATGCAGGAGGAATTTCTTTCTCTTGATGAATTTCTTACTATATCTAAAATTACTTCTGTAGCATGGCCACGATCTATAAAACAACACAAAAGGGAAAGGAGTTCTCCAGGTTGGAGAAATTCTGGCTACAACAGTTCCATTGGCATGAGGGATATCTGTCTAAAAGCCTTTTTCATTATTTGAAAAAAAAGTAGATTGAATAGACATGTTATCTCCCTTGGTTTGTATCGCCTCTAGTTCCCTTGGAAGCAAAAAGTAAAAAGTAATGAATGAAAATGCATGAAGATTAAAAAGAAAATGGAGGCCAGGTGCAGTGGCTCACGCCTTGTAATCTTAGAACTTTGGGAGGCCAAGGCGGGTGCATCACCAGAGGTCAGGAGTTAAAGACTAGCCTGGCCAACATGGTGAAACCCCGTCTCTACTGAAAATACAAAAATTAGCCAGGCATGGTGGCAGGCACCTAGAATCCCAGCTACTCGGGAGGGTGAGGCAGGAGAATCACTTGAACACGGGGGACAGAGGTTGCACTGAGTCGAGATCATGCCACTTCACTCCAGCCTGGGTGAAAGAGTGAAACTCTGTCCAAAAAAAAAAAAAAAAAGAAAGAAAAAGAAAGAGAGAAAGAGAAAAAGGAAAGGAAAGGAAAGAAAAGAACAAAGAAAAGAAAAGAAAAGAGAAAAAAGAAAAGAAAATGGAGATTTGGACCATACATTATTCTATATGGATGATTCCTCCTGTATACTAATAATGCAACCCAGGTCATTCTACTGTCTACTGTTATTAGAGACAAAACAAAAAATTTAGACAAACATACCTAATATCCCTTGTTTTCTCTGCACTGAATAAAAACTAACAATTAAGTACATACTTACTTTTGTCTCTTGTGAGAATCTGAACGTGCTTGGAATGTTGGACCTCACGAATTTAGACATGTCAAGTGGAAAAGAACAAAACATCTTTGTTATAATGTTTAGGGGCCACAAAAAAAATATAAGCGAGTAGTTTTTTGGCATCTCTGTTTCTAGCTGGTTTTTTTTTTTTCCTACCATCCATTTACCAAACTCACTCCAAATTCTACTCTGGTATTTTACTCCTCTGCTTAAAACCTTTCCATGGCTTCATGTGGCCATAAGTTAAATCCAAACTCCCGGATATGATATACATTGTCTTACATGATATTGTTCCTATATATATATCCCTGCTCTATCTCTCAACATAACACACTTGGCACTCAAATCTCCAGCTCTACTGGACTTCTTTCAGCTCCACAAATTACTATAGTCTTTCTTAGCCTGACCTTTCAGATACACCTGCTTCTGTCCAGTAAATACTCTAGTTTAAACTCACATCATCTCTGTCCTGGATTTGTTCAATGGCCTCCCACTTGATCCTTACCTCTACTTTTTCCCACTCCAATTCATTCTCTAGTTTACAGTCACAGTCATGCCCATTCAAACTGGTTTACTGTTACCTCTCTTAAAGTATTCTCCACAAAACAGAAATTCAATTATGTCACATTCATCTTTAAATTTTGGGGGGAGCTCACCATTTCATTGAGGATAAAAATTAAAACTCCTTACCATCAAATATGGTCATCCATGACAAAGGAACCTACCTGCCTTTTCAGCCATTTATCTTCTCACCTCTTCATCTGTGTTTGAACAATATAGAAGTACCTACAGATCCCTCCAAATGTTGAGGTTTCCCCCAAATGACACCTAATTCATAGAAAAACTAGATGGTCATCCCTGAGATGTGCTTTCAGAAGCTCCAGAAAGACTCTCTGCACAAAATATTTTATTCTTTAGCTATCACCCACTCCCGTGCCCACTATTTAAGTACCCAAATATCCATCAATAGAGGTTCATTTATTTGGCTTTGTAATGTATTATGCACCTGATATGGTAAATTCAACTATTATTAATGTGCTTTAATGTACCTTCATTTATCTGATTGCTATTCTCTATGAAAACTAGCTTTAAGTAATATAATAAAAAGCAGGGGCTTTATTAATATTAATAGAATAATCTTATGTATCGGTGTAGAGTATAACAGTACATAATAAACTTTCCATCATCTCATTTAATTCTTGATTCTATGTGGTAGATATTTCATAAATGGACAAGCTGAGCTTTATGAAAGATTAAGAGAAGAAGGAATAATGGTGGGGGGGAATGTAGTAAAGAAAAACGTGATGAAAGGTTGCCAAAAGATTTCTATTTAAACATTTAGTCTAGAAGCAGTGAGGTTCTTCTTTGTTGGCTACTTCACTGGCACTCTCTCCATTGCACCAAACATTTGGATAAGTGGAACATCAATATGCTTGGAATTTTGTAAAAGAAACATCTAGCAATTGAATTTTTAAATGCTCTGGATATGCTGGTGTTCTGAAGATATGTCAATAAGGCAAAAATTTCATAGAAAAAGCAAAACTTTTTCTTGGAACCCAGTGGCTTCATGAAGGGCAACATCAGGAGTACAGATTATACCTGTGATATCAAATGTATTATTATGAGTGCACGTTATTATGTGTTCAGCAATGAAAAATTGAGGCAAGTGACAAGTTTGTGACTGGATTCATAATACAAAATGCTTCACTTATTCCCCCCAAATGAAATTGTTTCTTGATTCAACAAATGTTAATCAATGTAGACAAAATCATTGTTGAGCTATATTGAACACAAAGAGAATATGAAATAAATAGATTTTAAAAAGGATAGAGAGAAAGATAAAAGAACAGGGCTCTCAGAAAATGTACTTTTGATAAAACATTCTGCTTAAAAATATTAGACAAATAGATTATGAATGTAAACAGTTTTTTTAACTTTGGGGAAGATAAACAAGGCCAAGTTTTTATTCAGGCATGCCCAGATTAACCTTTATATATGTTTCACCACAAATGGAATTTCAAGAACTCTGAGATTTAAAAAAAAATAAGTGGTTGTACTATACTATAAAATATATTAATGTTTTGTTAAAACTGTAATTGAAACAAAGCATATAAACAAGACCCATAGATATCAACACTTAAACACACATAAAAAACAAAATTCCATAAGAATCTGTTCTAAAAGGATATCTGTTCTTGTGAAAGTTGACAGTTATGAAGAATTTAAACAAAGAAACACTAAGTTCTTTTAATTAAATGCACACATACCTAATACCAACCTTCCCACTTTCAATTTATTCCTTTAACAAATATGTATTAAGTCCTTACTACTATGAATCCATTATAATTTTAGGTGATAGGACACAAGAGCGAGAAAAATGCAGTGCCTATTTTTAAAGAACTTGCAGTTAAATAAGATAAATTGTATTACACCAATAATTGTCACAAAATGAAAAGAGAAGTAATACAGTCCAATATAGAGAGAACTAGGGAGGGGTAGATTTGTGGGAGGGCTCACAGAAGAGTGAGGCTACTAATAAGAATTGCAAAGGAAATATACTTGGAAATTTTTTTAACTCATTGCAGTGCTATGCCCAAAGCATGATGATATAAATCATTACTTCCCTGAAGAGTACGAAATTAAAAGGAGTTGCATAGAGCAAATATTTGGTGGTGGAGTTGAGGGGGAGGGTTAGAGGTTTAGATTACAGGTAATGGTAGATGAAATACTGGACTGCCACCTGATTCTCTTCTTTCATTATCTTGCAATTATCTTATTACCTGTAGCCAAGAAATAAAAAGAAAATTGACTATCTAATGACTGTCAGGCATCTTGAGTTCTAAGAGAACCAATGGACATTAAGTGAAAGACAGTGAGGAGAGCTATATTTCTGCTTAAATGTTTTTTTATAAAAATACTGTCTTAGCTTTGTCACTAAGTTTGTTTTACCCAATACTGGTAAAATCTCAAAAAGCCTTTAAAAATGAGGTATATATTCAGATTAAATTTGTGACTCCCCCCTCCCACCCAGAATAGTTTCTCTATGGGATTTTGAAGCTGACTGTTTAATCATAAGCAAGCAGGGTTGATGATAAAAAATAAAGAAGTAAAGAATCTCACAGCTAAATATAATCATTACTGTATTATTTTGATCCACCTTAAGTGATGGCGGAAAGAATTGTTGAGTATTAAAAATACTTGGAAAAAAAGAGGACCTCATAAGACCTTAGTATTGAACAATGAACAATGACATACAATAAGTGTGATTTTCATCAGGTTTTGGTCTAAGGTGAGAAGTGTTTCCTTCTGCCTCAGCCTAATCTCACAGCTCCTGGTGTGCCTAGAAACACACATGCATCCAGAGGCATTTTCCTCTATAGGATCTCCTCAATCATTTCACTTCTACCCAGAATAATATCAGAGGGATCTGAAGAGAAGGTTTATAAAGCCATCTCTGTGTCTTAGAAACTGTGTGACCTTAGACTAATTATTTAACTTTCCTGAGCCCTAGTGCTTTTGATTCTACATAGCTAATAGACTTGAATACCTTATATATTTGTGGACAGCATTAAATGAGATAACCAATATGAATGCACTTTGAAAACTCTAATATGCTATGCAGAACAAAGGGTACCAGATTATTATCATGAAGGATGTTGGCTGTAGTGTCTGAGAGGTTCAGCTGTGTCCAGCAGAGTCACACAGGGTAAGCAAGACAGAATGTGAAATACATATGGAACATATGTAAAGACACATACACAAACAAACGTATACACACACATTCATAAACACAGGTTCACCCTAAATTTATTATAATATACAGTAAATTACATTTTATCTGATGGATCATTCTTTCCTAGTAATAACTTGGAGATACATTAGCTGTTTGGGGCTGAAAAGAAATTCAGTTTGGTATACTGTGACAATAGTAATAGAACCTGGTAACCATTAGTGCTCATTTAATATATGGTAATGACAATGCACTAAATAATACCTTTAAACTTCTCCTCAGGGCTGTCAGATACCTTTTCCCTCCCTTGTCATTAATTCAACAATCACTATTCTTCTGAATCAGAGCTGAGGATTAAAAGAGCTAAGGCTTCAAGACCTCTCCCTATCTCCATTTTTAAAAATGAGCACATCGTACATGATACTATTATATGACTTTAAGGTGGGTGAGTTTTCAGATATTAATTTTCACAAGAATTTTAACCCAGTTCTGATGGAAGTTTAAAAGCCAAATAACACGTATTTTCACCACGTGCTTCAACACTATATCATTTTTGAAGCCAGAGAAGTAACTCTTACGTGGATACATTCCGGGTCACAGTACAAAGGTAAGTAGTTGTTTAACCCCAGAAAACTCTTACTTTAGTACCTTTTGTATGACATCATTTGGTGACCAGGCACTGCACAGTCATATTTAGACCTGGTCCTGAGTTGAGTTTGTTCACCTTAGCAGGGACCACTCATATGGACAATGGATATCAGCCTATTCAAATAAAAGTTGAGACTGACTACCCAGCATCAAAAACCAAGATCTAGAATTGGAAAGAGAGCCTCCTTGACTAAAAACATCTTCTCTTGAAAATTTCACCCAATATCATCTGGCCTATGCTGTATTTAGCCGGGTTGTAAGAAAAGCCACTTAAAGATATGAGGATAATGCCATTATGCCTAGAGCTGGGGAGGTATCGATGGAATCACTGAGAATTATTTCAGCAGTCAAGGAACACAGCGTGTGCTTTATTGTAGTATAATAGCATATAAAGCATCAAAGCCCAAAGAGTAGAAATTATCCTACGGTGTATACACACCCTCAGAGTCCTGCTCATAAATGGATCAGAATCAAGACTTTTAAAAACAACTTCCATATGTGGAACCTAACCTATTTGTGTCACCCATTGTGCTATAGCCTTCAGTGTTATCCAGCTAAAGTAGCAATTATTGCTGCTTTACCTGCTATTTTCCAATCACTAGAGTAGTACAAAGGGACAGAGGTGAGGTTCCCATGGGAACCATATGCTGGTATTTCTTGGCTTTCATAAAATAAAACACCATCAGAATTGCATCATCAGCACTTAGCTATTCATCCATACAAGTGTAGGTGGATACCAATGTGATATGAAAATAATAAAACTGACCCAACAGCAATTGGACATGAACTCTGTGGGGTTCTTTTAGTTGAAGAGAGGAGACAAATTGAGTTATCTCTACTCTCTCATTCAGGCTATTTAGTTACCAAGGAATCTATCTCTTTTAAAAGGAGACTGGCCAGGTTAAGAGCATAAAATAATTGGGTCCTCCAAACATTTTATTGTCTAAATCTTGCCTTGAACAAATGCAAAGCAAAACATGCAAATGAGGGTAATTCTGTATTTATGACCTAGCACTGAAAAAAACAGATGTCAATTCAAATGTAATTAGGAATAAAATTGGTAAGTTTGTGGATGATTGGTTAAAAACATAATACCAAAGAGAAATTGCTTTGTGTAACCACAATATCTAAAACAGTTAAAAATTTGCATAGTTTATGTTAACCCACAAGCCTAGGCATCTGTCTCTATCACAGATCTCCTGCTTCACTGAGCAAAATTGACTGATGGCCCTAGCTGCTGCCCCTATGTATTCATCATCATGTTTGCAAGGTGATAACTCTTCCAATGGGCTGATCCCAGCCAATGACTTAGCATGGCAAAACGACCTGTTACTGTAAGTTGTGGGACTCCTCCAGTGGGTAAGTTTAGCTCAATAACTGTTTTGAGAGCCACAGGCTACATTGGAGTTCCAGTACCAGAGCAGCTACCAAGACTGCTCTAACTGAAAATGAAGGGGAGGTCCACATGGGTATTTAAAGGAATACACCTTTTACCTGCCCTATGGTCTAATGCCTACTTGTTTGACCCATGGACGGGGGGCTTTTCACACAATAACTTGTTATATGGCTGACAGTCTTGCGGCTTTTGTCTTACCCCTGTCCAGTTTATGCCTGTCTGACCTTCTCTCTGACCCTAGGAACCTGACCTTGTGTTCTCCCCAGCATTCTAGGGAAAACCCTACTTGAGGAAGTTCCTAATTCTTCATATGGAAGGCACAAATTCAATACACTACCAAAATAGGAAAAAAAAGCTCAAAGGTTTTTTTCTTACAGATCCTGGGCAAGGAAGGTGTAATGAGTTGTCAGGACAGTCCTTTGTCCATGGGTCATGTGAGGCAGGAATGAAAAGTCAGGCAGAGAGGGTGTGGTAACTAACCACATTTTCTTTATCCATTCATCCACTGATGAACTCTTAGGTTGATTTCATATCTTGTCTGGTTGAGTAATGCTGTATTAACACGGGAGTACAGCTATCTTTTTGACATACTGATTTCATTTTCTTTGGGTATATACCCAGCAGTGGGATTGCTGGGTCATATGGTAGTTCTACTTTTAATTTTTTGAGGAATTTTCATACTGTTCTTCGTGGTGATTGCACCATTTTACATTCCCAACAAACGTGTACAAAAAGTTCCCTTTTCTCCACTTCCTTGCCAACACTTATTATCTTATGACTCTTTGATAATAGCTGTTCTAATTGAGTGAACTTATCATGCAGAAGCCCAAATTCAGGCTCATGTACCCAATGTGTAGCTGATGCCACTGAAACACCAGTGCTTGAAGATTAAAGAAGGTTTATTTGATTTGGCCAAAGCAAGAATGCGGGAGGGCAAGATATCTCAATCCTGCCTTAGCAAAAAGAAGCCGGGAGTTTTTATGCAGCAATAGAGTAAGGGAGGGGGATTTTCAGGGAATCCAGGGGAAAAGTCTATGTTCCTTCAGTCTCAGATAATAACCAGACTACTGGGTGTCAGCAGCTGATCACAATGTCTTTCAAAGCATTCATTCCTTCTGCAGGTTTCTGATCCTGACAATATCTCCTCCTGCTTGACAAAGAAACAGTACATTGGCAGTTTATTGGGCAAAAAGTGAGTGGTTAACATGTCCAAGCAAGCAAAGTCCTCATTAGAATTTTCATCATTTGTCACTAAAAATTCTGGGGTGCTGAAATCTCAAGGGGCCCAGTTACAATCTTTCACTGTGGTTTGATTTGCATTTTCCTGATTATTACTGATGTTGAGCACCTTTTTATATACCTGTTGTAGACCAGCCTTATTTCTGTACTTTGCATGTACCAAGGTTCTTCTTGCCTCAGGGACAAGTTTGGTATCCTGGCATCTAGGATGTTTGTTGAGAACTCAGATGTCAAGAGTAATATTTGCTCCTGTGGAAGTAATATGTCTTGTCTTTTCTCTGGCTG
Source organism: Pongo pygmaeus (assembly GCF_028885625.2). Lineage (NCBI taxonomy): Eukaryota > Metazoa > Chordata > Mammalia > Primates > Hominidae > Pongo > Pongo pygmaeus. The sequence goes on from NC_072396.2 coordinate 104,027,285, forward strand.
CTTTTACTTAATCCATTTGTTTTCATTTTTTTCAACAGGTATTACTAATATATGCCTATCTATAATTTTCTTTGTATTTATACTTCTTTCAATTAGCTTCTCAGATCTGTCAGGCTTTTATCAGCTTTAGACAATTTTCAGCCAAATATTGCTTTCTATCTGACTCTTCCTATCTTCCCTTTCTGAGCCTCCAGTTACATACATGTTGTAGATTTGCACTGGCAAATCCAGAATCAATTTTTGTCTCCCCAGTCTGTGAGCTCACCAAAATTATCTGTTGGCATCTCTGACTCTTAGCTATTGCCTTCAGCTTCTCACAATTTCTTGCCCTTTAAGAAAAATTGGCAAATGCCCTCGCGGGGAAAGCAGTGTACAGAGAGTTGGCCTCATGTCGGTGAGCTTTTATTCTCTCTGGGATCTTGACTTGTTAGTTCCTGGTTGACTGGGAAGCAACTTGTGCCTTCAAATAATTTTTGTTTAGGTATTTTATTTTGTTTTTATAGTTTTTCTTGGCATATATGTTGGTTGGTAAGATGTTACTCGTAGAATTCATAGCTGGAAACAGAATTATATTATTATTTTAAGTAGAAGTTTGAAATTAATTATTGCTAGCATAATGTATGAGTCTATGTGCATTTTGAGTAGGTAGCCACCTTCATGCCACCAGATTGAAGGATTCCCAAAGTTTTACTGCCTTTACATATTTTCTCTGTGTAATGATATCACTACTGTACTTGAAATCTCCCCTGTTGGAGAATTCCATTAGAAAAAGTCACTATGCCTCCAGTTTCCAACAATGTTATCTGGATGGGTTTTGCACTTTCCACAGTGTACTTCCTTAGAACATCTCCCTCAAGAAGATACACAGAAAAGATATTGGTGGTCTCAGGCTTATTCATATGGTGCCAGTGGCTAGGTAACTAAGAGTTATCTAAGAAGAAATTTGTGAAGTCTCTTGAAACCCAGGCTCAGAATTATCAAAATATCACTGCTCCTAAAATCTCTTGTAAGTCACAAAGCTAGGCCAGATTCAAGGAGCACAGAAGGGGCCTCCATCTCTTGATGGAAGAAGCCGCAAAGAATCATGGTCATTTTTGTCATTTTCCGGCAACAGGTTAGACACAAGCTAGTTCTGTGCAGTTTTTGAGAAGTATGTTAGTCTAGGCCCTTCAGAAACATATACCAAGGCAGGTTAATATGTGCAAGGATTTAATGAAGGAAATGCCTGAAGATGAAGGTGGGGGATCCAGAGAAGTCATAAAGAAGACATTGTGTGTGTTACCACATTGCAGACCTGACACCTATGAAGGAGAAAGAAAAGGAAAGAAGATTAAATAGGAAGAGGCTTACATTGAAGCAAAGTTCCTAAAAACAGTCTGAAAACCGAGCGAAAAATCATGACTTATTGCTGAAACCTCAGCCTCTTGGTCCTTTACTCTTGTTTCTTTCAGCTTGTAAATGTTGATAAATGCCTTTGTTGTCTGTCCATTTATGTTGCTCATAAAGACACCATGTTCCAACCATTTTCATAACTCCCTGTGGGTAAAGCCCTCTTGGCTGGCTCTCTGATGTTATTGGTTCTTATCATAATTGTGGCCTCCTGGCTTCTGGCAGTTAAGCCTTACCCCTTGTCTTCTGTTACTGCAGGGCCCTGTCATCCCCATGGATATTAACGAGCCCATGTCCGTGACTACCTCTCCTACTATCATTCCTGGTCTTTACAGGACACCCACCACTGAACTTCCTAGTGGTGCTGTTGCCCCTCTCAGGAGTGAATTCCTGATGACCCTGGTAAACAGTTGGTCCTCTGTGCCCTCCTGTGAAGCACTATCCTTGGTTGGGTTTTCTGGCCTCCCATAATAAAGTCATTCTGGCCTGCCCACTTCCCTGAGACTTTGTATTTCTTCCTCTAATGGATGCAGGGCACCTCCTACTACCTTCACTTAGCAAGAGCCATTACCTTCTCCAGGCTTCTGAGAACCACACTAGCAGTGAATTTGCCCTGTCCTCTGAGGTTATTGCTAGAGGGTAAAATTCTATGTCCTCACAAGTTCCACTAAATCAATAAATTCTTGTTTATCCAGTCTTATATTCTGATAACCTTGATGAAACACCTTCAAAGCCTGATCCAGGTGGACTTTTCTGATTCCTGTAAGTATATGCTAGCTAATTCTTGCAACTCCTTCTTTACATAATTTCTTTTATTCCTTATTAGGCCCAACATGTTCCCAGATAGGTTATCCTGGAATTTAACCCTGGTTATATATCTTTAGCCAGGAGAGTGGACAGGAGCAGCTCTTGGGGGACGGGGAGTGAAAAGATAAATGCTATAATCTTGCAGGAGAGAGGCCTTTGCAGCATCTCCCAGCACAGTGGTAGTACTAGCTCTTACAGAAAAAGATGGGACAGCTCTGCAAGGTCTAAGGGCTTGGGAGTCTGCAAAGAAAATGTTCTCAAGAGAATCCATCCATATGCCCCCCACTACATTTCAAGATCCTAGGTTTTCTTACTTAGGACCCTAACTTTGCCATAATAAGTTTGCCTTGGCTGAACCTTTAAATGTCTCTGAAACTCTGTGATTCTTACTATAAGATCCTGTGTCTGTTCTCAGCTGTTTGATCTTTCACTGCAGAAGATAAGGACCTCTATTAATCTACCAAAGAGTTTATGTGGTTGTAGCCCTTAGCCTTTAACTGTTTGTTAACAGCCTTCAATTTTTCATTAGCTCTTTTTAGGTCATCCATACAACTTAGCAATAAACAGCCTACTCCTTCGTTCTTGTGAGAATACTCTTCCCGTACCTGTCAAATGTCTGAGCTATTGTTTCTGCAAAGGCTTTCCTGTTTTGGTTTCTGGGACACATTTCCTCAGGTCACTACCAGTGAAATTATCATTTGGGTTGCCACTTTGTATCAGGATAGTATTCTCTGTCCACTAAGTGGTGAGTAAGCCAGTCTTCAAACCCCATATTACTGCCTACTTTCTACTGGCTACCATTAGCACCATTCATGTTAGGGTCCTCTGAGAAGAAACCAAGATGAGGTTAGATTTGCAATAGATTTATCGAGGGAAATGCTTTTGAAGGATCAAGGGGAAAAAGTTGGATAAGTCTGAGAGAGCCGTCAGATTTTGGTGTAGATCAGACACCTGTGAAGAAGAGAGGACAGTAAAGAGGACTGGGTAGGAAGATCGCAGTACAGTTCAAGCAAGAGTTTTGTCCAGGTCTATAGGTATTCTTGTAGTAAATTCTTTTAATTTTATGTTGCCTCAACATCCATTTTGAAATACTAATTTAACCTTCTCATACCAGAAGCAGGACTCAGTCATCCTTGACACAGTTTCCAGTTCCACACCTCACTTAAATGGCTCAAGCCAGTGGCGAGAGATAAGAACTTAGAGACATCCCTCCTATCGAGCAGACTGGGCTCCCTACTTTCCCACCACTTCCTTTAAAAGAATCATTCAGACATTTGTCTGTAAACTTAAAGTGACCCACATGCTATTCCGTTATTCTAGCTACCTCATTTTATTGCACTTCACTTTATTGTGCTTCTTATAAATTGAAGGTTTGTGGTAATTATGGGTTGAGCAAGTCTATCACCACCATCTTTGCAATAGCATGTATTCATTTCATGTCTCTGTATCACATTCTGGCAATTCTCATAAAATTTCAAACTTCTTCATTATTATACCTGCTATGATGATCTGTGATTGGAGATCTTTGATGTTACTATTGTAATTGTTTTGGGGTACCACGAACCATGCCTTTTTAAGACAGTAAACTTAATAGATAAATGTTGTGTGTGTTCCTACTGCTCCACTGACCAGCTTTTCCTTATCTCTCTCCCTCTTCTCAGGCTTCCCTATTCCCTGAGAAACAATTATATTGAAATTGGGCCAATTAACAACTTTACAATGACCTGTAATTGTTCAAGTGAAAGAAAGAGTTGTATGTCCCTTAGTTTAAATCAAAAACTAGAAATGATTAAGCTTGGTGAAGAAGGCATGCTGAAAGCCAAGACAGGCTGAAAATTAGGCATCTTGTGCCAAAAAGCCAGATTGTGAATGCAAAGTAAGTTTTTAAAGGAAATTAAAGTGCTACTCCAGTGAACACATGAATGATAACAAAGTGAAATAGTCTTAGTGGTGATATGGAGAACGTTTTAGTGGTCTCAATAGAAGATCAAAGCAGAAACAACATTCTCCTAAGCCAAAGCCTGGTTCAGAGCAAGGCTCTTTTTTTTCAATTTTCTGAAGGCTGAGAGAGGTGAAGAAGCTGCAGAAGAATAGTTGGAAGCTAACAGAGGTTGATTCAGGAGATTTAAGGAAATAAACTATCTCCATAATGCAAAAGTGCAAGGTGAAGCAGCAAGTGATGATGTAGAAGCTGCAGCAAGTTATGCAGAAGATCTAGCTAAGATAACCGAAGAAGGTGGCTACACGAAACAGTAGATTTTCTGTGCAGATGAAACAGCCTTCTTATGGAAGATGATGCCATCTAGGACTTTCCCAGCTAGAGAGGAGGAGTCAATGCCTAACATCAAAGTTTTAAAGGACAGGCTGACTCTCTTGTTAGTGGCTAATGCAGCTGGTAATTTTTAGTTAAAGCCAATAATCATTGACTATTTCTGAAAATCCCAGGGCCCTTAAGAGTTATGCTGAATCTATTCTGCCTGTGCTCCATAAATGGAAAAACAAAGCCTGGATGACAGCAAGTCATCAGCATGGTTTACTGAATATTTTTAAGCCCAATGTTGAGACCTACTACTCAGAAAGAAACAGATTTCTTTCAAAATATTGCTGCACATTAACAATGCACCTGGACACCCAAGAGCTGTGATGAAGAAGCACAAGGATTTAATGTTGTTTTCATGCCTACTAACCCAACATCTATTCTGCCGTCCATGAATCAAGGAGTAATTTCAACTTTCAAGTCTTATTATTCAAGAAATACATTTCATAAAGCTATTTTGCTGCCTTATAAGGCAATTTATCTGATGAATCCGAGCAAAGTAAATTGAAAGCCCTCTGGAATGGATTCACCATTCTAGATGCTATTAAGAACATTTGGCTGGGTGCAGTGGCTCACGCCTGTAATCCCAGCACTTTGGGAGGCCAAGGTGGGTGGGTCACCTGATGTCAGGAGTTTAAGACCAGCCTAGCCAACATGGTAAAATTCCATCTCTACTAAAAATACAAAAATTAGCCGGGCATGGTGGCGGGCACCTGTAATCCCAGCTACTTGGGAGGCTGAGGCAGGAGAATTGCTTGAACCTGGGAGGTGGAGGTTGCAGTGAGCCGAGGCCTGGGCAACAAGAGTGAAACTCCATCTAAAAAAAAAAAAAAAAAATGTGCTTCTTGGGAGGAAGTCAAAATATCAACATTAGCAGAAGTTTGGAAGAATTTGATTCTGACTCTCATGGATGACTTAGAGTTTCAAAACTTCAGTGGAGGAAGCACAGCAGGTGTGGTGGAAATAGCAAAAGAACTACAATTAGAAGTGGAGCCTGAAGATGGAACTCAATTGCTATAATCTCATGATAAAACTTGAATGTATGAGGAGTTGCTCCTTATGGATGAGCAAAGAAAGCGATTTATTGAAATGGAATCTACTCCTGGTAAAGATGCTGTGAACATTGCTTTAAACAACAAGAAAGGGTTTATAATATGACATAAATTTACTTGATAAAGCAGCAGCAGGATTTGAGAGAACTGACTCCAATTTTGAAAGAAGCTCTACTGTGGATAAAACACTATCAAACAGCACTGCAGCTACAGAGAAATCTTTTATGAAAGGAAGAGTCAGCTGATGTGTCAAACTTCACTGTTGCCTTATTTTAAGAAATTTCCATAGCCACCCCAGCCTTCAGCAACCACCACCCTGATCATCAGCAGCCATTAACATTGAAGCAAGATCCCCCAATACCAGCAAAAAAATAATGCCTCATTGAAGGTTCAGATGATTGTGACCATTTTTTTGCAATAAAGTATTTTCTGAAGTGTGTACTGCATTTAGACATACTGCTATAGGACATGTAATAGAGTACAGAAAACAGTGTAAACATAACTTTTACATATACTGGGAAGCCAAAAATTCATGTGACTCACTTTATTGTGATACTCACTTTATTGTGATGTTCTGGAATGGAACTCACAATATCTCTAAGGTATGCTCGGTATAAATACAATGGAATACTATTCAGCCATAAAAAGTAGGAAATCCTGTCATTTGTAACAACATGGATGAACCTAGAGAACATATGTCAAGTGAAATAAGCCAGACACAGAAAGACAAACACTGCATGAGATCTCACCTGTGTGTGAAATCTAAAATTGTCAAATTCACAGAAGCAGACAGTGGAAGGGTGGTCTTTAGGTGCTGGGCTGGGTCTCTAGTGGGGGAAATGGGGAGATACTGGTCAAAGGATACAAAGTTTCAGTTATTCAAGACGGATAAGTTCTGGAGACCTACTGTACAACATGGTGACTATAGTTGACTGTAGTTAACAATATTATATTGTATACTTGAAATTCCTAAGAGGGTTTCACCTCAAGTGTTCTTACCACAAAAAAAGAAAAAGAAAAAAAAAACTATGTGAGATGATACATATATTAAGTAGCTTGATTATGGTTATTGTTTCACAAAGTATATATAAGCATATATCGAAACATCACATTGTACACCATAAATATATGCAATTTTTATTTGTTAATTATATGTCAAGGCTGGGAAATAAAGAAACAACAAAGGAAAACCACATAGAACACATGTTCTTCAGCCTAGGCTTCTTGTCTTCAAAATCAGCTTATTATACAGTATTAAAACATCCAATATATGCTTAGATGCCAATATTTAATTACTTTGCTCTTCATTAACTACTGAACGAACATATTTCTAAAAAAAAAAAGAAATAACACTACTGTGACTGAAGAATAAGAGAGAGTGATGGGGAAAGAGAGAAGCCATGAAGCTGTAAATGTAGGAAAGAACTAGATCATGCAAATATGGGTTTGTATTGCATTTTATTTTTATTTTATTATAAGTAAGCTGTGCAGAGAATGGACGGAGGGTGTAGCAGGGAATGGCCAAATAAAAATAGGTAGGATTGTGGAGCAGAATGCCTTGCCAGAAATACAATTTCCTATCTTCCTCACTTTAAAGCACCTTAGGCTATAGTGAGAGTTTAGTCTCTATCTAAATGAAATAAGAAACCAAGAGTTTAAACAAGATGAATGATTCTTGTTATGGCCCAACAGTTCCTCTCATGTGTAATTTTCAAACCCATCCTCATTATGGTCCTCCCTCCTCTGAATACTTCTTGGTTGACCTATATTCCACATAAAATGTGATACCCAGAACAGACTATTACACTAAAAATATAAGCTGACCAATTGCAGAGTAGAGTGGGACCATGGATTTCTTTAAACTACACACTATATTTTTATCAACACAAGCTAAGTTTTGATTTGCTTTGTTCAGCAGCCTCTCAAAATTATTTTTTCTTTCATTTCCAATGTCTTGATTTGAATTAAAAAATACCAAACAGGATAGAAGAAGCCAAAATATATCAAACTCAAATATCACACAGATTTTGCAATCGTTCCCTAAATACTATACCCCTGTTTTTCTCCATTCTGACCCTCTACTCAGCCCCTGCTATTTTCCTAAGGTTGAGATTTTGAATTTAGACTTTGGTTACAGAAACTCCAACAGGCTGACCTTGATTCATATGCAGATTCTGTTCCAAGGTTAGAGCTCTGTAAGCAGGATGGTTGCAAAAGCCTCCCTGGAATAAGATTTTTAGGCATGTTTAATTTAAAACACTAAATATTTCATCTCTAAAATGTGGAAGAGCTCATATCTGAGCTTTTAGCTTCTTTTTCTTTTCCAGATAGTTAAGAGTTGTGAATTTTAAGACCTCCAAGAAGTTGGCAGAGGACATGACATGGGAAACTTTTGCAGTGTTGATTCCTCCTGTGGGGCTAGGGACTAGTAAGGAAATTTGTATTCCAAAGATGCCAGTAGGAAGAGTTCTACTGTCCATCCCACTGCCTCATATGCTGGACAAAATGAAACACTGAGTATATCAGTCAAACTTTTTAAAAAATTCAACCCAATGCACGTTAGCTATGTACTATGAGGCAAGCACTGTGCTTGGTTCTGGAAATGCAATGGTATATGAAGCAGTGAATAGGACACTGTCCTAGCTCTTAGAGGTCTCTTAAATGATCAGCACTCATATCTTATTTTTTTATTCCATTGAAAACAAATCTTTCTCTCTTCCCCCACCCCCGCACACACGTGTGGGCACAAACACAGGTTTCCTTTGTTTTTCTCAATGGCCATGGCCTCACTCAAAGACCTGCTGAAAATATCATATCACCTTAGTGTGAACAGGAAGTCTCATTTGTGCGTGCTCCCAAAATACTCCAGCTCCAAGAGCACCTTAACACACTAGTGTGAACACTCAACTACATTTGTGCTCTAATAATAACCTTTTAGGGATGACAGTTTTACTGCTGATAATTAGTGTACCATGATGGCTTAGTAGATGCAGCTAGCCATCACTGCTTTTTGCAGTGTTTTAATGGATTGTTAGGGGCTTTGCTTTCATGTTTCTTTTCTTTATTTTTTCTTTCTGAGCAACAACTTTAAGATTAGAAACACAAAATGCTTCAACAGTTTAAAATTAATAATAAGGAGTGAGAAACATGATTGAGTTGGCATGCACAACCTATAGTCACGCAGTCCTATAAAACTCATTTATTCTACACAGCACTACTCCTGGAATTTTTAACTGTGTTTATCACAGGACATCCAAGTTTATGTTAACCAGTTGCTTACTGGTGACCGTAAATTGTAACTGTGTAATTGAGCTCCTCAATATGCTTCTGGAGATGTATGCTTTTCAAGATATTTGAAGTTGGTCTGTGGATGGATTTCTGTGCCTCATTTCTTCATGTTTGTGTGCCCAGGACATCGGCATCTATCCTACTGAGGAGCCATAATACCCCATCTACGATATGCCCATTTGTGCAAATTTTGATCAACTCTGTACGCTGAATGCCTTACTCTTTCCCAGTTCTCCAGGAAGGAAAAATGCCTGCTTTTATCTTCCATGTGATAGAATTATACTAAGTATTCTCTCTGGGGCCAGTTTGAAGGTATAATAAAGATAATGGCTACCAATTAATGAGTACTCATTAAATATCAGGCACCATTCTAGGTTTTTATATGGGCATCCCAATGTTAACCACAACAGCTCTACAAAGTAACTAGTCTCAAACATATATTTCTTTTCCCATATTTTACAGCCATCAATTGCAAAACTGAGATTCAAGCCCACAGCTACTACACACTACCTATATGAAAACTAGTCTATGTTTGGAGATTCACTAAAATAAAGAAATTATTAACCCAATGACAACTTGAATATCAACATCTGTTAAAGTGGTCTATTAATGATGAAAACTTGGAGTTATCCAGAATAATGAACAAAGCAATTAAACACTTTCAATGGTACCTGAGTAAACTAAGATTTGAGAACTTTTCCCAAGTTAATTAGAAAAGCCAAAAACAGTAGATGATTTTCCTTTAAGTAAGGGAAACCATCTTGTTTGGCCCAGTTATCCAAAGTTAGAACCAACTGTGCTGATAGCTTTAAATGGTCCTTGATATTTCATCACATTAGAATATGGCCTGCTGCTTCATTTGCAGATAAGACATATCTATCTTCAAGTAGGCTAGTTTTTGAATACAGACAAAAAAATTTTACATATATGTGTTAACATGTACCTAAATCCAGATATATAAGAATAATTATCTGGACTGAACCAAACAATATATTAAGTTGAACATTGTACATGAAAGATTGTTGAGCCTTATGATAAAATTTAAAATTCACAGAAAGAAAACTCCACAATTTTTGTTACCCCAATGTTACCCTTAGAAAGCTCATTAACACCATAAAACAACCAGGTCATACAATAGCTCTGAGGATGTGTTGATTTTTAGGGGAAATTACCTTCTAAATGGCATTCATTCACATAAAACTACCAACTTGACTTGAAACACTTATTATTCTCCAGTACTTGACAGTGGCTTGAGGGAATACAGGTTACAGTTTATAAGAAACAGAAAGGTTGCTACCTTGATAATTATGTTGACGTACACTAAAAGTCATTGCTTCTTTATTAAAAAAATGGAAAATCTTATATCTCCTTTTAGAATGAGCTAATAGTAATCTCCTTTTTCATCACTAGATATCATGAGTAAAAAACTGCCTTGTTAAAAGAAAAACATTTTTCAGGGAGTGAGAAAGAAAGAGGGATTATTTTCAAAGTTCTAGCAGCTCTCACTTTTAGAAAACATATCACTCATATATGTGCCTCTCAGAGCTTACAGGGTAGACATAAGTTGTGAGGCTGTAGAAATTAGGTAAATTGGTCAAGCTCGCTGATTTTGAAAGAGAAATCATGAGAAAATTGTTGTCAATAGACAAAAAGTAAGAATATAAGTACTTAACCTCTAATAAAACTTGAGTAATTCTGTCACTGAGCTGGACATAATCACATAGCCTTACTTATTTTAAAGTAACCGGAATTTTAAAATGGCATCAATGCTCTTGGACAGTAAGTCTTTGCCTTTCTTAAAGAGAGAGGAGTAAGAATTTACTATATTCCAGTATGGTAATTTTCTTTTCCCCCACTTCCTGTGAACAATAGAGGAGAAGTAAAATGATTTCCTTTCAAAGTAAAAGATCTAAGATTACCTAATATTTATTGAATTGTATGTAATGCTATGCCAAACACTACCTGATTTAATCTTCACAACAATGCTGTAAAGCAGATACTGTTACTCTCCATGTTTTATGGATAAGGAGATGCAGACAAGATACGGAAGAAAGATAAATAAGGTTAAGTGATTTTCCCAAGATTATGTAGCTGATAAATATCAGAACCAGCATTTGAACTCGTATTCAGACAATACCACACCTCAAAATAAGGAAAAGAAAGGACTAAACATGTATAGAATAAAGAAAGCAGCTGAATTTAACATTCTTAGGTCAATTTAAAATTGGAAAAAAATTGAAATTTTTGCATGGAAATTAACTTGGCCTATGGGGTGTTTCTTAAACCTAGACTATAAGTCTTTTTATATCCCAGGCATCTATCCCAGTGCCTGGAATATAACAATTTCTCAAAAAATATTTGCCAAAAAATACCTGATTGCATGAGTAAATTAATAAATGCCATAGTCATTTTCATAAACTGATATCTGGGGTCTTACAGGGACAGATTTCAAACTTTTGCTCACAGGTTTGAGCAGAATAATTGAAATAGAAACACCAATGGGGATTTACAGGAGTCTGTGGGTAGGCTATGCAAGTTCTTAAGACCCTTAGTCAAGATGTCAAAGACAAATACTGAAAACTGACTATTAAACTCCTTCATTTGAGATGCAGACCTGGAGCTGCCAGATAAGCCGGCGGCCTTCTTTACCAGATTTTATTTCTGTGCTGAACAGCTGATTCCAGCTTTAGTTTAGAGATGAGCTGCCCTTCCTAACTCTAACTATTGATTAACATATTAAGAACAAACCCTTATGTTCAGTTGAGGATAGCATCATTATTTCATAAAGCTTCTTTTTTTTTTCTTTTTGAAGTGAGAAAAACACAGCATAAACTGAACATTTACTGCAGGGAGATTTTCTCCTCGTTATTCAAGGATAAAATATGACTAGGATGATGGGGTCAGCTATTCTCTAGCAACACAAAGCCATATCTTTAAGTAGATCAAAACACGCAGAAGGTATTCTGCAGCCTTTGCTGGGCATGTAGTCATATTCCTGGTTGAAGACACTGTTTGAGTATATGCAGCCCTGCCCCAACCCCCATTTCCTTTTGATCAATCAATAGGTGACAAAGAAAACTCAGCAAGTTAAAATCAGTCTCTTTTCAATCCCATACAATATGGATCCCAAATTGACTGCCATGAATACAACCTAGAGAAAAAAAAAAATGTTCCTTTCAAACCAACTGGCCCTGAATGCCTGCTTCCTTCCTGGAGGTGCTGAGTGTCCCCGCTCCACAAAAAAAAAGGTTACCCCACTGCTTTCCCCAACCAGCTGAAGTAAAAAGGAGATAAATTTATTTGGGCATAAATTACTGGGAAAAAATCATCTGAAAGCCTCTGTGCAATTAACAGAAAAGCTGCAGCTTTTAAGGCCAAAGCTGAACAAAGCCATTAAACATGCTGAAGGTGTAGGAGGCTGTCATTAAACACATTGGTAGACACACATACAGGGACATTTAAGTCTGACCTCCCTGAGCGAAACCACTTCGTGTTTAGCTAATTTTGTCCAATTTTGTGATCTCTTATAAAAGAGAAATTATGCAAATAGAGTTTTATTTGGGGTATTTAGTTTTCTGTTAATGCACAAAACATCACACTATGGCTGTTATTGTCTAAAGCAATTCAGAGGGGCCACCTTCTCAACAACTCAACACCTCCCAATGCCTAGGAATGGCACCCAAGCTTCTAGGTAGGAAAAAAAAAATTTCCCAAATGAATCCATCGAAGTGCAAAGTTCAAACACATCTAGCAAGTAACTGTCATGGTCCCATCAGCACAAAAAGCCTCTCAAAGATGTATCCCTTTTCATGTTAACAGTTTTTCTATTTCCAGTGGACACATTTTCACTTCATCTCCCCCTACAGTAGCCTGCACATTTAGCTTATTATTATCCTAAGTGCCTAAATTTCTCTTCCAGTACAGATCTTCTCCTACTGTGGAGAAATCAGCTGGTAGGAAAAAGTCAATGTTTTCTCCTTGTTAAGGTTGGCGTATGAATGGATCTTCTAATTGTGAATTAGAGAGTGCTCATAACATTAACGTGGATTACTATGACCTAAGGATCCAACCAACCAAATACGATACATAAACATGAACATGGATATTAACACATGTCACAAATCACGACAGTCTCTTTGTACATTGAAAGTTCAAACGTCCCTTTGGCATAGCCAATTCTACACTCACCCTTGCACTACAAATACTCTCACTTCTCCATTTGAATACCATATGATTGCTGCTAAGTTAATATTTATCAAAACAATTATATTTCCTCCAAAATCATCTCCCCTCATCTTTTTATTTTCCCTATTCACCCAGTCGTGTCCCTCATTTTCTTCCCTCTATAACTATTCTCCAAGATGCAGCAATTCTTTCATTTTGATATCTTCTTGCCTATGGCTTCCTTTCCAATCCAACCACACTACCCTGGAACAGATCACTTTCACCTTCTGCCTAAAGTAACAATTATTCTGTCTCCATTTTTCCTCCACTCCAAACCACATTCTAAATGATGAAAACATTAATTATCATGAAATGGCACTGTGCATATGTTATTTCCTCCTTCATAAACTTTAATGGCTCCCCATGGACTAAGAATAAGGCCTACCACAACTAGATATCTCACTATCCTCCTATACCTACCTCTATTCCAACTAAAACAAGTAAAAATGGAACTGCCATTTAATCAGTGCCTACATGTACCAAACATTGTGTGAGGCACTTTACACATATTTAACGTAATCCTCACACCAACACTATAAAGGAAATCCTATTATCAGTGTTTTGATGAAGTAGACATTGAGGATCAGATAAAAGAAATGATTTGTTCAAGGTCATACTATACTTGCCTGGCTGATACAGGATTTTTAACATATATCTGCCCTATTCTTATATCAGTACTCTCTTCATAGCACCTTTCAATTAAACCAGTCTTTTCATATTTTTCAAAACAAGTCATGAACCTTTCACCTTTGCCCTTTTATTCATACTGATTTGCTTGTCAGAAATGCCCTCTTCACCTCCTCTCATCACTTACTCCAAAAACTGACTCACCCCATGTGTACTGGGGCATTCCTTTGAAGCTGAGCACGCACATGATCACATATGTTCAACTCAGTTTTTTTCCCAGTATATACTACCTAAGATTATTACTGATTCTTTTATGAAACCATTATTTTTTCTGAATGAATTATAAGCTGTTTTTTTTTCTTTTTTTGAGACAGGGCCTCACTCCGTCACCCAGGCTAGAGTGCAGTGGCACCATCGGGGCTCACTGCAACCTCTGCCTCCCAGGCTCAAGTGGTCCTCCCACCTCAGCCCTTCACTGGCTGGGACTACAGGTGTATGCCACCATGCCCCAATAATCTTTGTATTTTTTGTAGAGACGGTTTTTAACTATGTTCTCCAGGCTGGCCTCGAACATTCAGGCTGAAGCGATTCACCTGCCTCAGCCTCCCGAAGTGCTGGGATTACAGGTGTGAGCCAGTGCACCCTGCCATAAGCTTATTATAAGCACGAATTTGGCCTACTTATTTATGCCCTACACATACTAAGCATCTAGTAAATGTTTGCAGTTGTCGGTGTCAATGAAGGTAATGATTATGCTTAATTGTGTAAGTTCCTTCATCCAGCTTTCCTGATGTAATCCTAAATTGAATCTTGGTGACTTTACATATAACATCAAAATCCAAAGCCAATCTTTACAATGAAAAAGAAGAACCTCATAAAAAATTAGCAAGGAACATTGCATTCCCGAGAGTTCCAAGCACCATAGTAGGCACATAGAAGATGTACAGAAAATACTTGCCAAATTATTGATTTGTGTCAGAAATGTCAGGTGTGTGCACACACACACACACTCACACACACACAACAGAGCTCAGGACACTGAGGTTTTAAAATCTAGAGCATGTCTGAAAGCTGAGACCATGTTGTCTCTGTACAACTGAAACAAATAAAAATAAAACAACTAAAATAATCAAGCTGGAAAGTCACAAAGCTTAAAAATTGGCAGGTAGTCTAACTATACATCACAATCATTATGGCACTTAAAAGAGTTTAAAGCAGAAGTGATGATGAGATTAATTAGAATTTGACATATTCTTGAAAGAAGAGGGGAAAGCTTGCTAGCATGCTGACATGGTTTTATGATAGATAAACTCAATTGTTTTATTTCTACATATTTTATACTTTGTATCTTCAATCATAAATGCATGTGATAAGATATATAAAAACAAAGCATATTCAGCATTTACATTCAATATAATCATTTCACCATGAGTATCTATATCTAATAAAATGGGCCTTTCAATGGTTTGTTGTAATAGCAAGAGCACTTAACTAGGAGTCAGGAATCTGGATTCCAGGGCAAATTATAGCTGTGTGATTTGAGACAAACAATTTCATCATTCCAGAAATTAATTTATGAACATTCCATAAAATAATCTCTGAAATGCTAGCTCTGCTACTCTGTAAGTCTTATTTCATTATACCAATGCTCTCTGATGGCATTTACAAAGGGACAAAAAAAGAAAAATATGAGAACTAAAATAGTTGAAATGCCACTTGCATAAATGCATACATACATAATACATGTAAAGCAATAGCTACAGAGAAATAGATACAAACTTTTTTAGGTGTACAAATTTTCTCCATGTGTGCAGTATGCTATTTTACCAGATTATGTCCTTTTCTAAGTCAAAACTCTGCTCAAGACTCATTTCCTCTAACACATGAGTCCAGAATAATTCCTCCTGGCATCAGTTACTCTTATCACTCTAGCAACCTGTCAGCGTTTTAGCTTAAGAAGTTGGTAATTTAAAGGTAGTAGAATGGATTGCCACATGAGCGTTTGTCTTATGTGCCATGTACCCCAAGTATAGGAACGATTGTCCTTTTCTTGGGAATGAAATGTAGCATAACTGAGAGAGTATAGCCTTTCAATAACATAAGTATCAAACAATAGATAAAAATACTGCAGAAAAATAAAAGCAAATATTTATTTGACCTAAGACTAGAAAAGCACTCTGTCTAAGAGCAGTGAAAAAAATGCAGAAAAAGATGGGTTGATTTGACACAAGAAATTTAGAAAGTAAATAAAGTGGGACAGATTATTTGCAGAAGCAAAATACAAATGACTATTCATCATATAAGAAAAAACATCAAGTATCTCTACTAATCAAAGAAATACAATTAAAATGAGGTATGAGTATTGTCTATATTATTTACAACTATTTTATGATAGTTAACGCTAGCAAGGAGACAAGAAAAGAGACATTAATAGACTGACATGAGTGTAAATTGGTAAAGCTTTTTTGAAAATTGAGTATATGTCATAAAAAACCTTAAAATTGTTTAGATGCTTTGCCTGAGTAATTTTATTCTCAGAAACGTATCCTATAAAATAATTATAGTCTCAACAAAACAAAGATTTATATCCCAAAGACATCCATTAAAGCATTACTTATAATAGTGAAAAATTAGATATCTAAAATATCCAGCTAAACAAACAATGGTGCAGCTATTGGAAGAAGCATTAGTCACTAACATAGTATTTTTTTTAAATAGCTAATAAAATAGTAATGTGTTCTCGATATTATGTTAAGGAACAATAATCAAGATACAATTATATATGGCAGTATGATACCGATTATGCTATTTTTTGTGTGTGTACATTTTAATGCACATTAAAATATTAACAGTAGTTGTCTCTATATGTTGTAATTTGGGGTGACATTTCTACAATTTGTCTTTTACATTTTGCAATTCTCTACTGTAAGCTTGTATTGCTTTTACAAAAAGAAAAAAACTCAGGGGCTTTGGAGTCAAACACATTTGAGTTCGAATCATAGTTCTCCCATTTCTTAGCTGTGTGACATTGGTAAATTAATAAAAACCTTCAAATTTTAGTTTTTTAACTTATACATGGAATTAGTACCATCTGAGCCCCATAACTGGCTCTTGGTTAAATGAAACAGTATTAGTAATATGTATTGCACAGAGTTTTTACATTTTGCCTTTTTTTTCTATATATTTCCCCCATAACATCTAGGGCATTTAATCAATGATCCTACATAATAAACAGAATTTTACAAGTGGAAATAAAAAAGCTATACAAAAAATAGAAACTCATTCATTCACTATAGAGGAAAAGACTAAATCTGAAGTCACAAATTTAAGGCATTTAGACAGCAAGAGTTCCATGGGCACCCATTCCCCTTCATATACACACACTTTGATATGATTTTTAAGTTGTTTGTCAATATTCAGAACTCAAAAGAGTATACAAAATAATCTGGATTTCTTGAAAATCTAGCAACAATGGGTGCAAGTTCTCATTTAGCAATCACAAGAGCTGAGAAACAGTGACTCTGTTTAGATAGATACATGCTTTGGGGGCTCACCACAATCTTCACCAGTCTCTCTTATTTCCCCAGTACCAGGTCCACAGTACTCATGTGCATTACCTTTCTGATTTCTGTTTGTGTTTGTGACTCTCCAATTTAACTCATCTACCAAAATCAACCAAGGGGGAAAGATCTTTCTTCTTTACTCATAAATTGAAGTAAAATTTTAGGTTTAGTACTACTACTTGTTCATATTTATGTTTTATTTTCTTACTAATACAATAGAAATATATTAAAATGTTTAAATGAAAATGATATACAAGCCAGTATAAACACCACAATGTTAATGGAATTATCTTTCCTATCTGGAAGTTTAATGGCATTTTAACCACTTAAAATAATCTCTAATATTTGTTAAAATAAAGCTCTTCAAATATACAGTTTGATAGAAGAAATAAGACCTAGTGTTTGATAGATCAGTAGGATGAGTATAGATTACAATAACCTACTGTATACGTCAAATTAACTCGAAGAGAATAATTCGAATATTTCTAGAATAAAGAAAAGATAGATATTTAAGGTAATGTTTATCCCAATTATACTGATTTGATCTTTACAAATTATATGAATGTAGTCATCACACGTGCCTCCAAAATATGTGCATCTATTATGTATGAATTAAAAAATCAAAAATTTTTAAAAGAGAAAACAAAAATAAAATAAAGCTCTTGTAGCATTACTGACAAGAAAGTTGAATTATTTTTCTTTTCTATGAGGTCCTACATTAATTTACACCAGTACCATCCAGTATCCTTCACATGGCATGGGTGAGGAATTAAACCAATGTCAGCCACTGTAAGACTGGCTTAGCCCAGCAGAAAGAGAAATATATACATATATACATACACAGAAGACAACCAACAGAAGGTCAATGGCTGACACAGTTATGGTTTACCCAGCCCTATTTAGTAATTATGATGTTGATGTGGATTTTATTTGTTGACATAGAAATATATCTACTCCACAACATAGTACTGAGTGGAAAAAGTAGTTTACAGCAACATACATAACATAATGTCATTTCACTTTAGTTCCAGCAGTCATTTTTCAGTCTGTCTTAGTTTTCCAAATTTTTGTGAGCTCCCATTAGTTTGTTTTTCTATTAGCATTTTAGTAGGAACTGGGAGAGGTATCTTAAGTGATGCTTAGCCAGGTGCCATTTTAAACTCAAAGTCTCCATAGCAATTATTAGAATCTTTCTTTTTCTGTAAGCCAGAGGACAGAATAATTGTGGATATGTTAATAGAAAAGGAATATTATTACTTGTTTAAATTAAGCTGGGCGGGGAGGGCAAGGATGTGTCAGCTGCAATTACACTGCCCTTTACCAAACCAGGAGGCATTTCCTATTATCACCTGCTTGTTATACTCAAACAGCAGTTCTGTGCCTTAGGGTGGTAATCTCCTTTAGGAGAGAGAAAGGGCAAAGACAGTGCCCCTATCTCCATGGTCACTCTTACCTAGGAGATTGGCCTCTTAAAAGTTTATCCCAAAATCAGGTTGATCTTTGTAGATCACTTAGCTAAACACCTAGGCACACATCATCTGACTCCAAGATATAGGACTGATATGGTTTGGCTGTACCCCCACCCAAATCTCATCTTGAATTGTAACTCCCACAATTCCCACATGTCATGAAAGGGACCCACTGGGAGGTAATTGAAACATGGGGGCAGGTGTTTCTCATGCTGTTCTCGTGATAGTGAATACATCTCATGAGATCTGATGGTTTTAAAAACGGGAGTTTCCCTGCACAAGCTCTCTGTCTTTGCCTGCTGCCATCCATGTAAGATGTGATTTGCTCATCCTTGCCTTCTACCATGATTGTGAGGCCTCTGCAGCCATGTGGAACTGTAAGCCCATTAAACCTCTTTTGTTTGTAAATTGCCCAGTCTTGGGTATGTCTGTATCAGCACTGTGAAAACAGACTAATACAGTAAATTGGTACCAGTAGAATGGGGTGTTGCTGAAAAGATACCCAAGAATGTGGAAGTGACTTTGGAACTGGGTAACAGGCAGAGGTTGGAACAGTTTGGAGGGCTCAGGAGAAGACAGGAAAATGTGGGAAAGTTTGGAACTCCCTAGAGACTTGTTGAGTGGCTTTGACTAAAATCCTGATAATAATACGGATAATGAAATCCAGGCTGAGGTGGTCTCAGATTGAGATGAGCAACTTGTTGGGAACTGGAGCAAAGGTGACATTTTAGCAAAGAGAATGCCAGCATTTTGTCCCTGCCCTACAGATTTGTGGAACTTTGAACTTGAGAGAGATAATTTAATGTATCTGGCAGAAGAAATTTCTAAGCAGCAAAGCATTCAAGATGTGACTTGGATGCTGTTAAAGGAATTCAGTTTTATAAGGGAAGCAGAGCATAAAAGTTTGGGAAATTTGCAGCCTGACAAAGCAATAAAAGGGAAAATCCCATTTTCTGAGGATAAACTCAAGCCCTTTGTCAGAGGCCTCCATGGCAGCCACTCTCATGACAGGCCCAGAGCCCTAGGAAGAAAAAATCGTTTCATGAGCTGGGCCCAGGGTCCCCATGCTGTGTGCAGCCTAGGGATTTGGTGCTTTGCGTCCCAGCCACTCCAGCCATGACTAAAAGGGGCCAAGGTACAGCTCAGGCCATGACTTCAGAGGGTGTAAGCCTCAAGCCTTGGCACCTTCCATGTGGTGTTAAGCCTGTGGGTATACAGAAGTCAAGAATTGAGGTTTGGGAACCTCCACCTATATTTCAGAGGACATGTGGAAATGCCTGAATGTCCCGGCAGAAGTTTGCTGCTGGGGTGGTGCTCTCATGGAGAACCTCTGCTAGGGGAGTGCAGAAGGGAAATGTGGGGTCAGAGCCCCCACCCTACTGGGACACTACCTAGATTAGCTGTGAGAGGATACTGTCCTCCAGACCCCAGAATCGTAGATGCACCTACAGCTTACACAGTCCACCTGGAAAAGCCACAGACACTCAATGCTAGCCCATGAAAGCAGCCAGGAGGGAGGCTGTACCCTGCAAAGCCACAGGGGTGGAGCTGCCCAAGACAGTGGGAACCCAATGGGAACCCACCACTTGCATCAGCATGACCTGTATGTGAGATATGGAGTCAAAGGAGATCATTTTAGAGCTTAATTTAAGATTTGACTGCCCCACTGGATTTCGGACTTGCATGGGCCCTGTAGCCCATTTGTTTTGGCCAATTTCTCCCATTTGGAGTGGCTGTATTTACCCAATGCCTATATCCCTACTGTATCTAAGAAGTGGCCAATTTCTCCCATTTGGAATGGCTGTATTTAGCCAATGCCTGTACCCCCATTGTAACTAAGAGGTAACTAACATGCTCTTGATTTTACAGGCTTATAGGCAGAAAGGACTTGCTTTGTCTCACATGAGACATTGGACTTGGACTTTTGAGTTAATACTGGAATGAGTTAAGACTTTGGGGGACTGTTGTGAAGGCATGATTGACTTTGAAATGTGAAGACATAAGATTTTGGAGGGGCTGGGGGTGGAATGATATGGTTTGGCTGTGTCCCCACCCAAACCTCATCTTGAATTGTAACTCCCACAATCCCCATGTATCATGCAAGGGACCCAGTGGGAGGTAACTGAATCATGGGAGTAAGTCTTTCTCATGCTGTTCTCTCAATAGTGAATAAGTCTCATGAGATCTGATGGTTTTAAAACTGGGAGTTTCCCTGCACAAGCTCTCTCTCTTTGCCTGCTGCCATCCATGTAAGATGTGACTTGCTCCTTCTTGCCTTCCACCAGGATTGTGAGGCCTCCCAGCCATGTGGAACTATAATTCCATCAAACATCTTTCTTTTGTAAATTGCCCAGTCTTGGGTATGTCTTTATCAGCAGTGTGAAAATGGACTAATAGAGGGACAACAATTAGACAAAAAAAAAAAAAAATGTTATTATAGCCCTAGCTTAAAATGTTACAGCCAACCCATTCCCAGCCCTCCAACCTGACTAATTACAGCAGTCTAACATCTTGCACCTGAATATAATTAGGCCACACTAAAATGAAATCAATCAGGGCAAGGAAAATACTATCAAAAAACAGAAAAACAGAAAAAGATCATTCTAAAGAGATTGTTAATTTCAAATAAATGATGGAAGGGAGAGAAGATGTAAAAATTCCTTGGACTGGCAAAGAATGTTGTCAGGGGAAAAGATTTCCTAAAATAATCTATAATATTAACTCATCATATAGTTTACTAATGAAACTTTAAAAACTCAGTAATTTTGTTTTTCCCTTAGTACTGAGGCCACATTAGTGTACTTTTCAAAGATATACGACACACAGCGTTAATTCACCAGTACAAAAGAGTCACATCACAAATATTAAAACAATCAGTTTTTACCATGTCCTCTACCCTGTATCCCTCAAGATGAATTTATTATGTTGTGTGCTGTTTGAGTGAGGAGAGGGGATACACTCTTTTGGCTTAACAAAAATAATTAATATAACTACTGTATTAAGTGTTATAGAAATTTTATAATAAGATTAAAGTATTACACAAAACATGACTCAACTTTTTTAAACAACAACAACAACAAAAAAGGAATCAAATACAAAACTCAGGAAAACAGCCAAGACTTTGAAACACAATTACAGATATCATGACTATTTTATAGCAGGATGCCCCTCGGGACAGTAACCAAATTCTAAAGGGTGCAATAATTTTTCCTGAAGGGATAGGATGCTACAGAGAGCAATAATAGGGTACCGGGTGCCAACAGAGGAAAAGAAATAGGCCTGGATCCAAGAATATCTAGATAAGATCCTTATCCAGGGCTTTTGTCACAGTAGAAGCCTCGTGATCTGTTTAGTTTTTAAAAATAAATTTGATTTGTATTTTCCGAAGATTCTCAGAACACATCTCTTCTAAGTGAAATTCAGAGAAAATCTCACCTAACTTGTCATTTAATGAAATAATTGGCAAAACCCCAGAGCCCCCAACCTACTGTGAATCACACACAAAAAAGTCAAAGTTAACTTGCCCTCATTTGTGTAACAGAAGTTTGAGGAAAAAGTTAATTTTGAAAGCTTCTCCTACTAATCTGCTAACAAGCTATTGAATTATCTGAGTTTATTTTAGCTCCTCTGGATAAATATTAAAGGTAATCAAAATAACAAAATTGAATAATAAACTCTGATCACATAAACCACATTTTAATACACTGGAGGAAAAGTGTGTGTTTGTGTGTGTGTGTGTGTGTGTGTGTGTAAAACACTTATATAGACAAAGAAAGTCTTCCAAGTAGACTCAAATGGTGATTTCTCAGCAAGGCAATGTGAGAGGCAGTAGACCAATATCCACTCATACATGCCCCTCAAAACTCCATAATACCATGCCTGTACAATGAATACCAGATTTATTTGACTTCTACTTGTAAACTAAAACTGCATACTGGGATGCCAGAGTTGGAGGAATAATGAGCAAAGGCACTATTATCATACCTTCTTACAACTTTGACCCTAGTAATATTTGCAATTAACTACCCCCTTACATGCTCTTAGTGACTCACAGCATATGAAGCACCCTGTTCCTTTTAGCACTATCACCATTAAGCATAAAATGCAATAAACTTGTCCATGCAAAATACAGTTTTCCCACTAACAGTTTATACTTCATTAGCACATTCCCCCCATCAAGACAGAAATTCATTCTGAGACTAATGTTATTTACTATTTAAATCTGTAACTTGGGGGATAGAAAAAAATGAACACTTACTTGTACTTTCTGTCACCCAAATGTGTACATGTAAAAAATACTAATCTCTTTTGAACTATAGATTACCTCAAACGTCTTGAGACTGATCAGAGACCTGAAAACAAAAGGCTCACAAGGGAAAAGTTCTCAGGGTGGCATACTAAAAGAGAAAAACTGAGTTGACCAAAATGACCTTCTTCCCTTTCCCCTGATCATCCATTTCCCTTAGATTTTCCATTTCTGTTTGTTTGTCTACTTTCCCCATTTTCAATTTTATTGTAGATTTGTAATGTTTGATATGCCATGTATTCAAGTTCTCTGTACAGTGCCTTAAGCTTTTATGGAGGAAAACATTATATAAATCTAACAATAAATAAATAATAAATAAGAGAAATAACTGGCTATGTGTGAGTGGGTCTAAAAAAGATCTATGGAGTGTGGTGATGAATAGAGGCTGAAAATAAGTCCACAATGTAGTATCAGTGTTTGTAAAGCCAACCCAGTACTGGGAGGCACAAATAAAAATGTAGTTGCAATGCAACAACTAAGTCCTAAAGGTACCTTGCAAATAAGTCTGTAGCTAAAAGGTGACAGCTAATAGGGTGGTATCCACTGACTGAGGATCCTAACACCATTACTACATATTTTTGGTGACAAATAAATTGGGAAACTCCAATGTGAAGCATAGGAACAAACTAAGATTGAAATCACTGAGTTTTCAGTTAAGCAGAAAGGTGAGCAGCAAATTTAACATGCATTGAACATCTGCTTTACTAGAACTTTTACATACATTATTTCACATAATTTTTACAACAATCTTATGAAGTATGTATTATCATCCCCATTGAATAAATGGGAAAATTGAGATTCTGGGAGGATAAATCATTTATTCAAGATTACATAACTAGTAAGCAAGTGAGCTGGGATTCAATCTACTGTGTATCTAACTGCAAAATCTATGAGTTTTTTACTCACCATGGCACCTTAATAAAGTAATTTATTTGACTTCCAGGAACAGAACTTACTATTTCTGAAGAAACTCTTATAAAGTAAAATCCCCTGAAAATCACGATTCTATAAAAGCGTGAGAACACCCGCCAAAGTTTTCAATTTTTTAAGAACAATGGAAATTATCAGTTTGCAACAATTCTAGAAGTGTTTACTTAAGAAAAATGACTTAATGTTAGTAAGAACAGTGAGTTTTATGACATTTCAACTTGCTCTATTCCCATCTATCTCTCTCTAGTTCTGTACTAACCTGAAAACTAACAGCCTCACAACTGCTGTATCTGTGCACACCAACAGCCCAGCAGGCACTGGAGGTGTCAAAATGGGTTTGGAATTCCTTAAAAGCCTTATTCTAAATAATCGTCACATTTTAATCTGTCAGGCAACCACCTAAACAGCTACATTCTTAAGATTTGTCTTTATTTGACCTGACTCAGAGCTCACTCTGTGCAAACAGCTCTATCCCTAGGGTGTTTGTCCAAAACAATCAGCAGCAATTGTTTAATATTGTAGCTGCCCACAGTAGAAATTCCAGTTATGGGTAATAACAAGATGACAAAAAAAAAACTTAAAAGGGAAACCGGAAAATAATATGTCATGGGGAGTTTTAAAAACCTCTAACACATGCCTATGAATCTAGAAAGCCACATGCATATTTAGGGCTGTGTCCATCACCAGACATGAGAAGGCCCTAATTTATCCATCTGATTGATGTTGATTCTATCTGTAAGCAGGTAACATGCCCCCAAAAACATACAGAGCCTTTGCAAAAGTAGGGGGACATATTGTTTCAAGACACCTAAGGTAATCTCTAGCCAATCATTAGCTGACAACTAAGATAACTAAGTATAGATATCAGTGGTCACACGTGACAAAGAATACTTGTTTTACAGATTTAGTTCAGAAAAGTAAACTAACAAAGGGCAGTATCAACAAACAGAAACAACAAAAAAATTCAGGGGGTGGGGATTCAGTTAATCCAGTTTCCAGAGTTACCACCTTGTATTTTCTAAATACTTAGTTTCCAACAAAAATCACAAAGAAACAGGAAAGTGTGATGCATACACAAGAATAGAAGCAGTCAATGGAACAATCCCTGAGAAAATCAAGACATGGGCTATACTTAATAATGACTTTAAATCATCTGCCTTTCATATACTGAAAGCTAAGGAAACTATGTGCAGAGAATTAAAGGAAACTAAGAAAACAATCTCTCACCAAATAAAGGATATTAATCAGAGATAAAAACTAAAAAGAAACACCAAATAGAAACTTTAGGAAAAAAAAATGCAATAATTAAAATAAAAAATACACTACAGGATTCAACAGCAGATTTAAAGTCAATAGAACACTCTACCCAATAACAAAAGAATACACATTCTTCTCAAGTGTATGTGTAACATTCTCTATGATACACTATCTATGAAAAATAATAACTACAACATTTCAATACATAGACAATACAATTAAAACATAAAAAGAAACAAAAAAGGTAAAAAGTGGGGGGATGAAGTTAAACTTCAGAGTTTTTATTAGTTTTTTTGTGCTATCAGTGTTAAGTTGACACCAGTTTAAAATAATGAGTTGCAAAATAATATTTGCAAGCCTCGTGGTAAACTCAAATTGAAAAATATATAATTGATATGCAAAAAAGAAAAAGTAATTAAATCACACCACCCGAGAAAATCACCATCACTAAAAGGAAGAGAGGAAGGAAAGAAAGAAGGGAAAGACCACAAAACAATCACAAAGCAAATAATGAAATGGCAGGAGTAAGTCCCTACTTATCAATAATAGCACAATGGACTAAACTCTCCAATCAAAAGACATAGAGGGGCTGAAAGGATTTACAAACAAGACCCCATGATACGTTGCCTACAAGAAACACTCTTCATCTACAAAGATACACATAGTCTGAAAATAAAGGGATGGAAAAAGATATTCTATAACAATGGAAACCAAAAAAAGTAGGAGTAGCTATACTTATATCAGACAAAATAGATTTCAAGACAGCAACTGTAAGAATAGACAAAGTCATTATATAACGATAAAGAGGTGAATCCAGCAACAGGATAAAGTGACTGTAAATATATATGCACCCAACACTGGAGTATCCAGATACATGAAGCAAATATTATTAGAGACAAAGAGAGAGATAGACCCCATACATTAATAGCTAGAGACTTCAACACCCTCACTTTCAGCATTGGACAGATCTCCAAGACAGAAAGACAACAAAGAAACAGTAAACTTATTCTGCACTATAAAACAAATGAATTTAATATATATGTATAGAACATTTTATCCAAAAGCTGCAAAATACACATTCTTCTCCTCAGCACATGGATCATTCTCAAGGATAGACCACATGTTATGTCACAAAACAAGTCTTAAAACAATCTAATCATGAAAATAATATCAAGCATCTTCTCTGGCCACAATGCAATATGACTAGAAATCAACAAGAGGAATTTTGAAAACTACACAAACACATGGAAATTAAATCATATTCTCCTGAATGACTGGTGGGTCAGTGAAGAAATTCAGAAGGAAATTTTAAAATTTCTTGAAACAAAAGATACTGAAAATATAGCGTATCAAAACCTATGAGATATAGCAAAAGCAATACTGAGAGGAATGTTTTCAGCTATAAGTCCCTACATCAAAAAAGAATTAAAACTTCACATAAATAATCTAATAACGTATCTTAAAGAACTAAACAACCAAGAGTAAAACAAACCCAAAAGTAGTAGAAGAAAATGAATAATAAAAATTCGAGCAGAAATAAATGAATTTGAAATGAAGAAAACAATACAAAGGATTAATGAAACAAAAAGTTGTTTTTTTGTTTGTTTGTTTGTTTGTTTTTTGAGACAGAGTCTCTCTCTGTCACCCAGGCTGGAGTGCAGTGGCACGATCTTGGCTCACTGCAAGCTCCACCTCCCGGGTTCACGCCATTCTCCTGCCTCAGCCTCCCGAGTAGCTGGGACTACAGGTGCCTGCCACCACGCCCAGCTAATTTTTGTATTTTTAGTAGAGACGGGGTTTCACTGTGTTAGCCAGGATGGTCTCGATCACCTGACCTCGTGATCCACCCACCTCAGCCTCCCGAAGTGCTAGGATTACAGGCATGAGCCACCATGCCCGGCCAAAAAGTTGTTATTTAAAAAAGATAAAAATACTCACAAAACTTTACCCAGACTAACAAAGAAAAAATAGAGAAGATGCAAATAAAATCAGAGATGAAAAATGAGTTATCACAATGGATATCACAGAAATTAAAAGGATCATTGGTGGGTGGCTACTGTGGAAAACTATAGGACAAATTTAAAAATCTAGAGGAAATGGACAAATTTCTAGACACAAAAAATCTGCCAAGATTGAACCAGGAAGAAACCCAAAACCTGAACAGACTGATAACAAGTAACGAGCTTGAAGACTTAATAAAAAGTCTCCCAGTAAAGAAAAGCCCATGATCCAACAGCTTCACTGCTGAATTGTACCAAACATTTAAAAAAGAACTAATACCAATCCTGCTCAAACTATTCCAAAAAAATAGAGGGTGAGGGAATACTTCAAAACCTTTCTATGAGGCCAGTATTACCCTGGGACCAAAACCAGACAGACACATCAAAAAAAGGAAACTACATGCCAATATCTCAGATGAGTATTTATGCAAAAATTATTAATAAAAAAAAGCAAATCAAATTCAATAACACACTAAAAAGACCATTTGTCATGACAAAGTGGGATTTTTCCTAGGTATGTAAGCATGATTCAACATATGCAAATCAATCAATGGGACACATCATATCAACAAAATGAAGGACACAATCCACATGATTATTTCAATTGATGTCAAAAAAATTGATGAAGTTTGAAATCCCTTCATGATAAAAACACTCAAAACACTGGACATAGAAGGAACATACCTCAACATGGTAAAATGCATATACAACAGACCCACAGCTAATATCTTACTAAATAAGGAAAAACCGAAAGCCTTTCCTCTAAGATCTGGAACACAACAAGGATGCCCAGCTGTCACCACTGTTATTCAACATTATTCCTTTGCCAAGGAAAAAAATCAACAAATTGAAGAGGCAATCCACAAAATGGGAGAAAATATTTACAAACTACCCCTCTGACAAGGAATTAATCACCAGAATATATAAGGAGCTCAAACAACTCTATAGGAAAAAATATAGTAATCCAATGAAAACATGGGCAAAATATTTGAATAGACATTTGTCAAAAGAAGACATACAAACGGCAAACAGACATATTGAAGACACTCAACATCATTGATGATGAGGAGTGCAAATCCAAACTACAAGGAGATATCATCTCACCCTATTTAAAATGGCTTTTATCCAAAAGACAGGCAATAACAAACACAGGTAAAGATGTGGAGTAAAAGGAACCCGCATAAACTGTTGGTGGGAACATAAATTAGTACAATCACTATGGAGAACAATTTGGAGGTGCCTCAAAAAACAAAAATAGAGCTACCATATGATCCAGCAAGCCCACTGTTGGGTGTATGCCCAAAAGAAGGGAAATCAATATATTGAAAAGAGATCTGCACTTCCATGTTTCTTGCAGCACTGTTCACCATAGCCAAGAGTTGGAAGTAACCTAAGTGTCCATCAACAGATGAATAGATTTTTTTTAAGTGGTACATATACACAATAGAGTAGTAATCAGCCATATAAAAGAATGAGTTTCTATAATTTGTTACAACATGGATGGAACTGGAGATAATTTTGTTAAGCGAAATAAGCCAAGCACAGAGAGACAAATATTGCATGTTCTCATTTATTTGTGATATCTAAAAATCAAAACAATTGAACACATGGAATTCGAGATTAGAAGGATGGTTACCAGAGGCTGCAAAGGGTAGTACAGAGTGGGTGGGAGGTGGAGGTGGTTAATGTGTACAAAAAAAGTTTGAAAGAATGTATAATACTCAGTATCTGATAGTACAACAGGGTGACTATAGTCAAAATAATGTAATTGTACATTTTAAAATAGAAGAAAATAATTGGACGGTTTGTAACACAAAGAATAAATGCTTGAGCAGATGAATACCCCATTCTCCATGATGTGATTATTACTTATTGCATTCCTGTATCAAAATATCCTATGTACTCTACCCCATAAACATATATACCTACTATGTACTCACAAAAATTAAAAAGTAAAAGAAAAAAATCTTGTATGCAAGTGTTCATAGCAGGCTTATTATAGCAGCCAAAATGTGGAAGCAAACCAAATGTCTATTAACTAATAAATGGATAAATAAAATATAGTATAGTCATACAATGGAATATTATTCAGTTATGTAAAGCAATTAAATACTGATTTTTGTTACAACGTGATGAACCTTAAAGACATTATGCTAAGTGAAAAAATGCCAGACACAAAGGCCGCATACTTTGTGATTCCATTTATTTGAAACGTCCAGACAATAAATCTATAGAGATAGAAAGGAGATTGATGGTTGTCAGAGTTTGGCAGAAAGGGGGAATAGGGAGTAATTGCTAATGGGTAAGAGGTTTTTCAGGGGGCTAATGAAAATACTTTAAAATTAGGTAGTGACGATGGTTGTACAACAACTCTGTGAATATGATTTTAAAAGTCACTTACTTGTGCAATTTAAATGAGTGAATTTTATGGTATGTGAAGTATATCTTAATACAGCTTTTATAAATTAAAAGAATTTACCCTTCCTGGTTTTAACATTAATTATTTAGAGTCAAAAACATAAGTACCAAGTGTAGGAGTGAGGAGCCACGACAAGGACAGTTGAGCTCATGCAGAGAACACAGAATATAAAATAGGCACTACAGTGCACTGGATGAAAGTCATCAGAAGCACATGTTCAACATGGAGTAAAGAGTCTGTACCCAAGTATGAATTCAGAATAACGCCATTTATTATATCTGAATAGCCACGCTGGAGTAAGGGTGTAATGCCAAGGTTTTCTTTGGCCTTTTGTCAAGCTTTTTACTCAGAAGGTAAAAGAAGCAAAGAGAGGATTTGTTAGTTCAAATCCAATTCCACTAGAAAGGATCAGTGAAATGGAAATGAAGCTTGGGAAGGGGAAGTAAGTGATCATATCATTTCAGGGTTTTGTGACAGCCAAAGAAGTAATGGGTGAGTAGATTTCAATAACTGTGTATAATTCCATGATAGGAAATTCGAAGAGGGTCTTTGGCTCAAAGTTTGTGAGAAGTGAAATCAACAGTACGATCAAGAAATAACAAGGTCAAGGACGGTGTTTCATGCCTGTAATCCCAACACTTTGGGAGGCTGAGTGGGGAGAATGGCTTCAGCCCAGGAGTTTGAGACCAGTCTGAGCAATATAGTAAAACTCCATATCTACAAAATGTGTGTGTGTGTATATATATATACATATATATACATATATACATATATATATATAGAGAGAGAGAGAGAGAGATCTACCTATCTATCTATCTATCTATCTATCTATCTGCTAATCATAGTGGAGCGCAACTGCAGTACTAGCTACTTGGGACGCTGAGGTGGGATGATACCTTGAGGCCAGGAGTTGGAGGCTGCAGTGAGCTATGATTATATCACTGTATTGCAGCCTGGTCAAAAGAGGAAGACTGTCAAAAGGGAGTGGAAGGGAAGAGGAGGGGAGGGGAGGGGAGGGGAAGGGAAGGGAGGGGAAGGGAGAGGAAGGGACCAGGAACGGAAGGGAAGAGAAGGGAAGGAAGTAAAAAGGAAGGAAGGAAGGAAGTAGAAAGGAAAGGAAAGAGGGAAGGAAGAAAGGAAGGAATAAAGGAAGACAGAGAAAAGAAAGAGAGAAAGAAAGAAAGCGAGAAAGAAAGAAAAGAAAGGAGAAAAGAAAGAGAAAAAAGAAAGAAGGAAGAAAAAGAGAGAGAGGAAGAAGAAAGAGAGGAAGGAAGGAAGGAAGGAAGGAGACACAAAAGGAAAGTATTAATTGCCTGAATAATATTGTGTAGCTTATTAGGTTTTAAATAACATAGAGAAGAGAAAGGAAGATGAAACAACTGAGAACAATTCCTTATGTGTGCATAGCATTTTACAAGACCAGTGCTCTAACCCTTGAGCTATGGAGCCAAGTGCATAGTATTTTATAGTTGGTATTGTCATTCATTCATTCATTGATTTATTCATCCACTCAGCAAACATTGGTATGTATGAAGCACTAGACTGGAGTTACAAAAATGAATCAAATTTGTCTCAAGGAGTCAAAGCCCAGGCTGACGTTTAGAGTTTAGGGAGGGATGACAGGCATGGACATAAACAACTATAACACAATGAATTAATGTTGTCAGTTATGAGTTTTTTTAAAAGCATTCAAAATATGTGTCAAGTAACAGGAGCACAGAGGAAAGCAAAAATATAACTGCTCCTTTAAGGAAGTTAGACGATTAAATGCATGCAAATGTTTGGGGAAGTTTCAGAGAGATGGCACTCAACTTGAATGATAATTAGGAATCAATGAGACTGACAAGAGGAAGCAGGTCAGCAAATCATTTCATGAAAAGAATACTGCATGTGCGCTAACACAACATTTACAAAGCATTTACTTATCTATTATCTGATTTGATCGTCATAATATACCTGAAAAACATGTAAGGAAATTTTTACGATCCACGTTTTACAGCCAAGGAAACTGAAGCTCAGATTAGGAGTGAAAGCAATTTCCTTACAAATGGCAGAATTAACGTCTCCATCCAGATTTTCTTTATACTTTTTCAATAGGAAAAAGGAAAAATGAAATGTTACCTGGACTCATAAGAGCAGTCAGAAAGGTAAAAGATGAGAGTGAATTTTGAATAAGAAAATGGATTTGTGGTTCCTTTTGTATTTTTCTCCATTTGGAACAAGATGAAGAATTGAGATAGACCCCTGCCTAGATTAGATTAGAAAGAACTTCCCCACTCCTGTTTTATCCATCAAAGATAATGATTTTCCAACAGAAACTGGTAGAATGAACCTCCTTAAGAGAAAATGTTTGAAGTCCTTAATAAGTAAAAACACCTGTAGCTCTAAAGGGATTTTTTTTTTTTTTTTTTTTTTTTTTTTTTTTAAACTCCTGGCCCAAGGGAGTTACACCTGAGGATCCTGAGTGACCATGTAACTTCCATATAATCACCAAATACTACTGTTAACTTCGAGAAATTATGAAAATCTCCATAGATACATTCTAGAAGTCTAGAGTCAGGCAAGTATTCTAATTTTCAGTATGTACAAGAATACATAAGTCAAATATAAAAAACAATCAGCTTGACGTTTATTCCTGGCAATATTCTAAAACAGAATATTAAATAGTTTGTGGGCACTTAGAAAAGGAAGTTGTGATTTATTCAGAGCCAACATGGATTCACCAAGACCATGGCATGCCAAGTCTACATAAATCACCCATAATTTGCCTCTAACTCCAACTGGTATATTCAGGATCTTTTTAATTACCTATTATTTTTACATACTTGATATGTTATAAATTTGCAGTTTAATGTCTTTCTTTTTATTTAACATTATTTCTCTCAGTATTCATCCAATAAATATGTATCTAATTTCTACTCTGTGACAAACACTGTGTTGTGCTCTGAGCATAGAATGCTGAATTATAGGCCATTTCCCCACTTATTAAAATTTATCCATATTCAAATTTAATATTTAAATATTTGAAATTTAATATGTGAATGATAGTCTATTATGCATGTGTGTCACTATTTAATTATCCTCCCAGTTATGATTTTTTTAATTTTTTTTTGCTATTATAAGCAATGTTATATTAAATATCCTGGCAACAAAGCTATTTTTGAGTTTTGAATTTTTCCTTGGGATGTATTTCTTAGAAATGTGATTACAAAGTCAAGGGATATGAGCATTTTAATGCCCTTAATATATATTTCCAAATTGCTTCCTACAAAGGTATTACCAATTTCTAGTCCCATCACTGTAAGTGGATGTCCATTTCACTGAACACTTGCCAATACAGAGCATTTATTTCTCAGATTGGTTAAAACAAACAATATGTTAATTTCAAAATTTGCAATTGTCTGAACAGCAGTGAGATTGTACTTCTTTTTTATATTTAACTATTACATTTAATCCCTCTTCTTTGATGTGTGTGATCATGTTTGTTGACAGTTTTTACTGGGCTTTAATGTTTTCTTAATGATTTGCATAAGCTCATACAATACATATGAAAATAACACTTTTCCAGTCATATTTTTTGTAAATGTTTCCGCAATTTGTCTTTTTATGTTGCTTTTATATTTTTGGCATATGGAAGTTTTAAAAATCTATGGTCGGGTCGGGAGCCAAGATGGCCGAATAGGAACAGCTCCGGTCTACAGCTCCCAGCATGAGCAACGCAGAAGATGGGTGATTTCTGCATTGCCATCTGAGGTACCGGGTTCATCTCATTAGGGAGTGCCAGACAGTGGGCACAGGTCAGTGGGTGCACGCACCGTGCGTGAGCCGCAGAAGGGCGAGGCATTGCCTCACTCGGGAAGTGCAAGGGGTCAGGGAGTTCCCTTTCCTAGTCAAAGAAAGGGGTGACAGACGGCACCTGGAAAAACGGGTCACTCCCACCCGAATACTGCACTTTTCCGACAGGCTTAAAAAACGGCGCACCAGGAGATTATATTCCGCACCTGGCTCAGAGGGTCCTTTGCCCACGGAGTCTCGGTGATTGCTAGCACAGCAGTCTGAGATCAAACTGCAAGGTGGCAGCCAGGCTGGGGGAGGGGCGCCCGCCATTGCCCAGGCTTGCTTAGGTAAACAAAGCAGCCTGGAAGCTCGAACTGGGTGGAGCCCACCACAGCTCAAGGAGGCCTGCCTGCCTCTGTAGGCTCCACCTCTGGGGGCAGGGCACAGACAAACAAAAAGACAGCAGTAACCTCTGCAGACTTAAATGTCCCTGTCTGACAGCTTTGAAGAGAGCAGTGGTTCTCCCAGCAAGCAGCTGGAAATAAAAGAGGATACAAAGAAATGGAAGAACACTACATGCTCATGGGTAGGAAGAATCAATATCGTGAAAATGGCCATATTGCCCAAGGTAATTTACAGATTCAATGCCATCCCCATCAAGCTACCAATGACTTTCTTCACAGAATTGGAAAAAACTACTTAAAAGTTCATATGGAACCAAAAAAGAGCCCGCATCGCCAAGTCAATCCTAAGCCAAAAGAACAAAGCTGGAGGCATCACACTACCTGACTTCAAACTATACTACAAGGCTACAGTAACCAAAACAGCATGGTACTGGTACCAAAACAGAGATATAGACCAATGGAACAGAACAGAGCCCTCAGAAATAACGCCACATATCTACAACTATCTGATCGTTGACAAACCAGAGAAAAACAAGAAATGGGGAAAGGATTCCCTATTTAATAAATGGTGCTGGGAAAACTGGCTAGCCATATGTAGAAAGGTGAAACTGGATCCCTTCCTTACACCTTATAAAAATCAATTCAAGATGGATTAAAGACTTAAATGTTAGACCTAAAACCATAAAAACCCTAGAAGAAAACCTAGGCATTACCATTCAGGACATAGGCATGAGCAAGGACTTCATGTCTAAAACACCAAAAGCAATGGCAACAAAAGTCAAAACTGACAAAAAAAATGGGATCTAATTAAACTAAAGAGCTTCTGCACAGCAAAAGAAACTACCATCAGAGTGAACAGGCAACCTACAAAATGGGAGAAAATTTTCGCAACCTACTCATCTGACAAAGGGCTAATATCCAGAATCTACAATGAACTCAAACAAATTTACAAGAAAAAAACAAACAACCCTATCAAAAAGTGGACGAAGGACATGAACAGACACTTCTCAAAAGAAGACATTTATGCAGCCAAAAAACACATGAAAAAATGCTCACCATCACTGGCCATCAGAGAAATGCAAATCAAAACCAAAATGAGATACCATCTCACACCAGTTAGAATGGCCATCATTAAAAAGTCAGGAAACAACAGGTGCTGGAGAGGATGTGGAGAAATAGGAACACTTTTACACTGTTGGTGGGACTGTAAACTAGTTCAACCATTGTGGAAGTCAGTGTGGCGATTCCTCAGGGATCTAGAACTAGAAATACCATTGGACCCAGCCATCCCATTACTGGGTATATACCCAAAGGACTATAAATCATGCTGCTATAAAGACACATGCACACGTATGTTTATTGCCGCATTATTCACAATAGCAAAGACTTGGAACCAACCCAAATGTCCAACAATGATAGACTGGATTAAGAAAATGTGGCACATATACACCATGGAATACTATGCAGCCATACAAAAATGATGAGTTCATGTCCTTTGTAGGGACATGGATGAAATTGGAAATCATCATTCTCAGTAAACTATTGCAAGAACAAAAAACCAAACACCACATATTCTCACTCATAGGTGGGAATTGAACAATGAGAACACATGGACACAGGAAGGGGAACATCACACTCTGGGGACTGTTGTGGGGTGGGGGGAGGGGAGAGGGATAGCACTGGGAGATATACCTAATGCTAGATGACGAGTTAGTGGGTGCAGCGCACCAGCATGGCACATGTATACATATGTAACTAACCTGCACATTGCGCACATGTACCCGAAAACCTAAAGTATAATAATAATAAATAAATAAATAAAAAGTCCTTTCCCATTCAAAGATTTAAAAAAAAGCACTCTATTCATGTCTTTTTTCATTTCATATTTTTACACCTCATTTCCCTTTTAAATAGAGTAATTAGGCTGGAAGCTCATAGATGCACTTTAGACACAGTTTACCTGGATTTCCAGAAGACATTTGTGAAAATCTTCAATATCTGCCATCTCACTGGCTATTTTCCTTTGCTTACAATGATGTTCTATTTGGCCCAATTCTGAATGCAAAAACATTTTTTTAAAAAAAACTTTCTTAAAATGCTCTTCTTACTTGACCTTCACGGCAAAATTATCCTCTCTGGAGTCTCCTAATTCCTCTTTTGACCATTCCTTCTGTTTTTATTTTACCCCTTTTTTGGCACCTTAAAGGCTGGTGTTCCCTTAAATTCTGCCATTAGTTAGCTACACAGTCTCTCTGGTGATTTCATCCACTACCATACCTTCAGCTATCATCTACATGTGGATGTTCACAGCTCAAATTTCTCCCATGAGTTCTACATCTTTATATACAAGTGTCCTCTGGACATACCCGTCTGGTTGTCCTACTTGGGAACACGATGGATGATCTTTCACAAGCTGCCATCAACTTTTATTTACATAATTATCACCTTCAATTTGTCACTCAGTCCACCTTTTAGAATGTATGCACTTTACATTTCTCTCGTATTTAATTATCAACATTTGCTAAATATGCCTAGCCTTGTTCTTCACACCGTACCTTTTGGATGCTGTTCTCCTTGCCTGAGACATTCTTTTTACAAACTCCTACTCATATCTTCAAGACCCAGCGTAAATGCTAGTTCCTCAATTATGTCTTATTTATTTTTGTCATATGTGATTATTCCAGTTTCTGTATTCCCAAAATACTTTGTTTTTATTTCTTACCAAATTATATTTTAATTTATCCAATTAAATTTTGGTATTCTTTGACAGAATATGAGCTTCTAAAGAGTAGGGTACATGTTTGTATCATTCTTATTGGCCCAGTATCTAGGATTTTACATATATAATTTGGCTCAATGAATGTCTATTGAACTAATGATATATTTGTGGACAAGATAGAGAAATGTTAGCTGGATAATATTATTCATTAAATCATTGGTTCTCAACCAATTGGATACTCAGAATCACCTATGGGATTTAAGAGACATACTTCAGTCCCATTATCCAAAGATTATCATTCAGTAAATTTAGCAAAGGGTCTCCAGGTATATGTATGTTTTAAAATGCCATATGTCATTTTGATGCACCACCAGTGTTAAGCACCTCTAAGATAAAGTCATGAATGTACGCACTCTTTGATAATTGATGTCAACTGGGAGGAAATATCTTTTGAGATGTGAAGGTGTGCATGTGTCCTGAAAAGGATGTATGCTGAACTGCTAACAGTGGTCTCCTGTGTGATATGGTTCTAGAAGTGAGGAAAAGAGAATGTTTTCAATTCATATACAATAAAAAAGAATAAAGGATGAATTATAGGTGATTGTTAATTTCGTGTATGTGTTTTGTATGTCATAGTTTCTTATATATTTCAAAATGTTTATACCATAGAACCCAGCAATTTAGTTCCTCAGAACTGATCTTCAAAGGAAGAAAAAGCTGTATCACAAAGTTACCCATAATAGTGATATTTATAAAAGCAAAATTCTATAAACAACCTAAAAGCTTCATAATAATGTAATAGGGAGATGAATTAGGGCACATCAACAAAATGGAGTATTTTTTATGAATTAAAAATACCTATTAAGACCACAATGTAGCATCATAAAAATTATTCACAAAACAATGTTTACTAAAAATATAAAAAATAAATATCACATATATATCCTAATTAAGACTACATAGAACACAAACGTGGATGAAACCTAGAAGGGATAAAGTATAATATACTATATAAGAGTATGGGTTCTTGATTCAAATTATTTAGGTTCAAAACCAAGCTTTGCCAGTTGTGTATCTTAGACAAGTTACTTAACTTCTTTGTGACTCAGCTTCCTAATCTATAAAACGAGGATTATACTAACCGAGCGCAATTGTTTAAGGATTTAATGAGAATATACATACAAAAGGACTTAGAATAATGTCAGGCACATAATGATACTACTCATACTGTGTCTATTGTTGGCTATGCATTTTCTATGGGTTTTATATATATTAACATGTTTATGCCTTAAAATAACTCTGTGAGGTATTTAATGTGTTGAGTCAGTCCTGTTTAATCACTGTCTTCAACCCTCTGTTGTAACATTCTAGGGAACACTCCACAATTATTTTACTCATTCTGAATTATTTTGCTTTGAACTCCCACATTTAAATCTACCATTCTATTGGATTCCATCTAGTAGGAACCATGGGATCACTTTATTATTTTAAAAAGTCATTCTATCACAGAGACACATGCACACATATGTTCATTGCAGCCCTATTCACAACAGCAAAGACATGAAATCAACCTAAATGCCCATCAATGGTAGACTGAATAAGGAAAATGTATGTATACACCATGGAATACTATGCAGCCATGAAAAACAATGCAATCATGTCTCTTATAGAAACATAGATGGAGCTGAAGGCCATTAACTAATGCAGGAACAGAAAACCAAATACCATATTTTCTCATTTACAAGTGAGAGCTAAATGATGAGAACACATGAACACACAGAGGGAAAGAACAGACACTGGGGCCTACCATAGGGTGGAGGGGGCGGGTGGGAGGAGGGAGAGGATCAGGAAAAATAACTAATTGGTACTAGGCTTAATACCTGGGTGATGAAATAATCTGTACGGCAAACCCCCATGACACAAATTTACCTATATAACAGATGTGCACATGTACCCCTGAACTTAAAATAAAACTTAAATTAAAAAACTACATTCCCCAAAGTGCTTCATCACCTATCAACACTACCAATTAAGACAGAAAAGAAGTCATCACAAAATCCTCTGCCAGGCAATACTACTTGAGTCATGGTTTTCACATCTATGTACCAGGGTTTAATTTCTTCCTTTTTCCCTCCAGCTTGAAAACCTGAGGCAATTGACTTTTACTTTTTTCTGTTTTTTTCTTTTTAAGCTAAGCAGCAATTTGTCTAAATATCTGCTGCTTGCATTCTGACCATCCAGTTCCTGGAGGGAACCTGCATTATTCCATACAACTACCATCTTGTCTCTACCCTTCCATACCTGACCCCCATCTTTCTCCCCACAAATCTAATCGCTTTTGGAGGCAAGTACAGTGACATTATGTGGGTTAGTAAGAATCCATTGCTCTTCCTTTACATCTCAACTCAGGTGTTCTTTTCTCAGGAAAGTTTTCCCCTCTCTCCCTGACAGGTCAGTTCTCATGCTCTCATGACACTTACACCTCTCCTTTATAGCATTTTTATTCTTGTGATTATACATGCACTTGTATGATTCTCTAACGTCTTCTCCTATTAGACTGAAAGCTCCATGAGAGAAGGTCTAATGTGTATTTTTGTTTGCCATTGAATACCAGCACAGAACATAGAGCCTAGAACGTAGCACATGTTTAAAAAATATTTTTTGAATAAATGGTGAATAAATCAGTGAATGAATGACCCTTTACTTCCGATATATAGATTCAGAGAAACAGAGTCCATACTCTCACATCTGTAGAATGCCAGGGGATCCCAGGAGCAGGCTTGCATCAAAATTTTCCAACACTGGATTCAAACTCAAGCCATGAGGTGACCATACTGCTTAAGCCATCATAGGGATGCAGTGGGCACAGTGCCATACACATAGTTTGGAGTTTAATAAATTATTGTTCATTCACTGACTTAGCAGACAATGAAGAGTGATTCCACTATTGTGCTAAATTAGATAAATTAAGAAAATATGTAGAAGAAATTCTTCTTTTCTAAAGGAGTATTAAAAATGGAAATGGAAAAAAATGGCCCATATCCACACTAGAAATTGAGGAGGACCAAAGCAAGTACTATTGGCAGAAACTGCCCTTTTCTCTGTATAATTTGATTTCAAAAGTTTGAGGTTCATCAAAGAGTAAAAGTGCTTTGGGGAATTGAGACTTTGAGATGTGATTCCTTTGTACCCATATATTAATCTTAGGGTACTGTGTCCAGAGTTAGAATACACAATTTTTAATGGCATGAAAAGCTTGAATAGTATCTGGAAAAGAGTGACAAATGTGACTAAAATATATTCAAATAAGGTCTAGGGAAAATTTGAAACTCTTCAGCCCAGAGAAGAGTAGGCTAAGAATGGTGGTTTCATAACTGTTTTCAGGGTTTTTGCTCTCTTTTATCTTGTTTATCACAGAAAAGTAACAATTTTCCATATCTACTAAGGGTGGATTTAAAAAAGCTGCTCTTAACAGCAACTGAACAAGCTTGTTTAACATAAAGAAGAATGCCCCAAAAGTAAGAATTGCTAGTTACATAAATTAGTGACTGATGGGTGTCAGGAATCTCCTTTAAGAAGATCTTTAAGAAAACAGATCAATTCCTCCTAATTTGAAAGGCTTTCTGGTGCTACTTAAAGTCAGGGACAGGGCTGGTGTGGCTGCTATAAGGACTATATGACCTTTTAAGTCCCTTCCAGCCCTGGATAGGTATAAATAATGAAAAGTGAACTAAAGTATATAGTGCATTAAAAGCTTTAACAAACATGGCCCTCCAGACAAAATCATCGTGCTGATTATATGAAATGCCTAGATATTACTTCCCAGCAGAAGTCAGTAGAAGCAAATATTTATTGCATCCTGATAGGGGATAAAAGTCACACTTAACTATAAATTGCTATGAAATGTAGAGGTATTGTACTCAAGCATTAAATAAATTGTATTGAACATAAGCTCAACAGGTCAAGCCTAAGAAATGTGAGCTGTTTCCACAATTTAGTCATGGGGAAAACATGAAAGATAATACGTGGTGTTATTTCTGCCAAACACGTAACATGCATCAAGGTGAGATAATTGGATTAACACACCTCAGAAGAGTTAAATGGTCATAGGGCTGCTGTAGAACAATGAGGTTCAACAGAAACTCAATGGCTGCTTGCACAAACCATCATCAAAGAAAAGTAAAAAAGAAAACAAAATTCCAGATGCTTTCCCTCATACAGCATTTACAGTTTTTCATTCCACCCTTGATTGACATGCACAACTTGTGTCAGTATACACTGAGGTTTTGCCCATGTGGACTTAGACAGCATATAGTCCTTAATATTCATATTTCAATATAGTTGAAATGTCACATTATATTAACTACATTATATAAAAACTTGCAAATGTTCTGAGTTAAATTACAAAAGCAAATTTATTATTATAGCACAGAAATGATAGAGGTGTGTATATACATGTATTTATATATACTCACAAAAACAAAACAGATGCCTTAACTTTTTTCATAGTTTTACACACTGCAAGGTAACAATATGTATAATCAGAGAAAATGATTGAATGAATCAATCTTAAGGTATTCATGAAAGGTTGGCAAACTAAAAGCATCAGCTCCAGGGCACCCATACAGCTAATCAGCTTTAATTTTAGGGGATTTTCCCACTCACACTTTTATTTGAAGAGTCACATAAAAAATCTTTGTAATCCTGTGTTTGGAAACTTTCCATTTGCTTATCTTTGGTTATTTGACTCTGAAACACCTCATCTTGATGAAGCCAAAGAAATCAGACAGACTGGTGAGTGAAAAATGAAAAAAAGTTTTTAAAAGTTCTAAGTCTTTTTTTTTTACCTTTTATTTTAAGTTCAGGGGTACACATGCAGGTTTGCTACATAGGTAAACATGTGTCATGTGGGTTTGTTGTGCCGATTATTTCATCACCCAGGTATTAAGCCTAGTACACATTAGTTATTTTTCCTGATCCTCTCCCTTCTCTGACCTTCTACCCTCTGGTAGGGACAGTGTGTGTTGTCTCTGTCTATGTGTCCATGTGTTCTCATCATTTAGCTCCCACTTATAAGTGAGCACATGCAGTATTTGTTTTTCTGTCTCTGAATTACTTTGCTTAGGATAATGGCCTCCAGCTCCATCCCTGTCCCTGCAAAGGACATAATCTATTTCTTTTTTATGGCTGCACAGTATTCCATGGTGTATATGTACCAAATTTTCTTAATTCAGTCTGTCATTGATAGTATTATTTTAAACTCTGTTCGTACGCATTTATACTAACTCCCTTCAAAAGACAGTATTCCTCAGAAACATGTACATGTATCTTATTGGCTCAAGACTATTAGATAACTAATTTCAAAAGAGAATTTTCAATGATGATGGTCTGTAATCATAATTATATGGGAAGTTTAGAGGTAAAGAGTAAATTTCATGGATTTTAGATTTGCTTTTTATCTGGCAAAAACAACCACTCCCATCTACCCCTGACTTCTTAATCTGGTGATTTACCATTTAATAAGAATTTCTACAACTTCATTAAAAATTTATATTTGGTGTCTCAACAACCTGGATCCCTCCAGAAGCTCTTGGGCCAGTTAAGCCCAAGCCAAAGAGCCACTGAACCATGGGAATGAACCACTGACCATCCCTCACCAGAATAATGCTAAGGCAGGTCTGTGGTAACCTAAAACTCTGGGGCCTTCCGCATGGATAAAAAGCAGCACTGTGAAGCTTTTTCCTTGGTGTATAAAGTCTTCTGAAGACCCGAAAGCATTAGTATTGTTTCCAACATCATTTATCCTCCACACATTGAGTAATTAATACACTAACAGAAACCACTAAAAATATAAAAGCAAGCAAGGTAAACCTATACAACTGTCCCATCTATAGTTTTGGAGAGATTATTTTAAACAAAGAGAGACACAAAAGTTAGCTTAATTTAAATACTGTTGTTTTCAGTCTCTGCTATCCTTTGTTGGCAGCAGAGAAACCCATATCGAAACCAAGATTTCTTCCTCCTTATAAAAGAGACATATATACACGATTCTTGCAAAGAAAAATTTCTCTTATCATATACCATATTTTGGAAATGGAGCTCAGTATATCAAAGACAAATTGCTCTAGTGAGCTAGTCTTATAGATCAAAATACATGAAAGAGAGGGAAAAAGAGGGGAGGATGTCAGGTTACTAAATTTATAAATGTATAACTCAATGAGATTTTCCCAATTCCCACTAGATGTTCTAAGTTAGTATTGAATAGACCTGGTGGCTCTGATTGCCTTTGCACAGATTGTGTTCCAGCTGTCTTCTGATATTTGAACACTCAGGTCTTGGTCCCACGCTGTGCAAACAGTCAGCCTCCCATGTATTCTGTATACCAGGAGTAATTTATTAATCCATCTATAAAGGCAATCACAGTGCATGCAAGAAACGGTTATATAAAGCTCTAAAATTGAAAGAATTAGCTCCAGTAAACTTGGTACCAGTTCCAAACATCACTATTATGTTTGAGCTGATTTATAAATCCTATGGATCTTTGTCTGGTAATCCATCACTTTTGTGAAGTTGGAAGAGGGAACAAAAGTCTGGATGACACAGTCTCTGCATAAATCTCAAGCTGTTGCAATTTCTTTACCTTGTTGCTTCGTATTCACTAAATAACCTTGCAATTTGGGATCTAAGACAAGTGGGAAGGAAAGATGGGCACTGTGAAATTCAGCCAGTGCCAACCAGGTGAGCATAAGATGAAACCTTCAAAATGCTTTTATAATTTGTTATCAATTGTATATCTGACGGAATTTCTTCAAGAGTGGCCGTAAGGGCCCATTAAAATAAAAATGGTTGCAATTTTAAGAAGAAACATAAAAGACTACACATTGGGCACAGTGTACACTGCTCAGGTGATGGGTGCACCAAAATATCAGAAATCATCACTAAAGAACTTATTCTTCTAACCAAACACCACCTGCTTCCGAAAAACTTATCGAAATAAAAAAATAAATCAAAAGAAATTTTTTAAAGCGAAGAAACAAACCAAAAAGCAAAAACCCAACTAGTTGCATTAGAATTCTCTTTTTGAATATTAAAAAAGAAGAAACAGCCATGTAATGGCTCAGAATGTTCTTTGAAGATTATGGCCAGGCTTTGTTTATCTGGGCCTTTTCTCACCTGGCTCCATCTTCATACACCTGCCACCAGTGACACATCAGCTGATTCCTCCCATCCATGATTCTGCTTTGACAAGGAAAGATTTCAACTTAAGTTCCTGCAGCTCTGTTTTTTTAGCCTCTCTTTGCATCTTTTTCTCATGTCTTCTCTTCCAGTTCCACTTGAAGCTCTTTCTACTATCACCACCAATTAGTCTCTCATTGTAGTACTTCCTTCTTCCACTCATATTCTGAACACACAATGCACTCCACTAGTACTTACTTAAGCAAAGTGCCTGTGTTTGCTCTGATTATACAATTTACAAGACCAATACTCTGTGAACTATTTCCATATACCATGATTGTCGATTATGATTATGATTTATGATTATGATTCCACCTACTCATGATTGGTGAAAATTGTCATCAATTCAGACATGCTATCTCCAACTGCAGTACCTTGACTAGGAATTTGGCCTGAATAACCAAGGCCTCCATGAATGAGAAAAGAAGATATAATGTTGTTTGCTACTCAATTATCTTTTTCACAACAGAAAAAATATAACTCTTTATAGAAATAGTGTAACACAAAAAATATAAACTGTTTTGAAAAGTATTCCTTATAACATCATAGACAATTCAGAGTAAGTTACTGAACTTACCAATTCATATTCTCAGCTACTGCATAATTGTCGAGAAATATCACACTGAATGTGTGAAATTGGAGTTAGCTCTACTCTGGGTTTAATCATGGTTCTGGTACTAGTCAATGAAGCATCAAAA
Organism: Pongo pygmaeus; assembly: GCF_028885625.2. Lineage (NCBI taxonomy): Eukaryota > Metazoa > Chordata > Mammalia > Primates > Hominidae > Pongo > Pongo pygmaeus. The sequence goes on from NC_072396.2 coordinate 104,071,767, forward strand.
GTTGAGGTACACTGCTCTCGTCTTTGATAACATTTGGATAAAACATTGTTGCGGCACACATTACTTTGCTTCCCACTACGTTTGCTTGTTTGTTTGTTTGTGTGTTTGCTTGTTTGATATTATTAGACTATTTTTGTACTTAAGTGTATTCTTTCTGGCAAAAGTAATCCAAAGTGTTATCCTTAAATTTGGCTGTTTCCCAAATCTGAAAGCTGGCTGTTAAGCATGTTTGTTCTTGTCAATCATGCTACAACATGTAAACTGTTGATTATTTTCTTAATTCCAATTCCCAGAGAAGAAAGTTAGCACCTTCTATTCTCGCTTATGCTTTTATTCCCTAATCCAAATGCTCTGTCAGTCAGTATTTTTCTTCCAGTATCATCTCAATCCCAAGTTTTCCTAATGTCACTGCTCCCACTGCTAAATAAAGCAAAGAGATCTATTTCAGAGATTTTCAACATAATGTTCCAATAATTTTGTCTCTCCTTAAATCACTACAGATCTAACTATGTCTTATTCTCCTGCAGACCTAGTAACTAAATGACAACATACACCTTGAGATCATTCCAAAGATGTCAATCATTTCAAATTTGGTAAATATGGAATCACTTGCTTAAATGTCTGATACAGCAGACAAAGAAATTTTGCTTGATTGGCTTCCCATTGTAGCTTAATTAACCAATCATATTTTTCTTTTTCTAGGGACTGATACCATTCACTCTTCCCCTTTCTCCTCCATTCAGTCTGCAAAGAAATGGAAGTGTCATCAGCTTTCTCCTATACCCCACCTGCATACGTACCTTTTAAATTTTTGTTCCTTTTCTCCACATTTCCTCCCTTCACCAACTGGCCCCAACTTTAGCTACCTCTGTCTCCTATTTGATTACAAATTTATCACAATGCCAAAATTATTCCTGTGGGGGCACTATTCTCATCTTCCCCCTGCTTCCCTTCCTCTTTGTCTCCAACAGATCCTATCCTTGAATTTGAACCTACAAATAGTCATCTAGTTATACAGAGCCTCATTCTACTTAAGACTCTTCTCACACCACATGTTACAAGTACTTGGAAATACACACCACCTTCTCAACAATTCTGACATCCATTATTTAGGAATTTCACCATTCTCTCTAGGAACTGGCCTGAGGACATTTGTAATATGAGATTAATAAATCTCATAGACAAACAGAACAACTAAGGTGTGACTAAAAGTGACAATTTGAACATGTGCACAGTTTACGTCCCGTGGTCTATTCATTTTGGAAAAGCTTACTACGGTTCAGTTTTTAAACAAACTTTTATATATGGAATAATTTTAAATTTAAAGAAAAATTACAAAGGCATTACATAAAGTTCCATTTACTCCTCACCTAGTCTCCCCTACTATTAGCATCTGCATAACCAGGATGCATTTGTCACAACTAAGGAAATAACTTTGGTACATTACTACTAACCGAATTCAAGACTTTATTCAGGCCAGGTGCAATGGCTCATACCTGTAATCCTAACACTTTGAGAGGCCAAGGCAGGAGGATCATTTGAGACCAGGAGTTTGAGATCAGCTTGGAAAACATAATCAAACCCTCATCTCTAAAAAAAAAATTTTTAATTAAGTTGGGCCTGGTGGCACATGATGGTAGTCCAGACTACTTGAGAGGTTGAGGCCAGAGGATTTCTTGAGCCCAGGAGCTCAATGCTGTAGTGAGCTGGGAGAATGCCACTGCATTTCATTCTGGGAAACAGAGTAAAACGCTGTCTCAAGGAAAAAAAAAGCCACTTTATTCAGATTTTATTATCATTATTGTCTTTCATCTGTTTGAAGATCCCATATTTTACTTAGTAATCATGCATGTCTCTTTAGCTTTCATTGACCTATGACAGTTTATCAGTCTGCTTGTTTTGCTTGATGAACCCCCCTGGTTTTTAGGAGAACTGTCTGGTATGGGTTTTGGGGAGAAAGAATACAGAGCTATAGTGTCATTTTCATCCCATCATATGAGAGGTACATGTCTTATCTTTGATGCTGTTAGCCTTAATCACCTGATGTGTGTCAGCTTTCTCTTCTATGAAATCACTTTTCCCTGCCTCTTTTCATACACAAGTATTCTTTGCTAATGACTGTATTAGTCCATTCTGACATTGCTATAAACATCTACCTGAGACTGGGTAATTTATAAAGAAAAGAGATTTAATTGGCTTATTGTTCCAGAAGCTGTACAAAAAGCATGGCTGGGGAAGCCTCAGGAAACTTACAATTATGGCAGAAGGCAAAGGAGAAGCAGGCACGTCCTACAAAGCTGGAGCAGAAGGAAAAGAGACTAAAAGGGGAGGTGCTATACACTTTTAAACAACCAGATCTCATGATAACTCACTCACTATCATGAAAACAGCAAGTGAGAAATCTACCCCCATGTTCCAATCATCCCCAACCAGGTCTCTCCCCAAACACCGACAATTACAATTTGACATGACATTTGGTGAGGGAGGGGACATACAGCCAAACCATGTCATTCCACCCAAGCTCTTCCTAAATCTCATGTCCTTCTCACATTTCAAAACACAATCATGCCTTCCCAACAGTACCCCAAAGTCTTAACTCATTCCAGCATTAACTCAAAAGTCCAAGTCCAAAGTCTCATTGAAGACAAGGCAAGCCCTTTCTGCCTATGAGCCTATAAAATCAAAAAACAAGTTAGTCTCTTCCAAGACACAATAAGGGGTACAGGCATTGAGTAAATGCTGCCATTCCAAAAGGGAGAATTCAGCCAAAACAACAGGGATACAGGCCCTATGTAAGTTTGAAACCCAGCAGGGCAGGCAGACATTAAATCATAAAGCACCAAAATAATCTCCTTTGACTCCATGCTCTCATTCAGGCCACATTGATGCAGTGAGTGGGCCTGCAAGGCCTTGGGCAGCTCTGCCTCTGTGGCTCTGCAGGACTCAGCTCCCCTGGTTGCTCTCAAGGGCTGGTGCTGAGTGCCTGCAGCTTTTCCAGGGGCATGGTGCAAGCTGTTGATGGACCTACCATTCTGGGGTCTGGAGGATGGTGGCCTTTTTCTCACAGCTCCAATAGGCAGTGCCCCAGTTGGGCTCTTGGTCTGGCCCAGGAAACCACTTTTCCCCCCTAGGTTTCCAGGCCTGTGATGGGACGGGCTGCCAAAAAGCTCTCTGAAATGCCTTGGAAGCACTTTCCCCATTGTCTTAACTATTAACATTGGGCTCCTCTTTACTTATGAAAATTTCTGCAGCAGGCTTGAATTCCTCCACAGAAAATGGTTTTCTCTTTTCTACTTCATAGTCAGGCTGCAAATTTTTTAAACTTTTATGCCCTGCTTCCCTTTTAAATATAAGTTCCAGTTTCAGGTCATTTCTTTTTTTTTTTTTTTTCTGATATGCATTTTATTTTATTTATTTTATATATATATACACCAGGTCATTTCTTAGTTTGTGCAAATGAGCATAGGCTTTTAGAAGTAACCAGGCCACATCTTGAACACTTTGTTGCTTAGAAATTTCTTCCATGAGATACACTAAATCATCTCTCTCAAGTTCAAAGCTCAACAGATCCCAAGAACAGGGGCACAATGCTGCCAGTCTCTTTGCTAAAGCATAGCAAGAGTGACTTTTACTCTAATTCTCAATAAGTTCTTCATGTCTATCTGAGACCACCTCAGCCTAGACTTCACTGTTCACATCACTCTCAGCATTTTGGCCACAACCATTCAACAAGTATCCAGCAAATTCCAAACTTTGCTTCATCATTTTTGTCTTCTTCTGAGCCTTCCAAACTTTTCCAGCCTCCGCCTGTTACCCAGTTCCAAAGTCACTTCCACATTTTCAGGTATCTTTATAGCAATGCTCCACTTTTCTGGTACCAATTTTGCAAGTCACTAATTCAAGTCCCCACTCAAGAGGATAGAATTAATTCCACCTTTTGGAAAAGAAGTTATCTACATAAACTATTCATTAGAGACTTATCTGTACTCCTTTATTTATTTGTTCATGAACATATCTATTTATTCAATAATTTATTTTTATCCTTTTGGTCTGTGTCTATTTACTTAATACTATGATTATAATTTAATATTGTTATTTATTGTATTGAACAAATTGTTTCAGCTTTGGCCATTGTGAGCCTTTTCAGATTGGCTCGTATGTCCTTTGACATCCTCATCATTTTGTTTTTGAATACTTCCTTAATTTATGGCTCTATAAGATATGACAGGCTCATCTTACACATCCTGTGCCCCAGCCCTAGGATTCACCATTTCTCCAAGAAGCCCTGTTTCTTTGATTACAGAATAGTATTGAAAATAACAAGCTTGTTCACCATTACTTTGCTTCTTCTTCAGATACCTCCTGGCGCAGAACTGTCCAACTCCGCATAAACCCAGAACTTAATGTTGCTTCTGCCTTAGCCCCATCTCCATTAACTTTCTTGGAAAGTATGCCACTCCCAGCTTTAGCCTAACATTCTTATAATCAGTTGGAGCATTCTTTTGCCTAGGAACAGTAACAAAAATCCCTGAAAAAAAGTAAGAAAATGGAAAGGTAAAATGCCTCTGTGCTAAAGCACAGTTTATAACCTAAGAAAAGGAAAGGAAGTAAATTAAACAAACGTTCTTTATGGAAGAGTTTTGATTGCTTCACGAAACATCATCTCTCACAAAACAAGTAAAACAGAAACAAGTTAAGCCTGAAGAGTGAACTAACACTGACTCATGTCTGATAAAGTCTTCAAATAATATAGGTGTAAAAACTGAAAAGCGGCCAAAAGCGGTGGCTCACACCTGTAATCCCAGCACTTTGGGAGTCCAAGGCGGGCGGATCACAAGGTCAGGAGATCAAGATCATCCTGGCTAACACGGTGAAATCCCGTCTCTACTAAAAATACAAAAAATGAGCCGGGTGTGGTGGCAGGTGCCTGTAGTCCCAGCTACTCGGGAGGCTGAAGCAGGAGAATGATGTGAATCCCAGAGGCGGAGCTTGCAGTGAGCTGAGATCGGGCCACTGCACTCCATCCCGGGCGACAGAGTGAGACTCCATCTCAAAAAAAAAAAAAACAAAAAACTGATAAGCAGAAAATCTTTAGACTTTTACATATTGGCAGAAATATTTTCAGAATATCCTTGTCAAACCTGTTTTTTTATTATTATTATTATTATACTTTAAGTTCTAGGGTACATGTGCACAATGTGCAGGTTTGTTACATATGTATACATGTGCCATGTTGGTGTGCTGCACCCATTAACTCGTCATTTACATTAGGTATATCTCCTAATGCTATCCCTCCCCCCTCCCCCCACCTGACAACAGTCCCCAGAGTGTGATGTTCCCCTTCCTGTGTCCAAGTGTTCTCATTGTTCAATTCCCACCTATGAGTGAGAATATGCGGTCTTTGTTTTTTTGTCCTTGCAATAGTTTGCTGAGAATGATGGTTTCTAGCTTCATCCATGTCCCTACAAAGGACATGAACTCATCATTTTTTATGGCTGCATAGTATTCCATGGTGTATATGTGCCACATTTTCTTAATCCAGTCTACAGTTGATGGACATTTGGGTTGGTTCCAAGTCTTTGCTATTGTGAATAGTGCTGCAATAAACTTACGTGTGCATGTGTCTTTATAGCAGCATGATTTATAATCCTTTGGGTATATACCCAGTAATGGGATGGCTGGATCAAATGGTATTTTTAGTTCTAGATCCCTGAGGAATCGCCACACTGTCTTCCACAATGACTGAACTAGTTTACAGTCCCACCAACAGTGTAAAAGTGTTCCTATTTCTCCACATCCTCTCCAGCACCTGTTGTTTCCTGACTTTTTAATGATTGCCATTCTAACTGGTGTGAGATGGTATCTCATTGTGGTTTTGATTTGCATTTCTCTGATGGCCAGTGATGGTGAGCACTTTTTCATGTGTTTTTTGGCTGCATAAATGTCTTCTTTTGAGAAGCGTCTGTTCATGTCCTTCGCCCACTTTTTGATGGGGTTGTTTGTTTTTTTCTTGTAAATTTGTTGGAGTTCATTGTAGATTCTGGATATTAGCCCTTTGTCAGATGAGTAGGTTGCAAAAATTTTCTCCCATTTTGTAGGTTGCCTGTTCACTCTGATGGTAGTTTCTTTTGCTGTGCAGAAGCTCTTCAATTTAATTAGATCCCATTTGTCAATTTTGGCAAAACTGTTTTTTTTTAACCTCCAAAGAATATGGTTATTTTTGAGAGACCAGATGGCCAGTAATTTGTAATTTAAAAAAGGCATAAATTAGGTGTCACTGCCATGAATACTGAGTCACATATTAATTGTTATGGTCAGCTACTTCAAGAGGTGTGTCTATTGAACAAGGCTATCAAGAGATAACCACCAAATATTTGATAGAAGAGAACCAAAAATTCATCAGAATCATTCCTTAAAAGTTTCTCTCATATGCAAAGACTATTTTGACTGTGAAATTCACATCCCTTTATTGAAAATTCAAGCTTTCCTTGTGCAATTCAACATCTTTGGCTTTGAAACAAAGGAAGACTCTTTGGGCGAGGAAAAAGATCTCCTTTGAAAGTAGTATACGTAGACAATTGCTGTCTAGGTGTTAACGAATATTCACTAATTTATACCTCGTATGAAAGCTAAAATGAATTTTGATTTGTGTCAAGTATCTCAATAAATCCTATAAATTTACTTTTACTTATCTTAATCATAAAAAGTAAAAACATAAAGGAAGTCAGACCTCTTCTTAGCTCAGTCCAGATTGGCTCAATCATTATTTCTTGGTTAAAGAAACCATGAAGACATGCTTTATTTATTTAGAAAAAATAGACTTTTGTCTTCAATATTCCTGTAGATGAAGTAGACTCCAATCAAAAAGAGATTTTACCTAAAAACTGTGTTCCAGGCCAATAAATAAAGCTGACAAGGTATCTACCTGCTCAAAACTAGAGAGGATACTACAGACTTTTTAAGGATAAAAAGGGGAAGTTTTGAAAAATCGTATCTGTCTCTGTTATGCCCTTTTCTTAAACTAAATAAGGTTAGGTTAAAGATGAGTTTCTCATTTCTTCTTTGAAACTACATGATGAACAACAGATGCATAAAGCACGGCATGTGTTTCAAATGCTATGCTGTAAACTAATCCAAGCTGGAAGAATTGAGACAAAAAGAATAATCATGCTTTCACTGAAACCTTTCTGAAAGACTGACTAAAATCATGGAGAGTGTTTTCCTATTGTGGGAAAATCAATTTTCAGACCTTGGTACTAATAGCAACTAACTGAAATTGTAAAAGAAGGTGAAATATGTATAAAACAGCCATGTTGGAGCAGGGGAAAAAACTGAACTGAGGTAAGAAATCAATCAATGAGGTAGGAACCAACTGAATTTCAGAAAGGGTATATCATCTGTCACCAGATGAAGAATGAACCCAAAGAAATGATAGCTTCAGGAATCAAGGAAAATGACGGTGAAAGAAAATTCCAATTGCAATTGGGTGTACGCACAGTGGGAGATAAACTGGGAAGAAGACCCAAGAGATAATAACATTGTCTATATTTGATTTGGCAGCATGAGAACGAGGTAGACATCTTGTAAACGCTGTTAAAACTGAAGAGAAAAACACTTGGCAGCTTTAAAGATAAAATTAATGTCTACACATAATTGCTTACATTATGCATGTTCTGATAAATACTCAGTAATTTATTACACATTATAAATTCCACAAGTATTAATAGCCCAGTTTCATACCTATTTTTTATTTTGGTGTCATTTAGAGTTCTTAATATAGCACCCCAAGAAACTTCTTTTTAAACTAAGCCATAGAGACAAAAAAATAAGTGTAGACAGAACATATCACATTTCCAGAATTAACATCCAAAAACACATATTCTAAAGCCTCCCAATGAGAATGGAAAAACTATCAATTAAATAAGACATTATACTCATGAAGTGTCAGCATAGGCAATGGTTATTTCAGGAATACTACATAAATGTCTTAGTTTTCTTCTACTGCCTTTTAAAATTTTCTCCCTTACAAATAACAGAAGTGTTTGAGAATTACTTCTTTCTACCATGAATCCAAGGTTTCTTTCTCTAAATGCTAATTTTGAAAGACAAAATACACACACACACACACACACACACACACACACACACACACACACACACACATCTTTCATTAGCCAGGACTATCCAGAGAAACAGAACTAATAGGAGGATGGATGGATACACACATAGGTAGATAGACAGATAGATAGATAGATAGATAGATAGATAGATAGATAGATAGATAGATTTTAAAGAAATGGATCACACAATTGTGAAGGCAGAGAAATCCCCAATCTTCTACCTGCTAGCTGGAGGCCCAGGAAAGCTAGTTGTGTAGTTCCAGTCCAAGACCAAAGGCCGAGAACCAGGAGAACCAATTATGTAAGTACTAGCCCAGGTTTGAATGCCTAAGAACCAGTAGAGCCAGTGGTGTAAGTACTACTCCAAAGGCAAAAGACTGATGTTCCATCTCAAGCAGTCAGGTAAAGAGAGTAAATTCTACCTTCCTCTGTCTTTATGTTCTATTAAGGCCCTCAATGGATTGGATGATGCTCACCCACACTGCGGAGGGCCATGTGCCTTACTCAGTCTACAGATTCAAACGCTAATCTCATCCAGAATCACTCTCACAGACATACCCAGAAATAATGTTTAACCCAATATCTGGGCACTCCATGACTCAGTCAAGTTGACACACAAAATAATTTATATTACATCCCATTTACAGATCATTTTCAGACACATACACTGATATGGTTTGGCTCTATGACCCCACCCAAATCTCATGTCAAATTATAAACTTCAGTGTTGGAGAAGGGGCTTGATGAGAGGTGACTGACTCATGGGAGCAGACTTCCCCTTTGCTGTTCTCATGATAGAGTTCTCATAAGATCTGGTTGTTTAAAAGTGTGTAGCACTTCTCGCATCACTCTCTGTCTCTCACGCTGGCCATGTGAAGATTTGTTTGCTTCCCTTTCCCTTCTGCCATGATTATAAATTTCCTGAGACATCCCCAGAAGCAGAACCCCATACAGTCCACAGAACTGTGAGTGGATTAAACCTCTTTTCTTTATAAATTAACCAGTCTTAGGTATGTCTCTATAGCAGTGTGAGACCTGACTAATACTGAAAATTGGTACTGGCAGTGGAGCATTGCTATAAAGATACCAAAAAATGTGGAAGGAGCTTTGAAACTGGGCAATAGACAGAGGATGGAACAGTTTGGAGGGGTCAAAAGAAGATAGGAAGATAAGGGAAAGTTTGGAACTCGCTAGAGACTTGTTAAATGGTTGTGACCAAATTGCTGATACAGATATAGACAATGAAGTGCAGGCTGAGGTGGTCTCAGATGGAGATGAGGAATTTACTGAGAACTGTAGTAAAGGTCACTGTTGGTATGCTTTAGCAAAGAGATTCGTGCCACTGTACCCTGATTTAGGGTATCTGATGAAAGAAATTTCTAAGCAGCAAAGTGTTGAAGGCTGCTTCATAAAGCCTATGTTCATTTGCATAAACAAAGAAATGACCTGAAACTGGAACTTATATTTAAAAGGGAAGCAGAACATAAAAGTTTGGGAAATTTGCAGCCTATGTGGTGGAAAAGAAAAACCCATTTTCTGTAGAGGAATTCAAGCCTGCTGCAGAAATTTGCATAAGTAAAGAGGAGCCAAATGTTAATAGCCAAAACAATGGAGAAAGTGCCTCCAAGGCATTTCAGAGAGGTTTGTGGCAGCCCCTCCCATCATAGGCCTGGAAACTTAGGAGAGAAAAGTGGTTTCGTGGGCCAGATGAGAGAAAAGTGATTTCGTGGGCCAGACCCAGGACTCCACTGCTCTGTGCAGCCATGGGACATGGCATCCTGTGTCCCAGCCACTCCAGCTGCAGCCATGGCTAAAAGGGGCCAAGGTATAGCTCTGGCCATTGCTTCAGAAGGTGCAACCCCCAAGCCTTGGTGGCTTCCACATGGTGTTGAGCCTGCAGGTGAACAGAAGGCAGAAGGTGAGGCTTGGGAGCCTCCACCTAGATTTCAGAGGATGTATGGAAACACCTGAATGTCCCTGCAGAAGTGTGCTGAGGGGGCAGAGCCCTCATGGAGAACCTCTACTAAGGAAGTGCAGAGGGGAAACATGGGGTAGGAGCCCCACTGGGGCACTGCCTATTGAAGATGTGAGAAGAGGGCTACCATCCTCCAGACCCCAGAATGGTAGATCCATCAACAGCTTGACCTATGTACCCCAAAACATTGCAGACACTCAACACCAGCCCTTGAGAGCAGCCAGGGGAGCTGAGCCCTGCAGAGCCACAGGGGCAGAGCTGCCCAATGCCTTGCGAGCCCACTCATTGCATCAGTGTGGCCTGGATGTGAGACATGGAGTCAAAGGAGATTATTTTGGAGCTTTATGATTTAATGTCTGCCCTCCTGGGTTTCAAACTTACATGAGGCCTGTAGTCTCTTTGTTTTGGCCAAATTCTCCCTTTCGGAAAGGGAGCATTTACCCAATGCCTGTACCCCCATTGTATCTTGGAAGTAACTAACTGTTTTTTTATTTTACAGGCTCATAGGCAGAAGAGACTTGCCTTGTCTCAGATGAGACTTTGGACTTGGACTTTTGAGTTAATGCTGGAATGAATTAAGACTTTAGGATACTGTTTGGGGAAGGACTTGGTGGGAGGTGATTGAATCATGGGGGCAGACTTCCCCCTTGCTTTTCTGGTGATACAGTTTTCACGAAATCTGATTGTTTAAAAGTTTATAGAACCTCCCCTTTCACCCTCTCTCTTATGCTGGCAATGTAAAGATGTCCTTGCGTCCCCTTCACATTCTGCCATAATTGTAAGTCTTATGAGGTCCCCCCAGAAGCAGAAGCCTGTACAGCCCATAAAACTGTAAGCCAATTCAACCTCTTTTCTTCATAAATTACCCAGTCTTAGGTCTGTCTTTATAGCCGTGTGAGAATAGACTAATACACACACCCATCTGCAAATAACTTAAATAAATCCAAACTAGATCCTTCCAATTATGTGGAATCACTTTTCTATATAAGAACAGGTTGAATTTTGTTAAAATCTTTATTTTGACAAAAATCTTTTAAAATGCTTATTTTAAATTGAGGGACAATTATTTGTAAGTCACAACTTCTCAAATTTTCAATAATATTTATAAGCTTATCTGTATAATGAATATATTTAAAGATGTAAGTATATTGCAGCTAATGCTCTATGATTGGTAAATGGCTAATGTTAGCAAAAAAAATGGTTAATGTTTAATATAATCTGAAACTCACGAAATAATTCTTTCCCTTTGATGTAAAAATCAGTCCAATTTATTGCCTCAGTTATGAAAAGTACAACCATAAAAATACTTCATGGAGGTTTTTCTGTTGGTTCAGTTTCTGTTAAATGTAAGAGAGTTGGCTGGGCACAGTGGCTCACACTTATAATCCCAGCACTTTGGGAGGCCGAGATGGGAAGATCACTTGAGGTCAGGAGTTCAAGACCAGCCTGGCCAACATGGCAAAATCCGGTCTCCACTAAAAATAGAAAAATTAGCCAGGCATGATGGTACATGCCTATAATCCCAGCTACTCAGGAGGCTGAGGCAGGAGAATTGTTTGAGCCCGGGAGGTGGAGATTGCAGTGAGCCGAGATCACCCCACTGCACTCCAGCTGGGGAGACAAAGTGAGACTGTGTCTCAAAAAAAAAAAAAAAAAAAGAAAAATATAAAAGAGTTATCTAGCTATTGTTGGAAATTAAACTCAGCCAAATATTGGCCATGGTATTTTCTGTATGAAATAATGCATTTGTATGTGTATCTGCATATCTCTTGGTATACATACATGCATAGAGAGTAGGATGGTGTAATTTTAAAAGTCACTAAAATAAAAGAAAAAATATTATTTCTCTGCTCAGATCTTACTCCATTACATCTATGATCTTAGACAAGTAATTTAACCTTTCTGAGACTCAGATTTTTTTATGTGTAAAATGAAAAGGCTGGACTAGTTGATTTCTCTAAAGTTCCTTCTTGTTTTAATGTTTCTGTTATTCTCTGATTTTATATGCATATGTTATTATTAATAATTAACTTTGTTTATTAGGTGAGTTGTAAATCCAGGACGGACTTAGATGTAAATAAACAGCTCCAATTAATAAACTGATATAGGTGGAGTCAAGATGGCCAAATAGGAACAGCTCCAGTCTACAGCTCCCAGCATGAGCAACGCAGAAGATAGGTGATTTCTGCATTTCCAACTGAGGTACCGGGTTCATCTCACTGGGGACTGCCGGACAGTGGGTGCAGGACAGTGGGTGCAGGACAGTGGGTGCAGTGCACAGTGCGTGAGCCGAAGGAGGGCGAGGCATCACCCCACCTGGGAAGTGCAAGGGGTCAGGGAACTCCCTTTCCCAGTCAAAGAAAGGGGTGACAGATGGCACCTGGAAAATCGGGTCACTCCCACCCTAATACTGTGCTTTTCCAATGGGCTTAACAAATGGCACACCAGGAGATTATATCCTGCACCTGGCTTGGAGGGTCCTACACCCACGGAGCCTCACTGATTGCTAGCACAGCAGTCTGAGATAAAACTGCAAGGCAGCAGCCAGGCTGGGGGAGGGGCGCCTGCCATTGCCCAGGCTTGAGTAGGTAAACAAAGTGGCCCAGAAGCTCAAACTGGGTGGAGCCCACCACAGCTCAAGGAAGCCTGCCTGCATCTGTAGGCTCCACCTCTGGGGGCAGGGCACAGACAAACAAAAGACAGCAATAACCTCTGCAGACTTAAATGTCCCTGTCTGACAGCTTTGAAGAGAGTAGTGGTTCTCCCAGCACGCAGCTGGAGATCAGAGAACAGGCAGACTGCCTCCTCAAGTGGGTCCCTGACTCCCGAGTAGCCTAACTAGGAGGCACCCCCCCCAGTAGGGGTGGACTGACACCTCACACGGCCGGGTACTCCTCTGAGACAAAACTTCCAGAGGAACAATCAGGCAGAAGCATTTGCGGTTCACCAATATCCACTGTTCTGCAGCCACAGCTGCTGACACCCAGGCAAAAAGAGTCTGCAGTGGACCTCCAGTAAACTCCAACAGACCTGCAGCTGAGGGTCCTGACTGTTAGAAGGAAAACTAACAAACAGAAAGGACATCCACACCAAAAACCCATCTGTACGTCACCATCACCAAAGACCAAAGGTAGATAAAACCACAAAGATGGGGAAAAAACAGAGCAGAAAAACTGGAAACTAAAAATCAGAGTACCTCTCCTCCTCCAAATGAACGCAGCTCCTCACCAGCAACAGAACAAAGCTGGACGGAGAATGACTTTGACGAGTTGAGAGAGGAAGGCTTCAGAAGATCAAACTACTCTGAGCTAAAGGAGGAAGTTCGAACCAATGGCAAAGAAATTAAAAACTTTGAAAAAAAATTAGATGAATAGATAACTAGAATAACCAATGCAGAGAAGTCCTTAAAGGACCTGATGGAGCTGAAAACCACGGCACGAGAACTACGTGACAAATGCACAAGCCTCAGTAACCGATGCAATCAACTGGAAGAAAGGGTATCAGCAATGGAAGATGAAATGAATGAAATGAAACGTGAAGAGAAGTTTAGAGAAAAAAGAATAAAAAGAAACTAACAAAGCCTCCAAGAAATATGGGACTATGTGAAAAGACCAAATCTACGTCTGATTGGTGTACCTGAAAGTGACGGGGAGAATGGAACCAAGTTGGAAAACACTCTGCAGGATACTATCCAGGAGAACTTCCCCAATCTAGCAAGGCAGGCCAATATTCACATTCAGGAAATGCAGAGAACACCACAAAGATAATCCTTATGAAGAGCAACTCCAAGACACATAATTGTCAGATTCACCAAAGTTGAAATGAAGGAAAAAATGTTAAGGGCAGCCAGAGAGAAAGGTCGGGTTACCCACAAAGGGAAACCCATCAGACTAACAGCTGATCTCTCGGCAGAAACTCTACAAGCCAGAAGAGAGTGGGGGCCAATATTCAACATTCTTAAAGAAAAGAATTTTCAACCCAGAATTTCATATCCTGCCAAACTAAGCTTCATAAGTGAAGGAGAAATAAAATACTTTACAGACAAGCAAATGCTGAGAGATTTTGTCACCACCAGGCCTGCCCTAAAAGAGCTCCTGAAGGAAGCACTAAACATGGAAAGGAACAACCAGTACCAGCCACTGCAAAAACATGCCAAATTGTAAAGACCATCAAGGCTAGGAAGAAACTGCATCAACTAAGGAGCAAAATAACCAGCTAACATCATAATGACAGGATCAAATTCACACATAACAATACTAACCTTAAATGTAAATGGACTAAATGCTCCAATTAAAAGACACAGACTGGCAAATTGGATAAAGAGTCAAGAACCATCAGTGTGCTGTATTCAGGAAACCCATCTCATGTGCAGAGACACACATAGGCTCAAAATAAAGGGATGGAGGAAGATCTACCAAGCAAATGGAAAACAAAAAAAGGCAGGGGTTGCAATCCTAGTCTCTGATAAAACAGACTTTAAACCAGCAAAGATCAAAAGAGACAAAAAAGGCCATTACATAATGGTAAAGGGATCAATTCAACAAGAAGAACTAACTATCCTAAATACATATGCACCCAATACAGGAGCACCCAAATTCATAAAGCAAGACCTTAGTGACCTAAAAGAGACTTAGACTCCCACACATTAATAATGGGAGACTTTAACACCCCACTGTCAACATTAGACAGATCAACGAGACAGAAAGTTAACAAGGATATCCAGGAATTGAACTCAGCTATGCACCAAGCGGACCTAATAGACATCTACAGAACTCTCCACCCCAAATCAACAGAATATACAGTTTTTTTCAGCACCACATCACACCTATTCCAAAATTGACCACATACTTGGAAGTAAAGCACTCCTCAGCAAATGTAAAAGAACAGAAATTATAACAAACTGTCTCTCAGAACACAGTGCAATCAAACTAGAACTCAGGATTAAGAAACTCACTCAAAACTGCTCAACTACATGGAAACTTGACAACCTGCTCCTGAATGACTACTGCGTACAAAATGAAATGAAGGCAGAAATAAAGATGTTCTTTGAAACCAACGAGAACAAAGACACAACGTACCAGAATCTCTGGGACACATTCAAAGCAGTGTGTAGAGGGAAATTTATAGCACTAAATGCCCACAAGAGAAAGCAGGAAAGATCTAAAATTGACACCCTAACATCACAATTAAAAGAACTAGAAAAGCAAGAGCAAACACATTCAAAAGCTAGCAGAAGGCAAGAAATAACTAAGATCAGAGCAGAAATGAAGGAAACAGAGACACAAAAAACCCTTCAAAAAATTAATGAATCCAGGAGCTGGTTTTTTGAAAAGATCAACAAAATTGATAGACTGCTAGCAAGACTAATAAAGAAGAAAAGAGAAAAGAATCAAATAGACACAATAAAAAATGACAAAGGGGATATCACCACCGATCCCACAGAAATACAAACTATCATCAGACAATACTATAAATACCTCTACACAAATAAACTAAAAAATCTAGAAGAAATGGATAAATTCCTCAACACTTACACTCTCCCAAGACTAAACAAGGAAGAAGTTGAATCTCTGAATAGACCAATAACAGGCTCTGAAATTGAGGCAATAATTAATAGCTTACCAACCAAAAAGAGTCCAGGACCAGATGGATTCACAGCCGAATTCTACCAGAGGTACAAGGAAGAGCTAGTACCATTCCTTCTGAAACTATTCCAATCAATAGAAAAAGAGGGAATCCTCCCTAACTCATTTTATGAGGCCAGCATCATCCTGATACCAAAGCCTGGCAGAGAGACAACAAAAAAAGAGAATTTTAGACCAATATCCTTGATGAACATTGATGCAAAAATCCTCAATAAAATACTGGCAAACCGAATCCAGCAACACATCAAAAAGCTTATCCACCATGATCAAGTGGGCTTCATCCCTGGGATGCAAGGCTGGTCCAACATATGCAAATCAATAAACATAATCCAGCATATAAACAGAACCAACGACAAAAGCTACATGATTATCTCAATAGATGCAGAAAAGGCCTTTCACAAAATTCAACAACCCTTCATGCTAAAAACTCTCAATAAATTAGGTATCGATGGGACGTATCTCAAAATCATAACAGCTATCTATGACAAACCCACAGCCAATATCATACTGAATGGACAAAAACTGGAAGGGTTCCCTTTGAAAACTGCCACAAGACAGGGATGCCCTCTCTCACCACTCCTATTCAACATAGTGTTGGAAGTTCTGGCCAGGGCAATCAGGCAGGAAAAGGAAATAAGGGGTATTCAATTAGGAAAAGAGGAAGCCAAATTGTCCCTGTTTGCAGATGACATGATTGTATATCTAGAAAACCCCATCGTCTCAGCCCAAAATCTCCTTAAGCTGATAAGCAACTTCAGCAAAGTCTCAGGATACAAAATCAATGTGCAAAAATCACAAGCATTCTTATACACCAATAACAGACAAACAGAGAGCCAAATCATGAGTGAACTCCCATTCACAATTGCTTCAAAGAGAATAAAATACCTAGGAATCCAACTTACAAGGGCTGTGAAGGACCTCTTCAAGGAGAACTACAAACCACTGCTCAATGAAATAAAAGAGGATACAAAGAAATGGAAGAACATTCCATGCTCATGAGTAGGAAGAATCAATATCGTGAAAATGGCCATACTGCCCAAGGTAATTTATAGATTCAATGCCATCCCCATCAAGCTACCAATGACTTTCTTCACAGAATTGGAAAAAACTACTTTAAAGTTCATATGGAAACAAAAAAGAGCCCGCATCACCAAGTCAATCTTAAGCCAAAAGAACAAAGCTGGAGGCATCATGCTACCTGACTTCAAACTATAATACAAGGCCAAAGTAACCAAAACAGCATGGTACTGGTACCAAAACAGAGATATAGACCAATGGAACAGAACAGAGCCCTCATAAACAATGCCACATATCTACAACTATCTGATCTTTGACAAACCTGAGAAAAACAAGCAATGGGGAAAGGATTCCCTATTTAATAAATGGTGCTGGGAAAACTGGCTAGCCATATATAGAAAGCTGAAACTGGATCCCTTCCTTACACCTTATACAAAAATTAATTCAAGATGGATTAAAGACTTACATGTTAGACCTAAAACCATAAAAACCCTAGAAGAAAACCTAGGCAATACCATTCAGGACATAGGCATGGGCAAGGACTTCATGTCTAAAACACCAAAAGCAATGGCAACAAAAGCCAAAATTGACAAATGGGATCTAATTAAACTAAAGAGCTTCTGCACAGCAAAAGAAACCACCATCAGAGTGAAAAGGCCCACCGTCCAAGGCACAAAGGAGGGTGGAGAAGGTTGGAAGATGAATCTGCAGGGACAAATGCAAGATAGCCAACCAAAGCCATGCTATCTGCATGGTGGATAATTCTTATCTTTCTGTTCTCTATAGAGGAAGAGTAAGACTATCACAATACCTCAGAAAAAAACATTCTGAGGTCCTGAGAAAGGATAGAAAGGAAGTGGAAAATAGGGACAGACAAGAGAGACATTCTGCAGGTTGAATGTATAGACTCATGGTAATTGATTGTGAAGAATGAAGGCATTAAAAAAGAAGGTAAGGAAATGCTTCTAATTTATTTGAGAGAATGAGTCAAGAAAACTAGTGGTTCTGGCTTGGCATCCTGTAGCCAATCTGAATAAGGCCAATGTTGGAGGACTCAGGTTTTTCAGAACAACAAACAGACTTGCCAACTGCTGGAATATCAGTGTAGTTGGATTAGGAAATAGAACCAAGCCCTCTTTTACTACCTATCCCTCAACTTTCTCTTGACGAGGAATTTACCCTCTAATCAAAGTAAGATGTGTAATCTGCTCCTTACTTAGATTGATTTCATATGTGCTCCCATGATCTATAGCAGAAAACGATAATTCAGGGTACATTCACAAACAAGATACATAGCTGCTTTTGCCTGCAATTATTAATCATTTACACATGGCATTATCTTTGCAAAGCATTTGGCAACCATTAATTAAATCTCATAACACTCCTGTAGGTAGCTTTCTAATAAAAAGAAACATTCACAGAAGCCCAGCCCACATCAAAACTGAGAAAAGGGCACATAATTTCTTCAATGTACCCTTCCTCTTCCAGGCACCAAGGACCTACAAGCTACTCCCTTATAGCCCATGTCTTCCTGCCACAAAGGTCCTCCTGGACCTAGAAGGTGGCCATCCTATGCTCTCAAATTCCCTCTTCCCAACTCCCAAAATCTAACCCCTCAGGGTAGTAGCATTCATTTACTGAAATAAACTTAATTTTGTCTAACTTGTTACCAGATACGACAGTATCTTAATCCCAAAGAGATGCAATAAATGGCAGATTTCATAAACTGTGACAGAAGAGGGTAACAAAACATTTTTTCATAATAGAAAAAAGTTTGCTTCATTTTTTTCCCAAGTCTACATTATTGAAGATTAGTCTTGGGTATACTTGCTTCAAATATATAGCATGAATATGACAATCAAGAATACAAGTGCAGGGCTCTGGACAATATGGATAATGCTATCCAGATTGAACAATTTGGACAGAACTTCCTAACAGGAAGAGCTGGAGAACGGACTTACCTGGGCCTACCAACCGTGGCCATTCCAAATTACTCATCCTTTGAACAGGAAGGGAAAAGTCAATGTCTTCTTTCCCCACATCCTAAACCTACTACTTCATCTATAATTTGAATCTCACCTAATAGCTTCACCATTTACATCGTTTCCAAAACCAGAATCCTTGGATTTTTCCTCAACACTTTCTTCTTCATCATACTACATATACAAAACAATCACCAATCAAGTCCTGTTGATTCTATCTACAAAATTAAAAATGAAAATTACCAACTCTCCTCCATTTTCCTCCTATTCCCTTACTTCACACTATTGTCATCTCTTTTCTGGAAGATTAAAAATTTTCTGGCCTTGGCCTCATCCAATTTCTTCTCTGATACCAGGGTAACTTTTAAAATATGAATCTGGAAAACATTGTTTATAATAGTTCAGACTTCACTCCCTCTATGAAGTCTACCCCAATGCCCCAGGCATAGTCCATCTCTCTATTGCAGCAACTAATATATCACACTGTTATGCATCTACTTACATATCTATTTCTTCATTACATTTGGAGTATAGGGACTACATCTTCCTCATCTCTTTATATCCAGAATTGTGCCAAGACACATATTTTTTGCTACACATTTGCTAAAATATTTGCCATCATATTTGCTTCATAAGGTTAACACTTGGAAGGTCTTAATTGAGATGCAAATATTACCTAATGGGTAATTACCCACTCAGCTATTAATGCATTAGTTAGGCCATCCCAGTAACCCCATCACAGAGCAAGACCCCAAAAGGGTGGATACCAGGGTGTGTAGGTGATGAAAAGTGATCTGGAAAGGTCTGGAGCATTGAAATGATACGAGCTGAAGAAGATCAGCACACAGAGCTTTTACGGAGCCACAGTCTTTCCCAAGGATCAGTGTATATAAAAAAGAAAAAATATAAAAATTATGCATAAAAGTGGCCAAAGGTGAATTCAAGTCAAATGGTGCTACATTTTCTATCATGCGCAGGATTGGCCTTGAATACAGTTAGGTGCTACTTTACTTTTCCCAAAAAAGGATCTAATTAGTATGTATTACTCATCTCCTTTAATGCTAAATGGACCCCACATTCTATATTATTCTATCATGCTAGAATTGGATGAAAGATTTGTCATCATTCATTTATTCATCCATTTATTATTTCACTTCTAAGGTCATCTATTTCTAGAACAAAAGGCTAAGCAAACCCCCTCTGGACACTCAAGCAAGTAGAAGTAGGCTTGTGGGATTAGAGGAATTAGACCTTTTGGTTTGCATTATACCTTAAAGCTATTCCCTAACCTGTTCTTAAATTGCTCCAAGCTATGATTTGATAAAACACCAAGGGCACAATGTTGAATGGTTGGATTTATCCTATGGCATATAAAATTCATAACAATATGAGGAAAATTAAATGATAGACAGCTTTCATTTATATATACACATATTATAAACCTTAGTATGGGAGCCACAGATCTATTAGGCATGGCACTCCAATGTGGTAAGACCTAATTACATTTTTCTGATAAATAAGCCTTGGGATTTTTAACATCTTGAGGATATATGTGAATGTGCAGGAAACGATCACTAGGACAGTATCAAATGTTGGTAGTTGGAATCCACTCCAAAAATTAAAAAATGCATCAATTAGTTAATGAAGTGACTAACAATTACTGTTGGATCACCTGTTCCTTTTAAATTATGGATGACAAATTTGCTTCTTTGGTGGTGCTGATTCTTTATTGATATGCTTTTGACCATGACTCTGGCAAAATGAGTGCATGGATTCATTTCTGACTTCCGCGCACAACACCACAAGAGCTGTCCAGAGATGAAGCAACCTCTGTGACATAGGAGGGAAGACCTTAGATTCATGGTGAATGATGCTTAAACTTGAACCTCAACTGTATACATAAAGTTATCATTAAAATGACCATGACCCATACAGCTCTTTTTACAATTGTCACAACTTTTTGCAATTGTAACAACAAAGCAAATGATGCTATAAGAAGATGAAGAGATAAAGAAGGAAGCAGAGAAGCAGAAGCAGTGGTGGAACAGGCAAAAAATTCTGCCTGGATGCAATAGTCCCAAATTTGCAATACTTACCAACTTTTCAGGTATGTAAACTTTCAGACAGAAATATAAACAAGCAAAAATACCCAAGTATTCATTCTTTAAATATGTTGTTTAGGTCTTAGCACAGAAAATCATCCCATTGCATTAGGTTTGTTTCTAGCTCATGATATGAATAAACAACACTGTGTTCCCTTGATGTTTCTCAAATATATGCCAAGAAAAACAATGTATTGATACTCTCATGTTAATGTACTATAATTTTTTACATTTCATATACCTAATTACATTTTCTCCTTATAGTGATGTAAGGCTTCAGTACTAAGGATTGAAAAGGCAGCTCTAGTATTTATATATTTAAATTATTTTTAAAAATACATTACACAGACAGTTTTCTGTTGTGGGCTTACCTTGTAAATGTGCTTTCCAAACAAATTCATTAATTCAAATTCTGCTTCCTATGCAAGATTTTCAAAAGTATGACTGATTGACACTTTTAAAATGAACATGAAGGTTATATTAACCAAAATAACATAGCCCAACTAATAAAAAAAGGTCATCTGTATTTATTAACTTAAATGTCTGGCCATCACTGTGACCTACAAAGTATATTGGACATTGGCACATTGAATGCTTATTTATTGAGCCCTACATTCAGGCACTGTGTACAGAAAGAAGGGAGTGAAAAGTAGACAAAGTTCTTTCTTTCAAGAAGTTCACAGTGCAATACAGGAGATACATGCAAATATTTATCATATGGTAATACAATGAAGCTATGTAAATGGTTCAGTGATATCACAAAGCGTATAATTAACTCTGTCCAAGTGAACAGGAAGTCTTCGGCTAAAGCCTTCATCATCTTGAAGCACAAACATTTTCTAGGTAGACAAAGGAAAAGAGATCACTCCATGGAACAATATGTGCAAAATCTCAGAGGCAATGAGAGCCTGAACTAAAGCAGTGACATTGAGGATGGAGTGAAAGGGAAGTGAACCCAGTAAAAGAAAATCAGGAGAAAGAGTGTCTAGCATCTTCCATCCTAGGGAGAATATGAAGAGATGAAATCAACAGAACTGACTTCACAGTGACTACTTTAGAGCAGGGGTCCTCAACCCCCAGGCCATGGACCAGTACCAGTCCGTGGTCTGTTAGGAACCGGGCCACACAGCAGGAGGTGAGCAGTGAGCCAGCGAGTGAAGCTTCATTTGTATTTACAGCCACTCCCCATCATTTGCATTAGCAACTGAGCTCTGCCTCTTGTCAGATCAACAGTGGCATTAATTTTTATAGAAGCATATACGCTATTGTGAACTGAGCATGCAAGGGATCCAGGTTATGCACTTCTTATGAGAATCTAATGCCTGAAGATCTGTCACTGTCTCCCATCAATCCTAGATGGGACTGTCTACTTGCAGGAAAACAAGCTCAGGGCTCCCACTGATTCTACACTATGATGAGTTGTATAATTATTTCATTATATATTGCAATGTAATAATAGAAACAAGGTGCACAATAAATGTAATGCACTTGAATCATCTTGAAACCATCCCCCACCTCTGGTCCGTGGAAAAATGGTCTTCCACAAAACCAGTCCTTGATGCCAAAAAGGTTGGGGACCTCTGCTTTAGAGTAATAAAGTTTAAGATTGAAAGGTGAGATGTGACAGAAAAAACTTTAGACTAGGAGTCCAAAACCCTGGCTTTCAGTCCCATTTCTGCTGCTAACAAGCTCCGTGACTTTGGAGGAGTCATTTCTCCCTCTGGATCCTAATTGCTCATCTGCAAAATATAATGAGTTGCTCTATGACCTGTGACATCCCTTCTATCTCTGTCATTCTATGGCTATAAATAATGGTTTTGAGACAAGAAGGCAGGCAGTTCTTAACTTATGTGACTCTGTAGTTCCCAAGGACAGAAAACCAAATTCCTGGAGTAGCAGGTGGGATGGAAGACACAAATGTCACTTGAGAAGAATCGTACATAAACATGAGTGTAGTCACCTCTCATTATGAGGCACTGATTATTCATTTTCCAGATTATCCGTGACCTCCACTTCTCCTCCTCCTGACTGCCTGGCTTTTAGGCATGTCTTTATTCATTAAGATCTCCAATGTAGGATGAGAAGGGAAGGAGGAAAGCACAAGCACCACAGTGGGCTGCATATTAGCAGATCTGTCTTTATTTAAAGTGGATTTAGGAGGAAGAAGATTGAAGACAGAAGCTAAAAACAAGTCTTTATGATTATCAATGGATTTCAATTATACAGGTTAGCCTTATTTCCACAGATAACTGACAGTTTAATATCATGTTACTTGCAAAGAAAAAAAACAAATCGTAGAAAAGTGAACTTTAAAATTGTAGGAGATGGGAAGCAAAATAAGGGCTCATTTAAAGATCATTTTTACTTCTTGGTGTGAAAACAATGTTGCACCACTGTTCTCCCCAGGACCTTCTCCAGAGACTGGTTTTGCTTAGCCTAAAATTATTTGGACAATAAAAGCCTTCACGACTTCTTTTGGAAAACTGTCCGGGCTCAAGCTGAGTCCTCTATCAGGATCCTGGAATAAGCAGATGAAGTTTTTTATTTATTCTAGAGAAGAAAATCACAGGGTCTTATAATTTACTGAAACACCAACATGGGCATCAAATCTACATTATGGAGAGGAAAGGGGTACACTGGAACTATAATGCTCCAGTGGAAATGTTTAGCTCTCCGGCAGAGGGGTGGGTAGGTAAATGCAGTGAGAGGTTCTGCGCTCCTCAGGAAACTGAACGCTTTCCCTTTGGAAAGCCCAAATGAACTTACTAAAACAAATAAACAAAAAAACAGAATGCCTATTTACCATTCACCCATACAATATATTCAATAAATATAAATCAGAAACAGGCAGACTGGCCTGGCACTACAGGGAAAGCAAACAAAAGAAACTATGTAGTGAATCTGGACTTTGGAGGACTAAACCACCACGTAAGTATCTAAACATCTAGTTAAGAAAGCAGTTCTGTGATGTGTGAGGCTTTAACATATACAAATACATTATATATTGCACTTTTGTTCATCAATATCATATAGCAAAGTATTCTTATATCTTTCTTGATCTCTTACCTTTACCAATCATATGGAAATTGTTACCACCACTCAAGGGCAGTTTGAGTAGTAGAGGAACACTCAAGTGTTTTAATAAACAAGAATTAAGCACCAAGGTGATTTAGATACTCCAGAGAGCATAAGATCAATACAACAATTCTCCAGACTGTAAAACATCAACTGTTTGAATAATAAAAATTATATGTGACATTTTACAGTTTGCAAGCATTTTCTTACACAATATCTCATTTAAACTTTTTTTTTAATTTTTTTTTTTTGAGACAGTCTCATTCCATCACCCAGGCTGGAGTGCAGTGGCACAATCTTGGTTCACTGCAACTTTCGCCTCCCATGCCCAAGTGATTCTCATGTATCAGCCCCCCGAGTAGCTGGGATTGCAGGTGCGTGCCACCACGTCCAGCTAATTTTTGTATTTTTAGTAGAGAGAGGGTTTCGCCATGTTGGCCAGGGTAGTCTCAAACTCTTGACTTCAAGTGATCCTCCTGCCTCAGCCTCCCAAAGTGCTGGGATTACAGGCATGAGCCACCGCACCCAGCTTTATTTAACCATTATAGCAGCCTTGTACCTTAAGTACTGTCATCCCTATTTTACAGATGAGAAAACCGAAACATTGAGAAATTGATTAACTAGGTCACATAGCTGATTAATATCAAAATTTGAATTTGAACTTCAGTCTTCAGATGCCAGGTCCAGTTTCTATATTTCAGTTATTATGTTGATTGTAAGATTTTATTCAGAAGAAGGGAACAACAGACACCAGCGCCTACTTGAGGCTGGAAGGTGGGAGGAGGATGAGTATCAAAAAACTGTTATGCTTATTACCTGGTACTATGCTTATTACCTGGGTGATGACATCTGTACACCAAACCCCCATGACACACAATTTACCTATATAACAAATCTGAACATGTACTGATGAACTTAAAATAAACATTAAAAATAACCTATCAAAGCACCAAAAATGGTAATCTTGGACAAAAATAAAATTTTTTTCAGGAAGAATAAATATTCTTCTAAGCTAACCTAGATTGGACCAGTGAGGCTTCTGTATTTAAGGAAGCTTGATAAGCCAAAATGCTCAAGGAACAGGGCTTCTGGTTATTGAAATCCTTTTTTGTTTCAATGTTTTTTTGTTGTCCATTATTATAACGTGCCTTCATTCATTTTTGTGACATAGGACATAAGGCATATAAAAAAATCCTTAGTGACTGGCGTAGTAAGCTAAACAAATATATGTTGATGGATAAACTGCAGGGCCTCTTAAACCAGCATTCTGGCCATTCATTATTATTATTTAGGGGTATAAGTAAACGTACAGAGTTCCAAACCAAATTTATACTGACTTCAAGACACTCCAAGGAAGTTGTTAGAATAAATCACTGAGGAAAGTTTATTGTCTTATTTGTTTCTTTCTCCCTGCAGTCAAGGTAAAAAAAAAAAAAAAAAAAAAACCTGTTAGTGATTTTGATGAATTTAATCTTTACTGTAATATATAAATATATTTCAGTGAAAGTTGATCTCCTTTTCAGCACATGGAGACACAAAGCCAAGAGTCACCATACTAAGCAAAATGTAAATGAATTGAGAACCGTGGGTCAAGTGAAAACCTCTTCCATTTTTTTGAGTCCTCTATCAGGATCCTGGAATAAGCAGGTGAAGCTTTTTATTCATTCTTGAGAAGAAAATCACAGGGTCTTGTTATTTATTGAAATATCGAAATGGGTATCAAATCTACATCATGGAGAGGAAAGGTGAACATACTAGAGGACAACACTAGAGCCATCCTGGTGTGCTGAGGCATAAATCAAATGGCTGCTCTATGAAGTGGAATCAAGGTGCTCAGGGAACTCAAGATGGACGTACATTAAGTACATTACAATGCATTCACAATGACAACTTCAACAAACAATACTGGAATCTGTATGCAGAAGGAAGTTTATTTGAATGTATTTTCCTCCAGTGAAGGAGATTTAGAATACTGGAACTTTAACGATTTTGATTAACATCTTTCTAAGGTCTTTTTAGCACTCTCTTCTGTCAAAGGGTATGAAGAACAAATCTTCAAAGCCCTCCCTGCTGGGATTTTGCTTGAAACCAAAGATATTCTCAAACAATTATTTTCTCATTAACACAAGGGAGAAGCAGGACTGCCACCACCTCTTCTTTGCCTGTGGCCCCTAATAACCCTAAACAATATTTCAGAAGCTACCTCCCTCATTATTTATTATTTTCCAGTGAAATATTTTATCTTACAAAGATCAAGTGTGTCTTGCATTAATTCATATTATAAGCTAAATTTTGACATGCTCTGATCTATGTGTTTTATATATGATAGTGATCTGAATGCAATATACTAAAGCTTACAATCTATGTGCATTGCAATACTCAATAAAAAAACTAACAAAATTTTTTCAATTAGCATAGGAATTAACCTTCATTTTTATCTAGTATGCTAAATCAACTGAAGAATAATTACTCTGAAGACTAGGCTAAATGATACCTACTTAGTTTCCCAATTTCTTCACGTAATATGAATTGATGAACTTTTGGACAGCCCCATGCTATACCTAAACTCAGTGATTCATTCTAAATTTCTTTCAATTATCTCCATAAAAACAAACTGTATTTTAGAAGATAGGTTAAACACAAGCAATCTTCAATGAACAATAGTTATTTTTAAATATATACCTTTCACAGAAACTAGAAAGCATTTCAAACTAATTTATTTTAATTCTTCAACCAGCAAATTAAAACTGAGCAGCTAAATCTTATCCCATTTGATTTTTTATTTTATTATACATTTATAAGAGGAATTAATTGAGTTGTAATAACAGTCACATCCCAAGGACTACTGTTGTCCACACAGTTTGAAAGTAAAATTGACATTAATAAACCTTGGGTGGCTGGGAAACAGAAACCATCTATGAACAACCTAATTCTAGCCACAGAAGTAACACTGTAACTGGACATCCAGGGCCCATAAGAAGTCAGAATAAAAATTCAAGTTGCAAAATGATTAAGCATGTTCCACCTTCTTTCATAGCCTCTTATTAGGTATCTGCGGACTTTTGAGCAGAGCTAGCATTTCTGTTGAGCAAAGGCAAAGGGATTAGGACTTTTGACCAAGTCTCCAGTACTAAGAAAGTAAGAGTATGTTAATCAAATTTTTATATAATCCTTTTTTTTTTTTTGAGACAGTCTCGCTCTGCCGCCCAGGCTGGAGTGCAGTGGTGCAATCTCTGCTCACTGCAACTTCTGCAACTTCTGCTTCCTGGGTTCAAACAATTCTCCTGCATCAGCCTCCTGAGTAGCTGGGATTACAGGCGCATGCCGCCACGCCTGACTAATTTTTGTATTTTTCGTAGAGACGGGGTTTCACCATGTTGGTCAGGCTGGTCTCGTACTCCTGACCTCGTGATCCGCCTGCCTCGGCCTCCCAAAGTGCTGGGATTACAGGAGTGAGCCACCGCGCCCGGCCTTTATATGGTCTTAAAACTGGCAGTGTTATAGATACAGAAATAACATACAAATTGGCACTAATAAACTGGTAAAATGGTCCTACAAAGGGGAATAATGCCAACAGGAGAAAACATAAAGCATTAGGAACAAGCTTGGATTTAAAGATCAAAAAAAGATAACCACAGATACAGGATGGAAGAGCCCCCATTAAAAATTAGTATAGCTTGAGAGACCTGGAATTCATAACTGACTATAAGCTAAGTATGAATCAGCATTGCAATACTATTGCAAAGATGCCCCAGGAATGTACTGAAAAATAATACACTGAGCAAGTAGCTAACATTTATTGGGCTTTTTCTGAGTGTCATGCAGTTTATCAGATGCTTTGTACATACATCTCATTCAATCCTTCCAATATCTTATCATATAAAGTAATATATTTAGCATATATATAGCACCTATATAGGTTTTATATATTTATTTATGTACACAAATATATTTATATATGTTTAGCAACATCTTACATGTGAGAAAACTGCAGTCCCAGACTTAACTCTTTCTTAGAATTCCTGTGGATATTGAGAAAATGTCTACTATGGTCTTGCAGAGTAAGGTATTGTTAACACTGGAATCTAAATTCAGTCTTTTTCTTCTCCCTTGTATAATCTTTTCTTTCTCAATAAAAGTGCACAAATGGCTATATAGGACAAATGATTTTGCCTTGTGATCTACTTTGATTTATTAGTAAAACTACAATGATGAATCATATTTAATTATGATCATTAAGAGTGATCAATCAAAACATACAAATGTGCATTTTTGAATTCTCATGCTGAGAGAAGTAACCAAGTTTTCAGTCTGATCCAAAACAGCTTTCATTCCCTATTGAAATGTCAGAGAATGTCGAGAATCTCAGTGTTAGATGAACTTTAGAGGGTCCATCTTCCAGCCTTCAGGCAGCTGGATAGGAAACATTCCAGGACCAGTTATCAAGTCTCTTGAAGTCAATCAGCAAAATATTTTAGTTCTAATAATATCAGTCTTTCACATGTTTTTCATTCTCTCCATGTTTATGCAGTACCTAAAACAGCTCTTAGATTATTTTGTGAATTGTACAGCCTTCTGTAGCCAGCTTTGAAGCAATTTTTTAAACCAGGAACAGGCTAATCAACAGTCTTTGGTTGCCCATAGTGAGTTTTCTACACCTTGATAACCGTAAAGGTTTTCATTATGTTCAATAGAAATTTCTACTGCTTCTGTTTTAAGCACTTTTCCATTTTTAAATATCTGAATAAAAAAGCTATTAAATATCTATCCCCATAACAACCATTGAAGATGAGATTCCAATTACCTCTTGCCTTTAAAGTAAAATCCCTATCCCAGTAGCATGTTCTCATATGAAAAGAAAAACTCATTCTAATCTTGTTTACTACTCTTCTCTGAATTTTTCAGTTTTGCATCTCTATTTTAAAAGTATGGTGAAATTGCCACATAGTAAGCACCAATATATGATAGCTATTATTACTATTATTATACCAGATGAAAAAGGAAGATACACTAGACCAATTATCAGAACATGACTGTTGAGCATAGTTCAAACCAACAATTTAAATCTGCAAATTGGGGTACTCAGGAAGGAAAAGCTGGAACTCAAGAGTCAATATAGAAGAACAGTTGTCAGCATTAGACTACTGTGTCATAGGTCCTACAGGCCACTAGTCTGTATAGTACAGACAAATACAAAGTGACTTAAGAACACTATAGGAGCCCAGAGATCAGTGCTAGGCAATCCTGTCCTGAGTAGACCAGCAGGGAGAATAACAATCAAAAGCTTTAAAGGGGGATTGGTTTGAGAACTGAAACAAAGCTGAAATTACAGGGGGGTAATTCACTAGGCCACACTGGGGGAGTCCCAGAAGGTAGAAGCAGAAAAAATTGAGGTTTCTTTGGTAAGAACTAAGATAAAGGTGTGCTCTTTGGTAAGAGAAAGTACTTTGCACATAGCAATAGACACGTACTATTCTGCTGTTTACTGTGAGTCAAGTACCATTATAGATACATTCTTTTGACAATAAGAAAACATTAGAATCCCAAGAGTCTTGTGTACCTTTATATAAGAAATTGTCCAAGTTGAGCCAAGATGGCCGAATAGGAACAGCTCCGGTCTACAGCTCCCAGCGCGAGCGACGCAGAAGACGGGTGATTTCTGCATTTCCATCTGAGGTACCGTGTTCATCTCACTAGGGAGTGCCAGACAGTGGGCGCAGGTCAGTGGGTGAGCGCACCGTGTGCCAGCCGAAGCAGGGGCAAGGCATTGCCTCACTCGGGAAGCGCAAGGGGTCAGGGAGTTCCCTTTCCAGGGGTGACAGACGGCACCTGGAAAATCGGGCCACTCCCACCCGAATACTGTGCTTTTCCGAAGGGCTTAGGAAACGGTGCCCCAGGAGAATATAGCCCACACCTGGCTCAGAGGGTCCTACGCCCACGGAGTCTCGCTGATTGCTAGCACAGCAGTCTGAGATCAAACAGCAAGTCGGCAGCGAGGCTGGGGGAGGGGCGCCCGCCATTGCCCAGGCTCGCTTAGGTAAACAAAGCAGCCTGGAAGCTTGAACTGGGTGGAGCCCACCACAGCTCAAGGAGGCCTGCCTGCCTCTGTAGGCTCCACCTCTGGGGGCAGGGCACAGACAAACAAAAAGACAGCAGTAACCTCTGCAGACTTAAATGTCCCTGTCTGACAGCTTTGAGGAGAGCAGTGGTTCTCCCAGTACACAACTGGAGATCTGAGAACGGGCTGACTGTCTCCTCAAGTGGGTCCCTGACCCCTGACCCCCGAGCAGCCTAACTGGGAGGCACTCCCCAGCAGGGGCAGACTGACACCTCACAGGGCTGGCCAGGTACTCCAACAGACCTGCAGCTGAGGGTCCTGTCTGTTAGAAGGAAAACTAACAGAAAGGACACCCACACCAAAAACCCATCTGTACATCACCATCATCAAAGACCAAAAGTAGATAAAACCACAAAGATGGGAAAAAAACAGAGCACAAAAACTGGAAACTCTAAAAAGGAGAGTACCTCTCCTCCTCCAAAGGAACGCAGTTCCTCACCAGCAACGGAACAAAGCTGGACGGAGAATGACTTCGACGAGCTGAGAGAAGAAGGCTTCAGACGATCAAATTACTCCGAGCTACGGGAGGATATTCAAACCAAAGGCAAAGAAGTTGAAAACTTTGAAAAAAATTTAGAAGAATGTATAACTAGAATAACCAATACAGAGAAGTGCTTAAAGGAGCTGATGGAGCTGAAAACCAAGGCTCGAGAACTACGTGAAGAATGCAGAAGCCTCAGGAGACGATGCAATCAAATGGAAGAAAGGGTATCAGCCCTGGAAGATGAAATGAATGAAATGAAGCGAGAAGGGAAGTTTAGAGAAAAAAGAATAAAAAGAAACGAGCAAAGCCTCCAAGAAATGTGGGACTATGTGAAAAGACCAAATCTACGTCTGATTGGTGTACCTGAAAGTGACGGGGAGAATGGAAACAAGTTGGAAAACACTCTGCAGGATATTATCCAGGAGAACTTCCCCAATCTAGCAAGGCAGGCCAACATTCAGATTCAGGAAATACAGAGAACGCCACAAAGATACTCCTCGAGAAGAGCAACTCCAAGACACATAATTGTCAGTTTCACCAAAGTTGAAATGAAGGAAAAAATGTTAAGGGCAGCCAGAGAGAAAGGTCGGGTTACCATCAAAGGGAAGCCCATCAGACTAACAGCGGATCTCTCGGCAGAAACCCTACAAGCCAGAAGAGAGTGGGGGCCAATATTCAACATTCTTAAAGAAAAGAACTTTCAACCCAGAATTTCATATCCTGCCAAACTAAGCTTCATAAGTGAAGGAGAAATAAAATACTTTACAGACAAGCAAATGCTGAGAGATTTTGTCACCACCAGGCCTGCCCTAAAAGAGCTCCTGAAGGAAGCGCTAAACACACAAAGGCACAACCGGTACCAGCCACTGCAAAATCATACCAAAATGTAAAGACCATCGAGACTAGGAAGAGACTGCATCAACTAATGAGCAAAATAACCAGCTAACATCATAATGACAGGCTCAAATTCACACATAACAATATTAACCTTAAATGTAAATGGACTAAATGCTCCAATTAAAAGACACAGACTGGCAAATTGGATAAAGACTCAAGACCCATCAGTGTGCTGTATTCAGGAAACCCATCTCACGTGCAGAGACACACATAGGCTCAAAATAAAAGGATGGAGGAAGATCTACCAAGCAAATGGAAAACAAAAAAAGGCAGGGGTTGCAATCCTAGTCTCTGATAAAACAGACTTTAAACCAACAAAGATCAAAAGAGACAAAGAAGGCCATTACATAATGGTAAAGGGATTAATTCAACAAGAAGAGCTAACTATCCTAATATATATGCACCCAATACAGGAGCACCCAGATTCATAAAGCAAGTCCTGAGTGACCTACAAAGAGACTTAGACTCCCACACATTAATAATGGGAGACTTTAACACCCCACTGTCAACATTAGACAGATCAACGAGACAGAAAGTCAACAAGGATACCCAGGAATTGAACTCAGCTCTGCACCAAGCGGACCTAACAGACATCTACAGAACTCTCCACCCCAAATCAACAGAATATACATTTTTTTCAGCACCACACCACACCTACTCCAAAATTGACCACATACTTGGAAGTAAAGCTCTCCTCAGTAAATGTAAAAGAACAGAAATTATAACAAACTATCTCTCAGATCACAGTGCAATCAAGCTAGAACTCAGGATTAAGAATCTCACTCAAAACCGCTCAACTACATGGAAACTGAACAACCTGCTCCTGAATGACTACTGGGTACATAACGAAATGAAGGCAGAAATAAAGATGTTCTTTGAAACCAACGAGAGCCAAGACACAACATACCAGAATCTCTGGGATGCATTCAAAGCAGTATGTAGAGGGAAATTTATAGCACTAAATGCCCACAAGAGAAAGCAGGAAAGATCTAAAATTGACACCCTAACATCACAATTAAAAGAGCTAGAAAAGCAAGAGCAAACACATTCAAAAGCTACCAGAAGGCAAGAAATAACTAAAATCAGAGCAGAACTGAAGGAAATAGAGACACAAAAAACCCTTCAAAAAACTAATGAATCCAGGAACTGGTTTTTTGAAAGGATCAACAAAATTGATAGACCGCTAGCAAGATTAATAAAGAAAAAAAGAGAGAAGAATCAAATAGATGCAATAAAAAATGATAAAGGGGATATCACCACCGATCCCACAGAAATACAAACTACCATCAGAGAATACTACAAACACCTCTATGCAAATAAACTAGAAAATCTAGAAGAAATGGATAAATTCCTCAACACATACACCCTCCCAAGACTAAACCAGGAAGAAGTTGAATCTCTGAATAGACCAATAACAGGAGCTGAAATTGTGGCAATAATCAATAGCTTACCAACCAAAAAAAGTCCAGGACCAGATGGCTTCACAGCCGAATTCTACCAGAGGTACAAGGAGGAGCTGGTACCATTCCTTCTGAAACTATTCCAATCAATAGAAAAAGAGGGAATCCTCCCTAACTCATTTTATGAGGCCAGCATCATCCTGATACCAAAGCCTGGCAGAGACACAACAAAAAAAGAGAATTTTAGACCAATATCCTTGATGAACATTGATGCAAAAATCCTCAATAAAATACTGGCAAACTGAATCCAGCAGCACATCAAAAAGCTTATCCACCATGATCAAGTGGGCTTCATCCCTGGGATGCAAGGCTGGTTCAATATACGCAAATCAATAAATGTAATCCAGCATATAAACAGAACCACAGACAAAAACCACATGATTATCTCAATAGATGCAGAAAAGGCCTTTCACAAAATTCAACAACCCTTCATGCTAAAAACTCTCAATAAATTAGGTATTGATGGGATGTATCTCAAAATAATAAGAGCTATTTATGACAAACCCACAGCCAATATCATACTGAATGGGCAAAAACTGGAAGCATTCCCTTTGAAAACTGGCACAAGACAGGGATGCCCTCTCTCACCACTTCTATTCAACATAGTGTTGGAAGTTCTGGCCAGGGCAATTAGGCAGGAGAAGGAAATCAAGGGTATTCAAGTAGGAAAAGAGGAAGTCAAATTGTCCCTGTTTGCAGATGACATGATAGTATATCTAGAAAACCCCATTGTCTCAGCCCAAAATCTCCTTAAGCTGATAAGCAACTTCAGCAAAGTCTCAGGATATAAAATCAATGTACAAAAATCACAAGCATTCTTATACATCGATAACAGACAAACAGAGAGCCAAATCATGAGTGAACTCCCATTCACAATTGCTTCAAAAAGAATAAAATACCTAGGAATCCAACTTACAAGGGATGTGAAGGACCTCTTCAAGGAGAACTACAAACCACTGCTCAAGGAAATAAAAGAGGATACAAACAAATGGAAGAACATTCCATGCTCATGGGTAGGAAGAATCAATATCATGAAAATGGCCATCTTTCCCAAGGTAATTTACAGATTCAATGCCATCCCCATCAAGTTACCAATGACTTTCTTCACAGAATTGGAAAAAACTACTTTAAAGTTCATATGGAACCAAAAAAGAGCCCGCATCACCAAGTCAATCCTAAGCCAAAAGAACAAAGCTGGAGGCATCACACTACCTGACTTCAAACTATACTACAAGGCTACAGTAACCAAAACAGCATGGTACTGGTACCAAAACAGAGATATAGATCAATGGAACAGAACAGAGCCGTCAGAAATAATGCCACATATCTACAACTATCTGATCTTTGACAAACCTGACAAAAACAAGAAATGGGGAAAGGATTCCCTGTTTAATAAATGGTGCTGGGAAAACTGGCTAGCCATATGGAGAAAGCTGAAACTGGATCCCTTCCTTACACCTTATACAAAAATCAATTCAAGATGGAATAAAGACTTAAATGTTAGACCTAAAACCATAAAAACCCTAGAAGAAAACCTAGGCATTACCATTCAGGACATAGGCATGGGCAAGGACTTCATGTCTAAAACACCAAAAGCAATGGCAACAAAAGCCAAAATTGACAAATGGGATCTAATTAAACTAAAGAGCTTCTGCACAGCAAAGGAAACTACCATCAGAGTGAACAGGCAACCTACAAAATGGGAGAAAATTTTTGCAACCTACTCATCTGACAAAGGGCTAATATCCAGAATCTACAATGAACTCCAACAAATTTACAAGAAAAAAACAAACAACCCCATCAAAAAGTGGGTGAAGGACATGAACAGACACTTCTCAAAAGAAGACATTTATGCAGCCAAAAAACACATGAAAAAATGCTCACCATCACTGGCCATCAGAGAAATGCAAATCAAAACCACAATGAGATACCATCTCACACCAGTTAGAATGGCAAACATTCAAAAGTCAGGAAACAACAGGTGCTGGAGAGGATGTGGAGAAATAGGAACACTTTTACACTGTTGGTGGGACTGTAAACTAGTTCAACCCTTGTGGAAGTCAGTGTGGCGATTCCTCAGGGATCTAGAACTAGAAATTCCATTTGACCCAGCCATCCCATTTGTGGGTATATACCCAAAGGACTATAGATCATGCTGCTATAAAGACACATGCACACGTATGTTTATTGCAGCATTATTCACAATAGCAAAGACTTGGAACCAACCCAAATGTCCAACAATGATAGACTGGATTAAGAAAATGTGGCACATATACACCATGGAATACTATGCAGCCATAAAAAATGATGAGTTCATGTCCTTTGTAGGGACATGGATGAAATTGGAAATCATCATTCTCAGTAAACTATCACAAGAACAAAAAACCAAACACTGCATATTCTCACTCATAGGTGGGAATTGAACAATGAGAACACATGGTCACAGGAAGGGGAACATCACACGTCGGGGACTGTTGTGGGGTGGGGGGAGGGGAGAGGGATAGCATTGGGAGATATACCTAATGCTAGATGACGAGTTGGTGGGTGCAGCGCACCAGCATGGCACATGTATACATATGTAAGTTACCTGCACGTTGCACACATGTACCATAGAGCCTAAAGTATAATAATAATAATAATAATAATAATAATAATAAAAAAAAGAAAAAAATAAGAAAAAAAAAAAAGAAATTGTCCAAGTTATACTCTCCAAGGGTGAAATTAAGGAATTAAACTGCCCAACAAACTACATGTTTTTTATTATGCCAACAGAGAAATGCTGAGAAAACAATTATTGCTAACAACATGGAAATCTAATCCACTAGAGAGTTCTCCATGTTTTATAGAACCTCAGAGCTGAAAGGAACCTGAAAGACCATCGAGGTCAATCTCCTATTAAATTCATGAAATAACTCTACCACCACCCAGACCTCTGGTCATTTAGCATTTATTTAAACACTATTATAGAGCTGAGGCGCACATTAAATTTTCAAATGGTTTCAAGTTTTATATTTGAACCAAACTCTGCCCTCTGATATTTATTCATCTTTATGAGTTTGGATAGATGTGGATCCAAACAGCCACTAAAGAGAAATCTAAATCTAATCCTTCCTCCATCTGAAAATCCTTGTCAGTAAAGGGCACTGACATTGCCTTGCCAACAGGTAAAGACTTCAACCTCCTTCATCAAAGCTTTTCTTGATCATTCATATATTGTATAAGTGGTAAATATGGTCAAGTCCACATGAAAACCAACTTCTGCTACTGAAGTGGCACAGTTATTAGATTTAGAACTCTCTTCAGCGAAATATTATGTCTAATTCATTACTGTGTCCTGAATATCACCAGACCCTGGAACATATTAGATGATGAACACCTATTTTTGACTGAGGCAATGCAGTTTCAACAGAAGCAAAAATATATATATAATCAAAGGTCAAAACATGTTTTGAAAATACAAGGTAAACTAAGCTAAGATCCTAGAAGACAGGTTGTCCTATTATTTCCAAACTATTCCTGACTCATTAAGGGCAATATTTTAATTTATAATATCAGGCTTATACATGCTTTTTACTTTCTGTGTATATTTACACATTCCTAAAAATCATTACACTAAATTGTTTTATAGAATTGTACAAATGTGTAGACACACAAAATAAGAAAAATAAACTTTTAAGCATTTTTTAAATCTAAAGGGAAATAATATGATTATTTTACAAATCGAATGTGATGTTTACTACAAAAGAAAAATGATGATGGTGGTGGTGATGATGATGATGATGATGATGATGATGATGATGATAGCAGCTAACATTTATTGAGCATTTGCTACATGCCAGGTACTGCACTCTTACATACATTATTTCATTTAAGCCTCATGAGTTATATATTATCATCTCTGTTTTAAAGACAGAAGATAATACAGTGTAGAGTTTATGTGACTTACCTAAAGTCACAGAGCAAGTTTGGAGCTGGAATCAAACTCAGGTCTATCTACTCTTAACATGTGTTAATTATATCTTTGAAGACAAACCATAGCAAGAATCCTTAGGAACATGACTAGTGACTAGATCCACTTCCATCCTTGTTCTTATGTTCAATCCTTTAATGGTTTCACCTTGTTTAAAGCTAGATTGTCTCCATGAATTTTCCTCTACTTAGGCCCTGTCAAAATTATATGCAGTAACCTTGGGAAGCCAAAAGAGGCACCACTTACCTAAAAATTGCTCAATTTAGGATAGGAAAGCAAATAATTACCAGGCTATATGCCACTTACTAGAGTTGCTCTCCTTTCTCTTGCTGCAATAGAAGGATAGATGGAAACTGGCCAAGAGAAAAATCACTAGTGATGAATTGTGGTCACAAGCCACATGAAACACATTTAAAAGTGTCTAGAAATAAAGTTGAGTTTGTTCCAGGTAGAAACACAGACACACCCAAAACATCTGCACCAAACAATTCTATCAGAGAACTGCCTATCCCAGAGACTAAGTTTAGTCCAGAAGTTTTGAAAGCAGTGAAAATGTGATCCAAGGAAGCGAGGTCAACCCCACAAAACATGTCATCACATTTGCTCCTTCAATATGTACTTATGCTTTTTCCTTTGAAGAAAGGAAACAAATAGCCAGAGAAGTATTGCAGTATTATATTTTCCTGTTAATGTATGTAACCAATACAGAAGTAACATGACGAGTGGTGTCAGCACAGGATGTGGAATTGGACAGGCATGGATTAAACTTTCCAGTTCTGCAATGGCCACTTATTATAACTTACATGGTGAGTCAGCATTAACTCTCTGATCCTCATCTGTAAAATGTATGTATTACATATAAATATTATATAATATGTGTATATATATACTTGTTATATTTATACACACAAATACATGTATACACATCCTTCATAGGTTATAAACATTAATAATATATAATAATAAAGTGCCTGCCATATAGTAGGTTCTTGATAGCAAATTTAGTGGGTATAAATTTTTCTCCACATATTTGTGCGTATTAGAAACATCAATTTTTGTTTAACCTTAACCAAATTTTACTCTGAGCCCTCATTCTACTGGACCTGCAGTAAATTCAATAGCCTTCATTACTGTACATCCCAACAGTCTCCCATAGAGCAGAACATTGAGGAAGGTTGCTGATTATAGGTTTACACCAGGCACCATTTCTTTTTCTTTTTTTTTTCTTTTATTATTATTATACCTTAAGTTTTAGGGTACATGTGCACAATGTGCAGGTTAGTTACATGTATACATGTGCCATGCTGGTGTGCTGCACCCATTAACTCGTCATTTAGCATTAGGTATATCTTCTAATGCTATCCCTCCCCCCTCCCCCACCCCACAACAGTCCCCAGAGTGTGATGTTCCCCTTCCTGTGTCCATGTGTTCTCATTGTTCAATTCCCACCTACGAGTGAGAATATGCGGTGTTCGGTTTTTTGTCCTTGCGATAGTTTACTGAGAATGATGATTTCCAATTTCATCCATGTCCCTACAAAGGACATGAACTCATCATTTTTTATGGCTGCATAGTATTCCATGGTGTATATGTGCCACATTTTCTTAATCCAGTCTATCATTGTTGGACATTTGGGTTGGTTCCAAGTCTTTGCTATTGCGAATAGTGCCACAATAAACATACGTGTGCATGTGTCTTTATAGCAGCATGATTTATAGTCCTTTGGGTAATACCCAGTAATGGGATGGCTGGGTCAAATGGCATTTCTAGTTCTAGATCTCTGAGGAATCGTCACATCGACTTCCACAATGGTTGAACTAGTTTACAGTCCCACCAACAGTGTAAAAGTGTTCCTATTTCTCCACATCCTCTCCAGCACCTGTTGTTTCCTGACTTTTTAATGATGGCCATTCTAACTGGTGTGAGATGGTATCTCACTGTGGTTTTGATTTGCATTTCTCTGATGGCCAGTGATGGTGAGCATTTTTTCATGTGTTTTTTGGCTGCATAAATGTCTTCTTTTGAGAAGTGTCTGTTCATGTCCTTCACCCACTTTTTGATGGGGTTGTTTGTTTTTTTCTTGTAAATTTGTTGGAGTTCATTGTAGATTCTGGATATTAGCCCTTTGTCAGATGAGTAGGTTGTGAAAATTTTCTCTCATTTTGTAGGTTGCCTGTTCACTCTGATGGTAGTTTCCTTTGCTGTGCAGAAGCTCTTTAGTTTAATTAGATCCCATTTGTCAATTTTGGCTTTTGTTGCCATTGCTTTTGGTGTTTTAGACATGAAGTCCTTGCCCATGCCTATGTCCTGAATGGTAATGCCTAGGTTTTCTTCTAGGGTTTTTATGGTTTTAGGTTTAACATGGAAGTCTTTAATCCATCTTGAATTCATTTTTGTATAAGGTGTAAGGAAGGGATCCAGTTTCAGCTTTCTATATATGGCTAGCCAGTTTTCCCAGCACCATTTATTAAATAGGGAATCATTTCCCCATTGCTTGTTTTTCTCAGGTTTGTCAAAGATCAGATAGTTGTAGATATGTGGCATTATTTCTGACGGCTCTGTTCTGTTCCATTGATCTATATCTCTGTTTTGGTACCAGTACCATGCTGTTTTTGTTACTGTAGCCTTGTAGTATAGTTTGAAGTCAGGTAGTGTGATGCCT
Source organism: Pongo pygmaeus (assembly GCF_028885625.2). Lineage (NCBI taxonomy): Eukaryota > Metazoa > Chordata > Mammalia > Primates > Hominidae > Pongo > Pongo pygmaeus. Next base: position 104,111,274 of record NC_072396.2, read on the forward strand.
CCAGCTTTGTTCTTTTGGCTTAGGATTGACTTGGTGATGCGGGCTCTTTTTTGGTTCCATATGAACTTTAAAGTAGTTTTTTCCAATTCTGTGAAGAAAGTCATTGGTAGCTTGATGGGGATGGCATTGAATCTGTAAATTACCTTGGGCACTATGGCCATTTTCACGATATTGATTCTTCCTACCCATGAGCATGGAATGTTCTTCCATTTGTTTGTATCCTCTTTTATTTCATTGAGCAGTGGTTTGTAGCTCTCCTTGAAGAGGTCCTTCATGTCCCTTGTAAGTTGGATTCCTAGGTATTTTATTCTCTTTGAAGCAATTGTGAATGGGGGTTCACTCATGATTTGGCTCTCTGTTCGTCTATTATTGGTGTATAAGAATGTTTGTGATTTTTGTACATTGATTTTGTATCCTGAGACTTTGCTGAAGTTGCTTATCAGCTTAAGGAGATTTTGGGCTGAGACGATGGGGTTTTCTAGATATACAATCATGTCATCTGCAAACAGGGACAATTTGACTTCCTCTTTTCCTAATTGAATACCCTTTATTTCCTTCTCCTGCCTAATTGCCCTGGCCAGAACTTCCAACACTATGTTGAATAGGAGTGGTGAGAGAGGGCATCCCTGTCTTGTGGCAGTTTTCAGAGGGAATCCTTCCAGTTTTTACCCATTCAGTATGATATTGGCTGTGGGTTTGTCATAGATAGCTCTTATTATTTTGAGATATGTCCCATCAATACCTAATTTATTGAGAGTTTTTAGCATGAAGGGTTGTTGAATTTTGTGAAAGGCCTTTTCTGCATCTATTGAGATAATCATGTGGTTTCTGTCTTTGGTTCTGTTTATATGCTGGATTACATTTATTGATTTGCATATATTGAACCAGCCTTGCATCCCAGGGATGAAGCCCACTTGATCATGGTGGATAAGCTTTTTGATGTGCTGCTGGATTCAGTTTGCCAGTATTTTATTGAGGATTTTTGCATCAATGTTCATCAAGGATATTGGTCTAAAATTCTCTTTTTTGGTTGTCTCTCTGCCAGGCTTTGGTATCAGGATGATGCTGGCCTCATAAAATGAGTTAGGGAGGATCCCTCTTTTTCTATTGATTGGAATAGTTTCAGAAGGAATGGTACCAGTTCCTCCTTGTACCTCTGGTAGAATTTGGCTGTGAATCCATCTGATCCTGGACTCTTTTTGGTTGGTAAGCTATTGATTATTGCCACAATTTCAGAGCCTGTTATTGTTGGTCTATTCAGAGATTCAACTTCTTCCTGGTTTAGTCTTGGGAGGGTGTATGTGTTGAGGAATTTATCCATTTCTTCTACATTTTCTAGTTTATTTGTGTAGAGGTGTTTGTAGTATTCTCTGATGGTAGTTTGTATTTCTGTGGGATCAGTGGTGATATCTGCTTTATCATTTTTTATTGTGTCTATTTGATTCTTCTCTATTTTCTTCTTTATTAATCTTGCTAGCGGTCTATCAATTTTGTTGATCCTTTCAAAAAACCAGCTCCTGGATTCATTAATTTTTTGAAGGGTTTTTTGTGTCTCTATTTCCTTCAGTTCTGCTCTGATCTTAGTTATTTCTTGCCTTCTGCTAGCTTTTGAATGTGTTTGCTCTTGCTTTTCTAGTTCTTTTAATCGTGATGTTAGGGTGTCAATTTTGGATCTTTCCTGCTTTCTCTTGTGGGCATTTAGTGCTATAAATTTCCCTCTACACACTGCTTTGAATGCGTCCCAGAGATTCTGGTACGTTGTGTCTTTGTTCTCGTTGGTTTCAAAGAACATCTTTATTTCTGCCTTCATTTCGTTATGTACCCAGTAGTCATTCAGGAACAGGTTGTTCAGTTTGCATGTAGTCGAGTGGTTTTGAGTGAGATTCTTAATCCTGAGTTCTAGTTTGATTGTACTGTGGTCTGAGAGACAGTTTGTTATAATTTCTGTTCTTTTACATTTGCTGAGGAGCGCTTTACTTGCAACTATGTGGTCAATTTTGGAATAGGTGTTACACCAGGCACCATTTATAAATTCTCATTGGACTTTTAAAATTGGACCACTCAATAGCTTCTGTATAATCCTGGACATAGGAATTTTTGTGAAGAATAGGCCTCAGATTTAGCATCCTTAGGTATACCACACAGCCTTCTAGACACACACACACACACACACACACGCACACACACACACACAGCCCAAGTACTCCAGTTTTCTTGATAACCCAATTCACAATCCCCTAACTAGTTTCAAAGTCTGTTCCTTTACTATCCTGCTGCTTCTTCCAACCCACTTTCAAAGGCCTGGCTTCTAGACCTCTCCTTCCAGTTAAGCTCTCTGGAAAGTCTCTTGAGTTGAGGCTTTCCGAAAGCCAGTCATCGTACTCATAAACTTGAGAAGATAAACTACACGCCACCCCCAGGCAAAGCCACAAAATGGTCTATCTCCTAGAAATAAAAAAGAAAATACAACAAAAAAATATATAACTATTTTTTGTTTCTTCTAGAAAATAAGAAAAATAAATAACCCACACTATTTGCAATGATCCTGCCCCACTGTTGTCATAGTATATCATCACCAGACCAAATGGCAAAGTAGGAGAAATGGGTCCTTCATTCTGATGTCTTCTCTGCTTCTCCTTTAGAGTCCTTCAGTCCTAGACAGGCACCCAAAGCCCTTATAGGTCTTGATGCCATGTCCGTGCCTATGGATACCAACTCATCTTGGTTTGCCCAGGACTATTAAAACTGAAAGTGCTGCATCCCAGGAAACCCTCCAGTCTTAGGCAAAATGGGAAGATTAGTCACCCTAGGCATAACTTCCCTCCATAGGTATCACTCCATCTAATGATCTTTGGTTCCACTGTTAAAATCCATGCTCTCTTTGCTAGCTAATCTGATAAATAAATTCAAAGTAAGGTATTAATGTATCTCCTCTCCCCAGAAAAGTCTGCAATTTAGCTAGGATATACAAATCTTAACATAGCTATATTAGGTGGTATGGCAGGGCTGATGCCAGAAAAATACCAAGGGACCAAACATATTTTCAGAGCACTTGAAATCTCACCACTTGGGTGCCACCTATTTGGCCTATGGGTGGAGCTAACACATGGGTCTAATTGAATTATTAGACTCTCAAACATCTTGCTTTAAAAAACAACCGAGGAACTTTTAAAAATAAAGTCAAATACCTCATGTTCTCACTTATAAGTGAGATCTCAAAAAGAATGTGCAATGATAAACATTGGAGAATTGGAAGGGGGAGGGTGGAAGGGAGGTAGATGATGAGAAATTACTTAATGGGTACAATATACCTTATTCAGGTGATGGATACACTAAAAGCCAAGACTTCACCACTACCCAATATATTCATGTAACAAAAATGCACTTGTACCCCTTAAATTTGTTATTTACCTGGATCTCATCCCAGAGCCATCAAGTCAAAATTCCTGGGGTGGGGAGTGATCCAGGACTCAGGCACTGGATTTTGTTTTTAAAGTTCCCTAGGTGATTTTAATGTGCAGTCAAGGTTGAGAGCCACTATCTTAGAGCCTTTGAGAGTTTAGGCAAGCAGACATCACCTCATATACTCTTCCCAATGAGCAAAGTAAAAATGGGAAACTAAGGGCTGCCTTTATTAGATTTTTTGCAAAGACTGATCAATTCCTCCTTGCCAAATGCATTGTATCCCACAATGAAAACACTGTAATAGATGCTCACTTATTGATTGAGAACAAGAGTCCTCTGGTGTTTTCACCTTTATCTTTTGGACACCGTATTATAGCTTATTTATAGATATCCAATCCTCAATCACACCTGCACTGGAGATGTTCATTCAGTATATGCTTCAGCGTCCATCCCATGACCCTGGAACCTGGACTATAATAATTAGCAATCTGGTGACAAGGCAAGTTACAAGGCATTCCTGGCACCTGCTGAATCTGGAAATATCCATAATATTACCCATTTGACCTGCTGGTCGTGCTGCCTTTGCTGGGTCTTGATGAGCTATGTTAAAAAGTCTCTGTTTGATACTTTCTTGCAAATTCAAACAGATGCTTCCCATCTTATGACTCAATGATGCATAATGCAAACCTAAAGCAGTAAAATTGAGGGCACTTAAGTTTTTAATCAAATTAGAAGTCCATGACTTGACTTCTGTGGCACTAGCACTCAAGGTGGCAAATACAACCTTGGCTCAGAGGATTTTAATCTCAGTCTTGACAGAGAGGAGCCTACCTGTTTTCCTTGAGAAGCATTTTGCCTTCATTGCCTCTTTAATTCTTTTGAGATCATAAATGTGATTGCTCAGTGGTGATGTGTTGTGCTGATAGATGCACTTGCCCATTAAGTTTGACCCTAGACTATCGTCAAATTTCTCATAGCGCATCTAGCAAGTTTCATTACTGACTTGGGTCAGATTGAAATTATCAGGCTAAAGCTAAAGTCCCTTGACCCAGTTCATTCCTCCTTGCTGTCATTCTGTAAGGGATTTCATTTTTTTCCTTGCAGAATTTTGCTGCAGAATCTGAGAAGGTTAGGAAAACAGGATATTCAGATGAAAGGAAGATAATGATAATTGGATCTCTACCCCACCCCATCTCACTCCCAAACTAATCAATTTTTATATTGCCAACTGTGTCAATTCTTATATTTATAATAAATTTTAAGAAACACAAAATGGTTGCATGATCTTCTGTGAAACTAGTACTAAGTGGGTGATACTTTCTTAACGGATGCATAAGCCTCTGACAGAACGATTCTGTGAGGATCACAGACAACAACCAGCACCCCTTCACTGCCAGCAGATGGCTCAAGTGAAAAAAGAGTTGCGCCCAAAAGGCCATGTTCTGTGTGATGCAACTAGCAAAGTCCCTAATCACCACCCATTACAACTTAAGAAGTAAAAGTATTATATAACTGAGGATATCCAGTTAATAAATATTTCTTTATTACCTACTATGTACAAGTCATGGAATATCCATGCAATCTATGTCCTAGGTATATTAAAGTACAAGAAGAAATAACCTAGTCATTATTCAAATTTATCTACAAGTATAATTTCCCACAGTTTTCTTATTCTTTACCAAAAACAAAATATAGAAAGAGTTTTGCTATAATCATCACTATCTCAGTCAGCCTTATCCCAGCATCTATGTGCTGTTGATAGTAACAGTCCACTGCCACCTAGATGCTGAAGATATCCACAAGGATTTGAATTCCATGTGAGGAACAAATAATGAAGAACCTAATGGAGCATACACTCATCTCTAATTAAATGATCTCTTTACTCATTATATTAGTCAGGGTTCTCCAGAGAAACAGAACCAATAGTATGTGTGTGTATGTGTATCTGTGTATATGTGTGTGTGTATATATGTATATATTAAATGTTATATCTGTGTATGTGTGTATATAACATATATGTATATACACATATACACACATATGCAGATAAAAAATATTTAATATATGTACATATATCCGTGAATATATTGATATAAAATATTTACTATATGTACATAAATATATTAATATAAAATATTTAATATATGCATATGTTAAATATACTTAAAATATTTAATATATGTATATATATCCTTAAAGAAATTTATTACAAGGATTGTCTCATAAAATTATGGAGGCCATAAAATATTATAGATATAAAATATTTAATAAATATTAAAACATTTATAAAATATCTAATATATAAAATATTTAATATATGTGTATATATATCCATAAAGAAATTTATTACAAGGATTGGATCATAAAATTATGGAAGCTGAGAAGACCCAAGATCTGCAGTTAGACCCAGGAGAGCCTATGGTGCACTTCTAGTCCGAAGGCTGCCAGGCTCAAGATCCAGGAAGAGCCAACATTTAAGTTCAAGTCTACAGGCAGAAAAAGACCAGTGTTCCAGGTCAAAATCAGTCAGGCATAAGAAGTGCCTCCTTATTCATGGGAGGTTCAGCCTTTTTGCTCTACTCAGACCTTCAACTAATTGGATGATACCCACCCACACTAGGGAGAGCAATCTGCTTTACTCAGCCTACCAGTGCAAATGTTCATCTCATCTAAAAACACCCTCACAAACACACCCAGAAGAACATTTGACCAACTATCTTGGCACTCTGTTCCAGGTCAAGTTGACACATAAAATTAACTATCACACTAATGAAAGACTTTGGTCGAAAGTCTTTTTTGAGTCTAGGACTCAAAGCTGGAAGTCTAGGTGTGGAAAAATCTAATAATTTTATATCGATTATTATAAAAGCTACATTAAATATTACTTGAAGAAGAAAATGAGAATCACCAAGAAGAGTGATTTTTCCAATCACTGTTAAGGATTCTATTAATTCGCATGCTACAGAATTTCAGGAGTGTCAATAAAATACTAAATCAAAGTGATTAGAGCTGTCACTAGGTATATGACTCTTGATCTTATTTCAATGAACTTGCACAATGAGCTGGCACAGTCGATTGTTATCTTCTTGACCTACTTTCTTCTCAAAAAGTAGATGTTTCTCTTGGTAGGTGTTATAATTAGTAAATATTTAGTAAAATACTAGTAGGAGTAGGGATGGGTATACTAAATAAATGAGTGGGTGAAATCAACATCCAAAACACTATCTGTCCCATGTGAAAGTAAGGAAGAGAACAAAGACCCCAACATATTCTTACTAGTTTTAGCAATTTTTCAAAAACTTGAAACCATGGTTAGCCGCAGAAATAGAGAAGGAAGCCCCATACCACAGTATTTTCCCACTGGATGTTATCAGAGGTAGGGCATGAAAACAAGCTGACTTTCTTTTTTCTTTTCCTCTTTCAGTGAAATGGTCTGAAAAAAATAATCCAGGAACCACAGATGTGCCAATGCAAGCCAGAGAATGCCAAACTAGAGAGAGCTCCTGTTTATTACTATTTCCACCAAGCAATATGCTTGCCATTTATGGAAAAATCACAAAGCAACTAAAGAGAACTCACACCTTAGTGATATATTGTTCTGTGTAATTGGTTCTTGAAGATTTTTGCAAGTTTTATCCAAGAGGTTACGAAATGCTATTATGCCTTATTGCCTATTATCTGACTCAGTTTTATGATGACATACTCTTCCCTTCTGAATACTTTACCTTTCCAACTGGTGAAACAATAAAAAAAGAGGCTTTCCGTTAAAAAATATTTTCCTTGCCACTATGCTGTTTCCTCATTCAGCATCATTACTTCACAAATCAAACAATCATATTCCACAGTATATCAGATAAAGGAATACAAACAGGTGAAAACTGCTAACTTATTTCTCTCTCTAATGATGCTACAGAGGCAAATATAGCTGTTTTCCTACAGATGATGACAGTGGAATAAATAGATAAATATGTGCAATAGACACAAATTGCAAATATTACACGTTTACCAGGACTTGAATGATTGGTGGGTTACTGTATGGAGCACATCTCTAGTTATGATTGATGACATTGCATAAAACAAAGCTCTGTGGGAAATTTAAAAGGAAGAGTTAGGAAAAAATTAACCACTTCTAGACCCTAAAATATAGCTCTATTTAAGAACACACTGCAATTTCCAATTTCCAATTTCAAATTGGAAATCATCATTCTCAGTAAACTATCGCAAGGACAAAAAAACAAATACCGCATGTTCTCACTCATAGGTGGGAATTGAACAATGAGAACACATGGACACAGGAAGGGGAACATCACACTCTGGGGACTGTTGTGGGGTTGAGGGAGGGGGGAGGGATAGCATTAGGTGATACACCTAATGCTAAATGACGAGTCAATGGGTGCAGCACACCAGCATGGCATATGTATACATATGTAACTAACCTGCACATTGTGCACATGTACCCTAAAACTTAAAGTATAATACTAATAAAAAAAATAAAAAATAAAAAAAAAGAACACACTGCACAACAAGTCATTCTTTTTCCAGGAGGTTTACCTTTCAAATGTAAAATCTGTGGCTTTTGCCTTTCAAATTGGCAAATATTTTTAAATGCTCATAGCCAGTGCCTGTAAAGGTACAGAGAAACAGATACTCTTATTTATAACTGGAAGAAAATGTGAACTACAAGGAGGGAATTTTATAATTTTTCAACATGTATCAAAATGTATACAATCTTTGCCCCAGGGATTTCTCGCCTATAAATGTTTCATAAGGAAATATTATAGAAGTGTAAAAATGAGAAAATATTAGCTATAAAACTATTCATTACAGTATTTGGTATAGAAAAGTTAGAAACAATGTATTTGCGCATTTATAAGGATATAAGTTAAACAAATTATTGTATACCCATATGATAGAATAAGGCCACAAAATGTACTGTAAAAGTTTACTTAAAGAGATGAAAAACCCCATGATATAGTAAGTGAAACAAGTAAGTTACCAAAGAGTATGATCCAATTTTTACAAAAGTATATAAAATATTAACATTAATTTCTCTTGATAATAAACTTGAGTGCTTTTATTTACTTTTCTGTTTGTATTTTCAATAATTATCATTTACTATATTTAAATAAGAACAAAGTTATTTTAAAAATTGGATATCTGAATTTTTGTTCAGGGACTGGCACACAAGGAAAAAAGCTAAAGCAAAGCACTTCTAACTAGACTCCCTGGTAGATTTCTATAAATGTTAGCAAGATGAAAGAGCCTAATTAGAGGTTGAACAGAATTCTGCACACAGATTTTCAGTCAACCAATACATTGCAGTTGTTCAATATTTCAATTTTCAGTAGTTTGATAATTTTCCAATATGATAATACTTAATTCCGAAAGCATCAGTATATTTAACAGGATGTGGGTTATATAATATTGCTAGTTGACTTGAAGTGAAACAAATAACAAATATGGAGTCAAAGATATTAATGAGAATTTGTGCAAAGGATAGGAGTAAGATGACACGAAGGCTGCCTACCCCGTCTTTTGGGGCTAGGCTTCTTATCTAATCTCAAATATTTCTTATTCACAGTTAAACAATATATCATCATAAATTTTTTCTGCTGTCCCCTGGCATTTTTTCATTTTGACCCAAAACTAAATCCTAAAGCCCATTTTTGTAGAATAAATCAAACTGTCAATTCCCTGCTGGAATCTACAGGCTTAGTCAGCAAACAGCCTGCGTATTGATATCCTTGCTCTCATACAAATTTCAAGCTGAGCTGTGTCATCCTGGGCAGTATTTAGCTAGGGGATTTCTAGTCCAGAAAGAAGTAAGAAAATAGCTAATGGGAATCATTCTTCTAAATCAGCAATCTCCATTTTGATTTTCAAAAACACTTTTCTTTTCAAAACCAGGTTGCCGTTCATCACTAGTAAAGATATGACTTATTATTTCAGGAACGTGATAGAAGTCTGATACCTAAGCTAGGTATCAGTCAAAATAGGCTAGGTTATGCTGCAGTAGGAATAACAAAAATAAAAACACTAAAATGTCTGTGGCTTAAAATAATAAATGTGTATTTTCTGCTGATGCCACATTTCAATCATGGGTTGCTGGAAGTGAAGGTGGTACTAGAAGAATGATTTTCTCATTGTAGTTACTCAGGGATCTCTCAGGGATTCGGGCTGAGAATGCAGCCACCATCTGGAACATCTCCAGCCAGAGGGAGACAGAGGGAAAGAAATCTAGAAAGCATCTCACTCAGGCGATTAAATGTTCTCTCCTTTCTGGCCCTGCAATGAGGTATATGACCTTTGCTCACAATCCATTGGCCAACACTATGCAGTTCCACCAAGCCACTCGGGAGTCAGGAAGCACAATCTTAAAATGGGGACAGACAGGGAGAGGAATGACAACTATTTGCAGAAAAGCACCAAAGACTATCTGCTATGGTTTGGATTTTCTCTCCTCCAAACCTCATGTTGAAATTTGATCCCCAGTGTTGAAGATGGGGCTAAATGTGAGGTGTTTGGGTCATGGGGACAGATCCCTCATGAATAGATTAATGCCCTTCTTCAAGGGTGAGTGAGTTCTCACTCCATCAGTTCCCAAGAGAGCTGACTGTTAAAAGAGTCTGGCATCTGCTCCCCTCCCTTCTCTCTTGCCTCCTCTCTTGCCATGTTATCTCTACACAGTCAGTTCCCCTTCAACTTCTACCATGAGTGGAAGTAGCTTGAGTCCTCCACTAGATGCAGATGCCCAGTCTTGAACTTTCAAGGCATCAGAATCATGAGCCAAATACGTCTTTTTTCTTTATAGATTACCCAGCCTCAGGTATTTCTTTATAGCAACAACAACACAAAAAGGACTAAGACACTATCATACCAAATTTTTCATTTAATCATTTCAATTTCAGTTTACCAAAGCTGTTTCGTGTGTATGTCTGCATGTATGTGTATGAAAGAGGATGCTTTACATACATACTTGTAATTTATCATTCTCCCTTCTCCTCAGTTTCATTTTCCCAATTTTTCCTCATCTTTTTTAAGCTGTTCATTTGCTAATAGTCTTTTGACAAATATTGGCGTTGTTCAGTAATAACTTTATGAATAACTCTCATTTATAAATTGCCATGCTGTATATTCTCTTAGGTCAGATCATTTAAGATTGGAAGGCGGTTAACCATAGGCTTTAAAATGACTAAAATTCCTAGACAAATACTCACAAATTTATTCCATAACTAAGGGCTCTTGCAACATATCAATAAACAGAAATGGGGTACTAGACAGGATGTAAAAACAGAAATTCAACACTAGTGAACAACTCAAGGGCCTGGATAATGAAATTGAAGTACAAGATTTAGTTTATTTACAAGGATAAGGAAATATCCCAGTTACTGAGACAATACCAGACACTGGATGAGCACCACAATATGTTGCTGAAGAATGGAAGCACTATACCAAACTTCCCTAAACTCTTTCTGATTAAAAATAGCCTTAGTGCTACCAGAGATGAAGGTAAAGGCATTCCTGATGGTTGGGACTAACTGGCTACAAGAACTAAAATGATGTGGAGATAGAGCCTCAAGCAGACAGAATCCACCAGGAGTCACAAACTTAAATATCAAACCTAAACCAGGCAAGAATAGCAAATGTGTGGAGCTGGCTTTATACAGCTCAATGGGTGCTAAGAATCTTGTACTGGAACCAACTATGACATCTGCCAACTTACATTGCCTTTCAGAACTGTTCATACCAAGCAAAACCTGTCCATACCTACAAACTACCATGAATTTATAGGTACTGGCCTGGTAATTCTAGTCTGGTCCCTCTATCTTATTTTATCTTTTCAGTTTCAGCTTATTTACCCCCATATTCTCTGAAGACTATATTTGGACCATATGCCTCTAGACTTCTTGCATTACCAATTGCCTTGGAAACAACATGAGCTTTGTACATCCTGCATTGTTTCTTCATTAACTGTACATTTGTTCTCTTCCATTCACCCGACTTTCTGATTAAACTTTTATCCTGATCATTGGTTTTACCGAATCTGGTTTGCTGCTTTGATTCAGACTTTCTTTCTTGGGTCCTTCAGTAGATCTTATTTCCTAAAACCTTGCTTAAAACAAAACTTCTCCCATTCTAGCTTCTTGATGGGCATCCATAATCTACTGCAGCAACATAATAGAACATTTGTTGGATATCTACTGTGCATTAAGATTGACTCTTAACAGTGTGAGTTAGGTGTCTGAATGCAAATCATGATCTCACTCTTTTTCAATTCCTAGGTTTCCGCTCCCACTCACTCCATTCCAAAGAACTGGAATTTCCCCTGACCTTAAAATCTCCCCTTTGCTATAGCAGATTGTTTTTCCTTGTGAAGACATAACAATTGGTTAATGTTAGCTTGAGTAGATTAGTAGGAGACACAAATTAAGGTGATCCTCAAAGTTACTTCCCAGAAACAGCACAATAATCTACAAATCATAACCAAGTTCCCCAAATTAGCAAGCATGCTAACTAAAGAAAGGAGATACACTTTCCTGGATCCATTCATATTAAAAGAAACTGTAATTCTTAATCTTTTCCTCCAAGTAAAGGCTACTAAATTAAATGCAAGGAAAAACAAGTTATGAGAAAAAATATACTAATTTAAGATTCTACAAAATCTCAAAAATTTCAGTCCTGAAAAAACAAGGCCCATGTAGGAACTGTTTCCCAAATTTCTTGACAACACACTTTTCAAATTGTTCTGTGAAATATTTCTCTTGCCAATAGGAACAAAAGAATGTGCAGGTGTGCATTAGTCATTGAGGTCTACCAGAAAACCAGCCCCCACCCAAAGTTTCCAGGTGCAGAAGGAACCAGGGCATGGCTTGTAAGCTGTGACAGTTAGAGCACTGAACTAAAGTGCATGGAAAATTTCTTTTAAGAGTTGCCAGAGCTTGGTGGGTAAAGAGACTGATGGCAGTGCTGATCTGTGGGTGTAGCTAGAAAGACAATGGGGGGATTAACAATCCCTTTTACACTGGGCAAGCTGGAAAACTGTTCATTGACTAGTGGCAGCAACTGCTATTTGGGGAACTAGACTTATTTGTCATTCTTTGTCTTGGATTTCTAGCCAGTTCAAAGCCTTGGCTGAGCTGCTTTCTCATCTCCCATTCAAAGGGTTTGACCTGGGGATAGAATACTTGGCAGCTTTTAATTAGTGCTCTGCAAGTCTTAGGGCAAGAGGGCCTTAATCACTGCTTTCCAGGACATTCACCTATTTCTTTTTTATTTTTATTTTTTGGACCTTTTCCTTGCTGAATATACTGAGACCTCTTGCCTCTTTTAGCTGTGTGTGTTCTGGCCCTTTAAACTCATTGTAACAGTTTAAAATATAAATCATGTTACTTAATAGTGAGTCACAAATACCCACTTATATGGAGGGCAATAATTTTAGAAATTCTCCCTCCCATCCTACTCATTCTGAACCTCTATGCACTTACCCTATTTCCATCTAGCTTTGAACCTTGCCTTGACCTGCCTTTGGTCTCTAAGCTTGACACATAGACTTGATATCTCTGGCATTGTAACCCATTTTCCTCAGTGGTCTTGTTTGACTTTCCCTTGGGTTCCTAGTACCTGTGCTATTAATATCTTCAGTATGTGTCCCTGCTACAGATTTAATCCTGGAAATCCTGATACTGATTTTGGTCTTTAATTAGCACCATAGTCCTCAGTTCCTCAGAGGGTTTACTTTCTCTGAAAGGTAAAAGGCATGAACACATCTGTGACCATATTCTCCTCCCTCCCTGTCTAAATTTCATCCCGTTACTGACTTCCTTGAAAAGAACTCAGGCTTTAGAGTCAAAATTACCTGCAAGTTTGAATCCCAATTCCACCACTGAATAATTGCATGGCCTTAGGCAAGTTACTTCACCTCTCTGAGCCATAAACTCTGTAAAATTAAGGTGTTATTCCCTCTATCAAGATCATGTAACAGTTTAAAATATTTGCAAAGCACCTAGTAGATCTTAGGCACTCAATAAATGTTAGTTCTCTTCTCGGAGTTAATTCGCTGGTATCTTTTCCACCTCCCAAGTGCAAGTAGTCTTTAAGATTCAGTACTCTGGGGCACGACCGCTCCATCACACCCATGATTAACAAAAGCATAATTCTAACATCATCAGCAAACAGAAATTTTGTATAAACTAAAAGATTAAGGAAAAATATTCAGAACAGAAGCCAGTAAGCAGAACAAAGAACACTGACAACTTAAGTAATGAGTTGCCTTGGCCTAAGAGTTTTTATACACTGCCCTTTCGAACATTAGCCAATCTCCAAACATGAATAATCTGGGGAGTTTCAATAGAGCCAAGTGGGAGCACATGGTTGAAATCAAGAGCTAAGAGGAAAGGATAGTGAAAGCTTTTTGTAGACAATTACTCCCAAAGGAAGATCTTGAGACCAAGTGTGTCAGGATGAGCCGAGAGAGATGCTCCTCTAAGTTTCTTCTATTTCTAAATATATTCAGGCCAAAGCTATTATGCCACCAGTTAACGTAGAGGAACTGAACCCAAAACTTGAACATATTAAGAACCACCAAATGCAGCCATGTAGCTGAATACAGAGAAAAAGAAGGCATAGCTTTCTGAATACGTCTTCCAGACTTCTTATGATGACATGTAACTCGTAGATTTACAGAAGAATTCTAGGTTCTTCAACAATCATTCCTGAGACAATTCTAGGCAACAAAAGGGTAATAAACAGCCTCCCTTCTCTATGTGATCATGTAGGGGCTATCAATCACAGTGATCTCCCCCCCTGACAACAGAGATGGCTATGTGACCAAAGTTCAGCCAAATATAATACCATACCCTTGTAAGAGATTGGTTTATGTTTGGGTGCACAACTCATACTGTGCCAGAGCCCTTCCATAATATATAATATAGAAACAATAGTAAGTAAAGGGGTTCTCTTCTGTTTTCCTACCAAACATGAGGAAGTAGGCTTGGAGTAATCTTTCTTATTGTATAGAAAAAGCCTGACCCCACCCTACCCCCTACCCCCAAAAAAAACAAAATTACAAAAGGAAACTAACTTGAAATAAGGAAAGAAAGGCCAAGTCCTGACAACATCTAATAAGCCCCTTGATCCAGATAGATCTCAGGCCAGAATCAACTATTGGACTTTATAGTTATATGAGCTGTTATGGAATGAGTGTTCACATTCCCCCAACATATAAGTTGAAATCCTAATCTCCAATGTGATGATATTTGGAGGTAGAGTCTTTGGGAGATGATAAAGTCATAAAGGTACAGCCTTCATGAATGGAATTAGTGACCTTATAAAAGAGACCTCAGAGAGCTCTTTCACCTCTTCCACCATGTGAGAACACAGGGAGAAGATAGCCATCTATAAACCAAGGAGTGGGCCCTCACCAGACACTGAATCTGTTAGTTGCCTTCTTATTGGACTTTCAGCCTCCATAACTGTGAGAAATGAATGTGTGTTAAGCGCCCAGTCAACGGTAATTTGATATAGCAGCCTGAACTAACTAAGACATGAGCCAATAAAGTCCTTTTGGCTTAAGTTAGTTTTCTGTTGAGTTTTAATTACTTACTACCACAAGATTACTCACTAAACTTTTTCAAGCCCAACTCCCTCCCCTACAATAATAAAACCTTGTTTTTAAGAAAGAATAATAGCACTGTGTTAGACTACAATTTGGAATCATGGCAGCTGCTTCTACCAACTTGCTTACATTTTTTAATCCAAGCGTTTGCACATACATAAATATACTGAAATGTTAACATTTAAAATATTAATTAAAATAATAATTACAAACCCCTAAATCCAGATAATGCTGTGTTCAGCAAGAATTATTTCATATGCATCAAAATAAGTGCATAATAGAACCCTATTCACATGACAATTTAACCAGAGATTTTCTATTGTAAATCAAGTGAGATAATGTTATAAAGTTTTGAGGGTTTGTGTTTTTTGTAAATTTTAATTAACTAATTATAAATTTTAGGTTACAGTAAGCTGAATATAGTAGAAAAACACATCTATCTTTGGCATAACATACATTTACTAAAATTCCATCAGAAATAACAAACTCGTAACAAGCCAGATCACCCCAACTACTCTCTAAACATTTATTCAATAGCTATTCCTCACAGGATACAGTTATCTTACAAATTTTAAATATTTGAAATGTGTCACTTAGGTTATGACCACTTCTTCTAATTATGACAGAGTAGCATGTAGTGATTTAACTACACAATAAAAACACCTAGAAAAGCTAGATAAAGTACTAAAAAAATCTGTCTGAAAGTTTCAAATAGCTTCCAAGACAGAAATTGTGGGGACCAAGATCCCAGAGAAAAGGTAAACTCATTGAGGTAAGCCCAATATTCTGCATGCCTTGCAGCATTGACTGATATTTAGGCTGTACAAGGCTAGAAACTAAGCAGATCAGAAAACAATTGAAAAGCTCAGTGAAGTTATCATCTACCCAATGGATCTGGGTAGACAAATTTGGAGTTCAAGGTCCTCAAAAGAGGAGGAGCTCAGGGAAACCCAGCAATCCCCTGAGAGAAAGATACTTGGAGTGAAAGCAAATTAGAAGTAGGCCAAGCTTTATAAAGTTTGAAATCCGGTCTTGATTCAGCATAGCTACAGATTGGATTAAGGTGATTAGCTCCCACTCTGGCTACTTGTCAAAAAATAAAGATTTTTCTCTTTGAAAGAATATCACATTACACAGAAGCTCTACTGCTTTTATACACAATGTCTAGCATTCAATCAAAAATGAATTTAAGGGAGGGTTGGAAATGGCTGAAGAGAGGATTAGGACAGCAGGAGATAAATTAGTAAGAAATATCCAAGCTGAACCATGATAAAAATAAAGAATTGAAAAAACTGAAATTCATAAGAAACATATAGGATGTAATCGAAACTCCTCACATGTATCTACTTGTTGTCCAGGGATAAAGAAGAAAAAAAATTGGACAAAAGTATTTAAAGAGGGCGTGGCCACAAATTTTT
This sequence comes from Pongo pygmaeus, assembly GCF_028885625.2. Taxonomy (NCBI): domain Eukaryota; kingdom Metazoa; phylum Chordata; class Mammalia; order Primates; family Hominidae; genus Pongo; species Pongo pygmaeus. The sequence continues at coordinate 104,127,711 of NC_072396.2, forward strand.
TTTAATTGATTTAAAGCATCAAACCAAAGGGTTAAGAATTGTTGCAAACACTAAGTGAATAAAATAGAAAGAAACTCTCATCTAGGCACATCATAGTAAAACTATTGGCAATCAAAGGAAAAAAAGTCTTAAAAGCAGCCAGAGAAGAAAACAGAACATGGGCCGAGTGCAGTGGCTCATGCCTGTAATCCCAGCACTTTGGGAGGCCGAGGTGGGTGGATCACAAGGTCAAGAGATCGAGACCATCCTGGCCAACATGGTGAAACCCCGTCTCTACTAAAAATACAAAAAATTAGCTGGGTGTGTTGGCACGCGCCTGTAGTCCCAGCTACTCGGGAGGCTGAGGCAGGAGGATCGCTTGAACCCAAGAGGCAGAGGTTGCAGTGAGCTGAGATCACGCCACTGCACTCCACTCCAGCCTGGCGACAGAGCGAGACTCCATCTCAAAAAATTAAAAATAACAAAAACAAAAAAAGAAGACAAAGAAAACAGAAAATGTTCATCTTTCAAATGAACAATAAGCCTGACAGCCAACTTCTTGACAGAATGATGGAAGCCAGAGACAATGGAATAATATCTTTAATGTTCTGAATGAAAATAGCAGCCAACCTAGAATTCTATTACCCAGAAAAAAAACAGCCTTCATAATTGAAGGCAAATTAAAAAGACACCTCTAGACAAATAAAATATATTTCAGTACCAGCAGACTCATACCAAAAAAAAAAAAAAAAAAGAATCCCAAAGAGAGTTCTTCAGGCACAAGGAAATGATCCCAAATGGGCACACAAAAATTCAGGAAATAATAAAAAGCACTTGAAAGACAGACTATATGGATAAATGTAAATCAACATTAGATATATAAAAGAATAATAGTAAATTGTGGAGTTTAAATGTATGTAGAATTAAAATATATGATGAAAATAATGCAAATGTGGTAGAGGTAATTTGGGATTGTTGTGTGAGTAGTAGTAGTAAAAGTATTATAAAGTCTTATAATTGTTAAAAAAGCAGTCAAATACTAAATTATATCAGGGTATGTGTGAGGTATGATGTAATCTATAGGTAATCACTGAAAGAATAGTAGAAGTGTATATAAATAACAAGCAATTAGAGGGTGAAATGGAATAATAAAATATTTGATTGATTCAAAAGAAGGCAAAATGAAAGGGAACTAGATTATAGAAAAAGCTGGATAAATATAAAGCTAATGGCAAGGTTACAATTTAAACCTAAGTATATTAGTAATTACATTAATTGTAGTAGATTATGCACTCCAATGAAAGAATAGTTAAGAAACCCAGGTGCTTGATACAGGAAGATGTTAGCATTTACAAGAATGGTCCACTGAAGTTGTAAGTGACCTTGTAGATGGGCCCAAGGCATATAAGCTAGAGCATCAGCAACATTTGATATACTAACAAGTGCACTCCTTGTTATATGTACCCATATGCAAACCAAAAAAATGCACATATGAAGCAAAAAAACATGAACCAGAATGGTCATATTAGCCATCTTCATGAGAGCAAAAATATGGAAACAATACAAATATCTACCAATAATAGATTGGATAAGTAAATTATGGCATAATCATATAGTAGAATACTATACAGCAATTAAAATAAACTACAGCTACAACCAAAAATATAATTAAATGTTTTAGATATGCAAGCCTAATATTCAGCTAAAAAACAGCAAAGAGCATATAATGTGTGATTCATATACATAAATTTCAAAAAGTAAGCAAAACTAATCAACTGGGATAGAAGTCAGAATAGTGATTTGGGGAGATGACATAGTGACTAGAAAGGGGCAACAGGGGAACCTCTGGGATACTGGTAATGAATTATTTCTATCTCAGTAGTGATTTTGTGGGTATGTTAGTTTTGTTAAAAATTCACCTGTACACTAGTGAGTTGTGGACTTTTCAGTAGGCACTTTAATATAAAGCTTACTTAAAACACGAATTATTAACACAGAACAGATAATGCATGGTGGAGTGTTTCAATCATTCATTTATCCTTTCAATAATTATTTATCGAGCACCTACTATAAGTTAATTTGCACTACAGCATTAAGAAAACAAGTATAGGCCAGGTGCAGTGGCTCATGCCTGTAATCCCAACATTTTGGGGGACTGAGGTAGGAAGATGGCTTGAGCCCAGGAATTCAAGACCAGCCCTGGCAACATAGCGAGACCCTGTCTCTACAAAAAATTTAAAAATTAGCTGGGTGTGGTGGCGTGTTCCAGTAGTCCCGGCTACTCGGGAGGCTGAGGTGAGAGAAATGCTTGAGCCCAGGAGTTCGAGGTTACAGTCAGCTATGATCATTCCACTTCTCTCCAGCCTGGGCAACAGAGAGAGGCCCTGCCTCAAAAAAATAAATAAATAAAGTATAAATACTGGTTTAGGCAGTATTTCTTTTTATGATCTTTGATAATAAGTTCTCTGACCTTTATCTTCCATAAAAACAAGCAAATTGTGCTTATTACATTCTAGGGTCCCTTCTAGTTTTAAGGTGATATGAGTCAGGACTTGGACCAAGAATCTCTAATGGTAGTTTTATTATAATATCATTAGCAATAGAGTGAAAGTGTCTGTATCCACCACTACAAAGACATTCCACTTTTTGTCCTTCTTCAATAAAATAGAAAAAAAAAAGTCACTTCCAGTATCTTTATTCTTATTTCTGAAAAGGGGACCAAATATTTTTGCCCCCGTTTTTATCCTGAGTATCACTTGCTTAGGCTTGTCACTGTTTTCATGCTGCAGACAGACAGTGAGTCTTCAAAGATATGCCCACTGGGAAAAAATGCACTCAAAACATGTTATTCATTTCCCCTTTATGTAACTCAGAAACAAGCAAATAGATTTAATTCTAACTTTCTATGAGATTTAGCCCCTGGGCCTAGACCAAGAGCTACTAAGTTCAGTCAAAAATAAAAATTTGTGGTGGAAGTGGCCAACATGGACAACTTGAAGCAGCTAATGTGCGTGGCTGTCACAGAGAGGAATGAAAGGGGCAAGTAAATACAGCACATTCAACTGAAACATCCAGGTACTTGCTCTGGGACTAATCAAGGAAACAACTCGACCCACAGAGAATGTTGAAAAGGAAGGCCGGATGATGCCCACCTGGGAGTGACAGGAAGCCAAGGGAACCTCTCCCACCCAGGGAAGCAGTGAGTGAATGGGTAATCCCAGGAACTCATGTTTCTCCCACAGATCTTTGCAACTCTCAGGTCAGAAGATCCCCCTGTGAACCCACTCCACCAGGAGCTTCAATCTGACACACAGAGATAGTGGAGTTTTGGCAGAGCAGCTGCTCAGGCACACTTGGAGACTTGGTAGTCTTAGATACCCAGGCTTTCTGGCCTTCCAGGCAAAAGTAGTTACAACTCCAGCAAAGTGGGAAGTTAGACCCCTTATATACCCCTAGAAAAGGGGCTGAATCCAGGGGGTTGACCAGTGACATTCCGCAGGCCCGACTTTCATGGCACCTCACAGGATAAGATTCACTGACTTGGAACTCCAGCCAGCCACCAGTAGCAGAATTGCACCTCCCTGAGACAGAGCTCCCAGGGGAGGGGCAGGTGGTTATTTTTGTGGTTTGGCCAACTTAGTCATTCCAGCCTTTAGGCTTTGGAGAGTCCAAACTGACTAGGGGAGGAAGTGGTACCCCAGCACAGCACAGCACAGCTACTCTACAAAAACATGGCCAGATTGCTTTTATACACAGGTCCCTGATCTCATTCCTTCTCACTGGGCAGGACCTCCCAATAGGGGCCTCCAGCCACCCCCACCAGTTTTCTCCAGTTGACAGAGATTTTAAACCTCCCTGGGACAAAACTCATAGAGGGAGGGGTGGGCCACCATCTTTGCTGTTTGGGTGACTTAGCTATTCGAGCCTTCAGACTTTGGAGAATCCAAGGTGATAAGGGGCTAAAGTGGACCCCCACCACAGGATAGCTGCTCTATAAAGCATGGTCAAGCTGCTTTTTAAAGCAGGTTCCCAATCCTGTTCCTCCTCACTGGGTGGGACCTCCCAACTAGGGTCTTCAACCACCTCCTACAGATATCTTCAAACCAGCAACAGGTCCATACCTCCCTGGGATAGACCTCCCAGAGGGAGGAACAGGCTGCCATCTTTGCTGTTTTGTAGCCTTCACTGATGACACCTTCAGGTACTAGAAAATTTGAGGCTACTAGGGACAGGAGCAGGCCTCCAGCATACTGTAGCAACCCTATGGAAAAGGGGCCAGACTGTTACGTGGGTGCACATTTTCATATCTCCTTACCAGGCAGGGCCTCCAGGCACCCCCCACCAGAGCTACTGAGCCAGTATCAACTCCCTGAACAGAGTCTCCAGGGACAACTGAAAGCCTCTCTGCCACTTCCTCTGCAGTGGAATTGCCCTTGCTACTCTCGGACTAATGAAGGAGCAAAGAAACTAAGTGCCTTATCCACACCTTCAACAAGCTTCAGTTGGCCCAAGGAGAGGAGGCCAGTCCATCTCCCATAGGTCCCACACATCGCCCACTGCTCATCACAGACGGGGAACATCCTGGCTTGTGCCCACAGCACAGACACTCTGTCCTGGGCCGATTGCACTGAGTGCTGACCTGCATCTCTCTTGGGTGGAGCCCCCAGGAGATAAGCAAAAGACCCTTGGCCATAGTCATCACTAAGGTCCCTTCCTCTGCTGCCTCCAAGTTGGGGAAGGAAAATAAACACTGAGATCACCCCAGAGCTGCAGTGGGCAGCCCAGGAGTAACAAGCTGAAATCTGTAGTCAGCACTCAATGGGGAGAGGAACCCACACTTTCAGAGCATAACTGTGAGGAAACATGGGGAGCCACACACGAGTCTACCAACTGACAAATAAGCCTAAGTGTCACCTACTGGATCACATCCCAAAGCTTCAACACCAAAAATACCTTGCTAAAATACTCCCACTCTGAAACCAGGGACAAGAAGTCAGCTTCAAATAAAGACCCTGCACAAAGCCTTGGTCTAGTGAAAACGTCCAGACAAAAAGTCTATTGACTGTACTCAATCTGCACTGCAGTTAAAGGAACATCCACACACAGAGATGAGAAAGAACCAACACAACAATTCTGGTAACTCAAATGGCCAAAGTGTCACATGTCCTCCAAATGACCAAAACCGACCTCCAACAAGACTTTTTAACCAGGCTGAGTTGACTAAAATGACAGAAATAAAATTCAGAACATGGATAGGAATGAAGATCATTGAGATTCAGGGGGATGGCAAATCCCAATCTAAGGAAACTAAGAATCACAATAAAGCAACACAAGAGCTGAAGGATGAAATAACTGTTGTAAAAAAGAACCTAACGAGTCTGACAAAGCTGAATAACACAATACAAGAATTTCACAATGCAATCACAAGTATTAACAGCAGAATAAACCAAGCCAAGGAAATAATCTCAGAACTTGAAGACTGGTTCTCTGAAATAAGACAGTCAGAAAAAATATTGAGAAAAAGGAATAAAAAGGACTGAACAAAACCTCCAACAGGTATGGGATTATGTAAAGAGGCCAAATCTACAAATCATTTGCATCCCTGAAAAGGACAGGGAGACAGCAAACTTGGAAAACATATTTCAGGGTATCATACATGAAAATTTTCCCAACCTTGCTAGAGAGGCCAACAATCAAATTCAAGAAATACAGAGAACTTGTACAATATTCTGCACAAGAAGATTATAACCGAAACACATAATCATCAGATTTTCTAAGTTCGAAATGAAAGAAAGAAAGTTAAAAGCAGCTAGAAAGGGCAGGTCACCTACAAAGGGAATCTCATCAGGCTAACAGTGGGTCTCTCAGCTGAAACCCTACTAGTGAGAAGAGATTGGGGGCCTATATTCAACATTCTTAAAGAAAAAATTTCCCACCACCAGCTTTATATCCAGCCAAATTAAGCTTCCTAAACGAAGGAGAAATAAGATCCTTTCAGATAAGCAAATGTTGAGGTAATTTGTTATCACCAGAACTTCCTTACAGGAGATCTTGAAAGGAACACAAAATATAGAAAGGAAAGATTGCTACCAGCTAATACAAAAACACTTAAACACACAGACCACTGTCACTACAAAGCAACCAAACAAACAAGCCAACATGATAACCAGCTAACAATATAATGACAAGATCAAATCCATGCATATCAATACTAACCTTGAATGCAAATGGATTAAATGCCCCACTTAAAAGGCACAGAGTAGCAAGCTGGATAAAAAAGCAACACCCAATGCTATGCTGCCTTCAGAAGATGCATTTCACACTTAATGACACACATAGGCTCAAAATAAAGGGGTGGAGGAAAATCTACCAAGCAAATGGAAAACAGAAAAAAGTAGGGGTTGCAATCCTAATTTTAGACAAAACTGACATCAAACCAAGGAGGATCAAAAAAGACAAAAAATGGCATTGCATAATGGCAACGGGTTCAATTCAACAAGACCTGACTATCGTAAATATATACGCACTCAACACAGTAGCACCCAGATTCATAAAAGAAGTTCTTAAAGACCTACAAGAGACATAGACTACCACACAATAATACTGGGAGGCTTCAACACTCCACTGATAGTATTAGACAGATAATCCAAGCAGAAAATTAACAAAGATATTTAGGACCTGAACTCGGCATTGGAGCAAATGGATCTGATAGACCTTTACAGAACTCTGCACCTAAAACAACAGAATATACATTCTTTCATAGCCATATGGCATACACTCTAAAAGAGACCATGTAATTGGACATTAAACAATTCTTAGCAAATGCAAAAGAATCAAAATTATACCAAACACACTCTCGGTCCACAGCACAATAAAAATAAAAGTCAAGACTAAAAAAATTGCTCAAAAACAGACAATTACATGGAAATTAAACAGCATGCTCCCGAATGACTTTGGGGTAAATAATAAAATTAAGAAAGAAATCAAGAAGTTCTTTGAAACTAATGAGAACAATGAGAACAAAGATACAGCATACCAGAATCTCTGGGAAACAGCTAAGGCAGTGTTAGGAGGGAAATTCATAGCACTAAATGCCCAAATCAGAAAGTTAGAAAAGTCTCAAATTGACAACCTAAAATCACAACTGAAAGAATTAGAGAAGCAAGAACAATCCAACCCCAAAGCTAGCAGAACACAAGAAATAACCAAAATCCGAGTTCAATTGAAGAAAATCAAGACATGAAAAACCATTCAAAAGATCAACACATCCAGGAGGTAGTTTTTTGAAAACATGAATAAAACAGGCCACTAGCAGGACAAATAAAGAGTAGATACACATAAACACAATTAGAAATGACAAAGGCGGTGTTACCACCGATTCCACAGAAGTAAAAATAAACATTTGAAACTACTAAGTACACCTCTATGCACACAAACTAGAAAACCTAGAAAAGATGGATAAATTCCTGGACACATACACCCTCCCAAGACTGAACCAGAAAGAAATTGATTCCCTCAACAGACCAATAACAGACTCTGAAATTGAATCAGTAATAAATAGCCTACCAACCAAAAAAAGCCCAAGATCTGATGGATTCACCACCAAATTCTACCAGTTGTACAAAGAAGAGCTGGTATTATTCGTACTGAAACTATTCCAAAAAATTAGGAGGAGGGACTCCTCCAAAACTCATTCTATGAGGCCAGCATTATCCTGATACCAAAACCTTCCAGAAATACATCAAAAAAAAAGAAAACTTAAATATCTTTGATGAACATCAATGCAAAAATCCTCGATAAAATACTTGCAAAGAGAATCCAGCGGCACATGGAAAAGCTAATCCACAACAATCAAGTGGGCTTCATCTCCAGGATGCAAGGTTGGTTCAACATGCACAAAACAATAAATGTGATTCATCACATAAACAGAACTAATGACAAAAACTACATGATTATTTCTATAGATACAGAAAAGGCTTTCAATAAAATTTAACACCCTTCATGTTAAAAACTCTTAATAAATTGGCTGGGCATGGTAGCTCACATCTGTGACCCTAGCATTTTGGGAGGTCAAGGTGGGCAGATCACTTGAGCCCAGGAGTTTGAGACCAGCCATAGGCAACATGGGGAAACCCCACCTTTACAAAAAATATAAAAATGAGCTGGATGTGGGGTCATGTGCCTGTCTTCTCAGCTACTTGGAAGGCTAAAGCAGGACAATCACTTGAGCATGGGAACCAGAGGTTGCAATGAGCCAATATTATGCCATTGCATTCCAGTCTGGCCAACAAGAGCGAAACCCTGTCTCAAAAAACAACAACAACAAAAAAGAAACTCTTAATAAACTAGGTATTGAAAGATCATACATCAAAATATTAAGAGCCATCTATGACCAACTCACAGTTATCATTATACTAAATGGACAAAAGCTGGAAGCGTTCACTTTGAAAACCACCACAAGACAAGGATGCCCTCTCTCACAACTCCTATTTAATATATTATTGTAAGTCCTAGCTAGAGCAACTAGGCAGGAGAAAGAAATAAAGGAAGTCAAACTGTTCTGTTTGCAAATCAGGTCTGTTTGCAGACAACATGATTCTATATGTAGAAAACCCCAACATCTTGGCCCAAAGGCTCATTCAGCTGATAAACAACTTCAGCAAAGTTTCAGGATACAAAATCAATGTACAAAAATCACTAGCACTCCTATAAACCAACAATAGTCAAGCTGAGAACCAAATCAGGAATCCAATCCCATTCACAACTGCCACAAAAAGTATAAAATACCTAGGAATATAGTTAACCAGGATGGTGAAAGATCTCTACAATGAGAATTATAAAACACTATTCAAAGAAATCAGAAAAACACAAGCAAATGGAAAAAAGTTCCATGCTCATGGATAGGAAGAATCAATATTATTAAAATGGTCATACTGCCCAAAGCAGTTTACATATTCGGTGCTATACCTATCCAACTACCAATGACATTCTCCACAAAACTAGAAAAAACTATTTTAAAACTTATACGGAACTAAAAAAAAGAGCCCAAACAGCCAAGGCAATCCTAAGCAAAAAGAACAAAGCTGGAGGTATCATGTTACCTGACTTCAAACTATACTACAGGGCTACAGTAACCAAAAAAGCATGATACTGTACAAAAACAGACATATAGACCAATGAAACAGAATAGAGAACCCAGAAATAAGGCCACACACCTACAACCATCTGATCTTCAGCAAAGCTGACAAAAATAAGCAATGGAGAGAAGACTCCCTATTCAATAAATTGCGCAGAGTTAACTGGCTAGCAATATGCAGAAGACTGAAACTGGACTCCTTCCTTAAACTAAATACAAAAATAAACTCAAGATGGATTAAAGGCTTAAGTGTAAAACCCATAACTATAAAAACCCTGGAAAACAACCTAGGCAATACCATCCTGGACATAGGAACAGACAAAGATTTTATGAAAGACACCAAAAGCAATCGTGACAAAAGCAAAACTTGACAAATTGGATCTAATTAAACTAAAGAGTTTCTGCACAGAAAAAGAAACTCAACAGAGTAAACAGACAACCTACAGAATAGGATGAAATATTTGCAAACTATGCATCTCACAAAGGCCTAATATCCAGCATTTATAAGGAACTTAAATTTACAAGAGAAAAACAAACAACCCAATTAAAAAGTAGGCAAAGGACATGAACAAACACTTTTCAAAAGAAGACATACATGTAGCCAAAAAGCATGTGGAAAAAGGCTCAATATCACTGATCATTAGAGAAATGCAAATCAAAACCGCAATGAGATATCATCTCACACCAGTCAGAATGGCTTTTATTAAAAAGTCAAAAAATAACAGATGCTGCTGAGGTTATAGAGAAAAGGGAACACTTATACAATATTGGTAGGAGTGTTCAACTGTTGCAGAAAGCAATTTTGGAGATTCCTCAAAGAGCTAAAAGCAGAACTACCATTCGACCCAGCAATCCCATTACTGGGTATGTACCCAGAGGAATATGAATAGTTCTGCAATAAAGATGCATAAATGCTAATGTTCATTGCAGCACTATTCACAATATCAAAGACATGGAATCAACCTAAATGCCCATCAATGACAGATTAGATAAAGACAATGTGGTACATATACTCCATGGAATGCTATGCGCCATAAAAAAGAACAAGATCATGTCTTTGGTGAGAACATGGATGCAGCTGGAGGCTATTATCCTGAGCAAACTAACACAGGAACAGAAAAACAAATGCTGCATGTTCTCACTTATAAGTGGGAGCTAAATGATGAGAACTTATGTAGAGAAAGAAGGAAAAAACATCCACTGGGGTCTACTTGAGGGTGGAAGGTGGGAGGAGGGAGAGGATCAGAAAAGACAACTATTGGGTACTGGGATTAATACCTGGGTGATGAAATAATCTGTACAACAAACTCCAATGACTTGTGTTTACCTATGTAACAAACCTTCACATGAACCCCCGAACCTAAAATAAAAGTTTAAAAAAAGGGAAGGAAACTCTGACACATGCTACAACATGGATGAGCCTTGATGACATTATGCTGAGTGAAATAAGCCAATCACAAAAAGACAAGTATTGTATGATTCCATTTTTATGGGGGACCTAGAGTAGTCAAATTCATAAAGACAAAAAGTAAAATGGTAGTTGCCAGGGGCTGGGGGGATGAGTCAACAGTGGAGTTGTTGTTTAATGGGTAGAGGGTTTCAGTTTTGCAAGATAAAAAAGTTCTGGATATGGGTGGTTGTGATGGTTGAACAATAATGTGAATGTACTTAATGACACTGAAATGTACAATTAAAAATGGTTAAGACAGTATGTTAAGTATATTTTACTACCATTAAAAATTTTTTAAATTAAAAATTACCTAAAAAAGTTACTTGGCTGAGAATAGAAAGAGGTGAGAAAATTGAAACTGCCTTTATAAATGAGAGCTCTAGCATTTTTGCCTGTGATCTGTCTATCTTATGATATGCATCTACAGCCAGATCAATGACAACAACATGTTTGTTTGTTTGTTTTACATTCAAAATAATGGTACAATTAAAGAGAAGACTTCTCCAGGTCTGTGGTGCCAGACCTACACATAGGGAAAATAGTTGACTGCTTCCATACACGATTGGAAGTACTCTAAAAACCTTTACCTCAACCCCAAAATATAACAGTTTGAAAAGCAACTCATTAACCAATGTAGAGAACAAATCTGGGATCAAATTCAAGACACTGGTTCATACTGGAAAAAGCAGGACAATTGCGAAAGCCAAGTAAGGAAGCCAGGGTGTGAGTCCATGGTACTAGACTGGGCAAGAGCATCTAGGCAGAAACTCAGTCTCAGAATACAGGTAAGATTTACATTAATACCAAGAACACAGGCATTCCTGTTCTGGAATACATTCCAGGGTGAGAAATCAGACTATCATCTTAAAAATCTGAGTGAGGTCTTAACAGCACAAGCAGGTCTAAATGGCGAATCAGAGGCAAAGATATTCAATCAGGAAATGCCTGCCTTTTGGAATTTTTCCCCTCTTTCATCACTCTTGGTAGGGCAGATAACATTGTGTAGATATGTGCTACTTCCTGTTGTGACACAATTCTCCATAGGTATCTGGTGTTTCTGCACATCTAGTGAGCAGAGGTACTGAATGGCTTTGTTCCAGACTAGCGTTCCAAGGATGTTTGCATAGTTAACAGCCTTAAAAGATTGAGACAGTGGCTCCCTCTGGAACAAAGAGAAGATATTACTGCTGATTATAAATTATTTGGGTTCCCTAAGCTCAAGATTCATCTCCTGTAACTGACCCACTGCGTGTGCAAATATCACTTGGCCCTCTTTATATTGCCCTGTGGGAATTGGGGTTGAGGAAACTGGTGCAAGGAAATGCTGTACTGTGACTACTGCTATTTGATGTGAGTAATAAAATCCTTTGTCTCTTATTCAGAAATCTGTGTTTTTTAACAGCATTTATGAAATTGTAACAGCTTGAAAATAGGGCGAGATCTCAGACATATCAGTTCTTGACAACTCCTGAGGGAAGTTTCTACAGGTGCCTATAGTAGGGACGCATTTCATCTTTCGAGGCAATAATAATAAGATTAACAGCAATATTAATAATAAAATACACTACTTGCACATGAACTTAAAAGTTTAAAGAAAAGAAAAATGATTTTTAAAAGATACTACCATATTTTACCATTTATTATATCACTGATTGGTGGTTGTGTTTTTGGCAGTGCTATTTGGATTTTCTTAGTTGGTAAGGTAATTTTTTTGACTGATTCCACAAGTGATTACACAAGTGAAAAACCATTTAATAAAAATTTGTTTACTGACTAGACAAATGTACAAACAGCCTTGACACATTGGTTGTATTGGCCAACTCAATTAATTGCTGCCAGATGAATGAATGAATGGACATTTGCTGAGTGTCTAGCATTCATGTAGGTACTCTTCTACTTTGTCCTATCAAGTTGTCCACTTACCCAAGCAACCCACTTTACAGGTAGATTATTTAAAATAAGGGGACCCAGGTCATTGCAAAGAGGGCTTGTGGTGCTGTGAAACCGGGGGCTTTTAACATACTGACCAAAGACAGATGTTCTCCATGAGAAGCTATAGTCACAATCATGACACAATTGATGATTGGTGGTATGGGAAGGTAAATAAGTGTTTCAAAGTTTAAAAAAAAAAAAGGAGACCTGATCCAGACTAACATCATGAATGATAACTCAAGTTGTTATCATTTATATCCTGGTATGATGTGAATAAGAAAGGGCATATTACCTCTGTGGCATTCTTCCCAAACATCCGTAACTCCAGTCTGATCATGAGAAATCATCAGCCAAACCCAGATTGACTGAAATTTTCCAAAATATTGTGTTCAGTGTTCTTCAAAGTGTCAAAGTCATGAAAAACAAGGAAAGACTGGTAAAAAAAAAAAAAAAAAAAAAAAAAAAAAAAAAAAAAAAAGCCACAGGTTGGAGGAAACTAAGCAGACGTGATGACAAAATAAAACATGAAATCCTGAATCATATCCTGAACAGAAAAAGGACATTTGTGGGGAGACTGGTGAAATCTGAATACAGTCTGCAGTTTGGTTAATAATAATGTATCAATGTTAATTTCTTAGTTTTGATAAATCTACCATGGTTATGTAAGATGTTAATGAGAGGAAAAGCTGGGTGAAGGTTACACAAGAACTTTCTCTACTATTTTTCCCACTCTTCTGTAAGCTTAAAAGTATTTCAAAATATAAAGTTAAAATATGGAAGGAAAAAGGTTAAAAGGGAAGAGAGAACAGCAGTTAGCAGGGCTATCATGTTTCTAGTCGACAAAGTTCTTCCAAAACAACCTTATATCGGCTTCTAGGCCTCCTAAAGTTTCTTTTCCCAGGTCTGTAACTGTCTTCATCATGCTTCCTTCTGCAGTTTTGGTCAGAAACAAAATCAATTGAAAAGCAGACAACAAAGTGCAATCCCAACAACCTCTCATCCCCTGAACCCACTCCTGATGATTATCAAGTTGCTGCACATTCTCCAGCCTTTGAGTACATACTGGCTTTCTGAGTTCTGAGAAGCATTAGATCTTCCTAAGAATTCTAAGGGCAGTTTTAAGAAAAAAAAAAAAAAAAAGGGCATATCATAGACTCTCCCCCAGTGAAGTGTATTTTGCTGTATTTAAGACACTTTGGAAAGTAAGGTTGTTGTAAGAGGTAATGTTCTAAAGAAAAATAAAAGGTTGGCCTGTAGCTGATATTTCACAGTAGCTGCATGGCCATCTGGTTTGGTTTTGAATCATCCAAACTGATTTGCAGGAAAATGAAATACTAAAATCACCATGTAGTTTTAAATTCCAAATCCATCTCAGCTTTACCAAGTGGTTCCCCATCTGCAGAAGGGAACAGCATGCAGGCAGCCTGGCTCCAGCCTGACTCAAGCTATAACATATTTGCTTGTACCTGTTACTGACAGGTCCCTTACCAAACTTGTTTTGTAATGTCGGCTTGCAACCTTTAATGTTGTCACCTATGTCTTTCATGGCACAAGTCCTTTGAACAAGAAATTCTTACACAAGTAACACCAAGACAGCACCAATTATTCTCATCTTGGGAACTGATTAACTCGTGACCAAAACTTCTAAAAAGCATTCCCAAAACCTCAGCTTGCATGTGGCTTTATGGATGAGTGGGATGCTTTCACACTGGCTTCCTTTGTACCTCAGATCTTCTTAGCATGAATTCTCACACTGGCTTCCTTTGTACCTCAGATCTTCTTAGCATGAATTCCAAGTATCAGTTTTTACTTTCCAAAGTGGTGAGACTTCAGCGTCCTCCATTTTTAAAAACTGGAGAGAGCAATCTAACTTTTAGGGGCTTTATGTTTTGCAATGAGAGGCACTGCTGTGCCTTCTTGATGAAAAGCACTTTGAATTGCCACATGAAATAGAAACCTTTAAGCTTTATTTATGCAAGACAGCAAGAAGCTTTGTGGCTTTTCATGAAGGCCTTTTCTCTATGGCAGTAATTTTAATAAACTTATGACAAATTCCTCTTGCTGCTCTGTCCACTTTAGACCCCCTTATTAATTTTTTCCACTTTTCACACCAAAATTTATTGAAAGAAAATCACCGTGACCCCACCTTCCCATCTCAATTCTACTCCCAGAAGTGACATTCTAGAGTGCAACCAGAAAACAGACCTGAAATGACCCAGATGTGTAAGCATTGAACTTAACACTGAGGATACTACTTTAAAGTAAGAGTGAAGCATACTTAAGGGTTAACAAAGAAAAGGGACTACCCACTAGACTCACAGTGCTTCTTTTTGGATTCCAACACAGGACCACTTTATAGGCTGAGGTGTCATTTCTCATTCCAGCAGTGCACAGGTTAAAGGCCATCACAGAAGACGATGCTGCATAAAGATACTTAAAGCCCAGATTTTTACCTATGATGAATGTAACTCAAAAATATTTCAGAAGAACATGAAGAGGTAACAGCAAAGAACTTGAGCTCTGTAAGCAGACAGACCTGAATTTCTGTCTTGACTTGGATACTCATCAGCTATTTCATGCTAAAAAGGTCAGGTAACCAGCCGGGCACGGTGGCTCATGCCTGTAATCCCAGCACTTTGGGAGGCCGAGGTGGGTGCATCACGAGGTCAGGAGATTGGGACCATCCTGGCTAACATGGTGAAACTCCGTCTCTACTAAAAATACAGAAAAATTAGCCGGGTGTGGTGGCGGGCACCTGTAGTCTCAGCTACTCAGGAGGCTGAGGTAGGAGAATGGCGTGAATCCGGGAGGTAGAGCTTGCAGGGAGCCGAGATCCCGCCACTGCACTCCAGCCTGGGCAATAGAGCGAGACTGTCTTAAAAAAAAAAAAGGTGGGGGGGGCAGGTAACCTTTCTGAGCTTGTTTATTCAGATAAGAATCATCACTGTCCCTAGATTACAATGTTTGTTGTAAAGAACCAAATGAAAGTATCCATGGAAAGTATGTGTTATGCTATCTGGCTTTAGTACAGATCACTAAATGACTTGTGTTACTATTAACATTATTATTATTACTGTTGTTAGAATCATCATTATAATTATTTTACTAGCCTCAAAAATAGACTGTAGCAACTGTGGCATAAAATGGATAAAATAAGTGACTTTCAAATGAGCTGTACTTTTAAGTTGACACTAGACCAATAGAGAAAAAGAACAAACAATGAAAAAATATGAAGGACCATTGTAGCATTATACTTCACAATCAACAGATCTGAATTCACAACTTGATTTGATCATTTACCAGCAGTGTGACCTTGAACAAATTTTTTAACCTCCCTAAGCCTCAGTTTTCTCACCTGTAAAATGAAGACAATACTATTCCTTCACAGTTATTTTAAGACCATATTGTATATGTAACTCATTTGTCATAGGCCCATTATAGAGTAGGCATACAATAGATGTTAGTCCCTATCCCTTCTCTAAATTATATCACCAGCCCAATCAAGTCTTTTCCACTCTCCTCTTCCCTTCTTACCTCCAGACATTACAGTGGCATAAGAATTTTACAGTTCAAGGATTCAGTTTATAATTTCAGTTGAGAAGCTTACATAAATAAGAGTTATATACACTTATATATTATGTGTTTGTATGTATTATATATATGAGTTTTATATATATGTGTATATTCTTCATTTCAAAAGGGTTGACTGTTTTTGGAAGGTTCAAATTGGTAAATTACATTTCAGGAAGATCATGCAAATCTAGTTCAAGCATCAAGAATGTTGGAGGTGAAAAGTAAGTTTCTATATATATGATTCTCCCAGGCAAACTTAGGTTGTGATTTTTACCTGGTCTCATTAACTAAAAAGGATTAGGATTAGTCAATGGTTGTATTGAGGATCATAGTAAACAATCAAGATTTATTGAGCTGGAAGGCAGCAACTTTCTTTTTGAGTCAGGGCTAAGCTAATATTCTAGCATAGTTCTGTGGGTTTTACTAAATTCTAAAGCTCACCCACAAGTCATAACCAACTTGACTCAATGAAGATTATGTAGATGACACTGAAAAGCTGCAGAATAAAAAATTCTAATTACAGTATTGTACTATGAGGTGGCTATTTCTCCCACTTATGCTTCTCTGCCTATTTCCTTCCTTGGTTCCTCATAGCTGAGTATAATGGTGCCCTAAATTGCAAACCTAAATTGTTCCCAGATCCTGATCCAATTCAAATTGAAGGAAATATCAGCAGATCCAGATGCACCATCCATTTTAGTTTGGATTTAGATCAGCCTCGCTAAGATCTGATGGCTCAGTTAACATCTCCAAGGCTTTTGCCTTTTCTCCCACATCCCCTTTGCTACCTACGGACCAACAATAAAAGTCAGTGGTGAACAGTAATTATTTGCATGTATTCTGAAGCTAGACTGCCTGAGTTAAAATTCTAGCCCTGTCAACTATTTGCTGTGTGGCTTTGGGCAAATCATTTTACATTGATATTCCTCAGTTTCATCATCTATAAAATGGGGCAATGATAGTATCTAGCTCATAAACTTCTTGAGAGGATTAAAGATGAGAAGGCTTGTAAAGTGCTTAATGCCTGGGACATAATAAGCACTTCATGTTCATGGTAATGAATTTTAAAGGTCTCAGATCCATTTTCTCAGGGAAATGTTTCTCCTCTCCCTTTCTAATTTGTAGCTCTTCTTTCCACCCTCTCCTTCAACACTCACTCCCATGTTGACATTGTTCACTAAGCTTCTGACTTGGTCACTATTCTGAATCCCTACTAGATTTCACAACCTAATACCTCAAGCCTCTTCTAGGTTTGGGCAGACTTGAAGAGAAATATGAGATGACGAGCTGAGTACCAACTGACTGACTTAACATCTGACGTTCCATATCTATGTTCCACCAGTCTAACCAGGTTTCCCAATACCTACAAGTTTTCCAAACTGTGACTAAGATAGAATATCTTAGTCTCTGGAATATCATGTCCAACCCACCTAACTGAAGCTCTGTGGTCCTCTACCTTTTCCTCTTCTAGTTGCTGGTCCTCTACCTTTTCCTCCTCTCATCGACCCAGGATGCCAGGAACAGACAAGGTGTAAAATCTAGCGATGCAAAGCAATGTCTAAATAAGATGTCCTGTCCTCCCTAGGGCAGTATTTCTAAAACAAACAGGCAAAAATTCTGTTTCACAAATGAGTAATCCCATCTTATTTGGGTAGAGTTCCTGGATGATTGAACAACAACAAAAGGCAAATGCTGATCTTATTCCAGACAGACTACAAGAATAGAGAACACCACTCAAAAACTAGAAAAGATATTACAAATACGAAAAAATACATTAAATGTTCTTATTTGATGAAGGGAAATTAAGAACAGGAAACAAAGGGCTTTCCCTGCTGAGTCTTAAGTCTGAATAAACCTATTACAATAAATTAAAATATATTATGTAAATCTTCCATTTGTATTTGTAGAATATTTTCCTTCCCAGGATCTCAAAGCACTTTGCAAACATTAATTACCTATCAGTATCTGCCTGTGGTATGACTATTATCATTGCCTACTAGATGATGAAACAAGAACAGAGAAAGGTTAAGAAACTTGCCCAAAGCCACGTGGGGCAAACTCTGAACAAGAACCATTTGTTGTTTCTGTGTTTGCAATAATGAGCAAATTAAAAGTGCAATAATTTTCTTTGTAATTCAGAAAACAACGCTTTTTTAACAGTCATCCCTAACCATAAAAAAGGAAGTCTTTTTAACTTCCCTTAATGTGGATACTTTTTTTCAGATAGTACCTAATTATGGTAAATTGCTTCATTCCCTAATTGTTACTGCAAGGCAACTAAACATTGTTATGTTGACTACTCAAGAGTGGATTGTTAATGGCCTTAATCATCAGATAATCTGGCAATATAATCAATGTAACTGGGAGATACCTTGTGGAAACAACAAGTAAATCAAGTATAAAACATAAATTTACAAGGGAGTGTTCAATTCTATTGTTTTATGTTTTGTATGATAAGTTGAAAAATCTAATTTCACAAAGAAGCAGAAGGAGATGTTAATACTATTTTATACCCCTCTGCCAGAACCCCACATGCCTTGATGTATAATGCTGGATTCTCATCACACCAACTTAGAACATCTTCTCACCTTTTTGGCAGATATGAAAACAGTTTGATAATATCCCGTTTGTATGGCTGTGGGGTTTATTAGGCTGTTCTTGCATTAGATAATACATGTTTTTCAAATAATGAAAAGCAAAAACATCTTCCTAACCCTAGCTCTTCCATCTCTAGTTCACATGCCCCTAAATGGTAACCACTATTAATAATTTTTATTGTCTTTCAAGAGTTTGTTATTTTTATTTTTTTTTGTTATTTTTGTTATTGCATTTATAGACCAATAGAAATATATTTTCTTCTCTGTCTCCTACCCCAATCATAGATTACCACTTTGAATTTTAAATATTTTACTTAGTAATATGTCTTAGAAATATTTTCTTATCAGTACCTAAAGAGTACCCTCATCCTCTAAAAAAAAATGTTACAGTTCCATGGTATTCTATTGCCTCAATGTACCACACTTTATTAGCCACTTCCCTACCAATATAAATTTAGAATTTGTCCAATCATATCCTACTACAAACACTGCCACAATCAGTAATATGGAACATATGTCATTTTATACATGAGAATATATTTGTAGAATATGTTCATAGAAAATATATTGCTAGGTTAAAAGGCAAATACACTATGATTTTGGTGGATTGTCTTCCATAGGGATTGTATCAATTACATTCCACCAATAATGAATAAATAAGAATGTCTATTTCTCCATGATATAGCTTGGATATTTGTCCTTGCCCAAATCTCATGTTGAATCATAATCCCCAATGCTGGAGGTGGGGGCTGGTGGGAGGTGTTTGGTCATGGGAGTAGATCCCTCATGGCTTGGTACTGTCTTCACAACAGTGAGCTCTCAAAAGATCTGGTCATTTAAAAGTGCATGGCACCTCCCACCCTCACTCTCTTGCTCCTGCTTTTGCCATGTGATGTGCCTGCTCTCCGTTTGCTTTCTGCCACGATTGGAAGCTTCCTGAGGCCTCCCCAGAAGTAGATGCTGCTGTTTCCTATACAGGCTGCAGAACTGTGAGCCAATTAAAAACTCTTCTTTTTTTTTTTTTTTTTTTTTTTTTGTGAATTGCCCAGTCTTGGGTATGTCTTTGTAGCAATGCAAAAACAGCTTCATATACCTCACAGCCATACCAACAGAATATTATCAAATTGTTTTCATGTCTGCCAAAAAGGTGAAAATGGTATCTCATTGCCATTCTCTAATTATGAGTGAGGTGAGCATCTTTTCATATGACTAAGAGCCTTTTCTTCGTATTATTTGCTCAGTTTTCAATTGATTTTTAGTATTTTCTTATTGATTTATAGGAAACATTTACATATTAGAGATAATAGCCCATCATGGATATAAACTGCAAATAAATTTTTGCCAGTTTGTCAATTATCTTTAAATTTTGGCTTGGTGGTTTGCCATAAAAGATTTTTTATTTTTAAGAAATAATATGATTAATATTTGATTATTTTCATTTTATGTCATAGTTAGAAATGCTTTTGCCACACCTAGATCAAAAAGCATCCCCTTTCTACAGTATAAAGATTTGGGGGGGCTTTATGTTGGTGTGTGGAGGGGAGCAAAATAGGAATTATAAAGATGACTTCAAAATAAAGATCTGGTCTTAAGAAACAAATATAAAATAAAAACAAAAGGACCACCCCTATTAAATAAAAGTGCAAATGAAATGTTTTAAAGCTGAACTCTCACTAGGATAACCAGAAGATACTTTATGTTTTTAGCATATATTATGAGCCAGGGAATGATCCTTTGAACCTAGAAGAGCTAACAGATGAATTGCACAGATCAAGAAGCAACAATTTTGGTTGCCTGTTGAATAACCAGGGCCTCCAGATAGTGTAGAAGTGCGGTATAGAGAGAAAAACATGACTCTAGAGAGCAACAATTCAGCAAATTCACTACGGGATCAGCTCAATGAACAACTAACACAATATGTGAAGCTGTTAATAATGATCAATTTAGACCTTAAAGAAATGAGGAGGCACATGAAAGCTAGCATGAGTTTGTCAAAAACAAACCACGTGAAACCACAATTTCATCCTTCCTTCAACAGGATAAGTTTAGTATATATATATAAAAAAATCTTGGTGGAAACTTGGGCTAGCAAATAATTTTTTAAAGAGGCAAATTAGGTGAAAGTTCCATAGATGGATATGTCAGATGTAAAACTAGTTCAAACAAATTGAGTAAAAGGAGTTGTTACTAACAGTCAATATTGGATTGGGTGGAGGTGTCAAGTAGGTCCCTTAGGGGTCCTCTCTGAGTTCAATACAATTCAATATTTTCATTTACTACTTTGAGAATAGAAGATAGAGGATACTAATAAAATTTGTAGGTGTTCCTGCGCAATGCAGGATAGGCATAAAATAGAATGTGAGCAAGATAAACTTTTTAAATGGACAGAAATCAATAAAATAAGATTCAATAAAGCATTCATAAATGTAATGTGATTCACAAAGAATAATCAAATGCACCAATGTAAAATGGAATTACAAGAGAGTCTAAGGGTTATAGTAGAAAGTAAAATGAACATGTATCAGCAACAAGACTGTCAAATCCCAAAGGCAAGTGCTGATCAAATTACAAAAATGAATTCGTTTCCTAATAGAAGAAAAAGGGGAAAGGTTATGCTAGTCTATAAACACTTCAGCATGTCTGTCCAGGGTGTCAACCTAAAAGATAATAGATAAGTGGGGTACAGAGAAGTGCAAAATCAGAAGAATTCACATAGGAAAAAATAAAACAAGTATGAAACAAATACAAATGTAGAAGCATAAGTGAAGGAAGTAAAAGTACATAGAGTTGATGAGAACAGAAGCCAGAGAAAGGCACAGGGAGAGGGTAAAGGAGTGGAAGGGAGGAAAGTGGAAAGCAGAGAAAGGCAATGGAGAAGGGAAGGGAAGGGAGAGAAGGAGGAAAGGAAAGGAAGCAAGACTTTTTTGTAGGGTTTTTTTTTTTTAATTATACTTTAAGTTCTGGGGTACATGTGCAGAACATGCAGGTTTGTTACATAGGTATACACATGCCATGATGTTTTGCTGCACCCATCAAGCCATCATCTACATTAGTTATTGCTCCTAATGCTATCCCTTCCCTAGCCCCCCACCCCTCTACAGGCCCCAGTGTGTGATGTTCCCCTCCCTGTGTCCATGTGTTCTCATTGTTCAACTCCCATTTATGAGTGAGAACATGCAGTGTTTGGTTTTCTGTTCTTGTGTTAGTTTGCTGAGAATGATGGTTTCCAGCTTCATCCATGTCCCTGCAAAGGGCATGAACTCGTCCCTTTTATGGCTGCATCGTATTCCACAGTGTATACATGCCACATTTTCTTTAACCAGTCTATCACTGATGGGCATTTGGGCTAGTTCCAAGTCTTTGCTATTGTGAACAGTGCCGCAATAAGCACATGCGTGCATGTGTCTTTAAAGTAGAATCAT
This sequence comes from Pongo pygmaeus, assembly GCF_028885625.2. Taxonomy (NCBI): domain Eukaryota; kingdom Metazoa; phylum Chordata; class Mammalia; order Primates; family Hominidae; genus Pongo; species Pongo pygmaeus. Next base: position 104,149,800 of record NC_072396.2, read on the forward strand.
TTATAATCTTTGGGGTATATACCCAGTAATGGGACTGGTCAAATGGTATTTCTGGTTCCAGATCCTTGAGGAATCACCACACTGTCTTCCACAACGGTTGAACTAATTTACACTCCCAACAACAGTGAAAAAGTGTCCCTATTTCTCCACATCCTCTGCAGCAGCTATTGTTGTTTCCTGACTTTTTAATGGTCGCCATTCTAAGTGGTGTGAGATGACATCTCATTGTGGTTTTGATTTGCATTTCTCTAATGAACAGTAATGATGAGCTTTTATTCATATGTTTGTTGGCTACATAAATGTCTTCTTTTGTGAAGTGTCTGTTCATATCCTATGCCCACTTTTTGATGGGGTTGTTTTTTTCTTGTAAATTTAAGTTCTTTGTAGATTCTGGATATTAGTCCTTTGTCAGACCAATGGATTGCAAAAATTTTCTCCCATTCTGTAGGTTTCCTATTTACTCTGATGATAGTTTCTTTTGCTGTGCAGAAGCTCTTAAGTTTAATTAGATCCCATTTGTCAATTTTGGCTTTTTTTGCCATTGCTTTTGGTGTTTTACTCATCAAGTCTTTGCCCATGCCTATGTCCTGAATGGTGTTGCCTAGGTTTTCTTCTAGGGTTTTTATGGTTTTAGGTCTTATGTTTAAGTCTTTAATCAATCTTGAGTTAATTTTTGTATAAGGTATAAGGAAGGGGTCCAGTTTCTGTTTTCTACATATGGCTAGCCAGTTTTCCCAACACCATTTATTAAATAGGGAATCCTTTCCCCATTGCTTGTTTTTGTCAGATTTGTTGAAGATCAGATGGTTGTAGATGTGTGGCATTATTTTTGAGGCCTCTGTTCTGTTCTGTTGGTCTATATATCTGTTTTGGTACCAGTATCGTGCTATTTTGGTTACTGTAGCCTTGTAGTATAGTTTGAAGGCAGGTAGCATGATTTCTCCAGCTTTGTTCTTTTTGCTTAGGATTGTCTTGGCTATGTGGGGTCTTTTTTGGTTCCACATAAAATTTAATGTAGTTTTTTTCTAATTATGTGAAGAAAGTCAATGACAGCTTGATGGGGATAGCATTGAATCTATAAATTACTTTGGGCAGTATGGCCATTTTCACGATATTGATTCTTCCTATACATGAGCATGGAATGTTTTCCATTTGTTTGTGTCCTCTCTTATTTCCTTGAGCCATGGTTTGTAGTTCTCCTTGAAGGGGTCCTTCACATCCCTTGAAAGTTGTATTCCTAGGTATTTTATTCTCTTTGTAGTAATTTTTTTTTTTTTTTTGAGACGGAGTCTCACTCTGTTGCCCAGGCCCAGGCTGGAGTGGAGTGGCGTGATCTTGGCTCACTGCAAGCTCCACTCCCAGGTTCATGCCATTCTCCTGCCACAGCCTCCCAAGTAGCTGGGACTACAGGTGCCCGCCACCTCGTCTGGCTAATTTTTTTGTATTTTTAGTAGAGACAGGGTTTCACTATGTTAGCCAGGATGGTCTCGATCTCTTGACCTTGTGATCCACCTGCCTCGGCCTCCCAAAGTGCTGGGATTACAGGCATGAGCCACCGCACCCAGCCCTCTTTGTAGTAATTGTGAATGGGAGTTCACTCATGATTTGGCTGTTTTTCTATTATTGGTGTATAGGAATGCTTGTGATTTTTGCACAATAATTTTCTATCCTGAGACTGCTGAAGTTGCTTATCAGCTTAAGGAGATTTGGGGCTGAGACGATGGGGTTTTCTAAATATACAATCATTCATCTGCAAACAGAGATAATTTGACTTCCTCTCTTCCTATTTGAATACTCTTTATTTCTTTCTCTTGCCTGATTGCCTTGGCCAGAACTTCCAATAATATGTTGAATAGGAGTGGTGAGAGAGGGCACCCTTGTCTTGTGCTGGTTTTCAAAGGGAATGCTTCCAGTTTTTGCCCATTCAGTATAATATTGGCTGTGGGTTTGTCATAAATAGCTCTTACTATTTTGAGATACATTCCATCAATACCTAGTGTATTGAGAGTTTTTAGCATGAAGGGGTGTTGAATTTTATTGAAGGCCTTTTCTGCATCCATTGAGATAATTATGTGTTTTTTTGTCATTGGTTCTGTTTATGTGATGGATCACGTTTATTGATTTGCACATGTTGAACCAGCCTTGCATCCCAGGGATGAAACCAACTTAATCGTGGTGGATAAGCTTTTTGATGTGCTGCTGGATTTGGTTTGCCAGTATTTTATTGAGGATTTTCACATCGATGTTCATCAGGGATATTGGCCTGAAATTTTCTTTTTTTGTTGTGCCTCTGCCAGGTTTTGGTATCAGGATGATGCTGGTTTCATAAAATGAGTTAGGGAGGAGTCCCTCTTTTTCTATTGTTTGGAATAGTTCCAGAAGGAATGTTAGCAGCTTCTCTTTGTACCTCTGGTAGAATTCGGCTGTGAATCTGTCTGGTCCTAGACTTTATTTGGTTGGTAGGCTATTAATTATTGCCTCAATTTCAGAATTTGTTATTGGTCTATTCAGGGATTTGACTTCTTCCTGGTTTAGACTTGGGAGGGTGTATGTGTCCAGGAATTTATCCATTGGAAGCTGGACTTTTTAAAGGGGTGAAGAAGGACAAGGGGAGAATCCCTTCAAAAGAAGTTTTATTTATGTGAAAGCACAAACGTGTTGCCCCAAGAATTGGTGGTGGGCTTCCCAATTAATATTTTAATTGGAATGTTTCCAAAGAATACACTTGCAGTAATTTAGATCCTTCATTGAATATGATCTTCAGATCAGCAATTATAAAAAATGGCCAGAGGCTTATAAGAAAATTGGGGGCAAAATCACACTTAAAGGAGTAGAAGAAAGTACTTTTAATTTTTTTTTTAATTTAAAAGCTTCATGAGTTTCAAAGCCATGCAAATTAACCATAAGCATGTCAACAAAAAGAAAGTAAACAGAGCCATACATTTCCCTTATAAAGTAACATTTGTTATTTATTTAATTTCAGAAGTAAAATGTGGCCATAAGAAATTTTGAAAATTATTGGTAAATATTTTTGTAGTTAAAATTATCTATGGTCTCAACATCATTAACACTAATGTATTTACTTGACTCACTCAATATATATTTTTAATTTGTATCATTTTGTATATGCGATTGTATATCTGCATTTTTATTGTTTATAATTATATTATTAATATCGTCCCAAGAAGTGAATATTTTTTGAAAACATGACTATTAATAGCTGCATTGTATTCCATTTATAAATGTTAAAATCATCTTTCTATGGTTGGATATTTAATTGTTAACTTTACATCGTTATAAATAATGCTACATAGTTTAATATTTTCTTAGCATGCATTCTAAGAACGCAAACATAAAATGTGAAAATTTTATAGTTTCATATCTATTGTGTGTTATATGTGCATATGTGTATATAAACATACATTTGGAAAGAGAGAGAGAGAAAAAAAATTGTTTTCCAGAAAGGTTGCTTGCACTCTTCCCAGCAATATACGAAAATATTCATTTCACTTTATGCATTCCAGTATTACATGAGCAATAGTTTTGTTTAAGTTGTATTTTTTAAGTCACTATATTTGATTTTTAAAATTTCTGTGAACTCTCTTATTTATGTATTTTGTCTAGTCAACGTCATTTTAGTTAAAGTCTTGTTAGTTATTTACATATTAAGAGCATTAGTCTTTGACCATATCCATCAGAAACATTTTCCTAACTTGCTCTCTGATTATAATATATTTTTATGCTTTTTAGTGCATAGAGAATGTAATAGTTACATACATAAACACATTGAATTTTTGCTTCATGATTTCCTCTTTGCTTTTATGCTTTGAAAGTTCTTTTCCAACCTATTATCAGTTATTCACTTATACTTTATTCTAGTATTTATGGTTTCGTTTTTTATATTTAGCTCATGAATTAATTTGGAATTTATTTTAGTGCATGATGTGAGGCTTTCTTTTTCAAATAGTTAACCAGTTTTCTCAACATTGCAAAATAATCTAATTCTTACCTCACTGATTTGCTATGATCCTTTATCTTATACCAAGTGTGTTAATTAATTGGGTGTGTTTTAAGGGTTTCATGAAAGATAAACTGACACAGAATATCCAGACAATGCAGGATAAAGAAGAGTACTTCTGCAAAAAGTAGAGAGGAGTAAAGACAACAGAGGAAGCAAGGGAAAGAAGACACAGTAATCAGAGATGAGCAAGCAGGACAGTTGAGGGAATGTGATGAGTTTCCATTGCTTATAAGAGACTGTATAAAGTTACACAGACGAGAAAACAGACAAAAGTACTTGAGTAAATGTATGTGTGGTGAGGGTGGGGAGGGGCACAAAGAAAGACCAAAGTGAAAGAGAATAATAGACCTTACTCCATACGGAAGCTGACTATCTGTAAAAAAAATAGGCGGGAGGAGGAAGAGCTCTCAGAAGGAGGGAAGTAACACAGAATTTGAAGCATGTCAAAAGACACAGAAAGAAAAGCATAAAGACAAAAAAGATGTGGTAAAGAAAATGACAGAAGCTAAAGGTCAAGATCCAAAAAAAAAAGAAAGAAAGAAAGTAGTATCAGGAAAGTTTTACACAAAGAATCATCAAAGAGGAACCAGGCTCATAAAGTAAAAATTTATGGACTCCTGAAGACATTAAAAAATGTCTAAGAAGCAGAAAGAAATAGAACATGACCAGGGTGAGGATGAGTCTTGTAGAACATTCTAATAACAAACAGGAAGTTAAAATGTGAGGGCAGCAGGAAAGATCTCTACCCAAAAGAATAGCATGTGGAGGAGGAAACAAAGCAATACCTGATCTTTAAATATGCTAAATTGTCATGATGTAACATTTGTAGTCTATTGGCTAAGGCTTATATGTAAGTAGTTACTTTTTATATATAAGCCTTAGCCAATAGACTCTAAAAATGTTACATCATGACAATTTAGCATATTTAGAGAACACTTGGACACAGGGCAGGGAACATCACACACTGGGGCCTGTGGGGTGGGGGGATGGGGGAGGGATAGCATTAGGAGAAATACCTAATGTAAATGACGAATTAATGGGTGCAGCAAACCAACATGGCGCATATATAAATATGTAACAAACCTGCAGGTGGTGCACATGTACCCTAGAACTTAAAGTATAATAAATAAATAAATAAAAAGAAAGAAAGTCTAATTTAATACACTTTGAATAATTATAAGGTAGTATTAAATCAAAGTTATATGAGGTCATTTCTTTTTAAATGAAGCCTTACTCTGTCACCCAGGCTGGAGTGCAGTGGCATGATCTTGGTTCACTGCAAATTCTGCCACCCGGGTTCAAGTGATTCTCCTGCTTCAGTCTCCCGAGTAGCTGGGATTATAGGGATGCACCACCACACCTGGCTAATTTTTGTATTTTTAGTAGAGACGGGGTTTCATTATGTTGGTCAAGCTGGTCTCGAACTCCTGATCTCAAGTGATCCACCTGCCTCGACCTCCCAAAGTACTGGGATTACAGGAATTAGCCATCACACCCGGCAGGAAGTAATTGTTTTTGACTAAGCTCTGCACTAGGCCCCAACAGGACAGACTAAAAATCAATCAAAATGAAGTCACCAAACCAAAAAAATAAAAATTGAGTCACCAAACCCAAACTCATTGTTATCTGACCTTCGCAAACAGACCAGCTAAATCTTCAATCGGCATGATAATGAAATTCCCTTTGCTTCAATCTTTATGCAAAAGAAGCAGCCTGAAGTAACCTGATGTTAACTAATCAGCTGTTTTCTCTGATCTGTCTCCCTGTCCCTGTCTCATAGGAAAAGTAGCTTTGAAACAACGAATACACTATTTGTTCTTTGCTTCTGCTTTCTGCAGCTCTTCTCTGCCTACAAAGCCAACCTCTTCTGCTCAACTCATCAGAACATTTATTCTATTTTATGGAATGAAGTGTTTCCTGATTCTAGAATTGCAATAAACCCAATACAATTAAATTAATTAATTAATTAATTAAATTAAAAAGTAGTCAAACTATAGCTTTAAAATGTTTCATAGAGTCTTTTTTTAAAGCAAAGGGAATGAAAAAGGTAAAATAATTATGATCTTGGATATTAAGACCCTCTGGAGAGAAAAAAACAAAGGAAATTCCAATGCCTATGAACTAGAGAGCCAGAAGAAAAAGCAGCTGAAAGGATAAAGCATATAACTTGTTCATTCCTCATCAATTAAACAAATATGTATGGGGGCCACCACATTAAGCAGTGTGGGGGTATGAAAGATGAATGCTAGCCTCTGCTCTCAAAGATGTCCTATCTAGTGTAGAAAACAAAATAATAAATACAACATTCCAATGCTGTGGGATACATGCTATAATCAATTATGTACACTCTGTTATAGAAATAAGAGGAATGATAGACTACCTAACTTTGTGGGGGATGAGGTAAGGAAAGAAAGTGAACGTTGAGCTGAATCTTAAAGGTTTCTTAGAAGTTGGCCAACTAGTCCAGGAAAGAAACAAGGTATGAAGGTATGAGGATGTATGGTATACTTGGAGTACAGAAAGCAATTAAATGTGACTGGATCATAGAATATGTAGGAGACTTTAGTAGAAAATGATGCCAGAAAGAGACAGAAAATAGGTCTTTCAACTATGCCAAAGACAATGGGAAGCCTTCAAAGATCTTTAAGCAAGAGAGTGAAACGATTAGATTTGCCCATTAGAAAAGCCAAGCTAGTTTTAATTGGAAGAAGGAAGGACTGGAGGTAAGGAATTAGAAGCTTTCACAATAGTACAAATACACCATGGAATACTATACACCCATAAAAAAGAATGAGATCATGTCCTTTGCAGGAATATGGATGGAGCTGGAGGCCACTATCATTAGCAAACCAACGCAGGAACAGAAAACCAAACACCACATGTTCTCACTTATAAGTGGGAACTAAATGATGAGAACACATGGACACATAGAGGGGAAGGTGGAGGGTGAGAGGAGGGAGAAGATCAGGGCAAAAAACTAATGGGTGCTAGGCTTAATAATTGGGTGATGAAATAATCTGTACAACGAACCCCCACGACACACGTTTACCTATGTAACAAACCTGCACTTATACCCCTGAACTTAAAAAAAAAAGTTTAAAAGAAAAACAGAAAAAAAGATTATGAAGGCGTAGATTAGAAAAATGACAGCAGGAATAGATAGAAATGATTAGATTTGAGACATATCAAAAAGGAAAATTAGCAAAGCTCGGTAATAGACTGGCTATAGAATGTGAGAGATCATTCGGAAGATGCAGAGATGCTGCTAAGGTGTCTAGATTGCACTAGATGGATGATATTAGAAACACTGGAAAAGGTTCATGCTTGTAGAAGATTGTGAGCTTGGTTTGGGATTGAGTTTAAAGAGCCTCTGAAACATTCAGCGGACATGAAGAAAGTGTTGGATATATATGCTCGGAGCTCAGTAGAAGGGCCTGAGCTAGAGAAAGAAATTTAGGTCTACAAGTACAAAAAAAGAAATTGAGTGGATTCAAGCATTTTAAGTGATAAAGGAAACAAAATCTGTGATTTATGGGAAAGAGGACAGTAAAAGAAATGTGTCAAGAAAACAATAAAAATTTAGTATATAGAATTTATGGAACATGAATAGACTATGTTGTTAGAAATTCTAGTGTTCTGTAAGATGTGAAAAGAAGAGTAAATATGTATACTATATGAGTAATTATTATTTTTAGAAAGCTTTGACAATAAAATTAATAAAAAATGCAGAGAATTTTTGCAATGTTAAATACCAAGTACTAAGATTTTTCTAATGAACTGCTCTTAAATCTACTTATCCCCTGTCCAGACACAGTTATTTTCACCATCTGGCAGCAGCAGTCCCTCTCTTTAAAAAAAAAAAAAAAACTCTTTGTTAGTTTATTTTTCTTATGCTCAAAAATTGCAGAACAAATGAGAGAAGGCAGAGCATAGCTGCTAAGAGCTATCAGAATGAGTGACAGCCCAAAAATGGAAATGAATTTTGACAAACTCCCTCAGCAACTACGTACTCCTAAAGATGGCAAGGGCCTATCCAGTATGTTTCAGCTAGGATTTTTTCTTTTCTTCCCTCTCTCTCGCTTTTTTTTTTTTTTTTTTTTTGGAAATTGTCCAAGTTCTGATACAAACATGAAAGCACTGGAAATGCAATTAAAAAAAATTGCAAAGACAGGGTCTCTTTTCAAGATTTGCCCGAAAGAGAAATAGACTTGAGAATCGTCTTGCATGATGATTCCCTTTACACAATAAGTCAGATTCAAGGTCACAGGCTTAGGGCATTAAAGATTGGCTATAGGGCAACTGTAGTTTTTCACATGATGTGGAAGATGCCATGGTTTTAACACCCCTTCTTCCTGCAATTCAGCTTTATTGTTCACCAAATCAAGGCCCCACGAAATTAACATTATTATGGCACTAAAAGGACTGATTAAAATTAAAAAGATTTTAAATTTAATAAAATCATCCATGTTGCCCCAGATTTGAATTATATTTTCTCTCTGATTTCCAAACTAGAATCTTGTGTTCTTTTCCTTTCAGGATATTCTTTTTGGTGTTGAATGCAGCAGTCTATACACTAAAATACAAAAGCTACAATGAAGAGTCACCCTGAACAAAGCGAATATAAAATCATGTGTGTTTCATGTTTTATTCTTTTCTGTTTAAGAAAGTACCTCAAAAACAAGAATACAACCTGTGAACGTATGACAGGGAAATAGTTCCTACATTATATAATTACTCAACATTTTAATTAGAAAAATTACAAGCCCCTGGCCACAAATGGTGGCTCACTCCTATAATCCCAGTACTTTGGGAAGCCAAAGTGGGCAGATCGCTGGAGCCCATGAGTTCCAGACCAGCCTGGGCAATATGGTAAAATACTATCTCCACAAAAAAATGCAAAAATTAGCCGGGTGTAGTGGTGCAAGCCTGTGGTCCCAGCTATTTGGAAAGCTGAGTTGGGAGGATCTCTTGAGCTCAGTAGGTCAAGGCTGCAGTGAGCCATGATTGAGCCACTGCACTCCAGCCTGGGTGACAAAGTGATACTTTGTCTCCAAAACAAACAAACAAAAAATAAAGAAAAATTACAAGCCCCCAGTAGATAAATGGCCAATAAAAAAACTGATAAGGCAGTTCTCACAAGAGAAAATACAACTAACAAACAAAGACATAAGAATATGTTCAATCTTGGAAGCAGTCAGAAGAGTTTAACTTAAAACTGTAATGAGGTAATATTTTTAGTGACTTAATTTAATTTTTTTTCTAGTTTTCTGACAAGGTTGAGGTGAAATTAGTCAATTATTCCAGTGTTTTTGGAAATCAATTTGGCAGTATTTTTCAAGAAAAATCCAAATATTTATACCCTTTCACCCAGCGATTAAACTGCTAAAAGTTTATGCTGAGGAAATAATTCAAGGGGTTACAAAAGTTTTATGCAGCAAGATGTTCATCACATTGTTTATAATAGCAAAAAATAAGAAACAACCAGAATGACCCACGACAGACTAGCTAAATCATGCTGAATTGCCCTAAGGGAATATTGTCCAGCCACTAGAAATTATTATGAGGAATATGTACTACATGAGAAACCCTTTATGGTATAATACCACATAAAAAAGAATACACAAAAGCATCTCCATTATGTTTACAACTTCATACAATTGTGTATATGTAAAGGGCACATGGAAAAAAAAACAGTTAATATGTAGCGATATTGTGCTTTTTATTCCTGTATTCTTATTGTTTTTATAATATTGTGCATTGATAAAATCAGTAAAAATAAACAAGAACCTACCTCCTGACTCTTCCACTTCCCCTTCCTTTCCTCAGTTTGACAGGCACCTGGTTTCTGATGACCCCTGGGACTTCCATATAAACCCCAGACAATTCTCTGGACTACAAAGGTCACCCCTGGAAAATCTGGCTGCCTAGAAAGGTCAGGCCTTGCTTCTGGCTTGAAGAACTTTCATTTTCTTCCCCAGTTTCCCTGCCAATGGCCTAACCTCCTGTTTGTTTGCCTTTAAAGCTGCTATAGTCATTTGGGAAAACACACTTGAAATGGATTTACTTTCTGGGGTTGAAAATTTAATATGCTTGGTGTGATAAATATGTCTTCTCTATTACCATTAAAGCAAGAGAGGAACAAGAGAATAATACAAGTGGAAATGAGATTCTGAAATATCTGGGGTGAAACATTTTTAAGCAAACCATGGTAGATCCTGAGCCTTTCAAAAGTTGATTCCTCAGACAATTTATTTCAGAAGATTTAGCTTGCTAGATAATTGGTCTTTTTTATCCTTATTGTGCGGCACTGCTGTAGTTCTCCTGAGACTGCCAACTTCCGCCATCTGGAGTCACAGCATGGACAGTTGTTTTCTGTCTGGACCAAATTACTTTAAGTGTTACATTCATGACCTAAATGGTTCAACATCTATTTAAATTCAACAGATTTTTGTTCCTTGACCTTTAGTAGATCTAATTCCAATTCTGATAGAGATTGGAATAACACAGTGGAGAAAGTGCTTGGCCTCTTTTGAATGATATGTATATGAGGGGGCACTATTCTAATAAATTAGATACTTTTATACAAGTTGTTGACAACCTGTACTTATTTGTTTAATCCTCCTCTTGGGCCTTTTTCATGTGCCAAGCGACTCAAAACATAAAAATGGCTTTGGCCTCTCTCAATACTGCTTCTAATGACCCCTGTTTGATTGTCTTCCCACTACCTCCATCCCTGAAGACAACATAAATGTTCATTTCAATCTAATTTTGTCTACATACAAATGATGAAGGGGGAAGACGCACATTGTGATTTTACTCCAAGCCCCATATCCATCTAAGGGTGACCCTGGGCTCAAAAGCCCCAAAATATAGATACACAAAACTTGCCATCTACTCTTAGCTCCATTATCTTGTGCTTTCTTTACCTAACTGCCTCAGCACAGCCAATCACCGGCAACATGGTGTTCACTGGCATTCATAATGCTGATTTCGTGGCTCTGTGCCAGTTTGAAAATGCCTTCTAAATCTTCACAGAAAGGAATTTTCTTCAGCCTAATTTTCTTGTTGTATTTTATCATATTCTAATACACTGAAGAATGAAGTATGGAATTTCATAAGCTCACTGATAACCTTCTATTTCCTCAGCCATGCTGGATCCAGGAGAATTTACTTCTATCTCTAAATACATGAATATGTGGCTGCCTGGCAAGTCAGCCCACTGGCTAAAGACCCTGCTGCCAGCCTTTCCCTAGAGCTGCAGAGTTAAGTCAGAAATACACAGGCAGGCTTCAGTAGGGAAAAACATACATTTGTAGAATCAGCCTGCCTGAATTCCACTCCCAGCTGCAGCATGTCTTTGCTGTGACTTTCTCTTCCCAATGACAGTGTGATCCCTCAATATAGCATTTAGAGAGCATCAGATAAAAGGGGGTTATTTAAGGAGAAATTGTTATTTCTATTAGAACTGTTATTATGTCTTTCCCAGCATGAATGTCTGGGGAGAGAGATACTTTAGCCACCAAAAGGAGAGAAAAGATTGTATGCAGCCCCTTTGAAGTTGCTTGAAGAGAGTGAGATAGAGACAGATAGACAAAGACAAGACTGTTGCTCATATTTGTAACTGTTACAGCCCTGACTATCAAGTGAAAAGAAAGTATGTATGCATCTAATGGCAGCCCAGGGACTGAGGTGTGTGTGTGTGTGTGTGTGTGTGTGTGTGTGTGTGTATGTTTTGAGATGGAGTCTCCCTCTGTCGCCCAGGCTGGAGTGCAGTGGCATGATCTCGGCTCACTGCAACCTCCACCTCCAGGGTTCAAGTGATTCTCCTGCCTCAGCCTCCAGAGTAGCTGGGATTACAGGTGCATGCCACCACGCCAGGCTAATTTTTGTATTTTTAGTAGATATGGGGCTTCACCATGTTGGCCAGGGTGGTCTTGAACTCCTGAATTCAGGTGATCTGCCCACCTCGGCCTCCCAAAGTGCTGGGATTACAGGCATGAGCCACCTCACCCAGCCAGGACTGAGTTATTTTAAGCAGGAGTATACCTAGATGGAAAAGAAAAACCATTGAGAAGGATAAGCTGGTAAAACGGAGGCAGTCCTTTATGTATCCTCCCAAATACATGGCTATTTGTTCATGTCTACTCTGATTCAAGTCCAGACTTTGACTTTTAAAATCACTTGACCACACTCAAAGTAGATTATCATCCACAGTTCAAGAAAAATGAGCCCTGTGATGGGCATGCCCTAGGGTAAACTACAATGTGCAATCCCTTGTGTAATCTCCTCCCCTGGAGGGGAGGTAAAACCGGTAAACTTCTAACCAATAAAATATGGCAAATGTGATGGGATGTAGCTCCCCTGTTTCTGTTATTTAATAAAGCAAAAGTGAAAGGGTTTTTCAGATGCAATTAAGGTACCTAGTTTACTTTTAATTAATCAAAGAGAGATTACTTTAGTTGGACCTGACCTAATCAGGTAAGCCCTTTAAAAGAGGGATGAGGGCTGCCTTCAAAGGAGAGAGTCCAAGCATCAGAGGCTCTCCATTGCAGCCTTTCAAGAAGCAAGCAGCTATGGATTGTAAATTCACAAGGTACTAGATTGTGCCAATAGCTTGATTGAGCTTGGAAGCAGATCCTTCCCTAGTCGAGCCTCCAAATGAGAAGGCAGCCTGGCTGAAAACTTGACTGTAGCCTTATGAGACCATGAGCAAGCATCCAGCTAAGCTGTGCCCAGACTTTTGATGCATGGAAACTGTAAGATTATAAATGTGCAATGTTTTAAGCCACTAAATTGAGAAATTTTAATGCAGCAGTAGAAAACAAATACAAACAAGCACATTTATTTTCCTGAGTTTTCTAAGGACATCCTAAGAAATGTGGACGCAATGACAAGTGTGAGTAAGTGGGAAGAATGTTAGCTGAGGCATGAAGGCATGGTTCAAGTCCTGATTTTGCATGACCTGGAGCAAGATACTTTACCCCTTTAAGCCTATAACCTTATCTCTTAATGGGGTTAATTTAATCTGCCTAGACTTTCTCACAGGGTTCTGAGGGAAGACTTTGAAAACTGTAAAATGCTGAACTCATGACACTTACCATGCTCCAGGTAGTATTCTAGTTTTCCTATATGTATTAACTCATTTAATTTTCAAACAACACTTTAAAGTAGATACTTTTTCACAATCATTATCTTCATTTTACAGATGAGAGAAATGAAAATCAGGGAGGTAAAAAATCTTGTCTGAGATGGCACAATTATTAATAAGTAAGAACATTTAAACCCAGGCAGTCTCATTCTACATTCTGTACTCTTAAACATTACACTGTGTTGCCTCTTAAATCTTTAATAAGTCTAGGAAATCCACTCCCTCTGGAGCAAGCTGAACTGGGATACCAAGGTGTTCTGAAAAAGATTCACGATCTTCTGATGAGCGTGATCCTTATAAGCCCTTACTTTGATGTATTCTTCCAGATTTATCTCAGTTTTTCTGATATACACAACCACACACTATTCAAAAGAAATTTGCCAGGAGGCAATAATCCTCTTTTTTTTTCTATAAAGTGTATTGGCATCATCCACAGGGCTCAGTCCCACTGCCTCATACCCAGCACCACCTCCTTCTACTGTTACCCATTATTACTTAGCTGAGAGCACATGAACATCTGCTTACAACAAACACACTTAATTTCTCCTCAAATACAGATTCACATAAAAACCAAGCATAAAGAGAATAGGAGCATTTTCATTGAATTGCTTTTAGGTACACTGCATGATTTCCATTATGTCTACTGTTTGATTTTGCAAATCACTGGGCATGCAGAATCAGCTCTCAATTTATCAGGAAAAAAAAAAAAAAAAAACACCAGAGCTAGAAGAAGATGCCTCGCTTAAAGGATTATATGGCACATTCCCCCCTGGCTTTGGAAAGTTTATCTTTTACCTTTAAATCTTCCTGAGGTTAAAAAAATTCTTACCTTTTTTAATGGGCCATTATAATGCTTAAGCTAGTATTTAAAAGTTCCTCCTGAAGTCCAACTGAAACCTCCCCTGCTTCAATTTAAGCAGGCAAGATTCTATTCAACCTTCAGAATCAGCTTTTAAAAAACCACTTTCTCTGACACCCCTAGATTAAGTTAACTCCTTAACCCTTCAGCATTCTAGGCACACATACTTTTATTACCCTATTTATATAATAATTTTTTAAATATATTTGCCATCACACCAACAGAGGTAGGACACAATTTATCTTTGTGTCCATTACACCTGGCAGAGTGACTGACACATACTAGAAAATTGAAGGAAACATTTTTTTTCTTTTTCTTTTTTTTTTTTTTTTTGAGATGGAGTTTCGCTCTGTCACCAGGCTGGAGTGTAATGGAATGATCTCGGCTCACTGCAACCTCCGCCTCCCGGGTTCAAGCGATTCTCCTGCCTCAGCCTCCTGAGTAGCTAGCATTACAGGCACCCACCACCGTGCCTGGCTAATTTTTGGATTTTTAGTAGAGATGGGGTTTTGCCATGATGGCCAGGCTGGTCTCAAACTCCTGACCTCAGGTGATCCACCCGCCTCAGCCTCCCAAAGCGCTGGGATTACAGGTGTGAGCCACCACGCCCAGCCTAGTTGAAGGAAATATTTTAATGAATTAGTGAATGAAGCAAATTGTATACTGTTTCATATATAAGCAGAGCAGCTTTCTACTCATAAAACCTTTCTTGCAAATACCAACTTTAGTTCTCTCATTTTGTCCCTTACTAATTAAACAGCTCCCAATTTTTTTTTCCTGTCCATAAGACCTATTTTTCTAATCTGTAGGCCACAGTTTCCTTGACTAGTGATATCTTCCTATCTATTTCAGTGAGACAATCAAGATCCGAGTCATTGTGCCATATATATTGATAACTATGTTTAAATGTACTTACACAATTAGCTTCCTTACAAAAAGTTGGTTGTGAAATGAAATAATACAAATCCATTTCTATATTAAATTCTCCAGGACAGTTTATTATTTGGAGAATAGCCAAATAATTTCAAAATTTTAAAAAGTGTTTTTAACATGAGTAATATTTCTCTAATTTTTTATTAAGAGGCAATATGATGTAGTAGGAACCACATCAGATTTGAAGGCAGAAGACTTGAATTTAAACCCAAAATTTCCTGTAGGCCCTCAGGCATTTCACTTGGCTTTTCTGAGTTTTTCTCTTCTGTTAAACGGGGATATACTAATGAATAACTCACAGGATTGTTGTCAGGACCAAATAAACTAATAATGCATGTAAGAAGACTTTGCTCAATGTAAAACAAATACTAGTGATTATTCTAAGTAATAATAATAATGTAACAGGATGTTTTCTTAAAATTGGATTCCTCAACCTACCAGGAGAATCACTTCATGCATTTAGCACAAGTTGTTTTTTTCTCCATGGTACTGCATTGCCTGTTCATATTTAGCTTGAGATCAGCTGTGACTCTCAGATCTTTGTCTGTGATGCTTGGGATGAACCAGTCTTTTTCAACTCTGTTGTTGTGAATTTGGGTTTTCATCTCCTGTGATAGCCCATCCTTTCATCTTTTTTCCAGTAAGATACTTTTTTCCTAATTTATCAAGGTCACTTTGAGTTTTTCTCTCTAACATCTGTCAAAATACTTAGTGACAGACACCCTAGAAATGTATAGATCAGCCAACAGTCTGCATGTTCTTCCTGCATACAGGATGAATGTGACTATGGGGTTGTCTCTATAGTGGGACCAAAGATACAAGAAGCAAGTGTATTTGAAACAGTATTTGAGAATATCTATTGCAGATGGAAGAGGAAAACATCTCTCTCTGCTAGCAAACATAGCACAACCTTCCCACATACATACAGAGAGGCCAAAACAGCACTCAGACATCTTTCTATAAGTGAGCCTTTTGATAAATGAGATTTTATTTGGCTTCATAGGCAGATATTGAAAGGGCTTACAAGTGGAGGGCACACCAAAGCCTGGAATATTTTAAGACAGAAGCAAAATAAACTACTTATTGGATGGTAATGATCCGAACTGCTGCCATTTGCATATTTTATAGAATGAGCAGTACTTTGCAAGAAGGCTAAAAACAATAGTTTTGAGGATTATGGTCAGGCGCAATATAATAATAGTCCAGGATTTTAGCAGTGGGATTAAAGTGAAATGACTGGGTAGGCCTAGTTTTAAATAAATGTCTAGATTTAGTAAGCACTACTACTTGGATTAGAGAGGAAGGAAAAAAGGACGCATTTTAAAGAGTCCAAATATCTTGAGATAAAGCTACAGATCATGGCGAGGAAAAAGGAAAAAAAAAAAAGTCAAGTCCCACTTAATACATAATGGGTTCAGTTTTGTCAGGATGTTGCCTCTGCTTCTCCCTGGAAGAGTCTGCATAGAATTAAAACTTGTTAAATGTATGACATGACATTGGAAGACAAAAGTACTCTGGAAAAATCGTAGCTGCCAGAGTCCAAAAGGGCACTCAGACTTAAAAATAAGAATTAGCCAAAGAACACTTACAGGAGCTTGAATTCCAAAGATCCTAAGGTGCAGAGGGAGATTTGAATATTTATAACATGAATACACAAACATAAATTTGGTAATCATTAAAGACAATCTAAAAATTGAACCAAAATTAATTGTGCAAGACACTAAATTGGCCAAAATAGTGGTGGGTGGGAGTAATAAATAGATTAATAAAGCACAGCCTTTGTCCTTAAATAGCTAACCATCTCTTTGGGATATGTATATAAAAACATTTGATTTTGGGGGGAGAAAAGAATAATGATGTATACTAAAACACAAATAATGATGGAAGATTAACTCTACTGTATACTAAAACACTCCAAAGCTACACTAATTAAATAATTAAAAAGCTACATTAATTAAAATAATTCAGAACTGGTGCAAAAGCAAACAGATATATCAATGGAAGAAAAGTGCAAACAGACTCTAGAGTTAAGACACCATATGAATCAAATAAATAAATAAAGTGCCATCATAAATGAGTAAAAGCAAGGTCTATTCTATAAAGACAGAATGTAAGTTATGTCAGGAAATAACCCATTTGAAGCTTTGCATCCTACATCAACATAATGGACTAAAGAGTTAAGTGTTTTAACAATTTTTAAAGAAGAAAATATGTCAATATTAACCTGCTCTTGGAGTGAGAAAGAACTTACTGAGCTTAATAGCAATAGAAGAAAATACAATGGAAAAGATTGATAGATACAACATTTAAAATGTTTAAACTTCTCCAGTGAGAAGGATTACATAAAAAAATATTTAAACAAATTGAAAATTTTTGAAATATGTTCAAGAATTTAGAATAATATATAAAGAGCTCATTTGAATAAATAACAACAATCACAAAACCCCTAATAGATTCATGAATCTATTATTCATGAATAGATTATTCATGAAGTATCCAAATTCATAAAAATATACAAAGAAGGAGTATGAAAAAAGGTAATATGGCCAGAGAAAAGTTCCCAAAATATCTAGGATTTAGCCAATTCTGATAAGCTTAAATAATGGTTAAAAGCATCCTAGGAAGGAAAAACAGAGGTGAGAATTCAAATGGCATATCAGCCTAGCTAGAGTTTACACAGGGAAGAAGGCATAAACCGGCAACCCTCAACCATGTGTTCTTTTAACCATACAGCTTTTTAAAGGGGTTAGTACCATCTAAAAATGATAAGATTTTATATAAAAATATGGATTTCTAATTTCTCTTTTAAAAATGAAAAACTCTGGCAACACTGGGCTTGCAATCCCCACATGGCAACAATCAGCTTAAGTTTAGCCACAAGCTATATACTTCAAATGGAAAATTTGCTTCCCAGGTTGCCACAGTCCTCACCAAACCAGACTCACCAATTTGCGTTACCTGCCTGATGTTTATGGGCACTTGAGTTTCCAAACTCTCACAAAAGAAATCAGTGAGAGGACAGGGAGTTCAAGAGAGTGCTTGGGGGTCAGACTATAGGTGGCTCTAAATGTGAGAATATGAAATTTGGACCTTATTTAACAGGTAGCTTACTGCTATTAAAGGTATTTGAGTGGATGAGGAACAACAATATTGAGAGCTGGACATAAGAAACCTTAAGCAGTGTACATCTTACAGAATGAATTTGAGGTAGAAAAAAAATTTGTAACAGCCCCAGTATGAAGAGATAAGACCCTGAAGAGTGGTATTAAAAGGTAAAAAAGAGAAAGGGTTATATACAAGAGTAAAGAATTTGCACAGTGTGGTGACTGAACTCTTATGTGGAGCAAGAAGGAAAAGAACAAAGGAAGAAGACAGCTCAGGGAAAAGAAATGCCCAGATAACCAGATGAACCTTGGTGAGGAAGAAAATGATGGTGTTATTAACGATGTAGGAAACTTTGGAGTCAGAGATAGTCTAAGCGAATACAATAAGTTCATGTCAACTGTTATGCAGGTTTTTATATCTGTTTGTCCTATTAAAATGCAGAACCATGTCTTACTCTTCTCTGAATCTTAAGTACCTAGCATAGGGTTTGGAATAAAAAACATACCCACTAAATGCTACTTGACTCCAGTATAATTTAAGGTGCTATAGCAAAATATTCAAGTAAAAACATTGAAGGTGGTAAACTGGAGCTCAGGAAAGAGGATAGAGACAGAAATACAGATCTAGGAGTCATCCACGTGAATAAGGAAATAAAAAATATAACAAAGGCATAAGACCACTGAGTGGAAATTGAGATGAACAAAAAGCAGAGGACTAAAGCTCAGAGAACAAGCACACTGAAGATATGGGAAGAAATCAGGAAGGAAAACAAAAGAAGAAGGATAAGCAAGGTAAAAAGAGATCCAGGATGATAGAAAACCAACAGAGAAAATAATTCTAAAATGGAGGACTTGTGTGAAAATGTTTTTTTAAAAAGCAAGAGGATTATTAATACAAATTTCAAATTAGTTATTACTTGGAGTATGGGCAGGGAGGAGGATGTAGGGGAAAGAAATAGAAGGTAGGCAAATATTCTATTTCATAATCTGATGGAGATTACATGGGTATTTGCTATATTATTAAACTGTCTATGTTTAAAAAGAGAGAGAGAACTTAATAGCATTTCCAAATCTAGAAACTTATACTATGGATATATTCACACAAGCAATCAAATCCAAATGCATTTGCTTGTATAAGCATGTTTACTGCAACACTGTGATAGCAATAATTTGGATACAACCTGAATATCCATTGATGGGAAATCAGTTCAATGAGCTATGATTCATCCTTAGAAGAGATCACCCCTCAGTCATTTTTTAAAGAGATAAATCTGTATATCAATATGGAATACTCTACAGGACTTATTTTTAAGTGGAAAAAGAAATCTATGGAACATATTATACATAATGTGACCCTGTTTGTATAAACAGATGTTTGATTATGCACAGAACATTTCAGGAAGGATATACAATAAATTGTTTCAGTTATTGCTTCTTGGGATAGAAATGAGGGATCCAGCACAAGGTTGGGTAACTTTCACTTTTTATTTTACACCTCTATAAATCATTCCCCAAGGAAGGTTGATTTGCCCACGGCAAAGTTGGAGAAGGAGTGAGGAAGAAGAGAAAGACTTGGACAGGCCACTATATGTGATGATTTTAAAGTCACTAGGAGCCTTGAATAGAATACTTTATTTAGAGTGGTGGGGACAAAAGATAGACTGTGGGTAAAGGAAATCATAGTAACAAGAATAACTTATTCTTTTGAAAAATCTGGTGGTAAAAGAAGGAAAAAACTAGACAGTTGCTAGTAAGAAAAACATAAGATAAATTAAGGGTTCTTTTAGGTCAGAGTTTTTATGATTACAGTTTTAAAGGGCTTGTAGAACTGAGCTTGTTTATAGGAAAAAGGGAAGAACTCAGTGAAAGAGAGAGAGATGTTAATGATATTAAAGGAGAGAGCCTTAAAACGTTCAGAATAAAGCCAAGGCGAGGGAGGGATGACCTGAAGCATTTCAAGGGAGCAGCTGAAAGAAGAAGACACTGATAGACAGGCTCTCCCTTGAGAGAGCATGAACTCAGAGAACCCAGAGGAGGGACAGTTGATGTCTGGGGCAGCAGACTATCAAATAGGATTAGCACAGAAAAGCACTCTCTTAACATGGACAAAAGAAAGACTTTTTTTTAAGCCTATGGAAGAAGTTTCATGAGGAAGGAAAGTCAAAAGTGAACTCGAAGGGATCAAGGAGAGAACCAGAGAAAAGGACATCCAGGTCCAGAAACTCAAAAGTATGTCACTGATATTGCAGGTAAAGGAGAAGGGAGAGAAATGCATGTGTATATATAAATTATATTGCATTCAGAGGACACAAGACAGGGAGAAGAGAAACAGTGGCACATCAAGTTGAATTCCAAAATATATTTATTATTATTATTGTTTATACATGTCAGGGGGAAACATGCACATAAGAAATAACTTTCCACAAAGGTTTCTTCAGGCCTTTGGACATTATCACACTGTGCTGCTTTTACTTTCCTCAGGGCACTTTGAAGTCAGCTCCTATGCAGGACCCTGAAATCTGGCCCACTAAGGGGCTTTGGCTTCAGGTGCCAGGAACTCTTACACTCAGAAGGGAGCAAGCTCTGTTTAAATGAAGCAGTCCAAGTTTTCCCTTCCATGTGCGAAAGGATAAAAGAAGATCAGCTCAAATGTATCTTTTTTATAGAAATAATCTCCCCCTTGGCCTCTCTGGACGAGTCTGCTCAAAACCAGCTGAAAACAATATCAAGGCTGCCCTCCCTGGCCTTTGCTTCTTGGATTCAGAATTTATCTTCCAATAATGGTTTTTACTTTTTTGACCTGCTTTTTTTTAAAAAAACAAGGTGCACCTTTTATTCCCCCATTTCCACATGCAAGGGCTTTATTTTCATGATGGACTGAGTCTCTTCACAGTGTCATGCATGACATAATCCTTGAAAAAATCTAATGTGACATGACAGACAGATAACACAGCCACAAAAAGCCAAAAAGAAAATGTTAAAGTGATATTCTTAAAACACAGACTGTAAACACACAACTATTTTCCTAAACCTAAAGCACTCACGAGATGAGGGTCTAGCAGCCTTTGTAGGGTAAAATTAACTAGTTAATTGAAAAAAATAGTAGCCTGATGAGTGCATACACTTCCTAATAGAACATACAAACAAAATCACTTTATTTATACACTAAAAATGGTTGATTACAGACAATAAAATGTATAATTGGGTCAAAAGGATGTGAAGTATATTTAGGTACCATGTGGGATATTTCTTCAGTCAAAAACAAACAGACTTGGGGAGGGTGGGTCCACCAAGTCAATACCAAAAGCAGCTGCCTGTGTTACAAAATGGATAGGGTACCATGAAATTCTAAAGTAAGAGCCCCCAAGCCCTATTTCATTAGGATGGACTCTGATCATTTCAGTTTTCTATGGTGAATATAGTTCTTGAGTTTAGTTAGGCCTTGTAAAGAAGGCCCTGGGGTTGGGAGTGTGCCAACCTTCAGAAAGCATGGTCCTTAAGTTTTACTAAGTGAGAATAGATAAGTGGAAAGAAACAAGTCACACATCAGTACCATTGACAGTCATTATTCATGGATTCCATATTTGTGAATTTGCCTACTTGCTAACATTTATTTGTAACCCCAAAATCAATATTCATGGAGATTTTGCAGTTATTCAGACACATGCATGCACAAAACACTGAAAAATTTGCATCACACACAGGCATGTTCCCTATGGTGTTTAAACAAAATGGCACCTGCCTTCTTGTTTTGGTGCTCATACTATAAACAAGTATCCAGTTCATGGTATATTTAATGTCACAATTTTCTTTTTTTTTTCTTTTTGCTTTTTCTTGGTGATTTTACTGTTTTAAATGACCCCCAAGTGTAGTACTAAAGTGCTGCCTAGTGTTTCTAACCTCAAGAAGGCTGTGATGTGCCTTATGGAGGAAATACATATATCAGATAAGCTTTATTCAGGCATGCATTATAGTACTATTGGCCATGAGTTCAATGTTGGTGAATCAACAATATATATTAAATAAAGTGTCTCTAAACACAAATACATATAACCAGGTTACATTTTGATCCACTGACAAAAATTTTGTGGTCAAAGGCTATAAGGAACTAACCCTGTATTCCTCCTAGAGTCAATGACTCAGTATTCACTAACTCTGTATTTGCAGTAACATTAGAAAACATAGCTATCATAAATGAAAATTGACTGTATTTTCCCATGTTCTGATCCTATCCAAGAAATGCCATAGGGAGGGGAGTGGCTGTAAAAGTCAGGAATTCACCGTCACTCATCATCATTCATTTTTATTGGTCAACCAAGTGAGAATGCTACTTATAGGGACACATTGTGAGAATACTAATGATAAGGAAAATATGTAATAGCTAATTGATGAATGCTATCTAGCACATAACATTTGAATAGGAATACAAGAAGCTACATCCCAATTCGCTACCAAGAACCACTGGAAATCAACAGACTAAAAAATTGTTGGAGTTCATACAGAAAAGATAATAATTCACATTTCTACCAGTAAGAATAGAGAGATCTTGTAATATATAGATTACAGGTTAAAGTCTTTAGAAAGCTATTGCCTTAGTATTGTAAATTAGCCCATTAAGCACACTACTAAAGCTTAAAAGCAAATCTCAGAAGTAACATGAATGTATGGCAGAACAAATTCCAAAACACTTTTTAAAAAAAAAAAAAACTAAGTGTAGCACTCAGCAATATAAAGTTCACAAGGTCTGGCATACAATAAAAAATTGCCAAGCTTACAAAAAAGCAGGGAAATATGAGCCATGACCAAGAGAAAAATATCAATTGATAGAATAATATCCAGAATTGACAGACATTGTGAAATTAGCACACAAGATTTTTTAAATGATAATATAAATATTTTTCATATTTTCAAAAAGGTCAAGGAAATTGTGAATATAAGAAGGAGAAAAATAGAAAGTATTAAAAAGCCAAATGGAAATTAAAAAGACAATAGACTTGATTGTACAGAAAATAAGATATAGCAGAAGAAATCATCAGTAAACTTGAAGACATGGCAATAGAAACTATAGAAAATAAAGAACAAAGAGAAAAAAGTCTAAAAAGATACACAGATCATCAGAGTCTTCTGTGACAATATCAAGCAGTCTAACATAAGTGTAACTGGAGTCCCAGGAAAATGAGAGAAGGGACAAAAAAAAAATTGAGAAAGTAGTGGCAAAAATATTTTCAAATTTGATGAAAATTATAAGTGTAATAAACCAAGAAACTCAAAAAATCCCAAGCAGAATAAACATAAAGAAAACCCCAAGGCACAACATAATCAAAAAGCTGAAAACCACTGATAATTTTAAAAATCCAAAATGAAGGCAGAGGAAAGGAACACAGTACATATAGCATAGCAGAGATAACAATTACATCACACTTCTATTCAGAAACAATGGAAGCCATAAAATAATAGAGACACAGTCCCAAAACACTGAAAGAAAACAACAAAAAAAAGTGTCAACCTAGAATTCTAACCTCAGAAATGATAGGTTTCAAAAAAAAAGCCAAATGATTTTTTTTTCAAAATAGCAAAAGTTGAAAAAAAACTTGCAGTAAAAGACATATTAAAGGAAATTCTTTAGCCAGAGGAAAATTATATTAAATAGTAATATGTATCCACTCAAACACTGAAGAGTGCCAGAAATGGTAATATGGATAAACATAAAATATATTTTTATCATTTAAATCTCTTTATTAATTAACTGTAAAAGCAAAAAAGTAATGATAATAATATTGTGAAGGTTGTAACATATATAAAAGTAAAATGTATAAAACAAGAGCATAAAATATTGGAGGAAAATAGAAGTATACCCTTGTAGGTTATTATGCTATACATATAATAATATAAGATTATTTGAAAAGGTATACTGTGAGATCATAAAATGCATACTTTAAAGACTCTGGAAATTACTGAAAAATATATCAAAGACATTAGCTAATAACAGAAGAAGAGTGCATGGAATAAAATGTTTTAAAAATGCACAATCCAAAAAAAAGTCAAGAGAAGGTAAAAGGAAATAAAGAAGAAAAGGACAAATAGAAGAGTCAATTAAGCCAAAATATACAAACTAAAGAAATAATAAAGAGAGGAAATTAATGAAAGAGGACACAGAAAAAAGTAGAGAAAAATCAATTATGCCAAAATCTGTTTCTTTGAAAGAAGCAATAAAATTTATATACTTCTGCTAGCTTCAGCAAGAAAAAAGAGTGGGAAGGCACAAATTACCAATATCAGGAATCGAGAAGGGAACATCACAACATATTCCACAGATATTTAAAGGGATAATAAGTAACTCATTCCAAGTAACATTAAATAAATACATGCCACTCTTTCTGTCCAACTGATTACAAATATAAACCCAGACAGAATTCATGGACCAGCCATTTGAAGAGAGAAAATTAAATTACAACAGATTGGAGGATACCAGAATTCTAAGTAAAACAAAATCAGTGGTGATTTTACCAATTGTTTTGTTCTAGTATTTCAATCCTCAACTCAATGAAGTCTGAAACACAATAGTGAGTACTATGGTGCAAACAGAGAGACATCCAGGAGAAACCAGACTCAAGGAATAGGAAAGAGAACTGGTAAACCTCAAAGAAAGTGGAGAAAACCACTAGGATTTTTTCTCTCTTCATTTTCTCTGTTCTCTCTATCTCTATCTCTCTCTCTCTCTCTCTCCTGTCCTCCCACACCTTATTGCCAGAAGCAGCACAATATTGGTGGTTTCTGATTGGAAGAATTTATAAAGAAGCACCAGGGAACCAGCAATTACCGAAAAATAGAGCATGAGGAGCTTAGGAAAGAGAACCCATAAAGTTGTTAAGAACACCTGGGCACAGCCCTGACCTGCACACGGATGGGTATTATCCTAGTTAGCATAAGAAGACTTTGAGAACTCAGCTAATAAATAGACTTCTGCCCATGTTTCAGACTGACCATTGGGTGTCACACATGGAAAAGTTTCAAATAGCATCAAAAATTGAACTGACATTGGAATCTCAGCCCTTAGAAAGCAAGTTGGACCTTGCAATCTGAACCTAAGGAAGTCAGCTGTCTGCTAAAACAAAAAATATCAATATCCTCTATAATACTGAAACAACACATAGAGTCTCAAACTAATATCTAAAATGTCCAGAATATAATCCAAAATATTATAAAGCAACACAAATTTATTATCTCACTGCTGTGTAGGTCAGAAGTCACGTACACTGTGGTTCAGCTGTTTTATCTGCTGAGTCTCACAGGCCAAAATGAATGTGTCAGCCATCCCGGTCTCTTATCTAGAGGCTGTGGGTTAGTATCCACTTCCTAGCTCTAGTAAAATAAAGTTTCATGTAGAACTACTGAGGTCACCACTTTCTTGCTGGTTGCCAGCCATGGCTTGTCCTCAGTTGGCTGCATTCCCTGGGTCATGGCTCTTGTCAAAGCCAGCAATGCAAATCTAGTTTCTCTCACGCTTCAAATCTCTCTGACTCCTGTCCTTCTGCCTCATCTCAATAACACATCTTCTGCCATATCTCTATGACTTTTCTCTCTTCCACTTCTACTTTTAAGGATTCAGGTAACTGTACTGAACTTATCTGGCCTATCTTAAATAAGCTGATTGGTAATCTTAGTTACATATGCCAGATAACTATGTATATATATATATGTATATATGTATTTTTCACAGGTTCTGGAGATAAGAGTATAGGCATCTTTGGAGAAAAATTATTCTGCCTTCCACATAAACCTGCATATTTAAGAAGCTGAGCACATCACGAACATAAGAAACCACCAAAAATCTACACTCCTCAGGTACATCATAATCAAACTGCTAAAAACTAAATACAAAAAATATTGAAAGTAGACAGAGAAATGATACCTCGTATAAACAAGAATAACAATTCATATAGATAATGATTGCTCATTAAAAACCAAGGGACAAGAGACAAAAGGTAAGTTTCACCATAATATTCAAATGCTAAAAGCAAAGAATTATCAACCCAGAATTTTGTGTCCATCAAAATTACTCTTCAGGAATAAAGGGGAAGTCAAGATATTTTTAGATGAAAGAAAAATATGATAATTCATTACTAGCAGGTATGCTCTAAAGACTTATTAAAGTAAGTTATTAAAGCAAAGGGAAATAATACCAGAAAGAAAATTGGAACATAAGGAATGAAGGAGAGCAATAGAAATGGTAAATAACTATTTTCACCATTAAGATACGATTTTTTTACCAGCGAGATACAAGATACAAGTTTTACGAGTAAAATACTACTTTTCTCCTTTTCACCCCTTTAAAACATGTTTGATATTTCAAACAAAAATATATAGCATTCTCTGAAGAGATCTGAAGATGTATATAGATGTTATGTAGAAAAGATGCCTACAGTGTAGAGGAGGAAGGGAAAATGTACTTATATGGTGGTTTCTACATTCCAATAAAAGTAGTAAAATATTGATATTAAATAGACTTAAAAGTTAAGTGTGTATTTTGTAATCCCTAGATAAACCACTAAAATTATTATACAAAGACATAGTCAGAATTTTAATAGATAAATTAAAATGGAATACTAAAAATTATATAAATAATTCAAAAGAGGGATGAAAATGAGAAACAGGGGACTACAAGACAGAAGGAACAGAGAAAACAAATAATAAAATGGTAGACATATCAAAAATTATATCAAGTGTAAATGATCTAAACACACCAAATAAAAGGTAGAAATTGCCTGAAAGGATGAAAAAGACATGATTCAATTATATGCTGTCTGAAGAAATTTACTTCAAATGTAATATAAATATATTAAAAGGAAAATAACAAGATGCCATACAAGCACAAAGCACAAAGCTGAAGTGATGCGTTAATATAAAAGTAGACTTCAGAGAAAACAAAATCAGAGGATTAAAAACAGACATTACATATTGACAAATGAGTCAATTAACCAAGAAGACATAAAAATTCTAAGTACACATTCACCTAATTACAAACATTCAAAGAACATGAAGCAAAAACAGACAGAACCAAAAAGAGAAATAGACAAATACAAAATTATAGCTGAAGTAGTCGCTCCTTTTTTCAGTGACAGAAGTGGTAGACATAAAATCAGCAATAACAGAAAAGAACTGAATAACACAATCAAACAACTGAATCTAATTAACATTTATACAACAGTCAACCTACAACAACAGAATACACATTTATTCAAAAGGCACATGGGACATTAACCAAATGATATGGTTTGGCTCCACCCAAATCTCATCTTTAATTGTAATTCCCATAATCCCCACATGCCATGAGAGGGACCCAGTGGGAGGTAATTGAATCATGGGGGCAATTACCTCCATGCTGTTCTCATGATAGCCAGTGAGTTCTCATGAGATCTGATGGTTTTATAAGTGGCTTTCCCACTTCGCTTGACACTTCTCCTTGCTACCACCACGTAAAGAAAGACGTGTTTGCTTCCTCTTCTGCCATGATGGTAAGTTTCCTGAGGCCTCCCCAGCCCTGCAGAACTGTGAGTCAATTAAATCTCTTTCCTTTATAAATTACCCAGTCTTGAGTATGTCTTTATTAGCAGCATGAGAACAGAATAATATAGTAAATTGGTACTGCAGAGAGTGGGGCACTGCTGTAAAGATACCCGAAAATGTGGAAGCAACGTTGGAAATGTGTAACAGGCAGAGGTTGGAACCATTTGGAGGACTCAGAATTAAAAAAGGAAAATGTGGGAAAGTTTGGAACTTCCTAGAGACTTGTTGAATGACTTTGACCAAAATGCTTCATAGTGATATGGACAATGAAGTCCAGGCTGAGGTGGTCTCAGATGGAGATGGGGAACTTGCCTGGAACTAGAGTAAAGGTCACTCTTGCTATTCAAAGAGACTGGTGGCATTTTGCACATGCCCTAGAGATCTGTGGAACTTTAAAATTGAGAGAGATTGTTTAGGGAATCTGGCAGAAGAAGTATCTGAGCAGCAAAGCATTCAAGAGAAAGCAGAGCATAAAAGTTTGGAAAATTTGCAGACTGATGATGTGATAGAAAAGAAAACTCCTTTTTCAGGGGGGAAATTCAAGCCAGCAGCAGAAATTTGCATAAGTCACAACAAGCCAAATGTTAATCACCAAGACAATGAAAAAAATTGTCCCCAAGGCATGTCAGAAACCCTCAAAGCAGCCCCTCCAATCACAGGCCCAGGGGCCTAGGAGGAAAAAATTATTCCTGGGCTGGGTCCAGGGTCCCCTTGCTGTGTGCAGCCTTGGGACTTGGTGCCCTGAGTCCCAGCTACTCCAGCTGTAGCTAAAAAAGGGCCAACTATAGCTCAGGATATTGCTTCAGAGGATGCAATCCCCAAGCCTTGGCAGCTTCCATGTGGTGTTGGGCCTGTGGGTGCACAGAAGTAAAGAATTGAGGTTTGGGGACATATGCCTAGATTTCAGAAGATGTATGCAAAGCAGCCCCCTACAGCGTCTTCACTGGGGCACTGCCTAGTGGAGCAGTAGGAAGAGGGCCACCATCCTCCAGACCCCAGAATGATAGACCCACCGAGAGCTTGCACCATGCACCTGGAAATGCCACAGACATTCAATGCCAGCCTATGAAAGGAGTCAGGAGAGGGACTGTACCCAGCAAAGCCACAGGGGTGGAGCTTCCAAAGTGTGTGGGGGCCCACCTCTTGCATCAGCGTGACCTGGATGTGAGACATGGAGTCAAAGGACATCATTTTGGAGCTTTAAGCTTTAATTACTGCCCTATTGGATTTCTGACTTGCATGGGGCCTGTAGCTCCTTTGTATAGGGCCAGTTTCTCCCATTTGGAATGGCTGTATTTACCCAATGCCTGTACCCCCATTGCATGTAGGAAGTAACTAACTTGCTTTTGATTTTACAGGCTCATAGGTGAAAGGGACTTGTCTTGTCTTAGATGAGATTTTGGACTTGGACTTTTGAGTTAATTCTGGAATTAATTAAAACTTTAAAGGGCTGTTGGGAAAGCATAATTGTGTTTTGAAATATGAGGACATGAGATTTGGGAGGGACTAGCAGTGGAATAATATGGTTTGGCTGTGTCCCCACCCAAATCTCATCTTGAACTATAGTTCCCATAATCCCCCTGTGTCATGGGAGGGACCCGGTAGGAAGTTTTTGAATCATGGGGGCATGATTCACTTCCATACAGTTCTTGTGATAGTGAGTGAGTTCTCATGAGATCTGATGATTTTACAAGGGGCTTTTCCCCTCCCTCACTCAGCACTTCTCCTTGCTGCTACCATGTGAAGAAGGACATGTTTGTTTCCCCTTCCGCCATGATTGTAAGTTTCCTGAGGCCTCCCCAGCCCTGTGGAACTGTGAGTCAATCAAACCACTTTCCTTTATAAATTACCCAGTCTTGGGTATTTCTTCACAGCAGTGTGAGAATGTACTAATACACCAAAATAGACCCTGTCATAAAACAAAATAGACCCTGTCATAAAACAAACGTTAACAAATTTAAAATAACTGGAATCATATAAAGTATACTATTTTACCACAATGTAATTAATCTAGATATCAATAACATAGATTAAAATCTCTAATCAATTCAAAATTAATACACTGCTAAATAATACATAGGTTGAGGAGGAAATCTCAAGATAAATTTTAAAATATTTGAACTTAATATAAATGAAGCATAACATATCAAAATTTGTGAGATGCAGCTAAAGAAGTTCTTAAAAGAAAATTTATACCATTAAGTGCTTATATTAGACAAGAAGGAAGGTCACAAGCAAATCATCCAAGTTTCCACCTAAGAAAACTAAAAAAGGAAAACAAAAAATAAACCCTAAGCAAGAACAAAGAAGGGAGTAATGAAGATAAAAGCTAAAATCAATGAAATCCAAAAATTGTATAAACAATATAACAAAATTAACTCATAAGCTGCTTCTTTGAAAAGATTGATACAATTTATAAATTCATAGCAAGACTTATAAAGAAAAAAAGAAGGGGGCCACAAATTACCAATATGAGGAATAGAAAATGAGATATCACCACAGAATGCGCAGATATTAGGACAGTAAGAAAATATTACAAACAACTCAACATACAAAAATTTAACAACTTTGATCAGAAAGACCATCTCTTAGAAAACTGAAAATGACCAAAACTCACCCATGATAAATAGATAGCTTGAACAGCACTACAACTATTAAAGAAATGGAATTTGTAGTAAAGAAAACAAAAAGGAAGAAATCTCTAGGTCTAGCTATCCATTTCTGGTGAATTCTAATTAGCATTTAAAGGAGAACTAATACCAGTACAGTACAGTATCTTCCACAAAATATGGTTACAGGAAACACGTCCCAACTCATTTTACAAGGCCTGCATTATCTTGATACCAAAACTAGACAGAGACACACACAAAAAATAAAACTACAGAACAATATCCCTCCTGAACACAGACACAAAAATTTTCAACAAAATATTAGCAGACTGAATTCAGCACTATATAAAAAGTAAATACATCACAACAATGTGGATTTTATCCAAGTAATACAAGGCTGGCTCAATATTTGAAAAATTAACCAATGTAATCAAACATATTAACAGTCCAAAAAAGAAAAATCACATGATAATGTTAACTGATGCCAAAAAGAACCTATTTAATAAAATATCCATTGATAATAGAAACTCTTAGCAAATAAGAAACAAAGGAGACTTTCCTCAACTTGATAAAGGGCATTTATAAACTCCTACAGCTAATATCATATTAGATAGCAGAAAACTAAATGTTTCCCCGTAAGTTTGGAAACACTGAAAACTACAAAATCCCGCTGATATAAAGAAAACCTCAATAAATGGAGATACTATAAATACTGAGTCAATGAGAGGATGGCACAATTTTGTTAAGACATAAGTCCTACTGAAATAAATCTGTAGATTCAATGTAATCACAATGAAAATCCCAGCAATTTTTTTTTAAATTAGAAAGTGACAAGCTGATTATACAATGTTTATAGAAATTCAAAGGAATTAAGATAGTCAAAGAAATTTTGAAAAAGAACAAAACTAAAGGTTTAAACTATTTGATTATTGCATCTTTATAGTAAGTTTTGAAGAAAATTTAGTATTAAAGATTAAAAAAAGATCAATGTAACAGAATGTAGAGTGCACACATAGTCCCACACATATATAGTATTAATTTTCAACAAAGTGCCAAGTTAATTCATTGAGGAAAAAATTTTCTTTTAAAGAAATTATACTGAAAAAATGGATATCTATATTTAAAAAATACTCTTGATCCTTACCTTACACCATATAAAAATTTACTTGAAATGTGTCATGTATCTATTTTTTTAATTTTTTAACTACTTTTTAAAAAAATGTGGGTGTGTAGTAGACAGATATATATATTTATGGTGTATATGAGCTGCTTTGATCCAAGCATGTCATGTGAAATAAGCACATCATGGAGAATGGGTATCCATCCCCTCAAGCATTTATTCTTTGAGTTACAATTTAATTACATTATTTAAGTTATTTAAAAATATACAATTATTATTGACTATATTCACCCTATTGTGCTATCAAATAGTAGGTCTTATTCATTCTTTCTATTGTTTTTGTACCCATTAGCCATCCCATCTCCCCCCTCCAATGCCTACCCAAACTCTGTTAATTATCTTTGTACTCTCTGTGTTCATGAGTTCAATTGATTTAAGTTTTAGATCCTACAAATAAGTGAGAACATGCAGTGTTTTGCCTTTCTGTGCCTGGCTTATTTCACTTAACATGACGAACTCCAGTTCCATCCATGTTGTTGCAAATGACTGGATCTAATTCTTTTTATGGCTGAATATTAACCCATTGTGTATATGTACCACATTTTCTTTATCCATTAATCTGTTGATGGACACTTAGGTTACTTACAAATCTTGGGTATTGTAAACAGTGATGCAACAAATATGGGAGTGCAGATCTCTCTTCAAAATAGTGATTTCCTTTCTTTGGGGTATAAACCCAGCAGTAGGATTGCTGGATTTATAGTAGCTCAATTTTTAGTTTCTTGAAGAGGCTCCAAACTGTTCTCCATAGTGGTTATACTGACTTTCATTCCCACTAACAGTGTACAAGGGTTCCTTTTTCTCCACATCCTCGCCAGCATTTGTCATTGCTTGTCTTTTGGATATAAGCCGTTTGAACTGGGGTGAGATGATATCTCATTGTAGTTTTGATTTGCGTTTCTCTTATGATCAATTATGTTGAGCACCTTTTCATATGTCTGTTTGCCATTTGTGTGTCTTCTTTTAAGAAATGTCTATTCAAATCTTCTGTGGTTTTTTTTATCAGATTATTAGATTTTTTTCCTATAGGGTTGTCTGAGCTCCCTATATATTCTAATTATTAATCCCTTGTCAGAGGGATAGTTTGCAAATATCTTCTTTCATTCTGTGGTTTTTCTTTTCACATTGTTGATTGTTTCCTTTACTGTACTGTAGCTTTTTAACTTCATGTGATCCCATTTGTCCATTTTGCACGTTGGTTGCCTGTGCTTGTGGAGTATTGCTCAAGAAATCTTTGCCCAGACCAATGTCCTGGAGATTTTCCCCAGTGTTTTCTTGTAGTAATTTCATAGTTTGAGGTCTCAGATTTAAGTGTTTAATCGATTTTGATTTGATTTTTGTATATGGCAAGAGATAGGAGTCAAGTTTCATTCTTCTGCATATAAATATTATTTTCTCAGCACCATTTATTGAAGGCACTGTCTTTTCGCCAGTGTATATTCTTGTCACCTTTGTCAAAAATGAGTTCACTATGTGTGTGGATTTGTTTCTGAGTTCTATATTCTGTTCCATTGGACTTTGTGTCTGTTTTTATGCCAGTACCATGCTGTTTTGGTTACTATAGCTCTGTAGCATAAATTGAAGTCAGGTAATGTGATTCCTCCAGTTTTGTTCTTTCTGCTCAGGATAGCTTTGGCTATTCTGGGTCTTTTGCAGTTCCATATAAATTTTAGGATTTTTTTTTTCTGTTTCTATGAAGAATGTCATTGGTATTTTGATAAGAATTGCATTGAATCTGTAGATTGATTGCTTTGGGTAATATGGACATTTTAACAATATTGATTCTTCCAACCCATGAACATGAAACATTTTTCCATTTTGGGGGGTCCTTTTCAAATTACTTCATCAGTGTTTTATATTTTTCATTATAGAAATCTTTCACTTCTG
This sequence comes from Pongo pygmaeus, assembly GCF_028885625.2. Taxonomy (NCBI): domain Eukaryota; kingdom Metazoa; phylum Chordata; class Mammalia; order Primates; family Hominidae; genus Pongo; species Pongo pygmaeus. The sequence continues at coordinate 104,183,108 of NC_072396.2, forward strand.
TGGTTAATTCCTAAGTATTTAATTTTACATGCGGCTATTATAAATGGAGTTACTTTTTTATTTCTTTATCCCATTGTTCACTGTTGGCATATAGAAATGCTACTGATTTTTTTTTATTTCCAACTTTAAGTTCAGGGGTACATGTACAGGATGTACAGGTTTGTTAAATAGGTAAATGTGTGCCATGATGATTTGCTGCACACATCATCCCATCACCAAGGTATTAAGCCCAGCATCAATTAGCTATTCTTCCTGATGGTCTCCCTCCTTCCATTGCCTGCCTCCCCCAATAGGCCCCAGTGTGTGTTGTTCCCCTGCATGTATCCGTGTGTTCTCATCATTTAGCTCCCACTTGTGAGAACATGCAGTATTCGGTTTTCTGTTCCTGAGTTAATTTGCTACGGATAATGGCCTTCAGCTCCATCCATGTCTCTGTAAAGGACATAATCTCATTTATTTTTATCACTGCACAGTATTCCATGGTGGATATGTTCCCCTTTTTCTTTATTCAGTCTCTCACTGGTGGGCATTTAGGTTGATTCCATGTCTTTGCTATCGTGAATAGTGCTGCAATGAACACCCAAGTGCATGGGTCTTTATAATAGAACAATTTATACTCTTTTGGGTATATACCCAGTAATGGGATTGCTGAGTTGAATGGTATTTCTGCATCTAGATCTTTAAGGAATCACCACACTGTCTTCCACAATGGTTGAACTAATTTAAACTCACACCAACAGTGTAAAAGCATTCCTGTGAATGGGATTGCATTCCTGATTTGGCTCTCAGCTTGACTGTCATTGGTGTATAGGAGTGCTAGTGATTTTCGTACATTGATTTTGTATCCTGAGGCTTTTCTGAAGTTGTTTGTCAGCTTAAATAGTTTTGCACCAAGACTATGGGGTTTTCTAGATATAGGACCATGCTTTCTGTAAACAGGGATAGTTTGACTTCCTTTCTTCCTATTTGAATGCCCTTTCTTGCTCTTGCCTGATTGCCTGGCCAGAACCTCCAATATTATGTTGAATATAAGTGGTGAGAGAGGGCAACCTTGTCTTGTGCCAATTTTCAAGGGAAATGCTTCCAGCTTTTGCCCCTTCAGTATGATATTGGCTGTGGGTTTGTCATATATAGCTCTTATTATTTAGAGGTATGTTCCTTCAATACCTAGTTTATTGTGAGTTTTTAACATAAAGAGATGTCGAGTTTTATCAAACGCCTGTTCTGTGTCTATTGACATAATCATGTAGTTTTTGTCTTCAGTTCTGTTTATGTAACAAATCACATTTATTGATTTGTGTATGCTGAACCAGCCTTGCATCCTCATCCTGGGGATGAAGGTTACTTGATCATGGTGGATAAACTTTCTGATGTGCTGCTGGATTCAGTTTGCCAGTATTTGGTTGAGGATTTCTGTATCAATGTTCATCAAAAATATTGGCCTGAAGGTTTTTTGTTGTGGTTGTTGTATCTCTGCCAGGTTTTGGTAGTAGGATGATGCTGGCCTCATAGAATAAGTTAGCAAGGAGTCCCTCCTTTTCAATGTTTTGGAATAGAAATTTTCAGTAGGAATGGTAACAGCTCTTCTTCGAACCTGTGGTAGAAGTCAACTGTGAATCCGTCTGGTCCTGGTCTTTTTTTGGTTCATAGGCTATTTTTTACCGTGTCAATTTCAGAACTCACTATTGGTCTATTCAGGGATTTAGTTTCATCTTGGTTCAGTCTTGGGAGGGTGATATGGTTTGACTCTGTGTCCCACCCAAATCTCATCTTGAATTGTAATCCCCATGTGTCAGAGGAGGGACCTGGTGGGAGGAAATTGGAACATGGAAACAGATTTTCCTCATGCTATCCTTGTGATAGTGAGTGAATTCTCATGAAATCCAATGGTTTTATAAGGGGCTCTTCCCCCTTCTCTCTCTCTCTCCTGCCTCCATGTAAGACATGCCTTGCTTCTCCTTTGCCTTCTGCCATGATTGTAAGTTTCCTGGGGCCTCCTCAGCCATGCAGAACTGTGAGTCAATTAAACCATTTTTCTATGTAAATTACCCAGTCTCAGGTAGTTCTTCATAGCAGTATGAAAACTGACTTCTACAGAAAATTGGTACCAAGAGAAGTGGGGTATTGCTATAAAGATTCCTGAAAATGTGGACTTGACTTTGGAAGTGGGTAACAGGCAGAGGTTGGAACAATTTGGGGGGCTCAGAAGAAGACAGGAATATGTGGGAAAGTTTGGAACTTCCTAGAGACTTGTTGATTGGTTGTGACCAAAATGCTGATAGTGATACGGACAGTGAAGCCAAGGCTGAGGTGGTCTCGGATGGAGATGAGAAACTTGTTGGGAACTGGAGTAAAGGTCTCTCTTGCTATGCTTTAGCAAAGAGACTGGTCACATTTTGCCCCAGTCCTAGAGATCTGTGGAGCTTTTAACTTGAGAGAGATACTTTAGGGTATCTGGCAGAAGAAATTTCTAAGTAGCAAAGTGTTCAAGATGTGGTTTGGCTGTGCTTAACAGCATATAGTAATATGTGTTCACAAACTGATGATCTGAAACTGGAAGTTAGGTTTAAAAGGGAATCAGAGCATAAAAGTTCAGACAATTTGCAGCCTGACTATGCTATAGAAAAGAAAAACCAAAATCAATTTTCTGGGGAAAAATTCAAGCCAGAAGCAGAAATCTGCATAACCAACAAGGAGCTGAATGTTAATAGCCAAGACAATGGTGAAAGTGTCTCCAGGGCATTCCTGAGATTTTTGCAGCAACCCCTCCCAACACAGGCCCAGAGGCCTAGGAGAAAAAGATGGTTTCCTGGGCCAAGCCTGGGTTCTGGCTGCTTTCTGTAGCCTCAGGACTTGGTGCCCTGCATCCCAACCACTTCAGCTCAGGCCATTGCTTCAGAGGGTGCAAGGCTGTATTAGTTCATTTTCATACTGCTGATAAAGACACATCCAAGACTGAGCAATTTACAAAAGAAAGAGGTTTATTGGACGTACACGTGACTGGGGAGGCCTCTCAATCATGGCGGAAGATGAAAGGCATGCTTCACACGGCGGCAGACAAGAGAACAGAGTTTGTGCAGGGAAGCTCCCCTTTTTAAAACCATCAGACCTCATAAGACTTATTCATTATCATGAGAACACATAGGAAAGACCTGCCCCCATGATTCAATTACCTCCCACTGGGTCCCTCCCACAATCCATGAGAATTCAAGATGAAATTTGGGTGGGGACACAACCAAACCATATTGTTCCACCCCTGGCCCCTCCCAAATTTCATGCCCTCACATTTCAAAACCAATCATGCCTTCCCAACAGTCCCCCAAAGTCTTAAATCATTTCAGTATTTACTCAAAAGTCCACAGTCTAATGTCTCATCTGAGACAAGGCCAGTCCCTTCCACCTATGAGCCTATAAAATCAAAAGCAAGTTAGTTACTTCCTAGATACAACGGGGGTATAGGCATTGGGTAAATACAGCCATTCCAAATGGGAGAAATTGGCCCTATACAAACGGGCTACAGGCTCCATGCATGGTCCAAAATCCAGCAAGTCAGTCAAATCTTAAAGCTTCAAAATGATCTCTTTTGACTCCATGTCTCCCATCCAGGTCACATGGATTCAAGAGGTGGGTTCCCATGGTCTTGGGCAGCTCCACTCCTGTGGCTTTGCAGGGTACAGCCTCCCTCATGGCTGCCTTCGCAGGCTGGTGTTGAGTGTCTGTGGCTTTTCCATGTGAAAAGTGCAATCTTTTGGTGGATCTATCAATCTGGGATCTGAAGGATGGTGGCCCTCTTCTCACAGCTTCACTAGACAGTGCACCAGGAGGGACTTTGTGTGCGGGTTCTGATCCCATGTTTCCCTTCTGCACTGCCCTAGCAGAGGTTCTCCATGAGAGCCCCACCCCTGCAGCAAACTTCTGCCTGGACATCCAGGCATTTCCATACATACTCTGAAATCTAGGCAGAAGTTCTCAAACCTCAATTCTTGACTTCTGTACTATCATCAGAGTGAACAGGCAACCTACAGAATGGGAGAAAATTTTTGCAATCTATGCATCTGACAAAGGTCTAATATCCAGATTCTACAAGGAACTTAAACAAACTTTCAAAAAGAAAACAAACAACCCCGTCAAAAAGTGGGTGAAGGATATGAACAGACACTTCTCAAAATAAGACATTTATGCTGCCAAAAAACATATGAAAAAAAGCTCATCATCACTGGTCATTAGAAATGCAAATCAAAACCACAATGAGATACCATCTCACACCAGTTAGAATGGCGATTATTAAACAGTCAGGAAACAACAGATGCTGGTGAGGATGTGGAGAAATAGAAATGCTTTTACACTGTTGGTGGGAGTATAAATTAGCTCAACCATTGCGAAAGACAGTGTGGCGATTCCTCAGGGATCTAAAATCAGAAATACCATTTGACCCAGCAATCCCATTACTGGGTATATACCCAAAGAATTATAAATCATTCTACTATAAAGACACATGCACATGTATGTTTATTGCTGCACTATTTACAATATCAAAGACTTGGAACCAACCCAAATGCCCATCAATGATAGACTGGATAAGGAAAATGTGGTACATATACATCATGGAATATTATGCAGCCATAAGAAAAAAATGAGTCATGTCCTTTGCAGGGACATAGATGAAGCCGGAAGCCACCATCCTCAGCAAACTAACAAAGGAACAGAAAACCAAACACTGCATGTTCTTGCTCATAAGTGGGAGTTGAACAATGAGAACACATGGACACAGGGAGGGGAAAATCACACACTGGGACCTGTCAGGGGGTAAGGGGCAAGGGAAGGGAGAATATTAGGACAAATACCTAATGCATGCACAGCTTAAAACCTAGATGACAGGTTAAAAGGTGCAGCAAACCACCATGGCACATGTATACCTACATAACAAACCTGTGCTTTCTGCACATGTACCCCAGCACTTAAAGTAATATAAAAAAAATTTTTTTTAACTCAAAACTGACTATTTCCAGAAAACTATAAAATACCTCAACTAAAAAGAATGCATAATGAAATTCTAATCTAATACAGGTCAAAAATGTAAAAAGTTTATGAGCCTTAACAGGAAAAATAAAACAACTTTTGATGGCCATTCCTGTTGAAATGAGAACCATAAAGTAACAGAAAAGTGGCTACAAACCCACCAAGAACACCAAACAGGGAGAAAATAAAAGTCCATTTTCATCTCTGTTATTATCATAAAATCCTGTGTGACTACAGGCCAAACTTCTGGTGGCAGAAACAGAGTTCTTTATAAACTTCAGATGTCCTGTTCATAAAAAAAAATTTCACGGGAGTTGCACTAGTTCTAAAGACTCGTCTGTTTTAGCTTACCTATTGTATGTATTCAATCTAAGATAGATAAAGCCTTTTTCTGTAACCTTTGATTATTATTAGGCATCAAAGGTAAGAAAAGCAAGAGGGGGTACAAAAAAGCAAAATTTCAACCGTAATGACAATCTTTTTGTCATAGTCCAAAAGGGTCCTGCAATCTCTCCCCTTTCAGTGATTTGACAAGTCTTTGTACTTAATCTTGGGTCAGCAAATCATGCAAGTGAAATCTGTCTCTGATATGTGGTCGAATATCTTCACTCAGTTCTACAAGCTTCTCCAGGAATGAAATAAATTTTAGGAGTTCACTGTCATTTTTATCCATAAACCAACTTTCTATAGGGGTTCCATTAGAAAGGTGATATGCAAAGGTTTGTGGTGAGTTGTCAATTATTACAGTTTTTGAAAGATCTCTTCCAAGAATATTCAAGTTGTTTATATGATTTCCTTGTACACAAACACAATGTTCACAGAAAAAACGGTGCCTGACCAGTTGCTTTTTAGGGTCTACTATGTTCAGTAATGTGCCTGCATACACCTTCTTAGAAGCAGTAAAAAGAATAATCTCATACATCTGAGAAGTTCATCCCAGGAATTCCCTGATAAAATGGTCTTAATATCACCCAAACCTGATAAATGACATCTTGGAAAAGGACTGGAAAAGTAAGTGCTGCCTCTTCTACCTCATTTAGACTACAGAGCACTACTGTTTCATCCAAGTCTAAATCTAGGGAGAATTTCGGTGTGCTTCTTGTTTTCAATGGAAGAACAGATTTCCTATTTAGTTGTTCTTCTATCAGTGGTGGGACATGTTTGATGAAATAATAGGGGTCAAATACTTCCAAGCCTTCTTCATAGGTGGCCTCTGCATGGGCTGATGAATAACCACTATCTGGAATGACTGGTCCTGTAAGGGGTGGGATATCACAATTAACTGTTTCTTCTGCTTCTTCTAAACCATTGTGGTTTGTTGTTGTTGTTGTTGTTGTTGTTGTTGTTGTTTTGTATTTTTAAATGATACTTTAAGTTCTGGAATACATGTGCAGAATGTGCAGGTTTGTTACATAGGTATACATGTGCCATGGTGGTTTGCTGCACCCATCAACCTGTCACCTACATTGGGTATTCCTCCTAATGCTAGCCCTTCCCTAGCCCCCCATCCCATGACAGGCCCTGGTGTGCGATGTTTCCCTTCCTGTGTCCTTGTGTTCTCATTGTTCAACTTCCACTTATGAGTGAGAACATGCGGCGTTTGCTAAACCATTATTTATTGATGGTCTCACCCGAACTGCTTGATTTGAGTAAGCTGCTCCATTAGTTGATGTAGTAGAACAGGTAGTGATCTCATCCACCCGTTCCATATTAAGTTGTTTTACTATTTCTTCAGCTCCAACAAAGTAGTCCTTAGAGGACTGCCAGAGGAAGGATTATTTTCTAATTTTCCATTTTATTTTACATGTTGATTTGTCATTTCATAACTACCAGTTTCTCCATTTACTTGACTTTTCTGTCTTATTCAAGATATCTATTTGTTAGGTTTCTCTCCTGCTCTTGGTGTTGATGTGATCAAATTATTATCTATATCATGCTCAATTATACTCCATTTTGAAGGATTTTCTCTCTCTTCCTTAGGTGTGCTTCCTTTAATGAATTTTTTAATTGAAGACCAGCCAGTTTCATTCTTTGGTGGTTTTTCTCCTCCTGAAGGCAGGCTATCATCAACCTATGAATATTTCCTCTTTGCTCTGGCAATGAGTTGTATTTACTGCTGAGAAGCTTTCCATGTTCTCAGCCTCATCTTTTATGGGTGCCACATATAAAACTGACTGTGATGACAGAGAAGTGTCCTCAGGCTCCTGTAATGGTCTCGACTGGACAATACATGGTGTCTTTCCCACTTACCCCGCAGCAGCAACAGAACCAGCTCCTCCAGCCAGTTGCCATTTCCTGCCTACCTGAAAATGATCTTATTTTTCCTTTGCTTATGAAGCTTAGTTTGGGTGGATATGAAATTCTGGGTTGGAAATTCTTTTAAGAATGTTGAATATTGGCCCCCAATCTCTTCTGGCCTGTAAGATTTCTGCTGAGAGGTCTGCTGTTAGTCTGATGGGCTTCCCTTTGTAGGTGACATGGCCTTTATCTCTGGCTGCCCTTAACATTTTTCTTTCATTTTGACCTCACAGAATCTGATGACTATGCCTTTTGGGAATAATATTCTTATGGGGTATCTTACTGGGGTTCTCTTCATTTTCTGAGTTTTGACGTTGGCCTGTCTAGGTTGGGGAAGTTCTCCTGGATGATATTTTAAAATGTGTTTTCCAATGGTTAGACTCTCCCTGTTTCTTTCAGGTACCCCAGTGAGTCACAGATTTGGTCTCTTTAAATAATTCCATATTTCTTGGATTTTTTTTCATTCCTTTTTATTCTTTTTTTCTCTATTCTTGTCTGTCTTATTTTAGAAAGACAGCTTTCAAGCTCTTGAGATTCTTTCCTCCGCTTGGTCTATTCTGTTATTAATACTTGTGATTGCATTGTGAAGTTCTTGTAATGTGCTTTTCAGCTCTATCAGGCCAGTTACATTCCTCTCTATACTGGCAATTTGGGCTGTCAGCTCCTGCACTGTTTTATCATGATTCTCAGGTTCTTTGCATTGGGTTAAAATGTGCTCCTTTAGCTCAGTGAACATCATTTTTATCCACATTCTGAAGACTAATTCTGTGACTTCAGTCATCTCAGCCTCAGCCCATTTCTGAACCCTTGCTAGAGAGGTGTTGTGGTCATTTGGAGCAAAGAGGGCACTCTGGCTTTTTGAGTTTTCAGCATTTCTGTGCTGACTCTTTCTCATCTTTGTGGGTTTATCTACCTTAGATCTTTGAGATTGCTGACCTTTGGATGGGGTTTTTGTATTTTTTACTGTTGTTATTGTTGTTGTTTGTTTGTTTTTCTTTTAACAGTTAAGCCACACTTCCGTAGAGCTGCTGCAGTTTGCTGGGGGTCCATTCCAGACCCTAGTCACCTTGGTTTTTCCAGTACCTGAAGGCATCACCAGTGAAGGCTGCAGAACAGCAAAGATTACAGCCAGTCCCTTTTTCTGGAAGCTCTGTCCCAGGGGGGTACTTACTTGTTTCCAGCCTGAACATGCCTGTAGGAGGTAGCTGAAGACTCCAGTTGGGAGGTCTCACCCAGTCCAGGAGGAATGAGATCAGGGACCCACTTAAAGGAGCAATCTGGCTGCATATTGGTAGAGCAGCTGTGCCATGTTGAGGATCCCTTCAGCTCCCAATCAGTTTGGACTCTCCAAGGCCCTCATGCTGAACTAGTTGAGAAGCCCATCAGCAAAGGTGGCAGGCTGCCCCACCCCCAGGCACCCTGTCCCAGGGAAAAATCAGAACTCCGTCAGCCACAGAACACAGGTGGGGGTGGACAGAGGCCCAGACTGGGAGGACTCACCCCACGAGGAGTGGATTGGGGTCCCATTTGAAGAAACAGTCTGGCCACACCTCATCAAAACATCCATGCCATGCTGGGAAGCCACATCTGCCCCATCAGCTTGGACTCTCAAAACCCCACAGGATTGAACAGTTGAGTCATCTAAACAACCAAGATGGCAGCCTGCCACTCCCTCTGGGCACTACTTCTCAGGGAGAAATCAGAGCTCTGTTCATAGAATATGGGTGGGCAGGGGTGGCTGGAAGCCCCAGCTGGTAGGTCCTGCCCAATGAGGAGGAATGGATTGAGGTCCCACCTAAAGAAGCAGTCTGGCCATGCCTCAACAAAAGAGCCATGCCATGCTAGGGAACCACCTCTTCCCTGGTCAGCTTGGACTCTTCAAAGCCTACAGGCTGGGACTGCTGAGTCATCCAAACAACCAAGGTGGTGGCTCACCCCTCCCCCTGGGAACTCCATTCCAGGGAGAGATCAGAGCTCGTCCACAGAATATGGGTGGGTGGGGATGGCTGGAGGCCCCAGCTGGGAGGTCCTAGTTAGTGAGGAGGAATGGATCATGGTCCCACTTAAAGAAGCAATCTGGCCACATTCTGGAAAAGCAGGTGTTCTGCACTGGGAGCAGGGAACCTTCCTTGTCCAAACCATTTGGACTGTCCAAAGCCCACAGGCAGGAACAGCTGAGTTGACCAAACAGCAAAGATGGTGGCCTGCCCATCCCCACAGGGGCTTCATCTTGTCTCAGGCAGACTCCACCCTGTTGCTGGTGACTGGATATAATTCCAAGCCAGTGGGCCTTATCTTGTGAAGTGCCATGGAAGTGGGGCCCATAGACCAATGCTGCTCAGCCCCTGGATTCAGCCTTCTTCCTAGGGGTATGTAAGAACATCTCACCTTCCTGGGGATCCTGGGTCTGCAGTATGTAAAGCTCCTGGGTCTCTGTGCATGTCTGAGCAGATGCTCTGCTGAGACTCCACACAGCTCTTTGTGTTGAACCCAAGGCTCTGGTTGTGTGGGCTCACAAGGGGATCTCCTGGTCCAAGGGTTGCAAAGATCTGTAGGAGAAGCTTGGCTTCCCAGGGTCATACATTCACTCACTGCTTCCCTTGGCTCCATGTCACTCCCAGGTGGGCCATCACCACACCCTGCTTTTCTTTATTCTCCTTGGGTCAAGTTGTTTTCCTGATCAGTCCCAATGGGAATAACTGGATATTTCAGTTGAAGGTGCTATATTCACTCTCCCTTTTAGTTCTCCGTGAATGCCATGCACCGCAGATGCTTCTACTTGGCCATCTTAACCAACCAGCGCTAGTAATTTTTGTATGTTGATTTTGTATCCTGCAACTTTACTGAATTTGCTTATCAGTTCTGAGTTTTCTTGTGGAGTCTTTAGGTTTTTCCAAGTATAAAATCATATGATCTACAAACAAGAATAATTTGACTTCTTTCTTTCCAATGTGAATGCCCTTTATATCTTTCTCTTGTCTGATTGCTCTATCTAGGGCTTCTAGTACTATGTTGAAGAACAGTGGTGACAGTGGGCATCCTTGTCCTGTTCTCAATCTTAGAGGAAAGTTTTTCAGTTTTTCCCTATTCAGTTTGCTACTAGCTGTGGGTCTGTCATATATGGCTTTTATTATGTTGAGGTAGGTTCCTTCTAGCCCCAGTTTTTTTTAGTGTTTTTGTCATTAAGGGATGTTGAATTTTATCAATGCTTTTCCAGCATCAATTGAAATGATCACATGGTTTCTATCCTTCATTCGGTTGATATGATGTATTACATTGATTGGAGTATGTTGAACCAAACTTGCAACCCTAGGATAAATCCAACTTTGTCATGATGAATGATCTTTCATTGTTGAATTGGTATTGTTGAATTTGGTTCACTAGTATTTTGTTAAGGATTTTTGCATGAATTTTCATTAGGGATATTGGCCTATAGTTTTCTTTTTATCATGTGTCTGTGTCTGGTTTTGGTATAAGGGTAATACTGACCTCATAGAGGGAGTTTGGAAGTGTCCCCCTCCTTTTCTGTTTTTGGTATAGTTTGAGTATGATTGATATTAGTTTTTTAAATGTTTGGTAGAATACAGCAGCTAAGCCATTAGGTCCCAGTATTTCCTTGGATGGAAGACTTTTTATTATGGCTTTGAACTCATTACTCGTTACTGGCCTGTTCAGGTCTTGGATTTCTTCCTGTTTCAATCTCAGTAGGTTGTGTGTATCCAGCAATTTGTCAATTTCCTCCAGATTTTCCCATTTATTGGCATATACAGTTCCTCATAGTAGCCAGTAATGATCCTTAGAATTTCTGCAGTATCAGTTTAATATCACCTTTTTCATTTCTGAATTTATTTACTTGGATCTTCTCTCTTTATTCCTTAGTCTGGTTAAAGGTCTGTCAGTTTTATTTTTCAAGAAAGCAACTTTTTGTTTTGTTAATCTTTTGTATTGTTTTCTTCATTTCAGTTTTATTTATTTCTGCTCTGATCTTTTTTTATTATTATTATACTTTAAGTTCTGGAATACATGCACAGAATGTGCTGGTTTGTTACATAGGTATACATGTGCCATGGCGGTTTGCTGCATCCATCAATCCGTCATCTAGGTTTTAAGCCCCGTATGCATTAGATATTTCTCCTAATGCTCTCCTTCCCCTTGCCCCCCACCCCCCGACAGGCCCCGGTGTGTGATGTTCCCTTCCCTGTGTCCATGTGTTCTAATTGTTTAGCTCCCACTTATGAGTAAGAACATTGAGAACATGAGGTGTTTGGTTTTCTTTCTTTCTTTTTTTTTTTTTTTAGAAGCTGATGTTTATTTTCCATCAACCATTTTTCCATGTTGCTTAAGAGCCCATGCAAGAACAGCTTAAGACCATTCAGTGGTTGCTCCTACCCATTCAGTGGCCTGAGCAGTGGGAGCTGCAGACCAGTCTTCCTTGGCAGGCTGAGCGCTCCAGTCTTCAACAGGGAACTGCTGAATAGGCACAGAGGGCACCCGCACACCTTCAGACCAGTCTGCAACCTCAAGCTGAGTAGCAGTGAACTCAGGAGCTGGAGCAGTCCATTCACCCTGAAATTCCTCCTTGGTCATTGCCTTTTCAGCAGCAGCCTGCTCTTCTTTTTCAATCGCTTCAGAAGTAGAGATCAGGCATGACCTCCCACGGGTGTTCACAGGAAATGGTGCCATGCATGCACAGAACTTCCTGAGCCAGCATCCACCACATCAAACCCACTGAGTGAGCTCCCTTGTTGTTGCATGGGATGGCAATGTCCACATAGTGCAGAGGAGAAACTGTGTTACACAGAGCAATGGTAGGTAGGTTAACATAAGATGTCTCCGTGAGAGGCTGGTGGTCAGCCCTGGGGTCAGTAACCACAGGAAGCCATGGGTCCCGGAAGGATGCCGCATCTGGTTAGTGAGGGTTCCAGGACAGAAGCGGCCAGCAATTGGAGTGGCTCCAGTGGCAGCAGCAAACTTCAGCACGGCCCTCTGGCCAGTATTCCTGGTAGATATAACACTGACAGCAGCAGGATTTTCAATGGCAACAACGGCACGAGCTGCCAGCAGAAGCTTCTCCCAGGTCCGCTTCAGATTTATGATGTAGATGCCATCACTTTTCCTTTTATAGATGTACTATTCCATCTGGAAGTCAAGATTTGTGCCACCTAAATGGGTTCCTGCTGCAAGGAACTTAAGGACATCCTCCTCCTTCATTTGCAGGACATCAAGGGCTCCGGACATTGTGAAAGTTTCCCTTTAAGTTACGACGGGAATCCAGAACAACACCATATGGACCACTCTGTAGATAGCGCAGAAAGCGGTGTTTGGTTTTCTGTTCCTGTGTTAGTTTGTTGAGAATGAGGGTTTCCAGCTTCATCCATGTCCCTGTAAAGGACACGAACTCATTCTTTTTTATGGCTGCATAGGATTCCATGGTGTATATATGCCACATTTTCTTCATCCAGTCTATCATTGATGGGCATTTGGGTTGGTTCCAAGTCTTTGCTATTGCGAATAGCACTGCAATAAGCATATGTGTGCATGTGTCTTTATAGAAAAATGATTTATAATTCTTTGGGTATATACCCAGTAATGGGATAGCTGGGTCAAATGATATTTCTGGTTCTAGATCCTTGAGGAATCACCACACTGTCTTCCACAATAGTTGAACTAATTTACACTCCCACCAACAGTGTAAAAGCATTTTTATTTCTCCACATCCTCTCCAGCATCGGTTGTTTCCTGACTTTTTAATGATCGCCATTCTAACTTGCGTGAGATGGTATCTCGTTGTGGTTTTGATTTGCATTTTTCTAATGACCAGTGATGATGAGCTTTTTTATATGTTTGTTGGCTGCATAAATGTCTTATTTTGAGAAGTGTCTGTTCATGTCCTTTACCCACATTTTGATGGTCTTTTTTCTAGTATATTTGTTTAAGTTCCTTGTAGATTCTGGATATTAGACCTTTGTCAGATGGGTAGATTGAAAAAATTTTCTCCTATTCTGTAGGTTGCCTGTTCACTCTGATGATACTTTCTTTTGCTGTGCAGAAGCTCTTTAATTAAATCCCTGTTGTAAATTTTCCTTTTGTTGTAGTTGCTTTTGGTGTTTTAGTCATGAAGTATTTGACCATGCCTATGTACTGAATGGTATTGCATAGGTTTTCTTCTAGGGTTTTTGTGATTTTAGGTTATACATTTAAGTCTTTAATCCATCTTGAGTTAATTTTTGTATAAGGTGTAAGGAAGGGGTCCAGTTTCTGTTTTCTACATATGGCTAGCCAGTTTTCCCAGCACCATTTATTAAATAGAAAATCCTTTCCCAATTGCTTGTTTTTGTCAGATTTCTTGAAGATCAGATGGTTGTAGATGTGTGGCATTATTTCTGAGGCCTCTGTTATGTACCATTGGTCTATATATCTGTTTCAGTACCAGTACCATGCTGTTTTGGTTACTGCAGCCTTGTAGTATAGTTTGAAATCAGGTAGCATGATGCCTCCAGCTTTGTTCTTTTTGCTTAGGATTGTCTTGGCTGTACGGGTTATTTTTTGCTTCCATTTGAAATTTAGAGTAGCTTTTTCTAGTTCTGTTGAGAAACTCAATGGTAGCTTGATGGGAATAGCATTGAATCTACAAATTACTTTGGGCAGTATGGCCATTTTCATAATGTTGATTCTTCCTATCCATGAGCATGGAATGTTTTTCCATTTGTTTGTATCCTCTCTTATTTCCTTGAGCAGTGGTTTGTAGTTCTCCTTGAAGAGGTTCTTCACCTCCCTTTTAAGTTGTATTCCTAGGTATTTTATTCTCTTTGTAGTAATTGTGAATGGGAGTTCACTCATGATTTGGCTCTCTGTTTGTCTGTTATTGGTGCATAGGAATGCTTGTGATTTTTGCACATTGATTTTGTATCCTGAGACTGCTGAAGTTGCTTATCAGCTTAAGGAGATTTTGGGCTGAGACAATGGGGTTTTCTAAATATACAATCATGTCATCTGCAAACAGAGACAATTTGACTTCCTCTCTTCCTATTTGAATACACTTTATTTCTTTCTCTTGCCTTATTGCGCTGGCCAGAACTTCCAATACTGTGTTGAATAGGAGTGGTGAGAGAGAGGACATCCTTGTCTTGTGCTGGTTTTCAAAGGGAATGCTTTCAGCTTTTGCCCATTCAGCATGATATTGACTATGGGTTTGTCATAAATAGCTTTTACTATTTTGAGATATGTTCCATCAATACCTAGTGTATTGAGAGTTTTTAGCATGAAGCAATGTTGAATTTTATCAAAGGCGTTTTCTGCATCTATTGAGATAATTAGGTGGTTTTGGTCATTGCTTCTGTTTATGTTGTGGTTTATGTTTATTAATTTCTATATGTTGAACCAGCTTTGCATCCCAGGGATTATGCTGACTTGATTGTGGTGGATAAGCTTTTTGATGTGCTGCTGGATTCAGTTTGCCAGTATTTTATTGAGGTTTTCCACATTGATGTTCATCAGGCATATTGTTCTGAAATTTTGTTGTTGTTGTTGTGCCTCTACCAGGTTTTGGTATCAGGATGATGCTGGCCTCATAAAATGAGTTAGGGAGAAGTCCCTCTTTTTCTATTGTTTTGAATAGTTTCAGAATGAATGTACCTCTGGTAGAATTCAGCTGTGAATCTGTCTGGTCCTGGACTTTTTTTTGGTTGGTAGGCTATTAATTACTGCCTGAATTTCAGAACTTGTTCTTGGTCTATTCAGGGATTCAATTTCTTCCTGATTTAGTCTTGAAAGGGTGTATGTGTCCAGGAATTGATCCATTTCTTCTAGATTTTCTAGTTTATTTGTATAGAGTTGTTTATAGTATTCTCTGATGGTAGTTTGTATTTCTGTGTGATCAGTGGTGATATCTTCTTTATCATTTTTTATTGTGTATACTTGATTCTTCTCTCTTTTCTTCTTTATTAGTCTGGCTAGTGGTCTATCTATTTTGTTAATCTTTTCAAAAAACCAGCTCCTGGATTTGTGAATTTTTTGAAGGGATTTTCTTGTCTCTATCACCTTCAGGTCTGCCCTGATCTTAGTTATTTCTTGTCTTCTGCTAGCTTTTGAATTTGTTTGCTCTTGCTTCGCTAGATCTTTTAACTGGGATGTTAGGGTGTCGATTTTAGATCTTTCCTGCTTCTTGATGTGGGCATTTAGTGCTATAAACTTCCCTCTTAACACTCCTTTAGCTGTTTCCCACACATTCTGGTACATTTTCTCTTTGTTCTCATTGGTTTCAAAGAACTTGTTTATTTCGGCCTTATTTTCGTTATTTACCCAGTAGTCATTAAGGAGTAGGGTGTTCAGTTTCTATATAGTTGTGCAGTTTTGAGTGAGCTTCTTAATCCTTAGATCTAATTTGATTGCACTGTGGTCTGAGAGACTGTTTGTTATGATTTCCGTTCTTTTGCATTTGCTGAGGAGTGTTTTACTTCCAACTATGTGGTTGATTGTAAAATAAGTGCTATGTGGCACTGAAAAGAATGTGCATTCTCTTGATTTGGGTTAGAGAGTTCTGTAGATGTCTATTAGGGCTGCTTGTTCCAGAGCTGAGTTCAATTCTTGAATATCCTTGTTAATTTTCTGTCTTATTGATCTGTCTAATACTGACAGTGGGGTGTTAACGTCTCCCACTATTATTATGTATGAGTTAAAGTCTCTTTGTAGGTCTCTGAGAACTTGCTTTTTGAACCTGGGTGCTCCTGAATTGGGCACATATATATTTAGGATAGTTACTTCTTGTTGCATTGATTCCTTTACCATTATGTAATTCCCTGCTTTGTCTTTTCTGATTTTTGTTGGTTTAAAGTCCATTTTATCAGAGACTAGAATTGCAACCCCTGCCCTTTTCTGCTTTCCCGTTGCTTGGAAAATAGTCCTCCATTCCTTTATTTTGAGCCTATGTGTGTCTTTGCATGTGAAATGGGTCTCCTGAACACCGCAAACTGATGGGTCTTGACTCTTTATCCAATTTGCCAGTCTGTGTCTTCTAATTGGGGCATTTAGCCCATTTACATTTAAGGTTAATATTGTTATGTGTGAATTTGATTCTGTCCTCATGATGCTAGCTGGTTATTTTGCACATTAGTTGATGTAGTTTCTTCATAGTGTCATAGGTCTTTATATTTTGGTGTGTTTTTGCAGTGGCTGATATCAGTTTTTCCTTTCCATGTTTAGTGCTTCCTTCAGGAGCTCTTGTAAGGCAGTCCTGGTGGTGACAAACTCCATCAACATTTGCTAGTCTGGAAAGGATTTTATTTCTCCTTTGCTTATGAAGCTTAGTTTGGCTGGATATGAAATTGTGCATTGAAAATTCTTTTCTTTAAGCATACTGAATATTGGCTTCCACTCTCTTTTGGCTTTTAGAGTTTCTTCAGAGAGATCCCCTGTTAGTCTGATAAGCTTCCCTTTGTAGGTAACCTGACCTTTCTTTCTGGCTGCCCTTAACATTTTTTCCTTTGTTTCGACCTTGGAGAATCTGACAATTATGTGTCTTGGGGTTGCACTTCTCGAAGAGTATCTTAGTGGTGTTCTCTGTATTTCCTGAATTTGAATGTTGGCCTGTCTTGCTAGGTTGGGGAAGTTCTCCTGGATAATATCCTGAAGTGTGTTTTCCAACTTGGTTCCATTCTCCCTGTCACTTTCAGATACATCATCAATCATAGGTTTGGTCTTTTCACATAGTCCCATAGTTCTTGGAGGCTTACTTCATTCCTTTTCATTCTTTTTTTCCCTAATCTTGTTTTCATGCTTTATTTCAGTAAGTTGATCTTCAACCTCTGATATTCTTTCTTCCACTTGATCGATTTGGCTATTGATACTTGTGTATGCTTCACGAAGTTCTCATGCTGTGTTTTTTCAGTTCCATCAGGTCATTTATGTTCTTCTCTAAACTGGTTATTCTAGTTATCAGTTCCTGTAACCTTTTATCAAGGTTCTTAGCTTCCTTGCATTGGGTTGGAGCACGCTCCTTTAGCTCAGAAGACTTTGTTATTACCTATCTTCTGAAGCCTACATCTGTCAATTCATCAAACTCATTCTGCATCCAGTTTTGTGCCCCTGTTGGAGAGAAGTTGCAGTCATTTGGAGGACAAGAGGCATTCTGGGTTTTTTTTTTTTTTTTGGAATTTTCAGCATTTTTGCACTGGTTTTTCCTCATCTTCGTGGATTTACCTACCTTTGATCTTTGATACTGATGGCCTTTGGATGGGGTTTGTGAGAGGACATCCTTTTTGTTGCTGTTGATGTCATTGCTTTGTTTGTTAGTTTTCCTTCTAACAATCAGGCCCCTCTTCTGCAGGTCTGCTGGATTTTGCTGGAAGTCCACTCCAGACCCTGTTTGTCTGGGTATCACCAGCAGAGGCTATAGAACAGCAAAGATTGCTGCCTGCTCCTTCCTCTGGAAGCTTCATCCCAGAGGGGTACCTGTCTGATTCCAGATGGAGCTCTCCTGTGTGAGGTGTCTGTTGACCTCTCCTGAGAGGTGTCTCCCAGTCAGGAGGCACAGGGGTCAGGGACCCACTTAAGGAGGTAGTCTGTCCCTTAGCAGAGCTTGAGCACTGGGCTGGGAGATCTGATGGTCTCTTCAGAACCAGCAGGTAGGAATGTTTAAGTCTGCTGAAGCTGCACCCACAGTCTCCCCTTCCCCCAGGTGCTCTGTCCCAGGGAAATGGGAATTTTCTCTATAGGTCCTTGACTGGGGCTGCTGCCTTTCTTTCAGAGATATTATGCCCAGTGAGGAGGAATCTAGAGAGGCAGTCTGGCCACAGCCTCTTTGCCATGCTGTGGTACGTTCAGCTTCCTTAACACTGTGAGGGGAAAACCACCTACTCAAGCCTCAGTAATGTCAGAACCCCCTCCCCCTACCAAACTTGATCATCCCAGGCCAACTTCAGACGCCATACTGGCAGAGATAATTTAAAGCCAGTGGTTCTTAGCTAGCTGGGCTCCATGGGAGTGGAACCTGCTGAGTTAGACCACTTGGCTCCCTGACTTCAGCCCCCTTTCCAGGGGAGTAAATGGTTCTGTCTCGCTGGGGTTCCAGGTGCCACTGGGGTATGAAAAAGAAACTCCTCCAGCTATCTCAGTGTCTACCTGAACAGCTGCCTAGTTCTGTGCTTGAAACCCAGGGCCCTAACGGTGTAGGCACACAAAAGAATCTCCTGGTCTATGGGTTGCAAAAACCATGGGAACAGCGTAGTACCTGGGCCAGACAGCACAGTCCATCATGGCTCCCCTTGGCTAGGGGAGGGAGTTCCCTGGCCCTTTGCACTTCTAGGATGAGGTGATGCCCCACCCTGCTTCTGCTTGCCCTCTGTGGGCTGCACCCACTGTCTAACCAGTCCCAATGAGATGAGCTGGGTACCTCAGTTGGAAATGCAGAAATTACCCACCTTCTGCGTTAGTCTCGCTGGGAGCTGCAGATCGGAGCTGTTCCTATTTGGCCATCTTGCTAGACTCTCCTGCTCTGATCTTTATTATTTCTTTTCTACTAATTTTGTGTTTGGTTTGCTCTTGCTTTTCTAGTTCTTTAACATGTATCATTTTTGTTTATTTGAAGTTTCTTCTCATTTTAGATGTAGGCATTTATAGCTATAAACTTCCTTCTTCCTACTGCTTTTGCTGTATCCCACCGGTTTTGGTATGTTGTGTTTCCATTATCATTTGTTTCAAAAAATTTTTCTGTTTTTCTTAATTTCTTCATTGACCCACTGATCATTCAGGAGCATATTGTTTAATTTCCATGTATTTTTATAGTTTTCAAAATTCCTCTTGTTATTAATTTCTGGTTTTATTCTATTGTGGTCAGAGGACATGTTTGCTATTATTTCAATTTTTTGAATGTTTCAGAACTTGTTTTGTGACATAGTGTATGGTCTATCCTTAAGAATAATCCATGTGTTGAGGAAAAGAATGTATGTTCTGTAGCTCTTGGATGAAATGTTCTGTAAATATCCATTAGATCCATGTGGTAAATAGTGCAGATTAAGTCTGATGTTTCTTTGTTGATTTTCTCTCTAGATGTTCTGCCCAATGTTGAAAGTAGGGTGTTGAAGTCTCCAGTTATTATTGTCTTGGGGCCTATCTCTTTCTTTAGCTCTGATAGTATTTCCTTAATACACCTTTGTGCTCCAGTGTTTGGTGCATATATATTTAAAATTGTTATATCATCTTGCTGAATTGACCCCTTTATCATTATATAGTGACCTTGTTTGTTTTTTCTTATAGTTTTGGTCTTGAAACCTATTTTGTCTGATACAAGTATAGTGACTCTTGCTCTTTTTTGGTTTGCATGGGCATGGAATATCTTTGTCCATCCCTATATTTTCAATCTATATGTTTCTTCATAGGTGAAGTGTGTTTCTTATAGGTAACAGATCAATGGATCTTGGTTTTTCATCTAGTCAGCCAGTCTATGTCTTTTGATTGAAGTGTTTAGTCCATTTACATTCAACGTTATCACTGATAAGTAAGGACTTACTACTGCCATTTTGCTATTTTTGTTGTTGTTTTGTGGTCTTCTCTTTCTTCTTTCTTTCATTTTTGTCTTGCTCTAGTAAAGATAATTTTCTCTGGTGATATGATTTAAGTTATTGCTTTTCATTTTTGTGTATGCATTGTATGCTTTTTGCTTTGAGGTTACCATGAGGCTTGAAAATACTATATTATGACCCAGTATTTTAACTTGATAGCAACATAACAATGTTTGTATGCACAAGCAAGCAAAAAGAAAATTAATAAAACTCTACACCTTAACTTTGTCCCTCCACTTTTTAACTTTTTGTTGTTTCTATTTATATTTTGTTGTACTACCTATGTCTTGAAAAGTTGTTGTAGCTATTATTCTTGATTGGTTCATCATTTAGTCTTTGTACTTATGATAACAGTAGTTTATACACCACAATTACAGTGTTATAATATTTTGTGTTTTTCTGTGTACTTACTATTACCAGTAAGTTTTGTACCTTCAGGTAATTATTTATTGCTTATTAATGTCCTATTCTTTCTGATTAAGGTAGTCCCTTTAGCATTTCCTATAGGACAGGTCTAGTATTGATTAAATCCCAATCTCTTCGCTTTTGTTTGTCTGGGAAAGTCTTTATTTCTCCTTGATGTTTGAATTATATTTTAACTGGATATACTAGTCTAGGGTAAAAGTTTTTTTTTTCCTTCAGCACTTTAAATATGTCATGCCACTCTCTCCTGGCCTATAAGGTTTCCACTAAAAAGTATGCAGCCAGATGTATTAGAGCTCCATTTTATGTTATTCATTTCTTCTCTCTGGCTGCTTTTAGGATCCTCTCTTTACCCTCGACCTTTGGGAGTTTATTAAATTCCTTGAGGTAGTCTTCTTTGGGTTAAATATTGATAGCTTTCTCTAGGCTTGGGAAGTTCTCTGTTATTATCACTTTGTAAACTTTCTATTGCTTTTTCTACCTCCTCTTTAAGGCCAATAACTCTTAGATTTGCCCTTTTGAAGCTATTTTCTAGATCCTTTAGGTGTGCTTCATTGCCGTTTATTCTTTTTTCTTTTGTCTCCTCTGACTATTTTCAAATAGCCTGTCTTCAAGCTAATTCTTTCTTCTGCTTGATCAATTCTGCTATTAAAGGACTCTGACTCATTCTTCAGTATGCCAATTGCATTTCCAGCTCCAGAATGCCTGCTTGATTTTTTAAAATTATTTCAATCTCTTTGTTAAATTTCTCCAATATAATTCTGAATTCCTTCTCAGTGTTATCTTGAATTTTCTCAGGTTTCCTCAACACAGCTATTTTGAATTCTCTATCTGAAAGGTCACGTATCTCTGTTTTTCCACAATTGGTCCTTGGTGCCTTATTTAGTTTATTTGGTGAAGTTGTTTTCTTGGATAGTGTTGATGCTAATAGATAGTCTTCAGTGTCTGGGCACTGAAGAGTTAGGTATTTATTTTAGTCTTCACTCTCTGGGCTTATTTGTACTCATCCTTCTTGAGAAGGCTTGCCAGACATTTGAAAGGACTTGAGTGTTGTGATCTAAGCTGTTTCTGCTTTAGAGGGTACCCTAAGCCTAGTGATGCTGTGGTTCTTGCAGACTCATAGAGGTACCATCTTGATGTTCTTGGACAAGATCTGGGAGAATTCTCTGTATTACCAGGCAGAAACTCTTGTCCTCTTTCTTTACTTTCTCCCAAACATACAGAGTCTCTATCTCTGTTCTGAGCCACCTAACACTGGATGTGGAGTAACATAAACACCCTTGTGGCCACCAACACCACTATAATTGTGCTGGGTCAGACTTGAAGCCAGCACAATGCTGGGTCTTGCCCAAGGCCTGCTATAACCACTCCCTGGCTACCGCCTATGTTTTCTCAAGGCCCTGAAGCTCTCAAGCCAGCAGATGGCAAAGCCAGATAGTCCTGTTTCCTTCCCTTCAGGGCAGCAAGTTCTCCAGGGCCTTGGGTAGGCCCAGAAGTGACATCTGCGAGTCAGGGACTAGAGTCAAAAACCTTAGAAGTCTACTTGCTATTCTATTATATTGCAGCTTAGCTGGCACTCAGTTCACAAGATGCAGTCCTTCCTGCTCTTTCCTTCCCTTTCCAAAGGCAGAAGAGCCTAATTCTGTAGCCGCCACCACCACAAGCCGTGAGGAGTACTGCCAAACTAACAGTGATGTTTCCTTAAGGCCCAAGATCTCTTAAGTCAGCTTCTGGTGAATGCTTTCTGGCCTGGGATTCATCCTTCAGGGCAGTTGGCTCCCCTCTGGTCTAGGGCAGGTCAAGAAATGCCATCCAAGAGTCAAGTCCTGGAATCAAGGACTCCAAGTGCCCATTTGGTGCTCTACCCTTCTCTGGGCATGCTAGTACCTGAAGTGCAGGACAAAGTCCCCTTTACTTTACCTTCTGCTTTTCTCAAGCAGGAGTTTCGTTTTGTCCCACAGCCCCCACAGCTGGTAATGTGCTGAGTCTCACTTGAAGCCAGCAAGTCTCAGAGGCTCTCAATATAGTACCTGGGTATCACTGCTGGTTATTCAGGGCCCAAGGGCCTCCTTAGCTAGCAGGTGATGAATGCTGCCAGGACTGAGCTCTTTCCTTCAAGGCAGCAGGTTCCCTTCTCTTCTAGAGTGTATCTAGAAACATCATCTGGGAGCTATGGCCTGGAATGGGGGCCTTTTGACTCTGACTGGTGCCCTATCCTGCTGTGGCTAAGCTGGTATCCAGGATTCATGACGAAGACTTCCCCACTGATATGGTTTGGCTGTGTCCCCACCCAAATATCAACTTGAATTGTATCTGCCAGAATTCCCACATGTTGTGGGAGGGACCCAGAAGGAGGTAATTGAATCATGGGGGCCGGTCTTTCCCATGCTATTCTCATGACAGTGAATAAGTCTCACGAGAGCTGATGGGTTTATCAGGGGTTTTTGCTTTTGCTTATTCCTCATTTTTCTCTTGCCACTGCCATGTAAGAAGTGCCTTTCACCTCCTGCCATAATTCTGAGGCCTCCCCAGACATGTGGAACTGTAAATCCAATTAAACCTCTTTTTCTTCCCAGGCACAGGTATGTCTTTATCAGCAGCATGAAAACAGACTAATACACCCACTCTTCCTTCTCTTCCTTCTCCTCTCCTCACATGGAGGAAAGGGGTCTCTTCTGGAGCTGTGAGCTGAGTATCCTGTGGTTAGGAGAGGGATGATTCCAGCACCCCCTTGGCTACCCCGCCTGGTGTCTCAGTATTTCACATGCCACCCGTGCCCCCTAGTCCACTATCTCTGGGCCTAGTTCAGCCCTAGGACTGGCCTACAAGTTGCAGTCCTTACGGCCTAGGCTGCCTTTCAAGTTTGCTTAGAAACTGGGAGCACTTTGGCCCTTGGTGGCAAGGTTTGCAGGCACTTATGTTTGGACTGCTGGGATCACCGACTGCCCTCTTGGTAGGGCTGGATTAAATGCTCCCTCTGTGGGTGGGTGTTTGCAGAGTTCAGTCTTGTTTTCCTTTCTGGTCTAACAGGACAACACTGAATTTAATGCCTCAGAGTTGCTGTGTTCTCCCTCTCTCAGTGCCCAGAGAGGCTCCCTGGACCACGCAGCTGTTGCTGCGGTGAAGGTGGGGTGGCATCAGTGATTCAGGACTCTGTTTTCTGTCTCTTCAGTGCATCTTTCAGTGATAAGGAGTTAAAACCAGGTACTGTGAGTGCTCAACTAATTTTTGGTTCTTATAAAGGTGTTTTTTCTGTGTAGATAGTTGTTAACTTGGTGTTCTTTTGGGGCAGTAGACACCATCAGTGGAGCTTTCTATTCTGCCATCTTGCTTCACCTCCCTCTTGCATCATTTATTTATATGTAAAACCTAAGAGTATACAACTTCCTAAAGAAACCATAGGAGAGAATTTTTGAGACTTTAAATTTGGCAAAGATTTCTTGAGTGTAATATAAAAATCACAAATCATTGGACTTCACCTATATTAAAAGTACTCTTCAACAGTCACTATCAAGAAAATTAAAAGGCATGACACAGACTGTAGGAAAATATTTGCAAAACATATATCTTTTAAAGGACATGTATGCAAAGTTTATATGTAACTTACAATTTGATAAGAAAAAGACAACGCAATAAGAAAATGGACAAAAGATTTGAAATAAACATGTCACAAAAAAATTAAAATGGTAAAAGAAGCACATGAAATTTTGCTCAACATCATTAGTTATTAAAGATGTACAAATTAAAATCACTGTGACATACCACTATACACCCACTAAAATAGCTAATATTAAAAATACTGATTATACCAAGTGTTGGTTTGGATGTAGAGCAACTGGAAGTCTCAAATTGCTGTGTTGTAAAATCATACAACTTTAGGAAATAAATTGATGATTTCTTGTAATGTTAAATATACACCTATCCTTTGATCCACCCATTCTAATCCCAGTTGCATAACCAAATGAAATGCATAACCAAATGAAAGGAAAATGTACAAACACACCAAAAATTGTGGACAAATGTTTCTAGCAGCATTAGTCACAGTAGCCAAAAAGTGCAAAGTACCCAAGTGCCCATCAACTGGTGAATAGATAAATCGTTATATTCCTACAGTGGATTACTATTCAGCAATAAAAGGAATGAACTACTGATACATGTAAAAACAGATATGAATGAATGGTTCATATCTGATATGAGTCTATTTATGTGCAATTCTAGAAAAGTATTGTCGTAAATTTATAGTGACAGAAAGCAGTGGCCCATGGTGAGAGTAAGGAATTCATTGTAAAGTGGATTGATGGAAATTTTTGAGTTGATAGGATTGTCTACATTTTGATCATGATGGTAGTTACACAACTGTATACATTTATCAAAATTCACCATATTATACACTTAATGTCGGTAAATTTTACTACTGAAAATTATTACTCAATAAAGTTAATTAATTAAAATTGATGCAATTTAACTTAACTAATTCTTTATTCTTTCTAGCCACAGAAGGGGCACCACCTGTTATGAAGTTATGATATTTTAAGGACATAGCTAGGTAAAAAGTGGGTATGATTATTTCAGCTTATTGGAGCCTCTACCAGGGATTTGAAGTACGTGTCATATTACCTAATTTGTTTTTCTTAACTATATATTTCAGTATCTACATCATCCCTGAATATTTAGAGGTAAATTCAATCAACTGGTCACCACTTCTTAATTTGAAATTAAACTATGTGCCTTCCATGTCACAATTTCTTAAAATATACACACACACTCACACACACACACACAAATTTGACATTTAAAATAACATTTAAAGTTAACGTTGCTGTACAAATTTCATAACAACGTTCATACTGAGAAGACTAGTCACATTAGTAATTGCAGAGGGAAAATTTTGGTTTTATGGTCTTTAGCTTTTTTCTGTAACTTATTCTGAAGGACTAATGGTATTTTACTTTTTGAATAGAGAGGTAGGGACCCACAGTCTATATTTTGGGGCAAGTTAGGAGATTCTTCTTACAGTAAGGATCCTGAGAGAGCTGAACCATAAATCTTCACCACCTTGTAGTTACGCTTGTTCCATGGAATCTCAGGAGTATCTTTGTAGTAAGGGATCCAAATTTGATATTAAATTTTGATTCCAGAAGATGACAAATCTTAGGAAATTATCCAAAAATACAGAATTCCTGGAATAATCCCATATTCCTGTAACTATTTCCAGTTTCCCTGAAGCCAACCGTATAAGGCATATGGGGAAAGGACACTGATAACTGAAGGACAAAGTGAGCTTTTGAATCCTCTCACTCAATCACGTGAAAGTTGGTCATGTATAGTAAAAAAAATCATAGGCTTGGAAAGCAACAATTCAACCACTTACTAACTATATAACATTGGCCTAGTAACTTAACCTTGTTAAGCCTCAGTCTCCTCATCTGTAAAAGGGAGATTATATATACATAATTTACATATATATATGTCTTGCAGAGCTACTGTGACTATTAAAACTAGAATATGTATATATTTGTATGTATATCTAATGTCTATCATATTGCAGATGCCTAAAATATATTAGTTATTATTATTGTTATGGCTGCCATACTTGAGAATGTCATTTGCAAGGCACTGTGGGGATAAAGGACTCACCCTTCTTTTTTTCAAAGATGAAACTCGTGTTGTTAATAAAAACTAATTTGGACTCAAAAGCCTAATCAAAATTCAATTATTTATTCCTTTGCTAGTTTCAATCTTCAGGCCTTCCTACCTTGTTTGATGTTCAAAATTAAATGTCATGAAAG
The DNA here is from genome assembly GCF_028885625.2 of Pongo pygmaeus. Lineage (NCBI taxonomy): Eukaryota > Metazoa > Chordata > Mammalia > Primates > Hominidae > Pongo > Pongo pygmaeus. The sequence continues at coordinate 104,209,194 of NC_072396.2, forward strand.
AGGCCCTGATGTACCTTTTGGTCATCACCTCAAAAACAAATGTATAGCCATGAGATGTGGAATTCATCTTTGCAAGATGAAATAAAATTCAAACAAACTACATTCTTCTCAGAGCTGAATATTTGGAAATTAGTCTGCTTAGCTATCCCTAGTACTTCTCTGATGTCTCTCATAAATGCCTGCCAACAAGTTCCCACTCAAAAGTATAAATGGAAGACCAGAGTTCTAGAAAACAAAAATAAGTTGAATATAGGAATGGTAGCAGCAACAGAACTCTTCTTCATTTAAAAGAATTCCCAGCAAAGACTCAGGGAAGAAGTGAGGGACAAGGCAGCGATAGAGGGAGTGGTTGTAGTCATCAATAGGATTTTGAAAATATAACTTTTTCTTTAAAATATAATCCTTCAAACCTGCTGCTATATTCTCAGAAGCAGATAATAAAACAGAATGAAAAGCAGACTCTTATCTTAATACTGAATCCACATGCAAAGCAGCTATTGGATGCACTGCAGCGGAATGAATTCTTCATTTTATCATTATTGCAGGCTCATTCTGTGATTTCTCTCTCAATGGGTGACTGTAATAAGCCTGAAGGTACAGTTCACTCTTCTCAAAGAGCTATTAGAGTCACTCCTAAATGCCTGCCTCAAAGCTACCATTTTTTAAAACTTGGTTTTCCTTCATCTCCCAAGCAGCTGCAACCCATGCTTTTTACTGCTTAGAGAAAGAAAAAGAAAGAAAAAGACCAATAACTCAACGAAATCTCAAAGGAAGCTAGGTTGGTGATCTCAACTGGGATCTGGAGTGGTGGATTAAATTTTCATTTTCTTTGAGGAACTTGGGATCCACTTATGAGGAATTCACAATACGGTCAGATCTGACAGGGCAGGGCTTGATTCATATATTCTGTAGAGGATTGAAGCAGGCCAGAGAGATGACAGAGTCATGGCTTTGTCACAGGCTGAAGGGAAAACTAATAGCAAGGGAAAAGACTAAGCTATTCCATTATCCTTATTCTGACTCCTTCTCTGAAAGGAGGGTTTGACCAATGCTGCAGGCCATCAACAGAGAAGTTTATTTTTTGCTCCTATCTCTGTCAGGCTCACCCCAGAGGTAGAGTGCAGAGGCTGAAGAGGAAGAGAGAAAGTTAAAATATTTTTTAAAAAACTTACTGACTCTGCTAATGTAGAAAGCAGAGATGTGCATAGCTAGCTACCTTCCAGGTTGGGCTGCTACCAAGTCAAAATCTGTCACAAAGTGACCTGGAGGAAAAGAAAAGATAGATGAGCTGAGAGAGTCCCTCAGCCCCCTCCTCCCATAAGCAGGCACTGATTACTAAGGACATTTCCAGGAGCGGTGCAGGATTTTTTTTCCTTTGCACATGACCTTTAAAACTACCTGATAAGCTATTTGCACTGCCTACCCTAGAAGTTTCAATAGACAGAGAGAAGACGAACATTAACCTTAATGGCTAAATTACCCAATGTCACTCTAAAGGCCTTTCCCCTTGAGAGAAGCCTGTGCAGCAGCCAAACACTCCTTTAAAAGTTCACAGAGAGGCTCCATTAAAATCAAAACTGCATAGTTTTCCAAACTTGGGCACATTAAAAGTCAACATGTTACCTCTGGTGATGGACTCTCTTTTTTAAAAAAATTAATAATTTGGCCAAATAATTGGAAGAAATTTTATTAAAGCTCTCTAAAAAGTGACTGTATACTCAAATGCTACAGTAGAAACCGAAGAAAGTTTTCAGCTTAATACTGAGAGCACTGATGGACATATAGTTGCCTATTCCAGAAAAGGGGGGAAAAGACCTGTATGAATAAGAGAAGCCATCTTAATGTTTCCAAACATTCCTTCATTCATTTATAAAGTGCTTAATCTCTACCAGGTACTATGCTAGATCCTGGGACTGTGATGGTAAACAAAATCAGATGTATCTACCCTCCATCACTGGACTCACAGTCTAGTAGAGGATGCAGACTGTAATCCAGGAATCACACAAATACAGAAAATACTGTGATGGTTCAAGTGAATGAGAGGTTCATGGTGCTATGCTTACACTCTGATAGGTTTGGAGACAATGACTGCCCAGAAACTTCCATCTTCTCCAAAGAAAGAGAACACATACCTCCCTGTCCTGTAGAACAAAACATGGATATCCAGTCCCAGACACTTAGCTTCTAATAAATCAAGTGTTATGAAACAGCTAGCAGTCTTATAAGTGATAGAATCGTGATCTCTGTTTGGCCTCAGAGCCTTGATTAATGCTTTTCTCATTCATTTCTTCATTCAATCCATAAGCATTTATTGAATTTTTACTGTGTGCCAGAAACTGGGCTAGACCCTGGGTACAAAGATAAATAAGGCAAAGACCCTGCCATCAAGATACTCAGTCTACTGGGAAAGGCAGACACAGATCATTACAATACAGCACAATAATTGCTCTACTAGAGAGAAGTACAAAGTGCTATGAGCATTCAAAAGGAAAGAAAAAATGCTGCTTTCCTAATACTTTCTCGGGCCTAATCCATCAGCAAAATCCTTACTACACAGGGCTAACAGGAGAACACTGACAGATCATTTGTCGTGTCACTTGGCATTCCAGCAGCAGTCAGAAGCTCCTGCCCAACAAAGGTAGGCAGGCAGTTGAAAAGAAAGTGGTAGCATTAACAAACATAGCACGCCATTCTAAACTCAGTATATAAGTGAGTTTACTGCCTGGCAGCTTGTCCCTGACACCACACTACAGTGAGAGAAACAAGCCCCCCCAGCCCCACACTACTGCTAGGTAATTGTTAGGGATGGATTTGTATATTAGAAGCAACTTCTCTAACACATCTGTCTCAAGTGCACTTACCTGCCACCCAGGGCCCTTCACAGCCTTTTCCATTTTTTTTCCCTTTTGAAATAGTTCGAGACATAATTTATGTCAAGCAGGTGATGAGAGCCACGGCTTCACTTCAGTCTACCCTTCGTCAAAACACTTTATCTGGGGATCTGAAAGTATGAAGAGACAAGCATTTTTAGAAAATAAAATAAATACTATATAAAGTATATACAACTTACGTCTCTTTTCCAATCATCAATTGTGGTGGAAGGAAGAAAATTCAAATAACAATTAGCTATTGAATTGACCATATTCCCTTTTGCAGTAAGTTAGCAGATCTTATAACATGGCAGTCAGTCCCTTAACTCTTTCAGTTCATACCTGCAGCAATATGTTAAAGCTCCAAACTGCCCCAGAATCCTGAATGAATAAAAGAAACTAATACTTTTTTTTTTTAAGGGAATCTCAAGCCTAAAGCCTGTCTTGCTGAAAGTCAAAGAACCAAGAGTTTCTAATGCTAAAACTACTTCCAATAGAAATATATAATCATTTGAGAAAAGTAACATTAATGTTTTCAGGCAATTCTTAAAGAGAATATACAATGGGAAAATCTAGCGACATAATGCATATTTTTTCCATCTGCACACGGTGTACATTCACATATACACACATGACCATTATATGCCATACCTCTGCAATTCACATAAACGGTTCAGATGTTCTGCATGTATATTTATTTTAAACATGTAGTGACTCCTCACTGTGAGCCACATCCGATACTGATTGAGTTCTACTTAACTGTCACACATTTTTTTTCCTCTACTCCATTTGCAAGATTAAATACACCTATTTCAGCATGGTAAAAAGAACCAAAATATCCCATTACTGCTTTTGCAAAGGTCACTCTCCTGCTTTGAGCATGGGTTATTTTTAATCACAGGTTACATATCTTAAAGGCAAGGCGTTTATTGAAACCTCCAGTTCATTTTTAAAAGTCTCTGGACATATTGAATAAATCACAGCTCAGAAGTAAAATGTAGTGATACACTCTCTACCGCCTTACATGCAAGGCCCCAGGGAGCCAGTTTCCAACTGTCCCCATCTCCAATGCAGATTAGCTCTTCACTCAGCCAAGATCAAGATGATAGTGCTCATCTCAGCATACAGACTAGGAAACCTCAACCCACTGGGGGCCACGATACTGGTTTTCAGGAAGACATAGAACAAAAGGAGCTTAGCTTTATGGGTCATTTAAGATCTCCAGAAAGCTTTTCAGGAAGAGAAGCAAAGGGATAATGTCCTGGCTTAAGTTCCAGGCTGAAGAAAAGGGCAGAAGCTGGACTCTATGTTCCTTTAACTGTATAACTTCTATTGACTTGAGATGCCTCACTCTACAATTGTCTTAGTTCCTGTTGCAATGGCTCTGTAACAGTGATAACTGGATTTCTTTGGTGGCTGAAATTAAGGAAGTCTTATGGATAAAATTCATATTTGTTCAGACTAACAAAAGGTAATGTATAGCTATTTATGGATTTTATTCTTCTCAGGCTCTATCATTTTGATTTACAACATTGTTTATACTACTGTTTAAGGTTAAAGTTGTGCCTTATACCTGGAAATTTTCTACAAATAGGCCAAATTTTGAATCAGATTGAATATTCAGAAGATAAAATGACTGACAGAATTTTCATTTGTTTTAGTCTGAATGCCAAAAAAACAAATAGCTTTCTCCAGATCCTAAAAGCCAGAAAAATGAATCAACTTTTCCATGTTCTGTCATATTTTGTATTTAATATGTTAATGTGAATTTGTTTCTTAGTTTTCAAAAAATTGCATTGGAAGGTTCAATATAAGAAGAAAGAGGCATAAGCTTGCATTCTCCAAAATGCAGTGGCCCGCAATCATCATATTTCCATCAGCAATAGAGTGCATTCTGAGAAATGAAGTCCAATCATCACTGGGCAGTATTGAATATATTTGGCCTGCCCACAGAGCATTCTACACAAGTTTCAACACACTCTGCCATCTCATAATGACCACCAATGAAGCCCTCTCATGAAATTGTCAACCTCTCTTAATTAAGCATTAACTTTCTCCTCCTTCTTGAGGAAAGGGCAATAAAAATTAAACTGCAACAAGCACAGTTTTGCACAGATGAGCTTATGTTATGCATTATCATTATTAATGCAGTAACCACATCTCTCCTACTTTTTGGACATTCAAAACAGGGTATTTTTTAAGATGACTTAAAAATGAAAATTGTAGTCATTTCAAATTGTTTTTGTAAAATATTTAAGGAGAGCTTTAACTTAAGGCATGTTTGACTCAAAATGCTCTTCTGGAATAGGGAGTAAAACTTCAAATTAGATAGCAATTTAAATAAGAAATTGACATAATTTTTTATAGAAACATTTTAGAGATCACAACAGATGAAATGTCATACCTAGATCATTTTCTTGACAACATTCTCAATCTTCTTCACTAAGGTCAATTCTTGCTTGATGAACAGGAATTTATGCTAATATAACATTAAGCTACCATCCCTCCATAATATCATAATGTCTCAAAACCTTTCAAAAGTATTTTTTTCTTTGAGGCTTTTAAAACAGTCATCTAGTAGCAGATGTCCCTCTGTGCCTAGAGTTATCAGTCCAAGTCTTTGTTGTTTATTGTTTTTTGCATTAAACAATAGTTGCCAGTACAGAAAGTATAGAAATAATGCACCTCACCTTAATTCATTCTTAATTGTTAAATCATTTATGAATTAAAAGAGAAGAAAACCTCATTGCTCTTTTTCTGACTAAAAATTAATATGAAAAGGAAGAATTTGGGGTTAAATAACATAGTATATTTTATGCACCTGGCTGACATTGTTGACTTTGTTTATTAAAATTCATTTCACAGAATTAAAGCAATTCAAAATTTGAAGTGTTTGTGCTTATTTTTTTAAATAATGATTTGCATTTGTCACTAAAGAAAAATATTTATAACTCTACACCTTCTTATCTTAATTAAATAAAACAATGTAAATGCCTGTTGTATTTGGTTTCAATTAGCTTGGTAAATAAAATAATTAGATAATCTGCAATTTTCTTATGTGCTACAAATTTAGTCAGAGAAAGTATCACATAAATCCCTGCTTGAAAATGAATAGCATGAAAAAAAAGAAAAAGAAAATGGATAGCATGAACCTTCTAAAAATAAAGTGTTATCAAGTATACATATTATATGTTTATAAATATGCACAGTTTTCTCCAGAGCTGTCATCTTTTGGTAATGCCCAATTAAATGTAAGTTTTTGGTTTTGTTTTGCTTTTTAAATAACGGATCAGGTCTTTGGTGATAACAATCCATGTTCCCAAATTCTTTCTCATTCTTCTCATTAAGAGATAGAGTCTGAGGTCCCTTCCCTTGAACCTAAGTAGAACCTTGTGACCACCTCAATAAATATAATGCCACAGAGGTGACTTCTGAGACTAGGTTTCTGCAGCTTTCTCATGGGACATTACACCAGGAGTCTTTAGCTACCATGTAAGAAGTCTAGCCACCCTTAAACCACCATGTGGAAAGACCACATGGAAAAGCTACACAGAAATAGAGGGACATGCCTGGGGTGCCCCGACTGCTCCTATGACCAGCTGTTTGAATCTTCCCAGAATAACCCATGGCATACAGTTATCTTTGAGATACCCCAACTCCATTCATCATCTGACTATGGCCACATATCTGATAAAACCAGAGAACTGAGCAAAAACTCCCTAGCTGAATCCAAGCAATTCTTATATTTATGAACAAAATGAATGACTGTTATTGTTGTAAGCCACTATTTTGAGGATAGTTTGTTACACAGCCAGAACAATATGTTACACCTTTTTCTATGCTTCCAGCGGTGCTTAGTAAAATTTGAGTATTTGTAGGCAGTTAATTGGGTGATTATCAAACATTAAAAATAACTTAGCTATTCTTGTATCAGACAAAACAAACTTTAAAATAACGGCAGTTAAAAGAGACAGAGAGGGATGTTATATAATGGTAAAAGGCCTTGTCCAACAGGAAAATATCACAATTCTAAACATATGTGCACCTAACACTGGAGCTCACAAATTTATAAAACAATTACTAATAGACCTAAGAAATTAGATAGACAGCAACACAATAATAGTGGGTCACTTCAATATTCCACTGACAGCACAAGACAGGTTATCAAGGCAGAAAGTCAACAAAGAAACAATAAACTTAAACTATACCTTGGAACAAATTGACTTAACAGATATATACAGAACATTTCATCCAACAACTGCAGAATACACATTCTATTAAACATCCCATGGAACTTTCTCCAAGATAGACAATATAATAGGCCATGAAATGAGCCTCAATAAATTTAAGAAAATTGAAATTATATCAAGCACTCTCTCAGACCACAGTGGAATAAAACTGGAAATTAACTCAAAAATGAACCTTCGAAACCATGCAAATACATGGAAATTAAATAACCTGCTCCTGAATGAGCACTGGGACAAAAACGAAATCAAGATGGAAATTAAAAAATTGTTCAAACTGAACAACAATAATGACACAACCTACCAAAACCTCTGGTATACAGCAAAGGCGGTGCTAATAGGAAAGTTCATAGACCTAAACCCCTACATCAAAAAGACTGAAAGAGCACAAACTGACATTCTAAGGTCACACCTCAAGGAACTAGAGAAACAATAACAAACCAAACCCAAACATAACAGAAAAAAAGAAATAACCAAGATCAGATCAGAACTAAATGAAATCGATACAATAAAAAACAATACAAAAGATAAATGAAACAAAAAACTGGTTCTTTGAAAAGATAAATAAAATTCATAGACCATTAGCAAGATTTACCAAGAAAAGAAGAGAGAAAATCTAAAGAACTTCATTAAAAAACAAAACAGGAGACACCACTGAAATACAAAAAGATCATTTAAGGCTACTATGAACACCTTTATGCACATAAACTAGAAAACCTAGAATAGATGGATAAATTTCTGGAAAAATACAACCCTCCTAGCTCAAATCAGGAAGAATTAGATACCCTGAAGAGACCAATAACAAGCAGCAAGATTGAAATGGTAATTTTTAAATTACCAACAAAAAAAAGTCCAGGACCAGAAGGATTCACAGAAGAATTCTACCAGACTTTCAAAGAAGAGTTGGTACCAATCCCTTTGACACTATTCCACAAGACAGAGAAAGAAGGAACTCTCCCTAATTCATTCTATGAAGCCAGCATCACCCTAATACCAAAACCAAGAAAGGGCATAACCAAAAAAGAAAACTACAGATTGATATCCTTGATGAACATAGACGCTAAAATCCGTAACAAAATGCTAGCTAACCAAATCCAACAACATAATATCAAAAAGATAATCCACCATGATCTAGTAAGTTTCATACCAGGGATGCAGGGATGGTTTAATGTACACAAGTCAATAAATGTGATACACCACATAAACAGGATTAAAAACAAAAATCACATGATCATCTCAATAAATGCAGAAAAAAAAAAATTTGACAAAATCCACCATCCTTTAGAATTAAATGCCACAGCAAAATTGGCACAGAAGCGACATACCTCAAGGTAATAAGAGCTGTCTATGACAAACCCACAGCCAATGTTATACTGAATGGGGAGAAGTTAAAAGCATTCCCTCTGAGAACTGGAACAAGACAAGGACGTCCACTCTCACTACTCCTTTTCAACATAGTACTGGAAGTCCTAGCTAAAGCAATCAGACAAGAGAAAAAAATAAAGGATATCCAAATCAGTAAAGAGGAAGTCAAACTGTCACTGTTTGCTGATGATATGATCATTTACCTTAAAAACCCTAAAGGCTCCTCCAGAAAGCTCCCAAAACTGATAAAAGAATTCAGCAAAGTTTCCAGATACAAGATTAATGTACACAAATTGGTAGCTCTTCCATACACCAACAGCAACCAAACAGAGAATCAAATCAAGAACTCAACCCCTTTTTACAATAGCCACAAAAAAATAAAATACTTAGGAATATAAATAACCAAGGAAGCAAAAGACCTCTACAAGGAAAACTACAAAACACTGCTGAAAGAAATCATAGAGGACACAAACAAATGGAAACACATTGTGATGGTTAATACTGAGTGTCAACTTGATTGGATTAAAGGATACAAAGTATTGGTCCTGGTTGTGTCTGTGAAGATGTAACCAAAAGAGATTAACATTTGAGTCAGTGGGCTGGGGAAGGCAGACCCACCCTTAATCTGGTAGGCACAATCTAATCAGCTACCAGCAAATATAAAGCAAGCAGAAACCCATGAAAAGGACTGGCCTAGCCTCCCAGCCTACATCTTTCTCCCATGCTGGATGCTTCCTGCCCTTGAACATTGAACTCCAAGTTCTTCAGTTTTGGGATTTGGACTGGCTCTCCTTGCTCCTTAGCTTGCAGACAGCCTATTGTAGGACCTTGTGCTCATGTAAGTTAATACTTAATAAACTTATATATATATATAATATACATATAGTATATAATGAATATATTATATATAATATATAATACATATAATATATAGAAGTCTATATATATATATAGAAAAAAGGAAGGCTCTCTCTCTCTCTCTCTCTCTCTCTCTATATATATATATATATATATATATATATATATATATCTCCTAATAGTTCTGTCCCTCTAGAGAACCCTGACTAATACACACATCCCATGCTCATGGATAAGTAGAATCAATATGGTGAAATTGACCATACTGCCAAAAGCAATCTAAAAATTGAATGCAATCCCCACCAAAATACCACCATCATTCTTCACAGAATTAGAAAAAAGAATTATAAAATTTATATGGAACCGAAAAAGAGCCCATACAGCCAAAGCAGGACTAAGCAAACAGAACAAACCTAGAGGCATCACACTACCTGATTTCAAACTATGCTATAAGGCCATAGTCACCAAAACAGCATGGTACTGGTATAAAAATATGCACATAGACCAATGGAACAGAATAGAGAAGCTGGAAATAAACCCAAATACTTTACAGCCAACTTACCTTCGACAAAACAAACGAAAACCTAAAGTGGGGAAAGGACACCCTTTTCAACAAATGGTGCTGGGATAATTGGCTAGCCACATGTAGGAGAATGAAGCTGGATCCTCATCTCTCAGCTTATACAAAAATCAGCTCAAGATAGATTAAGGACTTAAATCTAAGACCTGAAACTATAAAAGTTCGAGAAGATAATGTTGGAAAACCCCTTCTAGAAATTAGCTTAGACAAGGATTTCATGACCAAGAACCCAAAGGCACGTGCTATGAAAACAAAGATAAATAGTTGCAACTTAATTAAACTAAACAGCTTTTGCACAGCAAAAAGAACAATCAGCAGAGTAAACAGACAACCCAGAGTGGGAGAAAATCTTTACAATCTACACATCTGACAAAGGACTAACATCCAGAATTTACAATGAACTCAAACAAATCAGTAGGAAAAAAAAAAAAAAAAAAAAAACCAATCCCATCAAAATGTGGGCTAAGGACATAAATAGGCAATTGTCAAAAGAAGATATATAAATGGCCAACAAACATATGAAAAAATGCTCAACATCACTAATGATCAGGGAAATGCAAATCAAAACCACAATGCAATAACACCTTATGCCTGCAAGAATGGCCAAAATCAAAAAATCAAAAAACAGTAGATGTTGGCATGCATGCAGTGAACAGGGAACACTTCTACACTGCTGGTGAGGATGTAAACTAGTACAACCACTATGGAAAACAGTGTGGAGATTCCTTAAAGAACGAAAAGTAGAACTACCATTGGATCCAGCAATCCTGCTACTGGGTATCTACCCAGAGGAAAATAAGTCATTATTTGAAAAAGATACTTGCACATGCATGTTTATAGCAGCACAGTTTGCAATTGCAAGATCATGGAACCAACCCAAATGCCCATCAATCAATGAGTGGATAAAGAAACTGTGGTATATTTATTTGATGGAATACTACTCAGTCATAAAAAGGAATGAATTAATGGCCTTTGCAGCTATCTGGATAAGATTGGAGACTATTATGCTAAGTAAAGTAACTCAGGAATGGAAAACCAAACATTGTATGTTCTCACTGATATGTGGGAGCTAAGCTATGAGAATGCAAAGGCATAAGAATGATACGATGGACTTTGGGGACTTGGGGGAAAGGGTAGAATGGGGGTGAGGGATAAAAGACTATAAATAGAGTGCAGTGTATACTGCTCAGGTGATGGGCGCACCAAAATCTCACAAATCACCACTAAAGAACTTATGCAACCGAATACCACCTGTACCCCAATGACTTATGGAAAAATAAAAAATTTTTTTAATGACTTAATCAAGAAACCTTTAAAAGAAAACCATCCAAGTTGAAAATAATTCTTATTACCACTATTTATCACTATCCAGTAAATAGATTCAAAATCCTCCGACATCAGTGGATTCTCAGAAGATATACACGTGCATATCAGTACACCTACCCAGCAAATCAAAGCAAACACTGAGTTGAGTGTCCTGGAGTTTCACTCAACTTTGCCACAGTTCTTAATACATAGGAGTATTCATATAGCATGCTATGAAATGATATATCAAGCTAATCTATCCTCAAATGTTCTCTTTCTGAGCTTCCCAAATAAGTGAGAATATAGTATATAATTTTCTCACAAAGATGTTGTAACTGCTTCTCTCAAATTGGCCACTCCTTCCCTGCCACCATTCTAGTTCAAGTCCCCATCATCTTATAGTACTCTTAAATTATCTTTCTCTTTTTTTCCCCCTCACACTAAATTCTTTGTACAACAAGTAAACTGATGCCTTTAAAACATAAATCATGTCATGCCTCTGCTTAAAATACTTCAATGGCTTCTCTTTGTATTTAGGACAAAATTCACATTTTTATGTTTATCAGAGCCTATGTGATCTGGCCCTTGCCTATTTGATTAGCCCTTCTATAAAACCTCACTCTCTTGGTCCAGTCACAGTGCCCTTGCTTCATTCAGGTCCTAGACTATGACCATCTGTTCCCACCTCAGAGGTTCAACATAGGCTGTTTTCTCTGCCTGAAATACTCCTAGCCCAGTTACGCTTTCTTTATAGCAAGTTCCTTTGTAACAGATCTCAGGTGAAATATCACTTCCCCAGATTGACCTTTCCTAATAAACCTATCTAAAGTGGCACCACAATCCCCATCATTACTCTCCTTCAAAGCATAACTTGTCCTTCATAGAACTTATCACAATTTGTAATCATGCATTTATTTTTGAATCTATTTTTAAAATATATCTACTGGTTATTAGAATGTAAGCTCCTTCAGGGCAGGAATAGTACCTGTTCTATTCAGTTTATATGCAGTTCCTAGCACATTGCCTAGTATACATTAGACATGGATAAATATAAGTTGAAGAACAAATAAATGATTAGCCACTGATACATTCTGAAATTCTACAATACAAATTATTAAATCACTGACAGTAAAAAAGGATCATGAATTTGACAAGATTTCAAACCCAGTACCTTTTTATTGGCAACCATAGGGAAAAAATAAGTGGAAAAGGCAAAGACACAAAAGAGAATACCCACGCAGATATTCTGAGGTGGCAGGGGAAAGTGGATTATCCATAGATCCGTACTGGACTATTCAACACTGTGTATTTATCCCTAAAAGCCTAAGCCCTTCCCTAAAATATGGCTTTCAGGGGGCACATTTACCTACTTCTTGTTTTTCTCACTTCCACCCTGGGAAGCTGCCTTGGTACTTTTTCCATATCCAGAAAATCCAAATCAAGATGACTTCAAAAGAGAAGTATAGCGATGTTGAAAGTGAAGAAGGAAAGCCTTGGGTAGATTCAAGACCCAAGATCAGGCATATAGCTATATATACTTAAGCTTACAATATAGAGGAACAATTCTCATTTGGCATCCTGCATATGATTTTCTATACTGTCATTTATTGTTTTATTATTTTTGGATTCAGCTATATTGCAAGGCCTTTCTTGCAGGCGAGGTTCCATTCACCTTTGCCTTGCCTATTATGCCTTGCCTAGTGCCTTATACATAACAGCACACAAAAAACATCATCGTCATCATCATCATCTTCTTCATCATCTTTCACAAAACTTGCACATTTTCTCCAGGCTTCACCTTCCTTATTTTTTCACCCCTGCACTTGGAACATTACTTAAAGTTGACTATTCTATCAATGTGACAGGATAGACATCTCATTGATACCCGAAACATAGTAACCAATCGCCTTTGTGTAGAGACCCATTTCATGGGATAGGGGGGCTTTCTCTTGGCTCTGTGAACTAAGTTCTGTTGCCTTGCAATGTTGTAATTAACCTTCAGAAGAACTTAAAGTCACAAAAAGGAATGGTCGGTGTAAAATCGAAGCTAATCAATGAAAACTCTGTACCAAAGGTCTTATATACTTCACTGCCATCTTCTTTTTAGAACAGCTGTTGCAGGCTGTAAATTAGAATAAATGTCCCCCTCCCTGGCTTTGTTTCACTAGAAGTCCCCAAACCACCAAAAACACAACAGAAACCAGCTTTAGCAAGTAAAGATTTATTATGTAGGTCTAGAGCCTTCATCTATTTTTAAGGAAACAGGTTTTTATTAAAACATCTCAGTACTCATCATGCTAGCTATATTGAGGGTAAGAATTTTTGGAAACATAAAATTTTAATTTGTTTGCTACCACAGAAAGCAAGAGGAGAAAGAATTTCTAAATGACCCTATTGTAGAGAAGCACATTAATCAAGAGATAAATGTTGAGGTAAAGTTAACCAAACTTTGTGCCCTCACTTGGACTGTAAGCTTTTCTTTTTTTTTTTTTTTTTTTTAAGTTTTTTTTTTTTTTTTTTTATTATTATTATTATTATTATTATTATTATACTTTAGGTTTTATGGTACATGTGCGCAATGTGCAGGTAAGTTACATATGTATACATGTGCCATGCTGGTGCGCTGCACCCACCAACCTGTCATCTAGCATTAGGTATATCTCCCAATGCTATCCCTCCCCCCTCCCCCCACCCCACAACAGTCCCCAGAGTGTGATGTTCCCCTTCCTGTGTCCATGTGTTCTCATTGTTCAATTCCCACCTATGAGTGAGAATATGCGGTGTTTGGTTTTTTGTTCTTGTGATAGTTTACTGAGAATGATGATTTCCAATTTCATCCATGTCCCTACAAAGGACGTGAACTCATCGCTTTTCAAGGGCAACTTTTGTGCTTTACACAGCTCTGCATTAACCAATCTATAAAAATGTTTATAATATTTTGCCTCGCATACACTAAGCACTTAATCAATATTCATTAACATATTTGTACATCCCTCCTTTGGCAATCACTTAATCATGGTGCAGAACTGGACTACCTAGGAGGAAATCAGAAGGGCTGCAGTCAAATAGAGCTGGTAAGAGAGGGTCCACCCTACCTTTCTAATGCACTAATGAAACTCCCCCTGGTGTTCATGTACTCTGTCTGTATAAAAGATAAGATGACACCTCTTGTGAAGTGCACAATTCCTCCAAGTGGGAATTCAAATCTGCCTACAAAAAACCATAAAACAGATACAAATATAATATCCATAATTAAGATGAAATGACAACTTCATAGCCCAATTCAGGATGTTTATTCTTATTACGTTCTTGGTTAATTTTACTTCTAACCAAACACTCATTCAGCTAATATTTACTAGGCATTTCTTATGTGCAAGGCACAATGCCTGGATTAGTGGCAGGGGATGTATGGAGTACAAGATTTATAAAATGTAACTCTCACTCTCAGGAAACACACAAATAACTATAACAAAGTAAGAAGCCATCAGAACCATAAAAATCTTTTAGTAAAATACTAGCCAAATTGAGAAGTGGTAACTATATGTAGGATAACAAAGGCTTCCTAAAGGAGGTGGTATTTGAATTAGAACTGGAATGATGAGTAGGTAGTGCATATCTAGACATAAGGAGAAAGAGCATTTCTATCCCATACCATGTTTCACTGTGCTGGATGCATAATGAGGACAACCGTACATAATTTGTTACCTATTGCTGCTGTAACAATTTATCACAAACTTAGTGGTTTAAAACAACGCAAATTTATTATCCTGTAGTTCTGAAAGTCATGAGTCTGGGTTTCACTGAGCTAAAATCAAGGTACTGATAGACCTGGATTCCTTCTGGAGAACCTAAAAGAGAATCAGTTTCCTTGTCTTTTCTAGTTTCTAGAGGCCATCTGCATTCCAACCTCTTGCTTCTGTAATCACTTTTCCTACTACTCACTCTGATCTCCTGAGTCCCTCTCATAATCACCCTTGTGATTACCTTGTACCCAGTCAAATAATCTAGGAAAATAATAATACAGTATAATCTCCCAATTTCAAGATCTTTAACTTAATCACTTCTGTAAAGTCTCTTTTGTCATGTAAGGTAATATGGTCACAGTACTCTGGGGCAAATAATATTAAGTGGTTACTACCCTTAAACATTGAAGAAAAGGGCCTATAGGTGTTGCAACATTCATAAAAGGATGCAGCCAACTTACAGCAACCTGTCACAGAGGAAACTGAAGAATAAATATCCCAGCTACATTCTCAGCACCCTCTCCAGTCTCCTGCTGACACCTCCCATTGGCCAAACCCTACTGGAAGCCAGAGGGCAAGAGAGTCTATTCATGCAGTCCATATGGGGTCAGCCTCTCTAGGCACAGAACAGGAGAGAAAGTAAATATGCAGAAGCAAATGGAAATTTTCTAGCACATATGCCATGCGAAGAATTTGAAGCTTTATTTTGTAGATGGTGGAAAGCCAAAATGATGGCTTTTTTAAGAGAAGTGACGATCTGATTTCTGTTTTAGACAGATTACTCTGTCTAAAACTGTCAGAAGGACATGGGAAAATTATTTTAAAAATACACAGAAAATAATGCTGATAATTAGTTAATTAACTGAACAAATAACTTAGTAATCTCATTGATAGAAAACTTTTGTCCTATAAGGACAGTCACAAGCACTCAGAACCATGACTTGTTTAATCACATGTGTGATTAAGCTACAGAATATAGCTAACACTAAAGTTATGGTGAGGACCTGAAGAAATAATATTCCCTTTGCTATTTGATTCATTGAAGGCAATGTTCAAAAGGAGATGCTCAACTCATATGATTGTTGCTTAGAGATTGTTGTTCAACAAATAGGCATACTAGTCCATCATATAGGAGTCACCCCAATGTGACAGGGGCTGAAATAATCAGAAACTAAATTGTAAATGAGCTACAATTGAGATATTTTAGGTAAATATTGATTTGAGTATAGAGTCTTGTCCAAAGATGTTTAGGAAGGCAGCTCTTTAGGGAAACTTTGCTATAAAGCAGTTCATTATTTATTTTTATAAATATTTAATGAATACCTACTATGTTCTAAACACAGTTGGATGGTTAAAAAAAATAGCAATGGAGCACAAAACATACAGTGTCCCTTACCCTCATGGGACTTAAAAACTAGAGAGTAAGAAAGATAATAAATCAATAAACAAATATACAGTATTAGATAACGTTAAGTGCTATAAGAAAACAGATTTATCTGATAGTCATGTATGAAACCTACATTAGATTGGAATGTTACCAATTTGCTCCTGACACACCACTATCTTCATATGCTCCAAAATACTTTGCTACCACTGCATAAAGACCCAGCATCCTGGGTATACGGGATACTAAGAAAATAATAATTTCTCCAGGATAGACTATATTCAGGCTAATTCTCAAAAGCATTTGGTTTTTGGGGTTAAAGCAATTGTGAAACCAGGTGATTCTTGAAACAACCAGCATTCCAAAAGGACCAGACAGGCCCAACAATATACCTAGTGCCTCCGGCCTCTAGTTACACCCACGTGGGTGGAATATTAGTCCCAAAATTTGAATCACGGGCACATAGCAATCTTATTTCCCAAAATCTGGTATAGGAATGGGGCTTTTATCAATCTGAGGGTGGCTTTTTGTGGTTATTTCTGGTGCTTTTTAACCACGCACACAAATTGCTTCATAAGCCTTCTAAATATTTTAGAAAAATAAAGCATGTTGGGTTTGAAAGATACGAAAATATCAACATTTTACTGAAGAAACAAATCATGAATGTAATTTTTTAAACTGTTCATTGGGAACCTCTGTTAAACATTAAGGTAAGTATGGTTTCCTGATGTTATGCTTTATAAAAAAGATGATTGGGCTTTTTTATAAAGCACAATATAGCTACATAAAAGTGTTTCTTTTTCTTTGTTCTAATATAACCCGGCTAGTTTGTTGCTGATAGCTATTCAGTATCCAGTCAATAATAACTTGGGAATCCATGGATTAATTCCATTTTTAATGAGCTGGGATGCAGACAGGAGCATTTGAATCTTGGAAAACAGTCTCAATCAAAAGGCCTGACCATATCTGCAACTCTCCCCCAACCCTGGACAGGAGCCTCCAAACTAACCTAACATGTTAGCTTTGAATACAAGTAAAGCAACATGCATTTATCAGGCTAAGTCACCTTTGGAACTACAAGCTTTAAATGTCAGCATCTCTATCCATAAAATCAAACAACTGGCCAGGCATGATTGCTCATACCTGTAATCCCAGCACTTTGGGTGGCCAAGGCAGATGGATTGCTTGATCTCAGAAGTTCGAGACCAGCCTGGGCAACATAGCGAAACCCTGTCTCTACTAAAAATACAAAAATTAGCCAGGTGTGGTGGCAAGCGCCTATAATCCCAGCTACTTGGGAGGCAGAGGCATGAAGAATTCCTTGAACTTGGGAGACGGAGGTTGCAGTGAGCCGAGATTGCACCACTGCCCTTTAGCCTGGGTGACAGAGCAAGACTCTGTCTCCAAAAAAATAAATAAATAAATAATAAAATCAAACAACGCTGAGCTCTCAGCCTCTCATTCAACTACTTTAAACAACTCTAGACACTACTTGCTACACATTTTTATCATTACAATTGCTAGATATCAGGTATATCAGGCCCCTAGGCTGACTTATTAGCATCATATCAGACCAATATTTTATTTCCATTTTCTGGATTGGACTTCCACTGCAAAGGAAATTATTTGTTTTCAGGACTAACATCTGGAATGAACAGTAAACTTAATATAAAGAATTTGGTTAGCACAGAGTGTGGAATTAATCAGTTAAAACAAATGCAGCTAGTTACATGACAGATTGAGTTTTATTTTTCAACCATCCAAAAAGCCATCAAACAGTGAGAGAAACTGGAGCTTTCCTCTAGTGCAGAAGTCATCAATGCCATCATGGCTCCCTGCCAACATCCAACATCGTGGGCTCGGCTTGGCCTGCTGCTCTGTCTCCCTGTTGCCACTTCCCAAACCCCATTCAATGTTTGCAGATGTATAAGGAAAATACACCCTGGGCTGAAGTGGGGGGGGTATCAGAGTGTGGAGAGAAGAAGGGAAGTAGGGATTTTTTTTTTGAGGTACTTAAAAAAGTAAACAACCACAAAAGAACCCCAAGGCTTTCTGACTTGAAAATCTCTATGTTAATAGTCAAACTTCTTTTGAAGCTCAGTCAACTCTGTCCTCACCCTCCTGGCAAATAAAACCCATTCACCAAAGCTCAAAGAAAGTTCACGAAAAGTGCATTTTGCTATAATAGACAAGACATCCAGGCCCAGCCCTCAAGGAATTCTCATCAAAACACATTACTAGGGCTAACAATGATACAAACACATGGACAGCATCATGCCAAACACATAAAATAGAAATGGCTAGCCCTTATTAAGCTTTTATTGTGTGCTAGACTTTGCCATGATTCATAATATAATTATTATAACAGCCCTACAAGATAGATACTATTGATGTTAGAATTTTACAGATTAGGAAATTTAAGTATAGAAATGTAAAGTAATTTGCCCAAGGTCACACAGCTAGTAAATGACAGAACTAGGATTTAATCTGAGGCACTCTGCTTCCAGATCCCACATTTTTTCCCCAATCCCACCCAGACATTCTTATTCACTATGGTATAGTGCCTCTCTATTCACCCACAGATGTTAGAGTAGGCAGACAGCCAGTTGTGAGCAGGAGAAGAGAGCCCCTTTGGGGAGGAAAGCCTAGAAAATCTCACACCCCAGAGATCACCCAAAACATGCATGCTAGTTATAAGTAGAGCGGAAGGGAAATACCTATGCAGGAAGGAATGCCCATTAAGATGCCCAGTAATCATTCAGTCTTCAGTTAACCTGTCAGAGTGTAGCTAGATGCATGATGATAAAAGAAAGAGGGCAAAGGAGGAAATTTCTAAGAAATACATAGGTGCAATTCATAGCCAACACCAGGCCCACGCATGTGCAACAACTAATAGTAAAAGAGGGTCCCACAACCCTGGGGTGGGAACTAGGCCAGGAAAAGGCAGAGACTTAAGGCAGGAGCCAGAAAACTAGACGAAGAAAAAAGGCAGAGACTTAAGACAGAGGCAGGAACTCCAAGACAAACCCAACATCTTAAAAACTCAAGGAAGAATTCTCAGGGTGCTGCTGGCTCACTCCCTTTCAGGGGTCCACTCTGCTTTATATTTTGAGAGTGTACTGTCTCTCTAAATAAGCTCTCTGCTCTCTATTTTCCTTCAATAAGTTCTCTTCTTTGGCTAAATCAGCTGCTTGGTAGAATTCTTTCTCCAAGACTAAGAACTGAGGATTCCTGCACTTCCTGGTAACACAGAGACGTCAAGAACAGTGCAGCACAGTAAACTTATAGCATTTTTCCCACTTAAATTGAGGAAAACTGATCTAATACTTCACTCCTATCTTTTCTACTTTTCTCCTCCCAAAGAACACCAATACTAGTCCCTTTTCAGTCTCCTTCATTGGGACTCCTCATCTTCTGACAAAAACAAAAACAAAAACAAGCCCTTTCCTGAACTTGAACCCTTGTAGTGATGCTTCTTGATGATTTAATGCTCTGATTGTATCAACATGCTTTATAAAAATTGAGCAATGCTTCTTATGTGTTTTTTAAAGTTAGCTCCCGTAATTGCCTGACATGCCTTTTTTGCTACCTGGCACCATACAACTTTTATTACAGATGAACCCATGAACATATCCATAATCTTTTCCGATTTTAGGCATGCAGGTCCAACGACAGTCTCTCACAGGCCTCTGAAATAGGCATTTGTGCACGTAAGCACCTGTTTTAGCTATCTAAATGTAAACATTAGCACTCCACATTCTGTACCACATCTCAGTTTGTATAGAATACTTATTCAATAAGAGCATATTGTGCCTGATTCTTCCCTTGATGGTTGGTGAATACACTATTATAAAGCTATGGAGGGAGTTTCTAGGCTGAATTACTTAAGGAGTATCAAGTCAAAAGTTGAACCCATATGTTTATACAGCTGAATAACCTGCATCTGGGCAGTCAGCTAGAGGTGATGATGAAAGGGCCTTCTGTTTAAAATCTATATTGGTAAGGTCCACTTATGGAACTGCTACTAAGATATACTTCTAGGTATTACTTCCCAGCACATATAAAAGCCATACTTGCAGTATATCATAGTGGTTAGAGGCCCAAGCTTTGGCAATAAGTTTGAATTTCAATCCTGGCTCCACCATTTGTTGACTGTGACCTTGGTCAACTCATTTTACCTTGCTAACCTCAGTTTCCTCATCTATAAATATAGTAATAGTATCTACCTCATAAATTCACCTGCACTTTAAATGAGATGTTTTATGCAAACTGATCATCCAATGTTTGGCTGTTTGGCACATAGTAAGCAACTAATAAACAGTAGTTATCAGTTATCATACAGTCTCCCAATTCTGTCAAATTATTCTACCTTGTACATTCAGTAAAAGGGGCATAGATGGGGCAGAGAGCAAGTTGTATCCCATCAGCAGCTTCAAAGAAAATCTTAGGGTTCCCCTAAGGTAAAGAGAAAAACTGAGGCCACTGTGTTTGCGTATGTAATCCAGTCCTATTCTAGTTGATGTCAGAATAGATAGGCACACATTTTTGGCATTTGAAATAAAAGCAGGAGGAGGAAATTACGAGAGTGAGCAGGCACAACAAAATGCTCTTAATTTTTCCTGTAATGAAACAGAATCAAAGTGGATCATTATAACTGTTCATTGAGGCCAGGCAGGGTGGCTCACACCTGTAACTCCAGCACGTTGGGAAGCCAAGGCAAGTGGATCACCTGAGGTCGGGAGATCGAGACCAGCCTGGCAAAACCCCATCTCTACTAAAAATACAAAAATTAGCCAGGCATGGTGGGGCGCCTGTAATCCCAGCTACTCAGGAGGCTGAGGCAGGAGAATCACTTGAACCCGGGAGGCAGAGGTTGCAGTGAGCCGAGATGGCACCATTGCACTCCAGCCTGGGCAACAGTCTCAAAATAAAATAAAATAAAATAAAAAAAAGTTCATTGAGAAATCAAGTAGCTCTCATATTAACACATGTGAGACAATGATAACTTTGCATGATTTTAGAATGAGAATGTGAGTGTCAAAATGCAAATGCCAAGGGGAAACCCAGTTGCCTCATTTTTTTCAATATTAATGTTTTTCTTTTGTCTACTGAACTCTAGAGCTATTTTATTTAAATTCAGTGTTTGTATGTAATCTTGCCTGTGGTTGGCATTCTTCAATAAAAAATGGTTCAGCAGAACAAAAACAAAATCTAGTAATTATGGCTGTAGCTACAATGTTTGTTAAAACTCAAAAGCAGACAATAGAAATGATTGTTTAATCACTGAAATTCAAAGAACAAAAAAATCTCCCCATTACCCTTTTGTTGAACCTGGCCCAGTGAAGGAGAATTATATCGAATGAACCAATGCAGATGTGTGTCTCTTTTTAAAATATTTTAAAGGTGCAAAGCAGATTTCCCAAAGCAAGTTTGGTGCTGATGAGTTTTCTTCATTGGTAAATACTGCCTACCAGCCTCCAGTTGCCGACACACAAGACAGGTGAAAATATGATTGTAAGAGGTGTGATAACGGCTCCCTCACCATACTTTATTAATTCCAAGATGCACTTGTGTAGGTGTTAAGTACTTTTTTCTGCCTCTTACTAAAAGATTTCAGGATATTTTGAGCAGATGTGGCTAAAAGGTGATAAAGAAACTAGCTATATTTTACTGCAACATAATGTAATGGTAGTCTTGTGTCACCATGTATAGTGGTCACTGAATCATTCATTCAAGCTTTCAGTGAATACTTATTGAGAGCCTAGTATGTGTTGAGGAATCAAGAGTAAATCCCAGTGATGTGATCCACAATTTCATAGAGTTTACAGTCTAGCAGACATGGACAACAAGAGAGTAAACAAAAACATATAATAATTTCAAGCTGTGAATAATGCAATGTAGAAAATATAGCATTGTTAAAGTGCCTAATGGGAAAGAAATATTTCTAGACAGCATAGCATTCACTGGGGAAATTGTCCAGTTTGACCACTTCAAGGATGAATTGACCATCTTGAAGCATGAAGATTAATGACCCTGGTAAGTTTAGCCCAGTTACTCTACCTGCTCATAGCATTTAATTTACCTAAGGAAAACTTACTGAAAGAAAATAAAATGTGTTGACATGCCTGGTAACATAAATGCCCTCATTTATTTCATGTGACTCATGGAAAAGGATCAGGTTTGAGCTTTTCTTCAGGATGGTTGCTGTTTAATTTTACAAAACATTCTTTTATTCCCACATCACAGGAAAAAGCATAAAGGTATCACTGTGCCCTCCCTCAATTGTTAATCATATTTGTTCATGACTCCCCCATTCCCTCCCCTTCTTTCAAAACAGAAACAGTCTAGAGTATTTAAATCTTTCTTCTTCCAGGTATTTCTCAGGTATTTCGATTGTTGGGTTTTGTTTTTAATTTATTCTGATTTTTTTGAAGGAACACTGATCATGAAATAAAGCATCCCAAGCTGTTACCTCACTTTCTGTAACAGAGGAGTCTTTATTACATTGCTGACAGGATTCCATTAAAATGTTAGAGTGTAATCATTCATCTTATTAACCAGTCCCAGAACTGGCCAGAAGAACACAAAGGAATAGAGGAGGTCTTGAATAGAAAATGCATCTGTTTGGTTGCTATAAGGAATGGAGCTGCTGAAAGACTTTGCCCTTCTTGCACCTGTTCATACTGTCAACAACATCCTTGCTTTCAAAGGGGCTGTTTGTTGTGGTGGTGGTTTGTTTGATTCTTAGAGTGGTAAATGATCAAATTCTGACAAATCTGTGATGTTATATAAAACCATGGTAATTCATCAACTTGGAGCACATTTCTTGGCACTCACACAAGGTCACTGCCCTTGATCAAGCCCTGCTCTGATCTCCTCTGAACTCTGTCAAAAACAAGGACCATATTGTTTATTACCGTCATTCCAGGAAGGTACAGCTTTCCCTCAGTCTCCCCCTCCCAATCCTATTTCAAATTAATTTGTTGTTTTTATCCTTTAAACCATATCTAATTAATAGCTTCTTATTGGAGGAAGTTGCAGTTACCTATAGGGAGGATAAAAGGAATCATGATACTATATAAGAAAAAGCAAATGAATGGCTCCTCCACTGACTCTTAGGGTACAGAAAATGACAGATCTTCCTTGGGGGAAACCAAAAAATGTGGTTGTCAGTGCATACTCTTCTCTTCCTCTTTTCAAGATGATTGGAAAAGTGTAGCCAGAATAACACCTAGTTTCCACATAGATGAAGTTCTAAGCTGATAACTCATGTGGTTTTTCTTTTGGTTGTTGTGGGGATTTAAAAACTAATTTTAAACACAGAGATATTCTTCAAAATGTGTCTGGCAACAGACCTGGATCTCTAAATGATAAGACAGATATGAAAGAAAACTATTTATTCAATGAGATTTCTAACCTACAGGAAATGATCTGGCATTTTGGCAAGGAGTATTAAGCTCTGGATGTGTGATACATAAGTTGGTCTTTTAATAATGTGTTCTTCCTTAGTGTTTGTTCTTCCATCTACATAAGAGAGTAGGGGGAAATCCCTTGCACCACTGTCTCTCAGTATACTAAATTTCTATATTGTTGGTTGGTACTGAAGGCAAGTTGAAATCAAAATTCTCACATAAACCATTCATTGGGATTTATGGATATCATAAAGATATGTAGAGTAAAGATTTCACCACTCTTCTTTACCAGTATTACTGGTTATAGCCCTCTCTGCAATATACTGGTAAATTGTATTACCTGTATTAGTATTCCAAATAAATATAAGCATCTGCTGTAGGTAACAGGGCAATTAATTAAGCAGTCACTCTCCTTATGTAATCGGACCCTGTTGAATATGTCCTAAGAATCAATGAAAGAAAGATACACCTCTCATTTCAATTCACACAATATTCATCAAATTCTGTAGCTGGTGGTGTAAGGAAGACGTGCACATGGACCTGGAAGAGGCTCCTTTATGGGCTTTCTGAAAATGTGTGTTCTTTTATAAAAAGCTTAACAGTAGGTCAGCCTAAGAACACAATAAACAGGGAGGCTCAGAATAATCTTTTAAAAGCTGCTCCTTTTAACAAAAAAAAAATTGATGAAAAA
The DNA here is from genome assembly GCF_028885625.2 of Pongo pygmaeus. NCBI lineage: Eukaryota > Metazoa > Chordata > Mammalia > Primates > Hominidae > Pongo > Pongo pygmaeus. The sequence continues at coordinate 104,233,646 of NC_072396.2, forward strand.
GGGGAATGGAGGGATGCATACTTGGTAGGGTGTTAACACAATCACTCAAAAAACAGCAGCATCCAACTTTACAGGAAGCAGAAATCAAGGGATTAACAACTTTGTCCATCCATACATGGATCTATAATGCAAAACAGCTTCTAGCAAACTAATTAAGGCTTGAGGTTGATCATAAGGTCACCACAGAGGTGGCTGGAACAAGCCTTTCCCCAAGACATTTCAAATAAAAATAGATAATAATAATAAGAAGAAGATTTCATATTATTTGAATAAGATGTCTTTGGAATACTTGGAAAAATTTAATTGATGTAACATACAACCTAAGTAAAAAGAGTATACTGTTACACTTTCAAGGCAAATTTTCTAGAAACATACCAAATATATAATTGCTTTTTATTTCCTGGATAGAAATATTGGAGCCACCACAGTGGTTGAGAGTTAGAGGGTGGGGGTGGGGTTAGGAATAGGCTCTCATCAAAGTTACTAGGGTTTTTTTCAACCAGGTTTGCATGAAATTAGATGAATGACAGCCAGGAGAGAAGCCTAAATCAAAGTTTAAGCATGGTCCTTGGTTTTGTCCCTGATGCCTCATTAATCTTCCTATCCTGAGGCCTCAACTTACTGTTGCAGTATGGGGAGAAGGGACTGTTTCAAACTAACCATTCATTCTGCTATGATCTGAATGTTTGTGTCTCCCCAGAATTCACATGTTGAAACCATAACACCCAAAGTAATGGTATTAGGAGGTATGGTTTTTAGAGAAATGATTAGATAATAATGGAGGAGCCCTCATGAATGGGATTAGTGCCCTTATAAAAGAAGCCTTAGAGAGACATCTCCCCCACCTTATTCCTTCCATCATGTAAAAACACAGAAGGTGCTACCTATGAGGAAGCAGGTACTCACCATACACTAAATCTGCTGGCAGATTAGGTACTCACCATACATAAAATCTGCTGGACTTCTTAGCCTCTGAAACTGTGAGAAATAAATGTCTGTTGTTTGTAAGCCATCCAATGTATAGTATTTTGCTAAAGTAGCCTAAAGGACTAAGACAGGAAATTGGTACCAGGAAGTAAGAATGATATTGTATGTAACAAATACCTAAAAATGTGGAAGAGGATTTGAATCCAGGTAATGGGTAGGAGCTGGAAGAATTTTGAGGTTCATGCTAGAAAAAGCTTACATTGTTGTTAAGAATAATTCCGGTGAGGGCTCAGAAGGAAAAGAGGACAGCTGTAGAGAAAGCCTCAGCCTCTTAGAGAATGTGTAACTGGTTGTGAGCAAGATTACTGGAAGAAATATGGACAATTTCTGACGAGGCCATTCTGAGGAGGTCTCAGACAGAAAAAAAGGAACATGTTATTGGACAAAGGAGGAAAGGCCACCCTTGTTATTAAGTAGAAAAGTACTTGGCTGAATTGTGTTAGTGTCCTAGTGTTTTGTGGAAGATAGAATTTGTGAATGATGAAAGTAGATATTTGGCTGAAGAAATTTCTAAGCAAAGTGTTGAAAGCATGGTTTGGCTCTTCTTGACTGCTTGTAGTAAAATTAGAGAAGAGAGAAATGACTTAAAGATATAATTGTTCATCAAAAGGAGAGCAAAATTTAAAAATCTGGAGATTTTGCAGCTGATTCATATTGGAAAAAATGAGAAAACCTGTTCAGGAAAGAACAAAGGGGCAGCCAAGAGACTATTTGATAAGGAGATTCATATGAATTGAACATCTCAACGGAAGTCAAGTACTATTCATCAAGACAATGGGATTATTAGTCAGCCATCTAAACAAAAGCCAGGACCTATTGTCTAAGACAATAGAAGAATGACCCAAAAGACATGTCAGAGATCATCAGGGCTTCTTCTCCACCATAGGCCCAGAGTGCCAGGGTCTAGGGGGCAAAATTACATCAAAGGAAGGGTTTAAGCTGCTTCAGATGGTAAGGTCCACCCTTCTTACTCAGTTGCCTTATTCCTTGGCTGCCCTAGATGTGACTCTAGTAGGCCTGGGTCAATGTGTACTTGTACCCAGCAAAACCGTACGGGCAGGGCTGCCTCCAGAGAGCCACAGGACCCAGGTAGAGAACAAACACAGGGGCAAAGCCACCACAGAGATCCCTCACTAGGGCAATGCCCAATAGATCCATGAAGGCAGAGTCACACCTGCAATTCCAGACTTCTAGAGCTACATGCCGGCAACTCCAACATGTGAGAGCTATAGCATGGGCTTTGCCCAGCAGTGCCATAGGGTCAAGGTTGCCTAGAGCCTTGGGAACCCAATCTCTGCCTTGCAATGTTGCAGAGGCAGGACAGCCGACTCAGTGGGTCTGGAAGGCAGGACCTCCACTGCAATGGGCCTGGAGGGCAGAATACTGAGCCAAAGATTATTCATGAGCCTTAAGATTTTGGATTTGTTTGGGATTTGCCACTCCTTTCTTCCCTATTTCTTCCTTTTGGAATAAGAATGTCTAGCCTGTGTTTGTCCTATCATTGCATTTTGGAAGCACATAATACATTTGATTTCACAGGTTCACAGCTGGAGAATAATTTGCCTCAGGATAAATCATACCTTGAGTCTCATTCATACCTGATTTAAATTATATTTAGATGAGACTTTGAACTTTAGACTTTTGAGTTGATGTCAGAATAAGTTAAGACTTTGGGTGCTATTGGAATGAAATAAATGTATTTTGCATGTGCTATTGGAATGAAATAAATGTATTTTGCATGTGAGACAGATATGAATTTTGGGGGCTCAGGGGAAAAATGCTATGGTCTGAATGTTTGTGTCCTCCCAAAATTCATGTGTTGACATCCTAATCCCCAAGGTGATGACATTAGGAGGTTGGGCCTTTGGGAGGTGATTTGATCATAAAGGCAGAACCCTCATGAATAGGATTAGTGCCCTTATAAAAGAGGCCCAAGAGAAACACCTCTCACCACTTCCACCATGTGAGTACACAGCAAAAAGACACTGTCTAAGAGTCAGAAAGCAGGCCTTCACCAGATACTGAATCTGCTGGAAACTTGATCTTGTATTTCACAACCACTAGAACTATGAGAATAAATTTCTGTTGTTAATAAGCTACCCAGTCTAAGATATTTTGCAATAGCAATAGCTGCCCAGACTAAGACAAATCTATTTTGTTAACTTCAAAATAGAATGAATTTTTAATTGAATATTTAAAATATAAAGGTATTTTACATCAGATGATATAAAAGAAAGAAAGCACTTTGAAAAATGAGAAAGTGTTACACAAAGCTAAAGGCTTCTCATGACAACTTTAGCTATAGTTTTGCCATAAACAGTGTTTAAAGGGGTCCACACAATTTCACCACATATTAGCATTGATGGTCAAAACAGACAACTGAGCACTTACCTCTTTAGGTAACCTTTGATAAAATAAGTCTGGTTGTGCATCCAAAGCTCGGTAATCTACCACCTTCAACTCTCAGTGCTGTAGAAAACCTCAGCAAACTTCAAATATGGGCAAAGTGGGAGACCGCCTCTGCAAAATGTTAATGTTTAATTATCAAACTCCTATTAGACTAAAGAAGCGGTTTGGGGAAGATGCTATGCAATTGCACTGTTAGTGATTTTAGTGAAATTGAGTACTAAATTGGAACTCAGATGGGATTTTTAGTACAAAAGTCACCTTTGTGAGTCACAGTCCAGCTGGCCAAGGGTTACCCTTAAAGACTCATTTATGATTTTATTTTTCCAATGTGTGCAATTTACTCAATTCATGAGTATCCCTGTTGACATGAAACACACTGAGTTTGGGTATGCAAAATTAATAATTCATTTGCATTTAAACATTCTTTCCAAATAATTCTTCCTAAGCTGATATCATGAAGCTGATTGGACTTGTACCAAATACTGAAAGCCAATATTAGTATGTTTCTATGGAATTTCTAGAACTAGTGAATGCCAACACAGAGATTCCTTATAATGTTTCTTAATATGAAGCCTTATCTTTGGACATTTGAAGGTCAAACCTATGAATCATCAATTAACATAATTTGACGTATCAAGACAAATATAGTAGTGTTTGAGGTAAAGGGTGTATCTCTCAAGTAAACAGGCTAACCAAATTAGAAAAATATATTTAGCAAAGTTCTTGGTTTGGGTTCCCCCAATAACAGATCCTGAGATAAAACTCAAGACCAATGTTTTTTGGGAGCTGATCCAGGAAATACCTACAGAAAAGTGGGGAAGTGAGGCAAGGAAGGGAAAGAAGCCAGTACAAAAGGGCAACAAGAGCTCAATCTTAGTGTGGGACTCTGGAGAAATTTATTCCAACTGAGGACCAAGGAACTACAATATTTACTCACAAAATTCCCCTCAGACATTGGTTTAAGGATGTTTCCAGGGCCATTAATTCTCTGGCACTTCAGGCTTGCTTTGCATCCAGGACAAGTTCTCCCAAAGGCAAAAAAAAAAAAAAAAAAAAAAAATCCTTAGGCAGATAGTCAAGGGTATAAGCAGTCTCCAGTATGTATGTATTGAGATGAGTGTCAAGAAATACGGATGGGGCATCACAGTTGTCTGTTACACTCAAGCAGCAACATCAGAATAACCTGGGATCTTGTTCGAAATGCAAAAATCTCAGGCACCGCTTCATCTCCATGCACGTTAAAATTTGAGAGGTGCTATGGTACAAGATACACAGATTAGATAGATTAGATAGATAGATAGATAGATAGATAGATAGATAGATAGATAGACAGACAGATAGAAACAACCCATCTCAAATAGAACCAAGTACATCTAGATGCTATTTTGAGCCAAAAGAAGCAAAAGAGCAATCTGGAATTCTAATAAAGGAATCCCTTTTTGGTTGCCCACTAACATGCTTTGTCAGAGCCAATTAATCTAAAGTCCCATTGACAAACATCAAAAGGGCAAGAAAGTGCCCCTGAAGACGCAGAAATTTCTATAGTTTCAATACCTGAAGGGTGTGGGGCTATCGCCAAGAGGCTGCCTAGGGTTTTAGCACCTTATCTCCAAGCTGAAAACTAGTCAAGACCATCACAGTACGTATTTCTTAATAAACTATTTCCATAATGATGGTTATTCTGATCCAAATCTGATTCATTTTCTTACGAAGTATATTAGAAATGCATCATAATGAGAAAATGTTGGCTTGAGTACAAACTTAAAAGCAGCAATTGACATTGTTAGGCTCTTCAGGCTCCCTAAATAATTCCTCAAAGCAAGAAGAATGCTGCAGATCACCTAGAAATAATTGTCAATGCTAGGTCTTCCATATATGTACAAGGAAGCTGGGGATGAGAGAGAAGGCTCTGCTAACCCATAGAAAGTGAATAAAATCTAACAGGGATTACAGTCTGGGAATTAGCATCTGGAAAGCATACTGAGCTAACAAGCCCAAGATCATGGGGTAAGAAGCTTCAGATGGAAGATATCTGTTACATAGGCAACCAGCCACCCACAAGGAGGACACATCATACTAAAATCTGAATTGTAACTTCAGTTACAAATTTCAGTACATTTTTCAGCACATTTTAATTGCATTATGACACATTGTTACCTCTATGAGGAAACTATAAAATTATCATAAACATGACATATAACACGTATTTTTATATGCCACACATATGCACTTGCATGCTTCCACTTACATGTAATTCTCAACCTGATGAGGTGAGGTGCTATAATTAATTCCTATGTTATAGATGAGGAAACTGAGACTGAGAGAAGATAGGTAACTCGCTTTCCCAATGTTATACAACTATCAAATTGCCCAGTTAGGATTTGAACACCAAACCTATGGTGACTCTGAAACCCACACACTTATGCCCAAGACGCTTCTATCTCATTATAAGATACTCTATCCTTTATTAGTGAACCAGTCATATTTTAAAAAACCAGCCCATCACAAGTCAAAACAGGTTTAAAAATCACTGGACTACCATTGAAATTAGAAGAGGAGTTTCTTTTCTGCTGAGTTTGTTTCAATGTCAAAAGCAGATGATTTCTCTTCAGTGCACCTTCACCTTTGGATACACAAAACATTATCTATAGCAACATTACTCATACAAAATGTGGGAGATTAGTTGGTTCTACTACCTTTTAGGGACTGCTCATTCCCTTCAGGCTTGAACATGTCATTTGAAATCTGGCCCTGTATTTAGTTGAAAAGGGCCTAAACTTTCATAGTCAAACAAAGGAAAAGATTGAAGGCATGAAGAGAGCACAAAGCACTCTGAATTCTTAGGTTTGGTTTCCTGTTCAGGTTTCCTGTTAAACTGCAGGAAAAGAAAAGAAAGAAAGAAATGCAGAGAGGCAACATAAGGGCCCTGAGGAGAGACCAATAGTTCAATGGAAATCCCACCATGGAAAATGTGTCAAAATACGCTGATACCCTAAAAAGTACAAATGTAAAATAATAGACGTTAAGAAAGAGTTTGAAAGATTTCTAAATAGGGGAACATTAGCAAAAGAATTCAGGTAAAAGAGATAAAATTATCTTTTGCTTTACAAACTTGCTGACTCAGAACTTGGTCAAACAAGTTTGATTTTTTGAAATAAAGAGAACCAGAAAAAAAGTGTGGAAAAGAGTTAGCTAAAGACTATAAGAAAGGGAAGGGAGCCAGAGGATCAGGTGGAAAAAGAGCAAAGGGGAAAAGAGGAATAAGTAACTGGAATAGTTGGGGCAGGAGGAAGAATATACTCAATTTAGTAGTTTTTAATGAAGTTGTTCAACATTTAAGTCCAGCAATGTATGGTTAAGCAAAACACCAACTTATCAAAGTAAATCCTTTTTTAGAATTATTATTATATATAAGGTATTCTGTATTTTTTTTTTTTAAATCAAGAAGAGTACATTAAGGAGAAAAGTGTTTGAAGGTGTTTCAGGAGAAAAGTGAAACTCCCGGGAAACCTGATGAAATGGGGCTATTTGTGGGGATGGGGACAGAGTTGAGAACAGAGTCAAGACAGAGAAAACAAGTCAGTGGCTGTTTCTGAAGACTCAAAAGGCACAGAAACAATACTATAGAAACTTGACTTAGAAGTGCAGGTGGATTAATGGCCACATTCAGCATACTGCATGTGGCATTGCCTGTATTTATTTTCATGCTGGTAAAGGGTCCAAGTTACAAGTCCAAAAGCCTCACAATCTATTAAGCCTCATGATCACTGCAGAACTGAATGCAAGAAGCATACACTGGCTCAGTCCATTAGCCTCCAAGGCCCCAACCACACCTAGACATCCCAGGATGCCTTGACTTTCCCTGCGGGGAACTTGGTAACAATGGCTCAGGCCCATCGAATATACCCCAAAGTAACCCAGCAGGCACCTCTCTGAGTACAAACAGCACAAGATCCTCAAGTACTATTCTCCATTCCTCACATTTATCACCCTCTTAGAAGGCTAGTATAATTGAGAGTGTATTATTATACATGAATGCATCTCTGAGATCAAAGTCCAGAGAAACCAATATCTGCATTATTTTCTCTAGTTCTCACCCAATCTACCTGAGAAAGGGAACTTGTAAGTTTCAGCAACTTGTAAGTAACTTTCCAATAAAAAATTCAGGGGAAACGTGCTATTAATAATGATATCTAGTTTTATGGGACTGATGTAAGAACAGATGGGGCGCGGGTGTTCAAGGAAGCATCCGTGTGCAAGTGTGAAACTGCAGAGAGGTGTGAAGAGGCACCTCGTCTTCCCCTATGTAAGGGCTTCTGTGGGCATCTGTCACAGTCTCATCTGAGAATTCACTGAGGAAACTTGGGAGTAGAACCCTCAGAGGGCACCTGAGGGAGTCCTGCTGCTTACTGGGAAAAAAAAAATTAGAGAATCGAATCGGGGACAATCCCACAAACTCCCAGGACATTAATTGAGACGAAGTGGAAAGAGAAACCAAATAAGAGGTGATTTAATGAAATTTGTTGCTTCCCTTAAACTCCAAAGTTCTCTGAAATGTTGAAGGCTTCAGATGCATCTGCCAAATGGAAGCACATAGCACCTGATTGCAGGCCAAGCCTGAACTCTAGGTAGAAAACACTACAGTGAAGAGCAGTCAAATTCTCATTTGGCCAGGCACTATGAAGATCGCCAACACAAAACAGCATTTGCTCTATGAAGAGTCTTTACCAAAACCAAAATCCTCCATCTTAAAACAAGCTTATGGTCTTCTTAAAAATGTATATTTTCTCATAACAGCTTTGAGTCAGAGTAATTTGCCCACAGGTAAAATGGTTAAATGTTTTAGATGTTTTGTTTTTCTGGTTTAAAGGATATCAGAAGAAAGAAAACAAAAAACAAAAAGGAATTCTGAGAAATGGACCAAACAATGTCCCCTCTTAGGGAAGAAAAAAAAAAAAAACAACCTTTAGCTGTAGCTGGCTACAGAGTAGCCTCTAGAGTAGACACTGCATCCCAGTACCCTGTACACACATATCAGTATTACAACTACTCTTGCTAGCTGTCCAGGGAACTATTGGTTCAAAATAGTTTGATTCTACCAGTGCCCAAATCCATGATTGGCTGTAAAATCCATATTGAACTCTGGAAATGGAAAAATTTACCTTGAAAGCATAGGGCAATTTTGAAAAATTCAACAAATCATGGAACATAATATTTTTGAAGATGATAAAATACAGGAGGGATAACAATATTTTATATATACCAAGTATAAATGCATATCATCCAAGCATCTAAATTCACACTATCCTTGTCTATAAATAAGTAAAAAACAATACAAATAATATGTCAATTGTGTTATAATGATCAAAATCACTGATGGTACAAATATCTCAAAATCCATAACTGGAATTAATGGGAAAATGCCCACTTAACAGTCCTATAGTTGACCAATGGCTGTTCTTAGCAAAGAAACAAGGTTACTCAAGTTATGATTTATCACTTCTGTGCAGCCTGGATTCCTAGGAATTCTCTTGGGAGTTTCAAGGGGCCTGTACATCATCAGCCAATTAGAAAGTGATAGCCAATTAAAGAGAGTTCAATCAATAACTTTGCTTTAAATCTGACCACAGAACCAGTGTCTGTTCCTTTCTTTGGAAATAGGAATGATTGAACTCCCTTTTCCCACAGGACAAGCATGAGGAATCATTGCAAATCACTCTGCTCTTACATTCTACATCAATAGTTGCAATAATAATGACTGTGTTGGTTTATAGCATGAATATTGAACCTAGTGTTTTTCCAAGGAGGCTCTCACAAACCACTAAATCATTTCCCTACCTCGCACTCACTTAATTTAGAAGTTTTTGTTCTGGGCATTTGAATGGCTAGAGCATTTTAACAATTAATTACCCTAACCTCACAGTGCTGCCTCCCACTCTTACAGAAGACTCTCTTCTCTCAGGGATCAGGATACATGTTTTTCTACCTTTACGACTATCTTCTATTTGCCCCTAGACCACGTATCCACATTCTTCAAGGTCTTTGGTACCACACTCTCTGTCAGTCACTGTACCTTAACTCCAGTCATTGGCCTGTATGTCTTAGCCATGCTATAAGCCCAACCATATAGCCCACAGTTCCTTGAACTCTTTTACTCCAAGGACTTCCTCCTCCATTTCATTTTAGAAACCTACTCCCAGGGCCACACTCTGGACTTCATCTCTGACCAGAACTGCTCCACTTCAGAAATCTTAAATACCAATTGACCTTTCCTTGAGGACTAACTCTTGTTTATTAATCTCACTCCATGATTCTTACTTCACATGTTCCTCATCTTCTTTGAGTTCCACAATCCTATGACCCTTCTGTTTTGGTCAGTATATTGGTCCATTTCTGGCTTCACTTTCTTCCTTCCCCAGCCTCAAGTTTACAATCCAATCTGTAAGCATTCTTTTGCCAATACCTTCAAATATACTGCCTTCTTAGGCGATTCTACCAAGACTATCTTGTAAATCTCTAGCCTTTATTCAATCCAACCACCTACTTTCTCTATTCCTACACTGAGGCATCTGACCATGACTAGATTTAAAAATCATACAAATGTGTTGGTGTTCTGAAAAATGATTGTCTCCAAACTAAGGCATTAGTTAATTACTCCATAGGTGCCCAAAAATTCTTCTAAATATCTTTGGTCCAGAATTCCACTTATTAAAAAAGGAGACAATGGTTATCGTCTCTACATTTTCACCTCCTATTTCACCCTTCAGTCTGATACAATCTTACTTCTGCCCCTAGAAACAGCTTTAGCTTATTTTACTCATTATTCTTTTTTTTTCTTTTTGTCTTTGAGATGGAGTCTCGCTCTGTTGCCCAGGCTGGAGTGCAGTGGCAGTATCTCAGCTCACTGCAACCTCTGTCTCCCCAGTTCAAGTGATTCTCCCACCTCAGCCTCCCAAGTAGCTGAGACTACAGGTTCATGTCACCATGTCCAGCTAATTTTTTATTTTCAGTATAGACGGGTTTTTGCCATGTTGGCCAGGCTGGTCTTGAACTCCTGGCCTCAAGTGATCTGCCCACCTCAGACTCCCAAAGTGCTGGGATTATAGGTGTGAGCCACCATGCCAGGCCTACTCATCATCCTTGAGGGCAAGAATGAAGGTTTCTGTCTCTCAGAGATAAAGCATGATAATATCAAAAATAGCATAATGTCAGTGTGCATCACTGGCATTTTACTGAATAAGGAATGGAGACCAAAAGAAGAGAGGTGACTTTTCCAGAATGTGTGATGATTCCATGTGTTTAGGTATATATGTCAATGTTTGACAACAGATTAATGTAAAGGTGGTAAAATAAGGTGAATGAAACATTAAAAAGAGTCTTATACTTCATAGTTTGTGCTCTCAACACCTGTGAGAGTGACCAGAGCCAGATTTAAAGAATGCAAGCATGGCACGGATACTGAGTCCTAATGAATCTGTGTGGGTCTTACCCAGTTGAAAATTTATTTTGCTTCACTCATCCATGTGACCAGGATCCAAATAATCCACTCCACTTTCAGGCTTCCCTTAATCCTTTTATTACTATAAAATTATTCCACTCCATCCACTCATTGACCAAGAATCACGGAAGAGTATCCCGGAATAGCTTACACTTTCAGCAGGTGTCAAGAGCACAAACTATGAAGTATAAGGTTCTTTTCAATGTTTCATTCTCCTTATTTTACCATCTTTACATTAATCTGTTGTCAAGCATTGATACGTATGCTTAAGCACATGGAATGTTCACACACTCCGGTAAAGTCACCTCTCCTCTTTTGGTCTCCATTCCTTACTCAGTAAAATGCCAGTGATTCACACTGACATTATGCCATGCCAGCCTGGAGCACCCTAAAGTTATAACTGCACCCTTTCCTTTATGTAAATGACACAAACCCCCATAGTCAGAGAATCATGCCTGGGAATGAGATGGCATAAATTTCCTCTCTAAATCTATGCCAAATGAGCTTCTCACTGCATCTTAGAGGTACCAAAAGGCTTTTTCTTTGCAAAGCCATGTCAGAACATTCTCTTTTGCTCTTGGATAATTTTTCATTTAGCATTCCATTGCTTTAGCTCAGCACACCATTCATTTAAGGGTCAACGGGCACAGGTACACTTTTCTTTAGGCAAGGTAAATTAAGTCTATAAGCTCTTGAACCAATGAATTTTCACAGTAGGTTGCTCCAGAGTCATTTAGCTCGAGATTCTGTGTAATTGTGATACATTGAGACAATTCTCTACTGAACACTGGGGTTCAGTACAAAGTGCATTTAGTTGCAGGTGCTAATGTGAGACTTGAAGGACTGGACCGAGCCTCAGTGAAATTTCTCCCCAGGAAAGTGCTTCTCTAAAACTCTGAGTCATCCAAAGTTAGAAGAGTTTCAAAGGAAGCTCAGAGGGCGAAAAGTAAAAAATAACAGAGTTAATTAGGAGGGCTATTACCACAGGAAGCTTTGGGCAGGCAGAAACCCCAGTTAAACAGACTCCCAGACATAAATCACCATCGCTTACCAGCTACATAGGCAAATTGGCAGGCTTTACAAAAGACATGGTTGGGTTCCCAAGTCACACCACTTGAGAGTCAGAAATGGTGTAAAATGAGGAAGCACGGTAGCAGCTGAGATAGCCAAACTGTGAAAGCAATGGTCCCCTGGAGATTCAGCTATGCAGAGCAGGAGGCAAGCAGCAGTTAAATCATTCTTCAGTGGGGGTTTGTGCCTCACGATTTAACAGACTTAGAATTGTACATATTTTTATAGATTTTCAACTAAGCCATTGGATTATGTTCTTCCTAATTTGGTATTTCAAGTGTTAGTTTCTCCTCTGGAAATTCCTCTGCCCTGTGACTGTCTACAGGGGACATGACCAGAGGAGCCAGCTGGAGGCAGATAGGCCAGCTGTAAACTCAGGTTTAGGATTCCAGGCACAGCCCTCTAGGAGATTACTTTCTGATTCATTTACAGCTTTCCCTAGACTAATTCCTCTTGGGAAACCTAGGGCTACCTCCTGCCCTTATGCACTGCTACCTCCTGCCCTTATGCACTGTGTTGTAACTCCTAAAAGACAGCTCCTTTGAGCAGGTCTGCACTTGCTTTTGTGTCACTAATGGAGGATTGGATTTCCTCATGTCCTAAGAGTCTTTTGGGAGGAGAGATGTCTGGGCCTCCCTCCTTCCCCCTTGAAAGTCCTTCCTTCTTTATCCAGGTTTCCTACACAGACTGTTTTTCTCACTATCCTTTTCTAATATCCTCAATGAAACCTTCTCCAACTACCTCAGCTCACACAGAATTCTTCCCCTGCTAAACAGCTATGGCACTTAGGGAAGCAATGTGGCACAGTGAGAATAAAAGCAAACTTTGGAGTTAAACAAGCCTGAACTTGAATGCCAGTTCCAGCAATTCCTACCCATGTAACTTTGGAAAAGTTGTTTCATCTCACTAAAGCTCAGCTCTCTTATATGTAAAGTGAACATAACCACAGTCCCTACTTCATAAGGATTTATGAAGACTAAATGAAAATCACAGCAACCATCACTTATATCGACAATGTGTTAAACTCTTTTGTAAGTACAATGCATATATTAATTCATTTATTGCTTTTTTATTGTACTTTAAGTTCTAGGGTGCATGTGCAGAACGTGCAGGTTTGTTACATACTTATGCACGTGCCACAGTGGTTTGCTGCACTCATCAACCCGTCATGTACATTAGGTATTTCTCCTAATGTTATCCCTCCCCTAGCCTCCCACCTCCCAACAGGCCCCAGTGTGTGATGTTCCCCTCCCTGCGCCCATGTGTTCTCACTGTTCAGCTCCCACTTATGAGTGAGAACATGTGGTGTTTGGTTTTCTTTTCTTGTGTTAGTTTGCTGAGAATGATGGTTTCCAGCTTCATCCATGTCCCTGCAAAGGACATGAACTCATCCTTTTTATGGCTGCATAGTATTCCATGGTATATATGTGCCACATGTTCTTTATCCAGTCTATCATTGATGGGCTTTTGGGTTGGTTCCAAGTTATTGCTATTGTAAATAGTGCTGCAATAAACATAGGTGTGCATGTGTCTTTATAGTAGAATGATTTATAACCCTTTGGCTATATACTCAGTAATGGGATTGCTGGGTCAAATGGTATTTCTGGTTCTAGATCATTGAGGAATCGCCACACTGTCTTTCACGATGATTGAACTAATTTACACTCCCACCAACAGTGTAAAAGCATTCCTATTTCTCCACACCCTCTCCAGCATCTGTTGTTTCCTGACTTTTTAATGATCACCATTCTAACTGGCATGAGATGGTATCCCATTGTGGTTTTGATTTGCATTTCTCTAATGACCAGTGATGAGCTTTTTTTCATATGCTTGTTGGCTGCATACATATCTTCTTTTGAGAAGTGTCTGTTCATATCCTTCGCCCATATTTTGATGGGGTTGTTTGTGCTTTTTTTTTTTGTAAATTTGTTTAAGTTCTTTGTAGATTCTGGATATTAGCCCTTTGTCAGATGAATAGATTGCAAAAATTTTCTCCCATTCTATAGGTTGCCTGTTCACCATGATCATAGTTGCTTTTGCTGTGCAGAAGGTCTTTAGTTTAATTAGATTCCATTTGTCAATTTTGACTTTTGTTGCCATTGCTTTTGGTGATTTAGTCATCAAGTCTTTGCCTATGCCTATGTCCTGAATGGTATTGCCTAGGTTTTCTTCTAGGGTTTTTATGTTTTTAGGTCTTACGTTTAAGTCTTTAATCCATCTTAATTTTTGTATAAGGTGTAAGGAAGAGGACCAGTTTCAGTTTTCTACATATAGCTAGCCAGTTTTCCCAACACCATTTATTATATAGGGAATCCTTTCCCCATTGCTTGTTTTTGTCAGGTTTGTCAAAGATCGGATGCTTGTAGATGTGTGGTGTGATTTCTGAGGCCTCTGTTCTGTTCCATTAGTCTATATATCTGTTTTGGTACCAGTACCATGCTGTTTTGGTTACTGTAGCCTTGTGTAGGTTGAAGTCAGGTAGTGTGATGCCTCCAGCTTTGTTCTTTTTGCTTAGAATTGTCTTGGCCATGCGGGCTCTTTTTTGGTTCCATATGAAATTTAAAGTAGTTTTTTTCTAATTCTGTGAAGAAAGTCAATGGTAACTTGATGGGAATAGTATTCAGTCTATAAATTACTTTGGGCAGTATGGCCATCTTCACGAAATTGACTCTTCCTATCCATGGGCATGGAATGTTTTTCCATTTGAATGTGTCCTCTCTTATTTCCTTGAGCAGTGGTTTGTAGTTCTCCTTGAAGAGGTCCTTCACATCCCTTGTAAGTTGGATTCCTAGGTATTTTATTTTCTTTCTAGCAATTGTGAATGGGAGTTCACTCATGATTTGGCTCTCTGCTTGTCTCTTATTTGTGTATAGGAATGCCTGTGATTTTTGCACATTGATTCTGTATCCTGAGACTTCGCTGAAGTTGCTCATCAGCTTAAGGAGATTTTGGGCTGAGATGATGGGATTTTCTAAATATACAATCATGTCATCTGCAAACAGAGACAATTTGACTTCCTCTCTTCCTATTTGAATACCTTTATTTCGTTCTCTTGCCTGATTGCCCTGGCCAGAACTTCCAATACTATTTTGAATAGGAGTGATGAGAGAAGGCGTCCTTGTCTTGTGCGGGTTTTCAAAGGGAATGCTTCCAGTTTTTGTCCATTTAGTATGATATTGGCTGTGGTTTTGTAATAAATAGCTCTTATTATTTTGAGATATGTTCCATAAATAGCTGGTTTATTGAGAGCTTTTAGCATGAAGAGGTGTTGAATTTGTTGAAGGCCTTTTCTGCATCTATTGAGATAATCATGTTGTTTTTGTCATTGGTTCTGTTTGCATGAAGGATTACGTTTATTGATTTGCGTATGTTGAAACAGCCTTGCATCCTAGAGATGAAGCTGACTTGATCATGTTCAATAAGCTTTTTGATGTGCTGCTGGATTCAGTTTGCCAGTATTTTATTGAGGATTTTAGCATCAACATTCATCAGAGATATTGGCCTGAAATTTTGTTGTTGTTGTTGTGTCTCCACCAGGTTTTGGTATCAAGATAATGCTGGCCTCATAAAATGAGTTAGGGAGGAGTCTCTATTTTTCTATTGTTTGGAATAGTTTCAGGAGGACTGGTACCAGCTTCCTTTTTTAGCTCTGGTAGAATTTGGCTGTGAATCCGTCTGGTCCTGGGCTTTTTTTGGTTGGTAGGCTATTAATTACTGCCTCAATATCTGAACTTGTTACGGTCTATTCAGGGATTTGACTCCTTCTTCATTCGGTGTTCAAAGGGTGTATGTGTCCAGGAATTGATCCATTTCTTCTAGGTTTTCTAGTTTATTTGTATAGAGGTGTTTATAGTATTCTCTGTTGGTAGTTTGTATTTCTGTGGGATCAGTGGTGATATCCCCTTTATCATTTTTATTGCATCTATTTGATTCTTCTCTCTTTTCTTCTTTATTAATCTTGCTAGTGGTCTATCTATTTTGTTGATCTTTTCAAAAAACCACCTCCTGGAGCCACTGATTTTTTGAAGGGTTTTTCATTTCTCTATCTCCTTCAGTTCTGCTCTGATCTTAGTTATTTCTTGTCTTCTGCTTGCTTTTGAATTTATTTGCTCTTGCTTCTCTAGTTCTTTTAATTGTGATGTTAGGTTGTCAATTTTAGATCTTTCCTGCTTTCTCTGTGAGCATTAAGTGCTATAAATTTCCCTCTAAACATTGCTTTAGCTATGTCCCAGACATTCTGGTACTCTGTGTCTTTGTTCTCATTGGTTTCAAAGAACTGATTTATTTCTGCTTTAATTTTGTTATTTACCCAGTAGTCATTCAGGATCAGGTTGTTCAGTTTCCATGTAGTTGTGCAGTTTTGAGTGAGTTTCTTAATCCTGAGTTCTACTTTGATTGCACTGTGGTCTGAGACTGTTATAATTTCTGTTTTTATATTTGCTGAGGAGTGTTTTACTTCCAATTATGTGGTCAATTTTAGAAAAAGTGTGATGTGGTGCTGAGAAGAATGTGCATTCTGTCGATTTGGTATGGAGAGTTCTGTAGATGTCTAATAGGTCCACTTGGTCCAGAGCTGAGTTCAAATCCTGAATATCCTTGTTAATTTTCTGTCTTGTTGATCTGTCTAATATTGACAGTGGGGTGTTAAAGTCTCCCACTGTTATTGTGTGGGAGTCTAAGTCTCTTTGTAGGTCTCTAAGGACTTGCTTTATGAATTTGGCTGCTCCTGTATTGGGTGCATATATATTTAGGATAGTCAGCTCTTCTTGTTGCATTGATCCCCTTACCATTATGTAATGCCCTTGTCTCTTTTGATCTTTGTTGGTTTAAAGTCTGTTTTATCAGAGACTAGGATTGCAACCCCTGCTTTTTTTGCTTTCTATTTGCTTGGTAAATACTCCTCCATCTTTTTGTTTTGAGCCTATGTGTGTCTTTGAATGTGAGATGGGTCTCCTAAATACAGCACACCAATGGGTCTTGATTCTTTATCCAATTTACCAGTCTGTGTCTTTTAATTGGGGCATTTAGCCCATTTACATTTAGGTTAATATTGTTATGTGTGAATTTGATCCTGTCATTATGATGTTAGCTGGTTATTTTGCCTGTTAGTTGATGTAGTTTCTTCATAGTGTCGATGGTCTTTCCAATTTGGTACGTATTTGCAGTGGCTGTTACTGGTTGTTCCTTTCCACATTTAGTGCTTCCTTCAGGAGCTCTTGTAAGGCAGGCCTGGTGGTGACAAAATCTCTCAGCATTTGCTTGTCTGTAAAAGATTTTATTTCTCCTTCACTTATGAAGCTTAGTTTGGCTGGATATCAAATTCTGGGTTGAAAATTATTTTCTTATTGGCCTCCACTGTATTCTGGCTTGTAGGGTTTCTGCAGAGAGATCCGCTGTTAGTCTGATAGGCTTCCCTTTGTGGGTAAGCTGTCCTTCCTCTCTGGCTGCCCTTAACATTTTTTCCTACATTTCAACCTTGATGACTCTGATGATTATGTGTCTTGGGGTTGCTCTTCTTGAGGAGTATCTTTGTAGTGTTCTCTGTATTTCCTGAATTTGAATGTTGGCCTGTCTTGCTAGGTTGGGGAAGTTCTCCTGGAAAATATCATGAACAGTGCTTTTCAACTTGGTTCCATTCTCCCTGTCACTTTCAGGTACACCAATCAAATGCAGGTTTGGCCTTTCCACATAGTCCCATATTTCTTGGAGGCTTTCTTCATTCCTTTTGTCTTTTTTCTCTGATCTTGTCTTCACGCTTTATTTCATTAAGTTGATCTTCAATCTCTGATATCCTTTCTTCCACTTGATCAATTCAGTTAATGATACTTGTGTATGCTTCACAAAGTTCTCGTGCTGTGTTTTTCAGCTCCATCAGGTCATTTATGTTCTTCTCTAAACTGGCTATTCCAGTTATCAATTCATCTAACCTTTTTTCAAGGTTCTTAGCTTCCTTGCATTGGGTTAGAACATGCTCCTTTAGCTCAGAGGAGTTTGTTATTACCCACCTTCTGAAGCCTACTTCTGTCAACTTGTCAAACTCATTCTCTGTCCAGTTTTGTTCCCTTGTTGGTGAGAAGTCGTGATCCTTTGGAGGAGAAGAGTTGTTCTGGTTTTTGGAATTTTCAGCCTTTTTGCTCTGGTTTCTCCCCATCTTTGTGGATTTATCTACCTTTGGTCTTTGATGTTGGTGACCTTCGGATGGGGTTTCTGGGTACACATCCTTTTTTTGATGTTGATGTTATTCCTTTCTGTTTGTGAGTTTTCCTTCTAATAGGCCTCTCTGCTGCAGTTCTGCTGGAGTTTGCTGGAGGTCCACTCCAGACCCTGTTTGCCTGGGTATCACCAGCGGAGGCTGCAGAACAGCAAAGATTGCTGCCTTTTCCTTCCTCTGGAAGCTTCATCCCAGAAGGGCACCCACCAGATCCCAGCTGGAGCTCTCCGGTATGAGGTGTCTGTCGATCCCTGCTGGGAGATGTCTCCCAGTCAGGAGGCATGGGGTTCAGGGACCCACTTGAGGAGGCAGTCTGACCCTTAGCAAAGCTTGAGTGCTGTGCTGGGAGATCTGCTGCTCTCTTCAGAGCCATCAGGCAGGCACCTTTAAGTCTGTTAAAGCTGTGCCCACCGCTTCCCCTTCCCCCAAGTACTCTGACCCAAGGAGATGGTGGTTTTATCTATAAGTCCCTGACTGGGGCTGCTGCTTTTTCAGAGATGCTCTGCTCAGAGAGGAGGAATCTAGAGAGGCAGTCTGGCTACAGCGGCTTTGCTGAGCTGCGGAGGGCTCCTCCCAGTTGGAACTTCCCCATGGCTTTGTTTACCCTGTGAGGGGAAAACCGCCTACTCAAGCTTCAGTAACAGCAGACACCCGTCCCCGCACCAAACTCGAGTGTCCCAGGTCAACTTCAGATTGCTTTGCTGGCAGCAAAAATTTCAAGCCAGTGGATCTTAGCTTGCTGGGCTCCATCAGGGTGGGATCCTCTGAGCTAGAACACTTGGCTCCCTGGCTTCACTTGGCTCCCTGGCTTCAGGCCCCTTTCCAGGGGTGTGAATGGTTCTGTCACACTGGCATTCCAGGAGCCACTGGGGTATGAAAAAAAAAAAAAAAACCTCCTGCAGCTAGCTCAGTGTCTGCCCCAAATGGCCGCCCAGTTTTGTGCTTGAAACCCAGGGCCCTGGTGGCGTAGGCACCTGAGGGAATTTCCTGGTCTGTGGATTGTGATGACCATGGAAAAAGTCTAGTATCTGGGCTGGAGTGCACCATTTCTCACAGCACAGTCCCTCATGGCTTCCCTTGGCTAGGAGAGGGAGTTCCCCCCAACCGCTTGTGCTTCCCAGGTGAGAGATCGTCCCACCCTGCTTCAGCTCACCCTCTGTGTGCTGCTCCCATTGTCTAACCAGTCTCAATGAAATGAGCTGGGTACCTCAGTTGGGAATGCAGAAATCACCCACCTTCTGCATTGATCTCGCTGGGAGCTGCAGATCAGAGCTGTTCCTATTTAGCCATCTTTCCAGCCTCCCTAATTCATTTATTTTGGAGGCACAGAGAGATTAAGTAACTTCCCTGGGTCACACAGCTGGTGGGTAGAGAGAGGGGTTGAACCTAGGGAGTCTAGTAACCACAGCTTATGACCTCTAACCTCCTTTAACCTCTACATTATAATGATATATAATGATATGCTATATATGTGAAGGATTTAACAAGGAGCCCTGCAAATAATGGATGATCAAGAGGGATAAAGAAGCCCCCTACCTGTTTGTCCACAGGAAACCATGGTATATACTATAGAAAGAATACAGACTTTGGAGTAGGAGGCAAAATTCCAGATCTGTTACTACCTGTGTTACTAAAACAAAGTCACTCTTCCTCTCTGAACTCCAGCTCACTCATCTGCAAAATGGGGCTGATCATAGCACCAACTTCATATGATTGCTGTGAGGAACTAATGGCCTCTGTAGATGCTCAGCAAATGCCTGTTTACTTCCTCATTGTTTGCATCCATCATTTGACACCTATGCTGCCTCATATTGCTGCTTCTCTCTTGGTTTGTGGGTCCTATCTCTCCGGGTCTATGATAAGCCCTTAAGGACTAAGAACATACTCTAAGCCTTTTGATAACCCTTTAGCATAATGCTATGCCCATTAAAAGTCCTCATTAATTGAATTCTTAGCCTCCACTGGGCATGTACTCAGGCAGGCACTATGCTATGTTCTCAAATGCATTATCTCCTTCAAGTCTCACAACTATTATCTGTGTTTGTTGATGAATTTTATGTTTTCAGGCATAAAATCTCCGCTGAGAAAAGAGACATGTCCTTTTCTTTCAGATTAATTTCAATGGGTGAGGATAATTTCAGAGTCTTCCAAACTCCTTTGTTGGCTGGTAGAAATAAAACTTCTTTTGCCCTCCCCTCTAGATACCCTTGACTTGCTGACATTTTCTAAACAACCGTCAGTGTTTGTGCAGGTGGGAGCCAGGTTCTTTTTCTGGGGCTCGGCTATATGAATCACCTTGAGATTCTTTTCACTGGACCTTTACCCTCAGCTCTTTTTCTCCCTCTTTTGTTTTATTCATCATATGCAAACCTCGGAGGACACGCAAGGCAAGGCTGTCTGACAATACTAATTCTTAGCATATGTGGGACCAAAAAGAAAAAATTGCAAATTGTGTGTAAAGAAATTAACCCTGGAGCATTATTTGAATGGACTGAGGAGTCATAATGCAGACATGTTGAACCATGTATATGTGCTTATTATTTTCATGATTGTGGCTTCATAATTGCTTCTGATGAAAAGCAAGGAAATGAAAATTCAACATTGAAACATAAATAACCAACAAACCCTGACTGTGAAGGAAATGCACTGTATTAAAGGATTTACTTTCCCAGACAAAGGGGTGAAAATAAGTGGGTTTGCTGCTATTGAATTCAAAGAAATTGAACTCGGCTTCTCTCTGTAGTTCAAGTTTCCAGCAAATAATTTACAGTGTAAATGTAACAGGGGTTTTTGCTGAACAAATGGTTGTGTATTGTGAGTAGGATATAAATTAAGGATACTATTTTTCTTCTAAACCTACAAGTAACTTCCCATCATGTTTCCCTCTGTACCACAGTTCTCTTTCCATGTGTGGAATGTGTTGCTTTGAAACCAAATTGTGGAAACCAGCATCTATTCAAGTGGTGTGCGATCACAATGGGCCGAGGAGTGCAGTAATGCAACGTGGTGCTTTAATTGAGTTCAGGCTAATACCACAACTTAGGAATATCAATTTCTATTACTTACATTAAGGCTAAGCTATTGAATGTAGCAGTTATAGGTAGGAGGCGTTGGAAGCCACACATTGAGCAAGAGCTGCTTAAAGAGTCACCTGCAGTTGCTGTTTTTATCCCCTTGGCTCTGGATTGAGATGCTAAGTACCCATTACCAGAACATGTCAACTCAATAATCTAATTGTACCACTTCTAATTACTGAAACAGTCACCATTATTGGGTACCTGTGATCCACCAAGCTCTTCATTAGACATTTTGCTTATCTTGCTGCATTTAATCCTTACAACAACCATGCAAAATAGACATTATGATCTTAATTTTGTAGATTTGGCAACTGACCGTCAGAAAGGTTAAGTAACTTACCCAAGCTCACACAGCTTCTAAGTTATACAGCAAAGATTGGACCAGATCTGTTTGAATGCAAAGCCTGTGCCCTTGCTAGTGTGACATGCTGCCTTGGCTCTATTGGGGCAGAGAAAGGGAATAATCACTTTCAGCAGTACCCCTGACCTACTGACTGAAAGAAGGTTCCACGTCATCTCAAGAACTCCTTCTGCTGGGATTTGGTGGTAAAAAGACAGCTTTATGGTTGCAATATGGGTTTTAACATCAGATAAACCTGGAAATTCTCCAGTTCTACCACTTGCTAGTTGTGGGATCTTAAATAACATACTTATCTCTGGGACTTGGTTTACTCACCTGAAAAATGAAGATAATAATACTATGGCATATCCCACAGAAATTGCAATACAGATTAAGTGACGTCATGCATGTAAACTATCTGACATAGTACCTGGCATATACTAAGTGCTCAGTAAATCTTAGCTATCATTATTAGTATATTATATAATATCTTCATGTATAAAGTAAAGGATTTCTCTCTCTCTCTTCAACTTGAAGCTATGCCTGTCTTAGCACTCTAGCACAAATGCAACTGCGGCTGGTATTTACCCCCTAGCACTCCTGGAAGCTATGTTTCACCTATAAAGCACGGCAGTTGTAATATGGCCTCAGACCCTCAAAGATCTTCGAATGTGCCACATCAGGGGAAAATCCTTAGAGAAACAAGGGTCTCAGATTTTTAAACTGAACATAAGATTTTTCTCCCAAAATAACCAAATTCACTGAATCAGCCCTTCAATTCACCTACCTTAGGCATCCACCCAAATTTCAGAATTCTTTCTTGTAGCCATGCTCCCTGAGAACCTCTTCATTGGGTCATAATCCAAACAGATATTTAAGTCTCCTCCACAATACTCTTCTAGGTTGCTGTTACAAAGAGCTGCTCCTTTTCAAACACATTGCCAAGAATCAAATTCTTAGGTTAACTTACTTCATTCTGTATAAAAACCTGGGTTCCTAGCCCTGATACTGAAATATTTAGTATGCATGTACAGCACAGTCATACCTATCATTTAATTTTAATTGACATGGGATTATTTTTGCTATAAAGCAATTGTACAGTTTTTATTTCAACAAGGTAAGCAGAATCAGTGCTTATAAAGAATGAGCTTCATCCCCAGGATCAAACAGCTTAGCAAGGTTGAGTC
This sequence comes from Pongo pygmaeus, assembly GCF_028885625.2. Lineage (NCBI taxonomy): Eukaryota > Metazoa > Chordata > Mammalia > Primates > Hominidae > Pongo > Pongo pygmaeus. Next base: position 104,256,426 of record NC_072396.2, read on the forward strand.
AAATGGCCAATTTATAAAACTCCATTTAAAAAATGTTAAGGGAAACATTAGAAGAAAAGTAAAGTGCTGGGAAAGTGAGAGACCGCTCTAATTTTATTACAGCTGCAACCATATACATTAAGCCTTTAGGACAAAAAAGTCATTTAATAATGCCACCCCTAAAAGCTGTAGCACAGTATATAACTAGCAATCTGTCTTCTATAGCCACTCCCTAGGAAAAAAGAGGGTGTGTCAAATGACAACTAGTACCCGGAACTCGGTGGGAAGACCAAATGGACTCAACGGGCAATCTCCAACCCCTCACTCTGCTTCAGCCTGAGGAACATCCTCCAGTTCTTCCAATGTACCATGCTTTCTCTCTCCTCCAGCCTTCACATGAACTGTTCCCTTTGCCTAAAATATTCTTGCTCTGCACCATCACCCGTTTTACTCTTACTCACCTTTCTGATCTCGCTTAAAATGTCATTTTGACCAAAAGCTTTCCCTGACCACCCCTTCCCCACAACTCTGGGTTTGTTAATACTGCTTTATGTAATCAGAATGCTATATACTATCCCTGTCAGAGCACATTTAATATCATACTGTATTATCATTGCTAATTTGCTTGCCTAATCATCCATTTTAAGCTGTGAGTTCAGTAAAGCAGAGACAATGTGTTCCTTTTTCACTATTATATCTCAGTGCCTAGCACAGTGCCTAGGAAATAAATATTTATTCAATTGAATATAACTGTACTTGAACTTCCATAGGTAAGAAAGCTGCCAAAATAGTAAATTTATGATTGGGAAATTTAACCTTCTCTGGCAATACAGTGTAAAAGTTATGAAATAGATTTTAGAGTCAGCCAACCAGACTATAAGCTTCACAAGGGCAGTTACCATAACTGTCATATTCTCTACTACATCCCTAGCCCATTGAACAGTGTTGAGGATATGATGAGAGTTCAGTAAATATTCACTGAATCAATGAATAAATAGATGGGTAGCTCTCATTTTAGATAGTTTCTCCCAATCAGGAAAAGTTCATTGCCTTGGAGCATAAGGGGATCCCCACCAGACCCTAACACAAAATCTACCTCCTCCATGGAGCTCTTACCTCCACTACGCCTGACCTAACAGGAATCTTTATACCACCCTGAATGAAGTCAGAAGGCAAACTTATAAAATGTGAACATTACACAAAGCTTAGAAGAAATAGTCAATAGGATGGATGACCAAATCAAGATTCAGAATGATCTCAATAAACCAGAATAAAATGCCTAAACGAAAAAGATTCAATTTAACTGAAATATGAGCTAAGTCCAGCATTCAAGTTCAAAATATCAATTTCACAAGTACAGCACAGGGAGAGACCAGTCTTGACAGCAGTTTGTGTGAAATAGACCTAGAGATTTTAGTTGGCCTCAAGATCAATACGAGCCAGCAGTGAGATTTGACTGCTAAAGATGCTGGTACAATCTAAAGCTACACTAGTAGAACTATTTTGTCTGCTTCACAAAAAGCAATTGTCCCACTGTACCCTGTTACAGTCCAACCATATGTGTGATATTGTTTTCAACATTTTAAGAAAAACATTTACAAACTGATTAAGTTCAGAGTAGATAAACTAGAATGATGAGAGAATGTAGAAAATATAGTATATGACAGATAGCTAAAGGACCAGGGGACATATACACTGAGAACAGAAAATCTGGGGTCAAGGAATGTAGCAGCATCTCTAGGAAAGAGGAAAGAAACAGTTGGTAAAGAGTGGGGAGGGGCATGTGTAATTTGAGAAAGTCCTATCAATGCATCAAATATACACACAATCCACCATACCCATGCCACATACATGGCTGAGGACTACTGTCCCTGAGGAAATAAACCAGCCAGCTGAATATTATAGGAGGGCAATTCTAAAAATAATGTTATAATGTTATTACAGCGGAAGCAATCTAAAACTGCAACAGCTTCTTATGAGGCAGAGGCCCAGTATCATTGGAAATACTTAAACAGAAACTGAATGCCCACTCTCAAAGATATTAAAAAGCAAATTGTTTTGGAGTCAGATGTTGGAGAAGATGCCTTGAATAACCCCTCCATGTTGCAAAGATAATAATGATTCTATGTCCTCCTACTTCTCTGAATCCCTAAATCAGGAGTGTCCAAACTTTTGCCTTCTCTGAGTCACATTGGAAGAAGAAGAATTGTCTGGGGCCACACATAAAATACACTAACACTAACAATAGCTGATAAGCTAAAAATATCACCAAAAACTCATAATGTTTTAAGCAAGTTTACGAATTTGTGTTGGGCTGTACCCAAAGCTGTCCTGAGTGGACAAGCTTGCTTTAAATCTTCCAATTAATTCTATTCCTCTGGCAATTAACATCCATTTCTTTTGATTGTATTATATAAGACCTTTGTGAGGGTGAAATCCATGCTAGTCTAGAGGGTAGATTCTATGGCCACTTGCAGAGTAGGCCTCCAAATGTATAGTGAATAAATGAATCCTTTAATTTATCTTCTGCACAGCAAAGGAAACAATCAACAGAGTGAAGAGACAACCTCTTGAATGGCAGAAAGCATTTGCACTATTCATCTAACAAGGGATTCCTATTTAAAATATACAAGTAGCTCAAACAACTCAAAAGCAAATACATAAATAAATAATAATTTCATCAAAAATGGGCAAAAAATCTAAATAGACATTTCTCAAACGAACATATACAAATGGCCAAGTATATAAGAAAAATGCTCAGCATCACTAATCATAAGGAAAACACAAATCAAAACCACAATAAGATATCATCTCAACCAAGTTAGAATGGCTATTATCAAAAAGACAAAAAATAACAAATACTGCCAATGATTCAGAGAAGAGTGAGCTCTTATACACTGTTGGGGGAAATGTAAATTAGTGCAGCCATTATGGAAAACAGCATGGCAGTTCCTCAGAAAACTGAAAAAACTAAAGCTAGAATTATCATATGATCCAGCAACCCGCTATGGGGCACTTACCAAAAAAAAAAATGGAAATCAATATATCAAAGAGATATCTCACTTCCATGTTTAATGCAGCATTATCCACAATAGCCAAGATATGTCCATCAGCAGATGAATGAATAAAGAAAATATGCTGGACAGGCGCTCACACCTGTAATTACAGCACTTTGGGAGGCTGAGGCAGGCAGATCACAAGGTCAGGAGTTCAAGACCAGCCTGGTCAATATGGTGAAACCCCATCTCTACTAAAAATAAAAGAAATTAGCCGGGTGTGGTGGTGGGCGCCTGTAGTCCCAGCTACTTGGGAGGCTGAGGCAGGAGAACCACTTGAACCCAGGAGGCGGAGGTTGCAGTGAGCCAAGATCGCGCCACTGCACTCCAGCCTGGACGACAGAGGGAAACTCCGTCTCAAAAAAATAAATAAATAAAATAAAATAAAACAAAATAAAATAAAATGTGCTATATTTACACAATGGAATACTATTCAGCCATAAAAAAGAATGAAATTCTGCCATTCTTGGCAACATGGATGAGCCTGGAAGACATTATGTTAAGTGAAATAAATCTGGCACAGAAAGACAAATACCACATGTTCTCACTTATATGTGGGAGCTAAAAGAAGTCGAGTTCATAAATAGTAGAATTATGGTTATAAGAAGCTAGAAATTGGGGGAGGGAAGGACAGGGAGAAGTTAGCTAATGGATACAATGGTATAGCTAGATAGGAGGAATAAGTTCTAGTATTCTATAGCTCTACAGGGTGACTATAGTTAACACTAATTCATTGTATTTTTTCAAACACCTAGAAGAGAGGATTTTGAATGTTCCCAACACAAATAATAAGTGTTTGAGGTTACGGATATCCCAATTACCCAGATTCGATCATTACACATGGTATACATAAATCAAACTATCAGTCTGCACCCCTAAATATGTAAAACTATTACTTGTCAATTAAAAATAAAAATACAAAAAAAAAAAAATAAGAGGGCCGGGTGCAGTGGCTCACACCTGTAATCCCAGCACTTTGGGAGGCCGAGGTGGGCAGATCACCTGAGATCGGGAGTTCAAGACCAGTCTGGCCAACATGGTGAAACCACATCTCTACTAAAAATACAAAAATTAGCCAGGCATGGTGGTGGGCACCTGTAAACCCAGCTACTCTGGAGGCTGAAGCAGGAGAACTGCCTGAACCTGGGAGGTGTAGGTTGCAGTGAGCACCGAGACCATGCCACTGCATTCACACCTGGGCGACAGAGCAAGGCTCTGTCTCAAAAAAAAAAAAAAAATTAAGAGGTTTCAGAAAACTGAGTGTTAACATTTGCTGGAAAGACACTGGGTTTGGATTCAGAATACCTGGGTTCTAGACCCCATTCAGTAACAAATTATGCTTTTGACCTTTGTCAAATCATTTAAAATTGATTAATCTCTATTTTTCATCTGCAAGGTAAGAATAAAAATGCTTTCCTTGGCCATCACATGGAGTGATAATTAACTGAGACAGTGTATCATATAAGATTTAAAAGTGTTTCATAACCTGTAAAGCACCAGGCATCATTCAACCCACTGGTATATGAATAAACGGCTAACTACTTCTCTGGCAAATTTCTATTGCTATCAATATCAATATTACTCCTCGCCCCACCCACCTCCAGCCTCACTCCAAGAACATGTAAACCTTCCAGTGGCTCAAGCCATTTGATATTTCCTATGAGGCTCTATTCCTCTCCCTCCTTCTAAATACAAGTACAAAGAACTTTTTTATATTATTACATCTAAGGTGTTCTTTTAAACTTTTATTTTAGGTTCAGGGGGTACAGGTGAAGGTATAGGTATAACTACTTTTGCACCAACTGAATAACTTTTTGAGTAATCGCCATACTGCTTTCCACAATGTTGAACTAATTTACACTCCCACGAACAGTGTATAAATATTCCCTTTTCTCCACAACCTAGCCAGCATCTGATATATTTCGACTTTTTAGTAATAGGCATTCTGATTGGTGTGAGATGGTATCTCACTGTGGTTTTGATTTGCATTTCTCTAGTGCTCAGTGATATTGCGCTTTTTTTTTTTCATATACTTCTTGGCCCCATATATGTCTTCAAAGGTCTAATAACCAACGACTATAAGGAACTTAAAACAAATTTATGAAAGAAAAACAAACAACCTCAATAAAAAGTGGGCAAAGAATAGGAACTTCTTAACAATGTGTTGAAAGAAAAAAACCATTTGGTAATGGAAAATGGGTGGTCCTCCTACAGCCTTTGCAGCCTGTCTTTTAAGAAACTTCTTCACCACCATCAAAACCATTAGCCAGGCTCCCAATTTCCTCCTCCTATACCTATGCTAATTAGGATGGCCATTACTGCATCCCCCAGTCTTCCCCTCCTCAGACAGCCCCTTGGGCCTCCTTTCCTTTCCTCTTCACTTTAGTAGCTGACTGACTCTGGCTCTCTTCTGAAAACTGTTTCTTGGAAATGCTGTGAAAAAATCTTCCAGGCTGAAGTACTAAACACTGATAGCATGTCCCTTCTCTCCTCCTTTTCTGGGAGCTGTCCATTGATAGAGATCAAATGCCTTCTTATCCCAAAGGAATGAGCCACTAGGGGACAGGAATGTCATTATTTGATGACACAGAGCTCTTCATGGAATTTTTTACATAGGCAACATAGGTGAAACCGCCTTTGCAAAATGATGACTGAGACAGTGAAAGAGATCTAACTTAACTGACTCCATCTTGCTTCTACCTCCAAGCTGTCCTTGTTCATTCCTGGGCGTCAGCTGAACTAACTTTGGGAAAAACTTAGTTTATCGTTTATAGTTTAAACAAAGATGGCAACAGCCCTTTCCCAAAGCAGACCTCCTTCCTGCCTGGGGACTAGGTTGCCTTTGTAGGACTAACATTAGCCACAAGATTAGAACTGATGGTTTAGAAGTCATGCAGCTGGAGGCTACAAGATTCTGACCCTCCCTAAACTATTCCTGAGATCAGTGCTTGAGATATTTTGCAGACCCTGCACTTGATGGATCAGCTGGCACCACCCAGATCAATGAACTGGCTCATTTGATCTTGTGTCCCCCACCCAGGAACTGACTCAGAGGCAAGAAGACAGCTCCGACTCCCTATGATTTCATCTCTGACCAATCAGCACTCCTGGCTCGCTGGCTTCCCCCAACCCACCAAGTTATCCTTAAAAACTCTGCTCCCCAAATGTTCAGGGAGGCTATATGAGTAATAATAAAACTCCAGTCTCCCGCGCAGCCAGCACTGCATGAATTACTCTTTCTCTATTGCAATTCCCCTGTCTTGATGAATCAGCTCTGTCTACGCAGCCGGCAAGGTGAACCCCTTGGGTGGTTACTTAGGGATAAACTACTCTGAAAAGAAATCCTCCCCCAGTCCATCTCTACTCTCTGAGCTCAGTCACCTTTTGGTTATATCTAAGTATACATGGTTGGCCACATAAGCTAGTCTTGGGTTTGAAAACTTTGGTAACTGAGAGCACCGAGATCCCTGTGATCTGTAGGTTGTAGTTTGAATACTGATAATAAAGTAAGGGCATGTGCCCCTTCAATTCTTCCTCTCTATGATTTTCTGAGATGAACATGGCACATGTAAAGTCACTTGTTATGCAATGTAAATTTGTGAATATGCGGCTCCACATAGCAATAGGATTCAGTGAACGACTCTAAAGAAACACAAATATTTAAAGTGATGTGAAGAAGTCTCACCAACAATTGCAGATTTAAAAAATTGTATCAAAGCCCTTGGCAAAGATTCATATTTAGACACTAATACAATTTAAACAATTTTCACAACCTTTTGACTTAAGAAATCATTCTTTGTATTTAACTTCTCCCTCTGCTTACTCTTGTAAAGTCAACTGAATAATGGAAGAATAAATTAAATCATGCAACCAGCTGTGTATCTCAAATCACATTCATCTCCTTATACAGACAGGGACAGCTCTAAACTTACATAAGTTGCTCCAGACAAATGTATTAATATAGAGTTTGTGGCAGCATCTGCTGTAAAAAAAAAAAAAGTTACGTTTTTAAAAATGTTCATAATATATGAACTCTCATGTCGAAAAATTCCTCTTCACTTTATGGTCTATTCCAGGACTGCAGAGAAACATCTACCAGACACATAAGGTCCACATTCTAGCCTCATCTCTGTCATTACCAGTTGTGGGATCCTAGGAAATTATTTTTTCTCCCTATGCCTTACTTTCTTCAACTGTAGAATGAATGTAGTTGGACTAAATCAATTGTTCCCAAATAATAGTCCATAAATAGGTACCAGTTTGTGATAAAACATCTATCAGTCCTTTCTGAGCAAAAAATGCACTAATACAATGGAATAAGGTTTTCATTAAGCTAAATTTACTCAATTTTAAAAATTCTGAATGTGTGGCTTTATTGGTATTGGACCAAAAAAAGTCCATTATTTTATGATATAGTGGTGCGGAAAATGGTAATTTTTTTAATAATGTCTCTACTTGGGAAAATTGAAAGTTGTCAAGCCTATATCAGCTCTCATGTTTTGATTTTTAAAATGGTTTTGGTACATTGCAATCAAACGTCAATTGGATGGTATCTAAGAGCCCTTCTAGCTTTAAAATTCCTAGGATTATGCATCATGTAGCCCTTTCTTGCCCAGGCTTTGCCATTCTTTTAGGGCCACATTCAAAAGTTTTATCTTCAGAATGACTGTATGGTTTTTGAGCACTTACTTCAAAAACAACTCCAAGAGATATTGAAGGAATCTGTTAAAATAAATAAATAAATAAATAAATAGCTGGTGGGTCTCCTTTATCCCCTCATTGCAAATCCCAATAATCTACAATCTGCAACCTCCAAATGTTGGCCATGTCCCATATTGAAGGTCTCAACTATAGCTCATATTACACAGACACAGACACACACAAATCATGCAACCAGCTGTGTATCTCAAATCACATTCATCTCCTTATTCAGACAGGGACAGCTCTAAACTTACATAAGTTGCTCCAGACACACACAGAGAGAGAGAGAAGGAGACAGAGAGAGAGAGAGAGAGAGAGAGAGGATTTCACATTCCCTGTACCCAAAAGATTTGGGGATCCCAGTGGTTATGCCTTAAATATTTCTGGCCCCAAAAAGTCTTGCTTTTCGCAATGCTACACACTACTCAGCTTACCAGGTTTACCCAGCTTTCCCTCACCACAGTAACCACATATACCTTTTAATCCACAATGATACACTACCTCACATAAGTGAAAAGGTTTATGCTTTTTATAAACCTTTTCTATATTTTATCTTGTTGGAGTTATCCTGTATAAACTGAGCTTATCAGATGAGCAAGACAGGTCACTGACATGAGATATATTACATAAAATCAAAGAATAGTTACCACTATCCCCAAAAGAATCTACATTATCCTGATTTAAAGTAGTCCTTCGAAAATGTCCCAGTTTACTCTCAGAGACTCAAAAGAGAAATAAACTTTTATTGTTTTTGTTTGTTTAAAGTACATTTTTAAAAACACAGCTCCAAGTCAAGTTTTTCCTGGCTTAGTGATGAATCAAGTCTGGTTTTGCTGTTTTTGAGAACACTTCTCCCAGAAAGAATTTCTAGAAAGTTGTAACACATTAGCCGCATGGCTGGCCAAGGAGTTTTCAAGATGAAAAAGAACATCAGAAACCTCGAATGAGGAAGCACTGGGAGTGAAATGGGCAAGAAAGGGGCTCTTTGATGTCCTGTTTCAAAGACATTTGAAATGATCAGGAATCTCCTTCTCAATGCAGAGCCTTTGAAACCAAAACTGCAATTCAGGATGGAAGCAATATTAGGAAAAAAAAAAAAAAAAAAAAAGAACTTCCACTAACTACCCTGTTCCAAGAGAGTATAGATTAAGTGAAAAGCTAGTAACTAGGAAAGTTTCTTGCCAGTAACTTTGTGACCTGTCTCAACTTGCCATTCTTTGCTTCTTTCTGCCATACCATGAAGAAAAGAATCATCAGAATCAACAGAGTATTTTGTTGCATGGTAGCCCCACAGAACAGCAGCCAGCACATTGCCTGATATATGGGGGACATTCAAAGTTTGGTTGCCTAGTCATGGACAGAGGATAACCATATATTTACTATTCAGACTAGAACATGTTTTGAAGGGGAAAGTGTCAGCTATTAGTTACTATTACATGCGGACAGCAAGCTTAAACTACAACTGTCCCCAGGCAAACCAGCATATGTGATCCCTCTAGTCATGAAGAATAGGATTCAGATGGTGGATTTAATTTCAAACAGTGCTGACTAAAAAGAGGCTACTGCTTGACTCCAGAGAAGTCAGGTGATTGCTTAAGGATGGCCAGATGTTCTCCAAAGAGAACTCAAGAATGTCTGAGCATGTCTCTAATTTTAGGTTTATCATGTATTTAATTATATAAAACTAATGATTAAGATAGACAACTGTCACAACACAGAATTTAAAGTATGTAAACAATTAAACTGTATTATCATACTGCCAAAAGTATATAACAGGAAAAAACTTTCCATTGGAGAGTTGATCTCAAGAGGACATGAGAATTGTTTCTCCCCCAGGAGCCCTCCAAAACAGCTCACTCTACTGTCAATAAGTTAACTTACACCAAGATGCAAATAGCTCCTACTGAATGCCCTTGAAACAAGTATTCAGGACCCCCATGATTAGTAGAGTTGAAGCCTAGGTCTTCCAACCTTTCTTTATGAGAAACTGAAAGGTGCAATGGATTCATAATGAAACCTCCATAGCATCTGACCCTCCCTCAGAATGTGTCCAACAGAAATCTTTCTGAATCAAGAGACAGCCTACCACCTAGTCATGCAGTAGCCATTTTCCTAGCAATCTTTTCAGCATCCTCAGAAATCTACTCTGATCAGAGAATCTACTCTGCAAGCAAAGGCAAAGACCACTTGACCAACCAGCAGCCACTTGGCAACATTTCAAGGCTGGGTCCAGAAGAGCTGGAAGCAATTCAATTTCTTGATTTTAGAATCAAGGAATCCCAACAGTTTGAACAAAATTGGGAATGGTTTTTCCCGATCCCTCAGGGAGAAGACAGTGTCCCTGTCTGTTTACATCAGGATTTATGTTGCTCAAAGCCAACACAACTTGAGGATATACAAAAATGCACCTAGATATGTAAGCCAGTAAACACCCTCAGTTCTGTACTGCAAAGTGGATATTGGCAAAGAAAATCTTTACATTACCCTCATAGCATGTGTCTCCTCGGCAAAGCACCAAATGTGCCTTTCTTCAGTAGCCAAACTAATGAGGAAAAGATACATCCACAGATGGCAACAAGACCTGTATTGAGCTAATCATTATAATCCTCTCTCCCACCAATGCTTTTACCATACATCAAGCAGCTATCAACATGCCAGAAAAATACCCAGAAGGTGAGTAGCAGAAGGAAAGGTGGTCTGACTGGTCAAAAGTCTTGGCAGTTATTGCTAAGTATTTAAGAGCGGGCTTAAACATTCATAGTTTATGACCTTACATGTAAGGCCAGCTCCTGACTAACTACATAGTTTGCCAATTCTCCCCTCCTAGCCACTCCCTCTTCAAGTCACGTGGTGCTATACCAAAGCTGATAAGACTTGCTCATTCCTGATAAACTAAATACTAATAATATTACTTCTCTGTTGATTTCTATTTTCCTTTTTAACAAGTTTTATTGATGTATAATAGTTGTACATATTTTAGGGGTATATGTGATATTTTGATACCTGTATACAATGTATAATGATCAAATCAAGGTAATTGGGATACTTATCACCTGAAACATTTATCTTTCTTTGTTTTAGGAACATTCCAACCTTCTCTTCTGGCTATTTTGAAATATGCAATAAATTGTTAGCTGTAATTTCTCTACTGTACTATCCAATACTAGAACTTATTCCTTCTACGTAACTGTATTTTAGTACCCATTAAAAAACTTCCCTTCATTCCTCCCTCCCCCCTTGCCTTCCCAGCCTCTAGTAACCACTATTCTACTTTCTAACTCCATGAGATCCAGTTTTTTAGCTTTTCCCTGTGAGTGAGAACATTTGATATTTGTCTTCCTATGCCTGGCTTATTTCACATAACATAATGACCTCCAATTCCACCCATGTTGCTACAAATGACAGATTTCACCTGATTTATGGCAGAATAGTAATTCCATTGTGTATATGTACCATATTTTCTTTATTCACCTGCTGATGAACATTTAGGTTGATACCATATCTTGGCTATTGTGAATAGTGCTACAATAAAGTGAGTGAAGATATGATAAAATATGAGTGCAGGTATCTCTTCAATATACTGATTTCCTTTATTATGGATGTATTATACCCAGCAGTGGAATTACTGGATCATATGGTAGCTCTATTTTTAGTTTTTCTGAGAAACTTCAATACTGTTCTCCATAGTGGTTGTACTAATTTACATTTCAACCAGCAGTATATAATAGTTCCCTTTTCTCCACACCCTTGCCAGCATTTGTTATTTTTTTGTCTTTGCTAATAGCCAACTTGTCTTCAAAGGTAAGATTAACTAGAGTAGGGTTAGGTATGGTACAGTCTGATTTTAAGGTAAATGTCACCAGAATGGCAGTCAAAATTCTACCTTTTTCAGCAACTCACTAATTTCTGTTAAGAAAGTTACTTTATCTCCTTATATTCTCTTCTGTGCAATGGAAGTTTTGAAGTAGATGACCTAAAACTGCACTTCCAATATTGACAGTCTAAGTTAATACTAGTCAGAAAGAATATTCATCTACAGAGAAGGCTGACCCTGTTCACAAGTTTTATTTGTGTAGACACCCAGGACCACTCCCGCTGCATACACACTAAAATCCAGATACTTAGATGATAGTTTCAGCCATGCCACTGGGTCATCTTGGGTAACTCACTTAACTTCTCTGGGTTTTTCTCTTTCTCTGTAAAATAAAGGAATAAAATGTAGCAGTAATTTTCAAATGATATTCCGTGGTGGCCTTGGATTGCACATCCCTATAGCTACAAATGCCTCAAGATCTGCTACTAGAGAAAGCAAGAGGAAAAACAAGAGGAAAGCCAATTGTGTGAGACTCTTGAACATCTGTCCCTGTCATGACAGAGCAGCTCTGCTTTTATCTATATTATATTTTTTGTCTGGGTAAAATTTCATTTGAAAAGGGGGTTCACCATGTGAAAAAAAAATTAAAATCCATAGGACTATTTGCTCCCTGAGTTTTGTTTTAGAACGAGTAAGCACTTAGTATTTGTTAAATGAATGATTCTATAGTTCTAAACCAGGTGTTAGCAAACTTTTTCTGGACAAGTTACAGATAGTAAATATTTTAGGCTTTGTGTGCCATAAGGTCCCTGTCACTACTGCTCAACTCTGCCATTGTAGTGTGGAAGCAGCCTCCTTGGACAATACATACCCAAATTAGCACGGGTGGCTGCGTTCCAATAAAACTTTATTTATAGACCGTGAAATTTGAACTTTATGAAATTTTCATGTGTCATAAAATAGTATTCTTCTTTTGATTTTTTTTTCCAACCATTTTAAAACATAAAACCATTCTTAGTTTACAGGTTATATAAAAACAGGTGGTGGACCTGATTTGGCCCATGAACAATAGTGTTCTGACTCCTATTCTAAACCATCTGTACCCACATGGTATTAAAAAGAAAATCAGAAATAACCACATCATTAAAGGCCATGATCAGTAAATAAACTTAAGAAAAATATTTACTTACAGCTAAACTGATCTCTCCCTTATGTTATCTACAACGTAGTCTGAAAAATGAAAGCACTGGAGTCAAACAGATACGAGTTCACAGCCAGGTCTGCTATTCACCAGTTTTGTGACCCAAACAATTTATTTAACCTCTCTGATCCTTAATTCCCCTATCTGTCATGTAGAAATAAAGGTCTGTTACATTCTGCTAGAGGGAATGTAGTACAAATTATTTGGAGAGCAATTTGGCAAAATCCATGAAAAGTATAATTACACCAACTCTTTCACTAGGCAGTTCCACTGCTAGGAATTTAACCCAAGGATGTATTTGCAAAGGTATGCAAGACAAATGTACAAGATTGCTCACTGAAGTATTATCTACACTAGTACAAAACAGGAAACAACCCAAATGTCCCTCAATAGGGGACTGATTAAATAATGAAATCTCTGTGTGATCACCTGCTATGTAATCATTAAAAGAATGAGGTAGATCTGTATTAGAGGCTAAGAAACTACCTTCAAAGAAGACTATTAAATGGTTTTTAAAAGGTGCCAAATCATAACTTATAGTAATTGTATTTGTTAAATAATTGTTTAATGGTGATGATAATGTTCCTATTTCATAGCATTGCTGTGAGGATTAAACAAGACAGTACATGTAAAAAATAGTGATTTAACCTTTTTGAGGACAGGGACTTTTTAATCCTTGTATTCCCTGCAGCACCTAGCACTATTCTTGACACATAAAAGGGTCGTAAATAAAGTTGTAGGAGACAATGTCTTATAGATTAAGGGGATGGAATTTTGTGTTAGGCAGACCCGGCTTTGAATCCTAGTTTTGCCATTTATTAATTGTGTAAGCTTGAACAAGTCAATTAACCTTTTTGTTCATCAAATTCCTCATCTGTAAACTGGGGGTAGGGAGTAGAATAAAATATATCTTATAAGGCTATTGTGAAGCTTAAATCTGATAACATTTATAAACTACCTCTCATATAGGCTTTAGTGGATATTCTCTATTTATGCCTCTATATCCATTCTCCACCTTCTCTACCCTGCTCCAGGCCTCAAGAAGATATAGACTGCATCAGTTGGGCCCCTTTGCCCTTAGGCTTTCAGGTGATTCCAACCAATGGGGGACACTGGCAAGAAATGAGAAGGTGAGAGGAGATAAAGGTCAAATTATCTGTTCCGCCCACTCTCTGCCAGGCTGTGATTTGGCAGTTCCTATCAGGTGGCCCTCTCGTTAAGGATCCTCTCTCCAGATTTCAGTAGCACAATTTTCTCCTCTTGTCTTTTCATGCCGTTCCTACTATTGTTAGTCTCACGGCACTTCACCATCCCTTAACCCTGTTCAGATCTCTGTAAATACTCCTTTCATCAGTCTCTCTTCCATTGCCCTTTGAGCATGCCATATGCTTCCTACTAGAACCCTGACTAACACATACCTTCTAAGTAAATATTTTTGACCCCAACTTTCTAAATACACATTTCTCAATATGCTGCTTTTCACTTTTTCTCTAATCTAGAAATAACTATCTCAAGATACACTGCAGGTCCAAATCAATCATCTAAGCAGAAAGCTCTTTCTCTGCCCAAACCTGAATGATCCTTCATTGAAGAATTATCAAATATAACAAACCCCATAAAGTTTTACCCTCATGTTTGCAAATGTTTGCAATTCATTTAAGGAAGAGAGAAGTGGGAAACCTGTCTACTAGATTTAACAGGAAACTCTTGGTATGAATTGGTTGACTCCTCTGAGGCCAAAAAAATCTCTTTCCTTTATCTTTGGGAGTTGCAGGGCTGCTTTTGTGTATCTATGCACCAAGCCAATGACAACCTACAGCTACGTAACCCCTGAGCAAACTTTTAAAAGCAGTTGTTGCTAATAGGAAAAACTAAAGACCTCACATACAAAACTTATTGAAATTTTTATTTGTTTGTTTGCTTGCTTGCTTGTTTGTGTAAGTAGGATAATGTGTTGGTAAAAAGGTGGGGAATGGATGAACTCTTGCTAATGATTGGTAAGAGTAACATACGCTATTGGTAAACCCTTTTAGGAAAGTGAATTGAAAATAAGTATTAGCATTCAAAATGAGTAAGACATTTGATTAAGTAATTTCTGAAGAAACAGTGACAAACCAAAATACATATGTACAAGAATATCCTTGCAAAATTATTTATTAAAGTATCGCCAGGACAAAATAAGGAAATTAATTGAATAAAATATAATAATGCATATAATTGAGCATTATATAGTAATTTAAAAGTATATTCTCAAATAATATTTAGAGTTATTAAAAATGTTCATCATCACACATGGACATGGCGGGGAGAACAACACACACTGGGGCCTGTCAGGCAGGGAGCAGGAAGAAAATTAGGAAGAATAGCTAATGCATGCTGGGCTTAATACCTAGGTGATGGGATGATCTGTGCAGCAAACCAACATGGCACACATTTACCTATTTAACAAACCTGCACATCCTGCACAGGTACCCTGCAACTTAAAAGTTGAAGATGAAAAAAATGTTCATCATCTAATATTAAGTATTAAAAAATCAGGGCACAAAACTGTACCTAAAGTAGAATTTGAATTTTTAAATCTGCATATATGCATACGTGTGTATATATATATGTGCGTATATATATATACACACATATATACTGCATATATGTACACATATAGAGAAAGTTTGTGTGTATATATATATATAGCAGCAGGCAGAATAATGGCCCCCCAAAAACGTTCACCTCCTAAACCTTGGAATCTGGGAAAAGGAACTTTGTAAATGTGATTTGGGTTAAGGAATTTAATATGAGAAGATTATCCAGGATTATCAGGTGGGTTCAATCTAATCATGTGTGTTCTTAAGAGCAGAAGAGGACAGCAGAAGAGGAGGGACAGAGGGAGGTACGACTACAGAAGAATGGTCCAAGAAATGAGGTGTTGCTGACTTTGAAGATGGAGAAAGGGGACCACAAGCCAAGGAATGCAGACATCCTCTTGAAGCTGGAAAAAACAAGGAAATGGATTCTTTCCTAGAGGTTCTAGATAGAAACACAGTCCTGCTGACACATCAATCTTAGTCCAACTAGACCCATTTCAGACACATATATACACACATACTGAAAGAATACTCACTAAAATGAAATAACAGTTATCTCTGTTTGGTGTGGTTATAGAAGTGTATGTTGCTCTTTATTTTTCTTTTTTCAATTACAAAATATTTCAGGCACAAAATAGATTTAGGTATAGATATATAGATAGTATATATTTGTATATGTATGCATATATATAAATACACACACACACACAAAGTTTTACCGACCACCCCTTGGATATATTTTCTTAATCCATTGCTCCTTTCCTCCCTGCCCCTCCAAATCTTAGCTATTTATTATCTTTATTTTGGTGTCTAATATTTCCATGTGTGCTTTTAAATGTCTACTAAATGGACATGTAGTATAATCTGGGAACAATATTCAGTATTTTCATTTGTTTAACTTTATATAAATGACATAATAGTCTACATATTGTTTTACCACTTGCATTTTTTATTCAAAGTGTTTTGTCAGGCTTACTCATTTTCATACACATAGTTCTGGAGTCATGTACATTTAGGATGTTTCTAATATTTTACTACTAAAACAATGCTTGCAAAATTGACAAATGACAATCTTATTAAACTAAGGAGCTCTGCACAACAAAAGAAACTATCATCAGAGTGAACAGGCAACCTACAGAACGGGAGAAAATGTTTGCAATCTATCCATCTGACAAAGGGCTAATATCCAGAATCTACATGAACTTAAACATATTTACAAGAAAAAAGACAAACCACCTCATCAAAAAGTGGGCAAAGGATATGAACAGATGCATCTCAAAAGAAGACATTTATGTGGCCAACAAACATATGAAAAAAAGCTCAATGTCACTGATCATCAGAGAAATGCAAATTAAAACCACAATGAGATACCATCTCATGCCAGTCAGAATGGCGATTATTAAAAAGTCAAGAAACAATAGATGCAGGAGAGGCTGTGGAGAAATAGGAACACTTTTACACTGTTGGTGGGAATGTAAATTAGTTCAACCATTGTGGAAGGCAGTAAGGAGATTCCTCAAGGATCTAGAACCAGAAATACCATTTGACCCTGCAATCCCATTACTAGGTATATACCCAAAGGATTATAAATCATTCCACTATAAAGATACATGCACATGTGTGTTTATTGCAGAACTATTTACAATAGCAAAGACATGGAACCAACCCAAATGCCCATCAATGATAGACTCGATAAAGAAAATGTGGTACATATATATCATGGAATACTATGCAGCCATAAAAAGAAATGAGATCATGTCCTTTCCAGGGACATGGATGAAGCTGGAAGCCATCATCCTCAGCAAACTAACACAGGAACAGCAAATCAAACATTGCATGTTCTCACTCATAAGTGAGAGTTGAACATTGAGAACACATGGACACAGAGAGGGGAACAACACACACCAGGGCCTGTTGTGGGGTGGGGAGTAACGGGAGGAAACTTAGAGGACGGATCAATAGGTGCAGCAAATCACCATGGCACACGTATACCTATGTAACAAACCGTCACATTCTGCACATGTATCCTGTTTTTATTTTTAGGAAAAATAAAGAAATGTGATTAAGAAAAAAATGAATTTAATAAACACACACACATGCAAAACAATGCTTCAGTGAACAATCTTGCACAGATATCCTTGTGCTTACCTAATGAAATTTCTTAGGATGAGAACCCATCGGTCAGTTCGAATTTCTAGGAGGCTTTGTTTACACTGTGAGGGGTAAACCGCCTACCCAAGCCTCAGTAATGGTGGATGCCCCTCCGCCCACTAAGCTCAAGCATCCCAGGTCAATTTCAGACTGCTGTGCTGGCAGCGAGAATTTCAAGCCAGTGGATCTTAGCTTGCTGGTCTCTGTGGGGGTGGGATCTGCTGAGCTAGACCACTTGGCTCCCTGGCTTCAGCCCCCTTTCCAGGGGAGTGAATGGTTCTGTCTCGCTGGCGTTTCAAGTGCCACTGGGGTATTAAAAAAAAAAAAAACACCTACAGCTAGCTTGGTGTCTGCCCAAATGGCAGCCAAGTTTTGTGCTTGCAACCCAGGGCCCTGGTGGCTTAGGCACCAGAGGGAATCTCCTGGTCTGCGGGTTGGGTTGCAAAGATTGTTGGAAGAGCGTAGTATCTCCGCCAGAGTGCACTGTTCTTCAATGCAGAGTCCCTCACGGCTTCCCTTGGCTAGGGGAGGGAGTTCCCCGACCCCTTGCACTTCCCGGGTGAGGCAGTGCCCCACCCTGCTTCGGCTCATTCTCCGTGGGCTGCACCCACTATCTAACCACTCCCAATGAGATGAGAGGGTACCTCAATTGGAAATACAGAAATCACCCACCTTCTGGGTTGATCTCGCTGGGGGCAGCAGACAGGAGCTGTTACTATTCGGCCATCTTGCCAGCCACCGCCTATTTGCCAGCTCTTCTTACATCTTACTCCCTCTTTCTGAATTCAGTGTTGTTCATTATTTCAGCCTCACTTTGAAGCCATTATTCAGCTTTCTTCTGATTTCTATTGTTGCTGTTGAGAATTCTGCTGTCAGACTAATTGTCATTCTCTGCTATTAAAC
This sequence comes from Pongo pygmaeus, assembly GCF_028885625.2. NCBI lineage: Eukaryota > Metazoa > Chordata > Mammalia > Primates > Hominidae > Pongo > Pongo pygmaeus. The sequence goes on from NC_072396.2 coordinate 104,274,813, forward strand.
AGTCCTGTTTCTCTGCTGCCTTTTAAGCTCTTCTTTGTCCTTGATGCTCTGTAGTTGCACCATGATGAGTCAAAGTAAAAATTTATTTCTACTTTTCCTGCTAGGGATCCATTATACTTCCACAATGTGGATTCAATTCTTTCCTCAATGCTATAAACTTCTTAGTTATTGTTTCCTTGAATTTTGTTTTCCCCTTATTCTCTATTCTCTCTGTGTAATGTCAATCATATATATAACATGAATGTGTGTGTATAAATTTGGCATTTCATGTGTTTTTATTATAAATACACACACACACACACACACACACACCTTCTCTATGTCTCTTAACCTTAGTTTTGTTTCCCATCTATGTTTCATTCTGGCTAATTTCATCCAATCTCTTTCAGTTTAATTACTTCTCTTTTGAGCTGCCTCTAATTTGCTATTATATCTATTCAGGACTTTTTAAATTTCAATGTCTATATTTTTATTTTGGATATTCTATTATTTATAATCTACCTGTTTATATAGTTTATTATTATTATCTTTAATGTTTTCAGTCCTTTATCTTATTTCTGTTATGGTTCTAAACATTCTAACTTGATGGACTCTATTGGATTGTTCTATTTTATTATATTCTTGGGATTCTAATCCTGCTTCTTATCGTACTTCCACATCTCATGGTGACGTGGTTTTTGCTTCATTTTGTTTCGTTTTATATGATGTTGGGTGGCAAGTTCTTCAGCAGGACCTTATATATAGAACTCTTTTGCAGCCTGGTTTTATCACTGCCCTGGAAACAATTCTATGTTGAATTTTTTGCCTTGCAGATGCCTAACTAAACTCTGCATGTAGTGTAAATAAAAACTCTGGACCTATGAGAGTCATAGACCTGTTGATAGAAATTTTCAGGAGAAACTTTTTTCTCACCCAGATCCTAGACAAAGATAAGCTTCTTTGTTGTTTCCTAGTATTATGGCATGTATTTTTTTTTTATTTTTCTCATTCACCCATGCATTAAAGTTGTAACCCTTCAAAGTTATGGCTTTATGTGAGAGGCACTTTTCCTTACTCAAGGTTTTATCTCTTTTCCCCAAATACATGTTAAAACATAAGCTTTTAGACTGAGCCTGATACACCCTCTACCTCTTAGTCCATTTTGTGTTTCTATAACAGAATACTTGAGGCTGGGTAATTTGTAATGAAAAGAATGTTATTTAGTTCACAATTCTGCAGGCTAAGTACAAGAAGCATGGTGGTGCCAGCAGCTGCTGCGCTTCTGGTGAAGGCTACATGCTAGGTCAAAACATAGTGGAGAAGGTCAAAGGAAAAGTAGTCACATGCTAAATGAGGGGCATCTTGGCTTTATAACCAATCACTCTGGAGAGAACTAACCCATTCCACAAGAACTAAGCAAGTCTTGCCAAAGCGAGAACTCACTACCACAAGAACATGCTACAGTGAGAATGGCACCAAGCTATTCATAAGGGATCTGACCCCATGACCCAAACGCCCCCCATGAGGCCACACCTCTCAATGCTACCAGTTTGGGGATTAAATTTCAGCATGAGTTTTGGTGGAGACAAACGCAAACCATAGCAACCCCCACTGAGGGCATCCACATCATAAAATATGTGTTTACCCCTCAATTTTTAGCTCCCACTTTATTTCTGGATCCTAGAAATATTCTTCGTTTTCTTTAGCGATAAGTTACATATTTAACAGGTGGTTTGTTATGATTTATGTAACATTTCTAGAACCTTCCTAGAGCACACTCATAGTATCTAATTTGCATTAAGTCCTTCAATATTGTTAAATAAAAATTTTAAATTCATTTTAAAAGAAGGGCCAGATAGAAACATAAATGAAATTTTAAAATAATACTGAAATAGGAAAGGCTTTTCTAATGAAGATATAAAACACAGAATCTCTGAAGAAAATATTTGACACATTTAGCTACATAAAAATTAAAACCTTCTGTATGGCAAAGAACAATTACCATTACAGAGGCAGAAAACAAATGAAAAATTAAGAACAAATGTTTGCTATGTAGTTGACAGAGAAAAATGGCTAATTTCTTTCATATTCAAAGAGCTCTTAAAATTCATTAAGAAAAACATATAAATAGAAAATGTGTGGTTCACAGAATAAGAAATGCAGATCACAAGTAAATATACACATACATATTCAACCTCACTTGTAATTAAATAAATGCAAAATAAAACAACATGATATCACTTTTCCACCCATTAAGTTGTCAAAGACTGTGAAAATATAAATATCTTGAAAGCTATATATGAGTTCATGTATGTATACAAATATTATATATGCATAAAAAGTTTCTGGAAAAATATATAAGAAACTTAACAGTGACTACTGACTACTACTGAGTAAGCATAGGTGGGAAAGGAGGAGAATTTTTACTTTTCACCTTTCTCTTTAAAATTCAGATTTAAACAATAACAGGAATTACTTTTGAAATGAAAACAGAAATGATAATAAAAATAGTAACAACAATAATAAATGCCAAAAGGAATGGGGCTGCACTGCATACATACATGGAAGCAAAGAGGAAATGAAGCGGGAAGGCTGAGATCTAAGCAAGCACTGAGCTACTGTGTTTTCTGGCTGCTTCTAGAGATACCGCCCAAATGGAGATGAGAGGCAAAGTGGCTATGAAGCTACAGGCTCTTCAACGGGAAAAGTAATGCCTAATTAGCCCATGCTTATTTCTATGGCAAAACTGTTGCCACATTCCATCCTGCACTGTAATTATCTGTGTTAATTTGACTATTTTCATTTTCGTGTACATTAATTGTAATTGTGTTCTTTCAATCCTTTTCTGAGGAATACAGGTGGCAGCCATTATCATTAGCTATTTACAAAGTGCACAGACATATTGAAAAGATTTGTTAATATAAAAAAGGAAGAAAAGAAAACAGACATTTGTTAGCAAGAATTATGTTTTGAGAAATTCAAATGTGATTGAATCCCTTTCTCTTCCAGCTCAACCTGTAAGCCCTTAATCTCAATCCAAATGTTCAAGCTCCTCTAAGATACTGGCCTTTCATTTTCATAAAGCATATAGTACACAGGTTGAGAAGAAAGGGAAAAGCTTTGTCATCAAATTGTGTTCAAATCCAGGCACTCCAACTTTCTAGCTGTGTGAGCTTGAACAAATTGCTTAAGTTATCTGAGTTCCAAGTACAGTTTCCTCATTTGTAAGATGGAGATTATGAAAGCACCTGCAGGGGTATTAGGAGAATTAAACAAGACAACTAGCTTGTAAAGCACTTAGTACAGTGTTTGGCAAATGGTAAACAATACATAAATGTGAATGACCAATCAATTGTATATTAAGGGCCCAGAACCATGTTACGATGATGTAAGGGATACTCTCATCTCTTACAATGCTGTTGTGTAGAAGCACACGCAAATTCCAAGCTTTAGCTATTGAAACCATATACTGCTGATTGGTAAGTACCCAGTCAACCTCACTCTCAAAAATGTTCAGCAGCCCCAAAGCACAAAGCTCCTCTTGTCAACAATGGGTCCACAAATGCAACATTTTCAAAAGGTGGTGGGAGGGTCCATCGGGGGCATGGAAAGAAAAGGAAATTCAGTGAGTGAGAAAAATCAGGCCTTCAGTAGGACTGAATAGTCCAAATCTACAACACTGATTATTCTCATGGCATATGATCTAAAAACAAGTCACTAATTACACTTTTACAGCTTTATAAAGCCAGGCCTACAACTATTTGATTTTGCATGGGCTACCCAGCCAGCCAGGTAATCCCTGCAGAAGAGAAAAGGCCACCACTTCCACAGGTGTTTCCCAGAAAAAACAATACATCGATCAAGTGGCTTACACATAGAAAACAACTGCCTCTGATGGTGCTGGAGGTGGTGGTGGAGATGATGATAATGGCTACATCAACTGCTAATGAATTCCAGGAGTGTTCTTACAATGTCCTTATAACAAGATTGGGACTAGTAAAAATCTCATAGAAGCACAAAGTGTTAGAGCGTCAAAGGACATTAGGTCTCTTAAAGTGTGGTCTGTGGCTTACACATATCAGAATTACTTGGGGGTGGGTACCTGTTAAAATGCAGACTGCTGAACTCACTTGAGTTCAGATATATTCATTTTCATCAAGCTTTCTGGGTGATTCTTATGTCTAAAGTATGAAAGCCATGCCTTTAAAGACCATAATTTCATTTTTCAAAACATAATCCTCAATTAGGTAGAAAGTTACCAGCCATGGAATAACAACAACAAAAAAACAACCATGCTTCTTGAAAGCAGTATAAGAAAAGAGCATGCGTGTAAAATCAGACAAATCTGTGTTCAAATTGCACTTGTGCTAAGTAAAGCCAAACTTATATGATCAACTAATTTTCAACAAGGGCACCAAGAGGAGACAACAGGGAGAGGATAATGTCTTCAATAAATGGTGCTGGAAAAACTGGATTTCCACATATAGAAGAATGAAATTAGACCCTTGTCTTACACCATACACAAAAATCAACTCAAAATGGATAAAAGACCTAAATATAAGACCTGAAATCATAAAACTCCTAGGAGAGAACATAAGGGGAAAGCTCCTTGACATTGGCCTTGGCAATAATTTATACACACACACACACACACACACACACACACACACACACACACACATCTTACACCAAAAGCTCAGGCTACAAAAGCAAAAACAAAGAGGACTACATCAAACTAAAAACCTTCAGCACAACAAATGAAACAATCAATAAAATGAAACAGCAACTTACAGATTGGGAAAAAAATATTTGCAAACCATATATCTCATAAGGGATTAATAACCAAACTTTATAAAGAACTCATACAATTCCATAGTAGGGAAAAAAAAACCCAATTTCAAAATGGGCAAATGATCTGAATAGACACTTCTCCAAAGAAGACATAAAAATGGCCAACAGGTATATGAAAAGGTACTCAACATCGTTAATTATCAGGGATATGCAAATCAAAACCCCAATGATACACCACCTCACATCCGTTAAGATGGCTATTATCAAAAAGTCAGGAGAAAACAAATGCTGGCAACAGTGTGGAGAAAAGGGAACTCTAGTATACTATTGGAGGGAATGTAGATTGATGTAGCCATTATGAAAAACAGTATGGATGTTCCTAAAGAAATTAAAAATAGAACTGCTATATGTCCCAACATTCCTTCTTCTGGGCATATATTCAAAGAAAATGAAATCATCATCTTATAAAGATATCTGCACTCCCAAATTCAATGTAGCATTATTTACAATAGCCAGTCTATGTAAACAACCTAAGTGTCCATTAACAGATGAATGGATAAAGAAACTGTGGTATATATACACAACGGAATATTATTCAGCTTTAAAAAAGGAGATCTTGTCATTTGCCACAATATGGATGAAACTGAAGGGCATTATACCAAGTGAAATAAGCCAGACATAGAAAGATAAATATTTCCTGATCTCATAGCAGAATCTAAAATAAAACTCAAATATACAGAGAAAATAAAAATAAAACTGGTTACCAGGGGCAGGGTTGGAGGATGAAATGGAACCTCACTTCCTTCTCTGATGTAGATCAGAGGTTGCAAAGTAACAGATATATAGGATGAATAAGTCTAGAGATCTAATGTACAACATGGAGACTATATAGTTAATAAAATTGTACTGTATTTGGGATCCTTGCTAAATGACTAGACTTTAGCTGCTCTTGACACAAAAACAAAAAAAGGTAACTATGTGAGACAACGGATATGTCAATTTGCTTCACCATTGTATTAGTCCATGATCACATTGTTGTAAAGAAATACCTGAGACTGGCCGGGCGTGGTGGCTCACGCCTGTAATCTCAGCACTTTGGGAGGCTGAGGCAGGCGGATCACGAGGTCAGGAGATCAAGACCATCCTGGCTAACATGGTGAAACCCCATCTCTACTAAAAAAAATACAGAAAAATAGCCAGGCGTGGTGGCGGGCAACTGTAGTCCCAGCCACTTGGGAGGCTAAGGCAGGAGAATGGCGTGAACCGGAGAGGCAGAGCTTGCAGTGAGCCGAGATCGTGCCACTGCACTCCAGCCTGGGCGACAAGGCGAGACTCCATCTCAAAAAAAAAAAAAGAAAAAGAAATACCTGAGACTGGGTAATTTACAAAGAAAAGAAGTTTGATTGGCTCACAGTTCTGAAGGTTGTACAGGAAGCATGGTGGCATCAGCTTCTAGGGAGGCCTCAGGGAGCTTTTACTCACGGCGGAAGGCAAAGTGAGAGATCTTACATGGCAGAAGCAGAAGCAGGGAAGAGAGGAGGGGGAGGTGCCATACACTAAAATGACCAGCTCTCACAAGAACCCATTCACTATTACGAGAACAGCACCAAGGGGATGGTGCTAAACCATTCATAAAGGAGCCACCCCCATGATCAAATCACCTCCTACCACGCCCAACCTCCAATATTGGGGATTACACTTCAACATGAAATTTGGGTGGGGACACAGATCCAAACCATATCAACCATAGCCTTTTTACTATCTATTTGTATCCCATAACAGCACATTGTGTACCTTAAATATACACAATAAAATTTATTATTTAAAAAAACAAATTTTACCTGGGATACTTATGGTTTGGTCTTGGGTAAGTTACTTAATCTCGTAACCCTCAGTTTTTCAGTTGTAAAAGTATAGATGAGACAATCTACTTCATGGGATTGTTTCGCAAATTGAATAAGATCACATGTGTAAAGCACACAACCCATATTAGGTGTTCAATAAATGCTACTTCTTTAACACCATACAAGCTGAGTATATTTGAAAGAAAAGGAAGTTAATATAGTATATATAGTGTGCTCTCTATGTGCTGGTACTTTACATACATGTAAGCTTCACAAGCCAGGGATCTTTGTTTACTTTGTTCACTGATGTATTTTGCCCACTGATGCCTAGAATAGGGCCTTGAATAAGGTAAGTGCAAAATAAGGAATATTTGATGTAGATATTCTCCCTCTTCTCTGAGTCTCATGCCATCCTGGATTCTCAAAAGGATGGGGATGGGGAAGGTTAGGGTAAACTTCAGGAATGGGGTAAAAGGAAAGGTTGTTGTACATATCATCCATAAGAAATACAGTGGTTTTGTGTTACATATATCTGGGGACAGCTATTTTGACACCTTGAAATAACAATATAGGGCCATAAATGGTTGGTGTCAAGTGTGGAGAGTAGACAGTTGCTTTAGAAAGTAACTAGGCAAGGTCTTGTGCAGAAAACTATGTGAGGGCTTGGTCTTTAAACATTGGCAGAATTCAATAGAAAGGCAGTAGGATTCAATAGGCAGTAGGATTCAACAGAAAGGCAGTAGGATTCAGATAAGCAGAGCTATGTAGGAATTCTCTCTACTACATCCATGACAGTTTGCCATCTCACCTCTATTTAAACGCTTTCAGGGACACAAAGGTCATTCATTACCTGACTAGGCAGCCCATTTTTTTTTTCTGAGCAGCTCTGATTGGTTCCTTTGCCAAACCAAGTCTTCCTCTTTGTAACTTCTGCCATTAGTCTTATATCTGCCCTCTGCAGCTCCAAAGAATGTCTACTCACTTTCCCACATGGCAACCCTCCACATTTTAGAAGGCAGTTCTTCAGTCCTCCTGAGTCAGGCAAAAGCAAGGAAGACATTCTTTCCTTAAATTCACGTACAACATGCCCAAGCCCAGTAGACTCAGGAACATCCCTATCCCAGTGCAGCCCACCCAAAGGGGAAAGCATTTCTGAAAAAATAAAATAGACACAGAAGTGGGCCTGGTGAAATAATCACTGCTAAAAACAGCAACTTGCTGGGTGGCCTCCAATTCAAAAAAGCAAGCAGCCAGCACAAATGTGTTCAAGTGAGGAACTGGGAAAATGGATCCATTTTCTCTGCAGCAATTATTCTTTATGAAATTGAAAACTTTCTCACAATCTTCTATATTATACACTAATTATTACCTGATGCTGAGGCCAGTGGAGGCTCCTTAACTGAAAATTCCTAAAGAAAGCAAAAGCCCCTCCCTCCCACCCATAGCTGCATTTTCACTGTCTTGAGCCGGGGTTTATTTGTCTTAGGAATCTAGAGGAAAACGAGTGGAACAGACGAACCTAAAACATGCGTTTTCATGAGATGACAAGGGGAATAATTGCACTCACAGAATTTCACAGCAAATCTGACAGAATGTTGAGGATGTGAAGAATTTTACAAGAAATATGAACATTGTCAAAAGTAGCATATTTCTGTGAAATTCTCTAAAATTCAGACATACTCATCTTACAAAGAAATTGGTCACAACCTAATGAAACAGATTTTAATTTTATACTCTCTCTATGCAGCTTTCATTTATAGTTTAACAGTTTTAGTGAAGAGTTCATATCACATGATTTACCAAGCAGATCCATATTTCCTAGATGGATTGTAGGTACTGCTTCTCTCCACAAACTAGCTGTATCCTAACTTTCCAACTGTAGCTTTAATTCTGCTCCTTCACAAATCAATCTATTGGCCATGTTCCAAAAATGCTCAGTGCTTTCTTACCTCTACAACTTTCCCTAGTGACTTCTTCTACCAGAAAAGTCTCGTTCTCTTGCTTCTACCTCTCTACATTCCTGGTTCTTTCAAGATCCAGCTCAAATTATTCTTCCTCCATGAACCGTCCATCATTCTTTCATCCCAGCCACTTCTGAGTTCTCACAGTAATCTATCTATAGTAGCGTAGGACTAAAGCACATTTTAGTATTGGAGGGAGAGGGGCAAGATGATGCTAGAATTCAAGGGGGAAAACCTTAAAGGTCAAAAGCCAAACAAACTGCTACATCACAATGACAAGGCTAGAATTACAGTTAATGAACAGAATATATTTATTCAACAAATATCTTTTGAGTACTCCTTATGTGCCAGGCACCCTGAGAGATACAGTACTTACAACACAAAGAAAGTCGGGGGAGGAAGCAATAACACCCAAGAGAAACAAGCAGACATTGACCAAATAATCATACAAATAGAGACTACACAAACATCTTTTGCTTGAGCATCTGGATGGATGGTGGTACCATTTACTGAGATGAGGAAAACTGGGAGAGATGTCAGTTGGGGTAGAACTCTGGGAACTAAAGAGTTCAATTTTGGTCACTTAAAGTTTGAGAAACCTGCGCAACATCCAGGTGGAGATGTCAAGTAGGCAATTGGATATATAGTCAGGGACTCAGAAGACAAGTCAGGGATAGAAATAAAAGGAACAGTAAAAGTCAACAACTAGAAAGTCAAGAGACAGTTGAAAGCAAGTGAAATGGGGCCACTGCAACCAATTCTGTAAACGTCGAGAGTCTCAAAAGGTACTTTTTCTATATTGGTGACAGGCTTTGCAGGGTCAGGAGCAGAATCTCAAAAACAGCCAAGCCACGCTTATGGTGCTTATCATATTCACCTTTTCTTACCATTATATACGGACTAGACTTGTCTCAAATCTCCTATTAGACTTTGGTTGGGGATGGAGAGGAGGCCAAATAAATTCCACTCCTCTGAATTCTGAGTCAATTGCATAGTAGGCAAAGAGGTCAGGCAGGTAAAAACTAGAATGTCACCTCTTTCACTGCTGAAGTTTAGAGTCAAGGGCATAGCTTAGGTGGGCTTCCTAACTGTGTACCCCAGAATTTGATAGACTTAACCACCCAGTCACAAATGACACTGGAAGCCAGCAGGCCTCCCCTTGTAGGGACCTGCACCTATACGAGTTAAGGCATGCAGAAGCAGACTAGAATGTGTGTTTCCTGCAAGGCTGCTGGCTCTCAAATGGAAGCAGAAGGGCACAGCTGAGCCTCACCTGCCTAGTGCTTTCTCTCAAACTCATCAATCAGAGTAGTCACCCATTATCCCCAGGAAAGCATCAGGTTAGAAGGCAGAGAGAGGCCAGGAGTGTTATACTGATGAGATATCACTCCATATGCAACGAAACATCAGGAGTCGGGAATACGTGAACTTCCTTAACAGACCTGAAGCTCCTAGGGTAAGGCAGCGCTGGAACTTTGTACCTCTGTGTATCTCCAAAGTATCCTTCATAGTGCTATGCTACAAGAGAAGCCAAATAAATACCGAATAAAGGAATGGTGCCAGGAGCACTGTGTGTATGTGTTATGGGCCTCCTTTGTTCAAAATTCAGCTTAAAATTTTCCTCCTTAGGGAAGCCTTTTCTTATTGACCTTGCTTCAATAGGTCACCTCTTCATTCTGGGCTTCCACACCCTCTCCCTATTTTAGTTGCACCACATTAATTTGCACTTATTTGTATGCTGTTTCATAAATGTTCTGGTAAGTCATTTGTTATTCCCTTAAAAATACATCTTTGCTCATGCCTGTAATCCCAGCACTTTGGGAGGCCAAGGCGGGTGGTGGATCACGAGGTCAGGAGTTCAAGACCAGTCTGGCCAACATAGTAAAACCCCATCTCTACTAAAAATACAAAAAAAAAATAGCCAGGTGTGGTGGTGTGCGCCTGTAATCCCAGCTGCTAGGGAGGCTGAGGCAGGAGTATCACATGAACCCAGCAGGAAGAGGTTGCAGTGAGCCAAGATCGCTCCATTGTACTCCAGCCTGGGCGACACTGCAAGACTCCATCTAAAAAAAATATTAAAAACAATACATATTTGCTCAGCTAGATAGCAAGCTCCTTGTAATCATGCATCCTATTATTCCCCCTCAGCTGTGTGCCTAGAAGAGTGAGGAGCACACAGTGGGAGCTCAGACAGTGCCATGACTGGCATTGCTAATTGTTGAGGTTGTCAGTCTTCTTTGAGAAATGGAGTGCAGTAACCTCCAAGACAAAAGAATCTGCGCTGAGGCTCTGACTTCCGTACTGGATGCATTTCTACTGTCCTTCTGTACTAGGCTCTCAGAACAAGATTCCTCACCTACTGCCTTTTTCTATCCATCACAAAGGAGCACATAAAGAATGACAGGCTCCAAACAGACTGAGCTTCTTCCAGCCCTTTTGCACTGAAGGAACACTCCACAGTGACAGGCTTTTGAAGGAGATGACAAAGAGAAGCCCCATAATGAAAGCTGATGACAGAGATTTCTCTGCATGAAGTTGGTCTTACCTTAATTCCTCTGTGAGCTGAGTTATGGAGCAATCACAGGTCACACAAATTGATAATGCATTCAATAAGGCATTAAAAATAGCAGATAGGAAAAATTCTAGGAAATAAGCTTTCACTCCAGTGGAATTCGTAGAATAGAGGACTAACCCGGCAGATATTAACTGAAATGCCAGCTCTAAAACTATGAGCCTTCCAGTTCCAGCTCCTAGTCCCAAATTGACCTTGCCCACCGCAGGATGATTTGGCATATGCAGAGTAAATTAAAAATAAACTCCACAAGGAAGGTACAGCTTCAACAGCACTTTGATATGAAAATATTTAATGGGATCAAAGTTCATGTCTTAGTGTGTCTATGCATCATGCTGCCAGTGTGTGGTATGTATGTGTGTTAAATAGGAGAAGTGGGGGAGTGGTCAAGGGGAGACTCGTTGTATATGATTGGGGGAGTAATTATTCTGATCTGGAAATATGTAAAATATCACAGCTGGAAAACCTTTAGCAAACATCAAATTCAAAACCCCTATTTTATAACTAAGGAAAATGAGTCAAGAGGCAGAGTATATTAGTTCTCAAACCCAGGCCTCTAATTTCTAATGTGTGTCTTTCTGCTCTCTATAAGAAGGGAATTTGTAGAGAGCACACTATTTAATCGGACAGTTCTCAACTGATTTGCCCTTTTAATCACATGAACTGTAGTAATGATATATTTTAATCATTTTTACCTCCATAGTAACTCCACAACCAATCTCCATATTATTTTTGCCATGTAAATTGCAAGATGGCATGCTGCATCTTGCCATCTTGCAAACACTGAAAGGAAGTGACAAAATGATCTTTCCAGTTTCACAGAGCTGATTATAAATTCCAGTATTCGACCTTTGTTCTGCAGGTGATATATAAGATTTGACTTTAGGGTAAAAATTAACCCATCTATACTGCCTCCCTAAATATGCTGTGTGTCTTCTTTACATTATACCTTGACTCGTGTTATTCCTTTGCCTGGAATATCTTCTTACCATCCTAGCCCATCCCCATCAGGATCTATTGCAAGTTGGTGCAAAATAGTTGTGGTTTTTGCCATTAAAAGTGATTTCAAAAACCGCAATTACTTTTGCACCAACCTAATATCAACATTCTGGCTGTTTTTCATGGCACATATTAAGTATTACCTTTTTATGGAGTCGTCTCTAATGCCAAGCTCTCAAACAAAATAATGCCTTTCTTCATTGAAGCTACAGAGTCCACTGTTTAAACTATCCTGAAGTATGTGTCACATTCTCTCTTTTATGGTGGCCATTCACTGTGGCAAACACCGTTGGTCACATACTCAACAACAATTTCTTCTACTTTCTTGCTAAAAGAAACCTTGGTCAGAGGAGCAATGTGCTCAGCCCCAGAGAATGAATTATAATATATGTAAGCCAAATATGATTATTCCATTTTCCTTTGCTATACAATCTTTATTCCAACCTCCCTCACAGTAAGGGGTGACCATATGAAAAAATTCTGACCAGTAAGACTCAGAACTGTGAAAGGTCAGAGATCTTACCCTACTTATAAGCTAACAAGTTAGCCTGCCATAGTGATGTAATATTATGGATACTGGCAGAAAACATACAACTCCTGGGACAGAGACAAAGGACTTCACCACTCATAGCAACAGCAGTAACCAGAGTATCAGCATTTTCTTAAGCCCATTCGCCAGTCCCCAATTCTCACAGGCTGATACAAACAGGGCCACGGGACACCTGCATACTCAGTGGATTATGCTACAGGAGAGGAAACCTCAGTATAGAAAACCCAAATGTTTTATGATGGGCAGTAAACATGTTTGACCTTTGCCCTGGAAGAAGGCATTATCTCTGTCTTCCACGGCTATTTACTATATAGGCATCCTTGAAAAAAATAGTCCAGAACAAAAGCTATCAGTGTCTCTGTTCACAAGATGTACTGAAATACAAGTGATAATTGTCCCTATGTCTCCTAACAGAGACATAAGCAGAAATATGCTGCAGAGACTTGTGTGATTTTTCTCCATAATAAAAAGAAAATGGCCCAGAACCAATATCACCATAAACAGAGTCACCAGCAGGGCCTGCCCCTCAATTCTCCCCTCTAGCAGCTTGCATAAGCCACTGTGGTGAACGTCCACAGAGAGGCAGGTACCCCAGCACCCACTAGCACCCTGATGCAGCCAATGAGCATGCACTCCACTGTGCTGCCACGATGGCTACTGCTGGCCCATGCAACAAGGATGAAACCTACTGTCATCACACTACAAAACACTTTGGCTGACGCCACCCATCAAAGTGTAGTGACCAGTGGTCCAGGAGCATCTCAGCATGCCCCCCACCCCCACCACTTTGAGGGCAGTGGATTCCCGACCTCAAGGAGCCAGAAAACAAAGTCAGGGGCCTTCAATGCAAGTCCCCCAGAGTTAGAGCATGCAATCTAGGAGTTGGGAGATGAGCATTGTCCCCCTAAAATCTTCCAGAAATGAAGCCAGTCAGCTGAATTCACCTTATAACACAACCAAACCCTCAAGGTCATCAAATAAGATAAATGAAAAAGAACCCATCCAAAGGTCAGCCACCTCAAAGAATGAAGGTAGATAAGTCCACAAATATGAGAAAGAACCACAGCAAGAACCCTGGCAACTCAAAAAGCCAGAATACCTTCTTTCCTCCAAATAATTGTATCACCTGTCCAGCAAGCATTCTGAATTGGGCTGAGATGGCTGAAATGACAGAAATAAAATTCAGAATATGGATAGGAATGAAGATCATTGAGCTAAAGGAATACATTGAAACTCAATCCAACAAAGCTAAGAATCAAGATAAAACAATGTAGGAGCTGACAGATAAAATAGACACTATAGAAAAGAATGTAACTGACCTGATAGAGCTGAAAAACTCACTACAAGAATTTCATAACCGGGCGTGGTGGCTCACGCCTGTAATCCCAACACTTTGGGAGGCCAAGATGGGCAGATCACAAGGTCAGGAGATCGAGACCATCCTGGCTAACACAGTGAAACCCCATCTCTACTAAAAATACAAAAAATTAGCCATGCATGGTGGTGGGCGCCTGTAGTCCCAGCTACTCGGGAGGCTGAGGCAGGAGAATGGCGTGAACCCAGGAAGCGGAGTTTGCAGTGAGCCGAGATCACGCCACTGCACTCCAGCCTGGGTGACCGAGCAAGACTCTGTCTCAAAAAAAAAAAAAAAAAAAGAATTTCATAATGCAATCATAAGTATTAATAGCATAATAGACCAAGTGAAGGAAAGAATCTCAGAGCTTGAAGACTGTCCTTCTGAAGTAAGACAGTCAGACAAGAATAGAGAAAAAAAAAAAACAATAAAAATGATCAAAACCTCTGAAAAATATGGGATTATGTAAAGAGACAAAATCTATGACTCATTGATGTCCCTGAAAGAGATGGGTAGAATGGAACCAACTTGGAAAACATATTTTAGGATATCATCCATGAGAACTTTCCCAAATCAGATAGGCCAACATTCAAATTCAGGATATGCAGAGAACCCCAGTAAGATATGTCACAGAAAGATCATCCCTAAGACACAATCATCAGACTCTGCAAGGTCAAAATGAAAGAAAAATGTTAAAGACAGCTAGAGAGAAAGGTCAGGTCACCTACAAAGGGAAATCCGTCAGACTAACAGTGGACCTCTCAGCAGAAACTCTACAAGCTAGAAGAGATTGGGGGCCAATATTCTACATTCTTAAAGAAAAGAAATTCCAACTCAGAATTTTACATCTGGCTAAACTAAGCTTCATATGTTACGGAGAAACAAGATCCTTTTCAGACAAACAAATGCTGAGGGAATTTGTTATGAGCAGATCAGCCTTACAAGAGCTCCTGAAGGAAGCACTAAATATGGAAAGGAAAGACCATCACCAGCCTCTAAAAAACACACTGAAGTACACAAAACAGTGACACTATAAAGCAACTTCATAAATAAGACTTCAAATGACCAGCTAACATCATGACAGGATCAAATCTATACATTTCAATAATAACCTTGAATGTAAATGTGCTAATTGCCCCAATTAAAAGACACAGAATGGCAAGCCAGATAAAGAACCAAGACCCATTGGTATGCTGTCTTCAAGAGACTCACTTCACATGCAATGATACACATAGGCTCAAAGTAAAGGGATGGAGGAAAATCTTACCAAGCAAATGGAAAACAGAAAAAGGCAGGGGTTGCAATCCTAGTTTCTGACAAAACAGATTTAAACCAACAAAGATCAAAAACAAAAAGAAGGACATTACATAATGGTAAAGGGTTCCATTCAACAAGAAGATCTAACTATCCTAAATATATATGCACCCAACACTGGAGCACCCAGATTAATAAAGCAAGTTCTGAGAGACCTCCAAATAGACTTAGACTCCCACACAATAATAGTGAGAGACTTTAACACCCTACTGACAATGTTAGACAGATCATTGAGTAAGAAAGTTAACAAAGATATTCAGGACCTGAACTCAGCACTGGATTATATGGACCTGATAGATATCTACAGAACTGTCCACCCCCACCCCCACAAAAACAGAATATGCATTCTTCTCATCGCCACATGGCATGTACTCTCAGATTGATCACATAATCAGAAGCAAAACACTCTTCAGCAAAAACAAAGGAACTGAAATCATAACAATCTCTCAGACCACAAGACAATTAAATTAGAAATCAAGACTAAAGAATTCACTCAAAACCATACAATTACATGTAAATTGAATAACCTACTTTTGAATGACTTTTGGGTAAATAATGAAATTAAGGCAGAAACCAAGTTCTTTGAAACTAATGGGAACAAAGATACAACATACCAGAATCTCTGGGACACCACTAAGACAGTGTTAAAAGGGAAATTTATAACACTACATGTCCACATCTAAAAGTTACAATGATCTCAATTTAAGAAGCTAACATCACAACTAAAAGATCTAGGGAATCAAGAACAAACAAACCCCAAAGCTAGCAAAGGACAAAAAATAACCAAAATCATAGCTGAACTGAAGGAGACTGAGACATGAAAAACCATTCAAAAGATCAGTGAATCTAAGAGTTGGTTTTTGGAAAAAACATTAATAAAATATATAGACCTTTAGCTACACTAACAAAGAAGAAAAGAGAGAAGATTCAAATAAACAAAATCAGAAACAACAAGGGAAATATTTATACTGACCCCACAGAAATACAAATAACCATCAGAGAATATTATGAACACCTCTATGCACATATATTAGAAAATCTAGAAAAAATGGATAAATTCCTGGACACATACACCCTCCCAAGACTGAACCAATAAGAAATCGAGCGCCTGAACAGACCGATAATGAGCTCTAAAATTGAATCAGTAATAAATAGCATATCAACCAAAAAAAAGCCCAGGATCAGACAGATTCACAGCTGAGTTTTACCAGATGTACAAAGAAAAGAGCTGGTACCACTCCTGCTGAAACTATTACAAAAAATTGAGGAGGAGGGACTCTTCCCTAACTCGATCTATAAGGCCAGCATCATCCTGATACCAAAACCTGGCAGAGACACAACAGAAACAGAAAACTTCAGCCAATATTCTTGATGAAAATTGATGCAAAAATCCTCAACAAAATACTGGCAAAGCAAATCCAGCAGTACATCAAAAAGCTTATTCATTACAATCAAGTAGGCTTTATCCCTGAAATGTAAGGTTGGTTCAACACACACATATCAATAAATGTGATTCATCATAAACAGAACTAATGACAGAACTACACAATTATCTCAATAGATAGAGAAAAGACTTTTGATAGAATTCAACACCGCTTCATATTAAAAAACCCTCAATAAACTAAGTATTGAAGGAACATGCCTCAAAATAATAAGAGCCATCTATGACAAACCCACTGAATATGCAAAAGCTGGAAGCATTCCCCTTGAAAACTGGCATAAGACAAGGATGCCATCTCTCACCACTCCTATCACATAGTACTGGAAGTCCTGGCCAGAGTAATCAGGCAAGAAAGAGAAAGAAAGGGCATCCAAAAAGGAAGAAAGGAATTCAAACCATTCCTGTTTACAGGAGACATGATCCCATATCTAGTCTTGGCCCAAAAGCTCCTCCAGCTAATAAAGAACTTCAACAAAGTCTCAGGATACAGAATCAACGTACAAAAATCACTAGCACTCCCATACACCAAGAACAGTCAAACCAAGAGCCAAATCAGGAATGCAATCTCATTCACAATTGCCACAACAAATATATAATACCTAGGAATACAGCTAACCAGGGAGGTGGAAGATCTCTACAAGGAGAACTACAAAACACTGCTCAAAGAAGTCAGAGATGGCAAAAACAAATGAAAAAGCATTCCATGCTCATGGAGAGGAAGAGTCAATATCATTTAAAATGACCATACTGCCCAAAGCAATTTATAGGTTCAACACTATTCCTATTAAACTACCAATTATATGCTTCACAGAACTAGAAAAAAACTATTTTAAAATTCATGTGGAACCAAAAAAGAGCCCAAATAGCCAAGGCAATCCTAAGCATGAAGGCATCATGCTATCTAACTTCAAACTGTACTACAGTGCTACAGTAGCCAAAACAACATGGTACTGGTAGAAAAACAGACAGAAAGACCAATGGAACAGAATAGAAAACCCAGAAATAAGGCCACTCACCTACAACTATCTGATCTTTGAAAAACCTGGCAAAAAATAAGCGATGGGGAAATAATTCCCTATGCAATAGATGGTGCTGGGATAACTGGCTAGCCAAATGCAGAAGATTGAAACTGGACCCCTTGCTTACACCATATACAAAAGTTAACTCAAGATTGAGTAAAGACTTAAATGTAAAACCCACAAGTAAAAACTAAATTTAAACCCAAAACTAAATTTAAAGACTTAAATGTAAAACCCTGGAAGACAACCTAGGCAATACCATTCTGAACATAGGAATGAGCAAAGATTTCCTAATGAAGACACCAAAAGCAATTGCAACAAAAGCAAAAATTGGCAAATGAGATCTAATTAAACTAAAGAGCTTCTGCACAGCAAAAGAAACTAGCAACTGAGTGAACAGACAATGTACACAGTGGGAGAAAATTTTTGCAATCTATTAATCTGACAAAGGTCTAATGTCCCACATCTATAAAGTACTTAAACAGATTTACAAGAAAAAAAAAACATTAAAAAGTGGGCAAAGGACATGAACAGACACTTTTCAAAAGAAGACATATGAAGTCAAGAATCATATTTTAAAAAGCTCAACATCACTGATAATTAGAGAAATGCAAATTAAAACCACAATGAGATACCATCTCACACCAGTCAGAATGGCGATCATTAAAAAGTCAGGAAACAACAGGTGCTGGAGAGGTTGCGGAGAAAGTAATGCTTGTACACAGTTGCTCAGAGTGTAAATTAGTGCAAGCATTGTGGAAGACAGTGTGGTGATTCCTCAAAGACCTAAAACCATAAATAGTATTTGACCCAGCAATCCCATTACTGGGTACATACCCAGAGGAGTATAAATCATTCTATCATGAAGACACATGCACATGTATGTTCATCGCAGCACTATTCACAATAATAAAGACATGGAATCAACCTAAACGCCCATCAATTATAAACTGGATAAAGGAAATGTGGTGCGTATACACCATGGAATACAATGCAGCCATGAAAAAGAAAAAGCTCATGTCCTTTTCAGGGACATGGATGGACCTGGAGGCCATTATCCTTAGCAAACTTGTACAGGAACAGAAAGCCAAATACCACATGTTCTCATTTACAAGTGGGAGCTACATGATGAGAACACAGGGACACATAGAGGGAAACAACACACACTGGGCGTATCAGAGGATGTAGGGTGGGAGGAGGGAGAGGATCAGGAAAAATAACTAATGGGTACTCGACTTAATACCTGGGTGACAAAATAACCTGTACAATAAACCCCCCATATAAGACAAGTTTATCTATATAATAAACCTGCACTTGTACTCCCAAACTTAAAATAAAATTTAAATTTAAAAATAAAATAATATAAAAATAATAAATAAATAAAACAATGTTATGGAGAAAACAAAAGAAAGAAAAAGAAAATGCTGCAAAAATAAAGCCCCTTCCTTTCCTCCCTGTTTAGAACACTTGTCTGTGAGAACATGATGCTTGCTTAATTCTTCTGCAGCCATCTTCAAACTGGAGAAAGGCAAAAAGAATCCCAAGGATTCTACCCCATACCCAGGGATTATAGAGCTGCTGAAACGTCCCTGGAATTACCTACTTCCAGGCTTACTGGTAAGTAATAATATAATGGCCTTATGGCTTAAACCACTCTTCATTGAGTTTTCTGGTACGTGCAGGCAAAAGTGTCCAACCTGAAACATTTTTCATAGGTCTTATTATTCATTCATTTACTGAAAGCAAGAAGTATATCTAATATAATCATTAAGACAGACATAGATTTGAATTCTTAGTCTACAATTGACTAGCTGTAGTTTTAGATTGTCATCTAACTTCTCTAAGCCTCAGTTTTCATGACTGTAAAATGATTATAGTAATAATATAAGCTACGTCAAAGAGTTTTTGTGATAATTAAATGAAAAAATCAATGACAAGTACTTATCCTAACTCCCAGCACACAGTAAACACTAAATAAAGGATAGTTATTAATATTTTTGTGTTCTCTTATATGTGGCCTAGGATACAGCCATGTATAGAGTTGGAAGAATCTGTAAGATGAGTCATACAGAGTTACATAGGCTGTGACTTAAACGCAATTACTCCACAACTCTCAGGCCTAAAAGGAAATAGGAAGAAGATAGCTAAATAAAACCTCTGGATAATCTACCAAATTCATATTTGTCAATATTTTGAATTCCTAATCTCACTGTTCACTGAATATTTTTGAATAAAAATTTTCTCAGTTATAGCAGTAGTACATAGTCAGTGTAAAATTTGGAAAAAAAAAATACCAAAAAAGTAAAAATAAAAATCAGGAAAAAAAAAACCAGTCATAGAACCACCACTCAAACTCAATCATTATTATCATTCAGTTGCATTTCCTGCCCTCCTTTTCACTGTGTGTTTATAGACACATTTTTAAATATGATTGTGTTCACTCTATGTATAAAGGCCTGTGCTCTTTTTTTCTCCAGTTAATATTGAAACATAAGTATTTCCCCCATGTTATTAAAACCTCCTTGTGAACACATTTTTAATGACTGCCTGCTAGCACATCATGTGGATATGCCATAATGAACTTAAACGTATTCCCACACTCTCATACACTTCGGTTGTGTCCAATATTTGGCTAAAATAAATAAGTTACAATGAGCATATCCGTGCCTAAAACCTTACCTACTTTATATAACTCCCTGAGGATATACAGATTCCCAGAAGTTGAATAATCACATCAAGGGATATAAACACTGCCACATTGTTTGCCAAAAAGTTGTACCAATTTATAGTCCGGCCAGCAACATATGAGTGCGCCTATTGCATCATACTTTCTTTGGCTCTAGGTATTTTCATTTTCCCTTCTTTACTATTTTGATGTGGGGGAGGAATCTCAATATTCTAATTTGCATTCCTTTGATTATCATTGAAGCTAAACATTTTTTCCATGTTACCACTGAAACTTTTGATCAGAGATGCTGACATGTTATACACATCTTACTGATTCATACTTCCCTTATTCCTATTCTAGAAGCAATCTCCAGAAGAAAGCGGCAAAAACAATAACCAGTAAAAGCCTCAGAGGTGCAAGTTAGCGCCTAAATAACTTGATTTGATGGTACAAATAATTGGCTAGAGGTTCTCATTTTCACAGTGGTTCCCTGCTTCCAGGTCTGTCCCTCATAAATATTGCAGTTACTGGCTCAGCTATATCTGACGTTGGTAGAAAGTGAGGTACTTTCCCACTATCTCTGGGTTTCATAAACATAACCTATAAATGGCTAAAGAACAAGCAAGAAGTGCCTACTTTGAAAACCTCAACTTAGAAGATGTTGCATAATAGGTGCTTAAATCAGTCATCATGCTTGCTTTTGACTTTCCTTACCACTAAGAGGCTTCACAATTTACAAGGAGTGTAGGACATACTGTAAACCTTTGTGTATTATGACCTGACATATTTCTCACACTTGCCTCTCACCTCCCTTACAGCCACGAAGTAGTCAGTGGCATGTCCTAAGTATGATTTAAGCTGACCTCACTGGCTCACCACTCTATATCAGAAGACTTGGAGGGAAGGAAAAGATGTGCAGCTACTCAATGAGTGCTTCTCTTGGGTGAACGCCTGTGCTTTGACATTTAGGAAAGAGACCTGGGCAATCCCTCCACCAATTCTGCCTGCATAGCATGAGAAATACCTTGCAGTTCCCTGCAAAGTTTTAGGTGCCTACTAGCCAGGTTTGTCACAATGGCCATCCATCCTGACCCAGCCATATGACTTTCCTGCATGAAGAAGATGGCTGTGCCTCAAATGTTTCTGCATTTGAGGGTGTTTGACTTCTGAGAATCAGCCTGAGAAGAAAGTTGAAGCTATTTGGTATATGATTAAAAAATTCACTTCTGCTTGATCCAGATTCCTTTTGCTTGGCTTCCAAAGTTTAACTGGATCCGAGAACCAGGCAACATCATTTTCCAAAGCAACGACACTCTTGTGTTAGGTACGCAACACAATAGATCAACATGACAGGAGAAGCCACCAAATGTATTTTAAGATTCCAGCCCATTTGCACTTATCCAGCTTGACATAAAGTCAGCACAAGCTTGCATCTTCTTTGAAACATAATGAGCATTCTTTTATGCAGCTCACTGAAATCAAGAGTGTGAGACTTATAACGGAGGTAGCAATCCACAATCATTTTCAGGAATAAATCCCCATAATACATACTTGCTCTGAGGCTGCATTCCCTTTATCATACTATCTTGGTCTGACTATCATGTCCCAGCCCACTTTTTCTCTCAACAGCCCTCTGATCCACTGCTGGAATGTCAGATAAGGAAAAGCCAGGAAATTATGAACTCACCCTCCAGGAAGCATGTCACAGTTGGACTCAAAGAGATGTAACTTCCATTCAGAAATCCATTTTTTGCCCTCAGTTGATAACCTTAACTTTCTTCTGTCTTTATTGTTAAAAATACAACTTTCTGTCCTGGTGAGAGTGGAGTGACTGGTTTGGGTGCCAGTACCCATGTCCCAGAAGTGGTTCTGTTTTGGCTTAACACACATATTCAGAACCAGAACTCGGTGTCTGGCATTTGCTTAACATGTGGTAAATGTTGAATTGAATTGAACTGAACCACATAAAATTCAATGGAATTAAATAGAATTTATTTGGTTTAGATGTATTAAATGAGGCCTTTTCTTTCACATATATGACAGCCTTCCAAGTATCCTATTTCAACCTTCCTCAAACAATCTGAGAATAACCAAATGATTAATAGAATATAGTATATATGAAGAACAAAGATAAAGCTAGGTTTTTTTTTTAATGATAACCATCTAAGTAAGAGAGAAAGATAATTGCATAATTGGCACAGAAAGCTAAGAGTCTAAGGCAAACTTGGCTTTGGAAAGCATGATGAACAGGAAAAAGTTTGTCCTCAGAACCAGTGACCTCTCCATCCTAGGCTCTCCTATGGCCCTCTCAATCGTCCCATACTGAGTACTTTCATAGGATCTCTTCTACTCCTTTCCCCACAAAAAAATTCAATCTCAATAAAGGATGAAACGCACAGACTCATGCTAAGAAGGAAGTTATCAAAAAATCTTGAAAATATCAGCCCTCCCATTGATGCTTACATGTTATAAGGAATGAAAAGCTTATCTTAAAGGGGTAAAGTAGATATCAGCAGTCAGCAGTTGGGGAGAAACAAAGTTAGAAATTTGGGGGTTTTGTTTTTCTCTGATTTGTTTTTTAATTAGGCCAATGGCTTAACCCATGGTTTTCAGCTTCCTCATGATGGAAAAAGTTTTAAAACCACAGAGGCAAAAATCAGACAACTTCTCATGGAGGCTCTTCTAGTTAACTATCTGAAGGCCACCCAGACTGAATATCACTTTGGTTTCTTAAATTGTTTATGCTGTCTAGCCTGAGATGTTTGAGAGTGCATTTCTAATTAGTAGTGATGTTTGCAGTGGCTGGCAAGATAGCCTAATAGGAACAGCTCCAGTTTGCAGCTCCCAGTGAGATTAATGCAGAAGGCGGGTGATTTCTGCACTTCCATCTGAGGTACCCAACTCATATCATTGGGACTGGTTAGACAGTGGGTGCAGCCCACAGAGGGCAAGCCGAAGCAGGGTAGGGTGTTGCCTTACCCCAGAAGCGCAAGGGGTCAAGAAACTCCCTCCCCTAGCCAAGGGAAGCTGTGAGGGACTGTACCTTGAGGAACAGTGCATTCCAGCCCAGATACTACACTTTTCCCATGGTCTTTGCAACCAGCAGACCAGGAGATTACTTTGGGTGCCAACACCACCAGGGCCCTAGGTTTCAAGCATGAAACTGTACGGCCATTTGGGGAGACACCGAGGTAGCTGCAGGAGTTTTTTTTCACACCCCAGTGGTGCCTGGAATGCCAGCGAGACAGAACCGTTCACTCCCCTGGAAAGGTGGCTGAAGCTAGGGAGCCAAGTGGTCTAGCTTAGCAGATCCCACCCCCACAGAGCCCAGCAAGCTAAGATCCACTGGCTTGAAATTCTCGCTGCCAGCAAAGCAGTCTGAAGTCGACCTGGGATGCTCGAGCTTGGTGGGGGGAGGGGTGTACGCCATTACTAAGGTTTGAGTAGATGGTTTTCCCCTCACAGTGCAAACAAGCCTCTGGAAAGTTCGAACTGGGCGGAGCCCACCACAGCTCTGCAAAGCCGTTGTAGCCAGACTGCCTCTCTAGATTCCTCCTCTCTGGGCAGGGCATCTCTGAAAGAAAGGCAGCAGCCCCTGTCAGGGGCTTATAGATAAAACTCCCATCTCCCTGTGACAGAGCACCTGGAGAAAGGGGCGGCTGTGGGTGCAGCTTCAGCAGACTTAAACATCCCTGCCTGACGGCTCTGAAGAGAGCAGTAGATCTCCCAGCACAGAGCTCGAGCTCTGCTAAGGGACACACTACCTCCTCACGTGGGTCCCTGATCCCTGTGCCTCCTGACAGGAAGACACCTCCTAGCAGGGATCAACAGATACCTCATACAAGAGAGCTCCAGCTGGCATCTGGCGGGTACCCCTCTGGGATGAAGCTTCCAGAGGAAGAAACAGGCAGCAATCTTTGCTGATCTGCAGCCTCCGCTGGTGACACCCAGGCAAACGGTCTGGAGTGAACCTCGAGCAAACTCCAACAGAACTGCAGCAGAGGAGCCTGACTGTTAGAAAGAAAACTAACAAGCAGAGAGGAAGAGCATCAACATCAATGAAAAGGATGTCCACACAAAAACCCCATCCAAAGGTCACCAACATCAAAGACCAAAGGTAAACGAATCCATGAAGATGAGGAAAAACCAGCACAACAAGGCTGAGAATTCCAAAAACCAGAACACCTCTTCTCCTCCAAAGGATCACAACTCCTTGTCAGCAAGACAGAGAATGAGTCTGACAAACTGACAAAAGTAGGCTTCAGAAGGTGGGTAATAATGAACTCCTCCAAGCTAAAGGAGCCTGTTCTAACCCAATGCAAGGAAGCAAAGAACATTGAAAAAAGGTTAGAGGAATTGGTAACTAGAATAACCAGCTTAGAGAAGAACATACATGACCTGATGGAGCTGAAAAATACAGCACAAGAACTTTGTGAAGCATACACAAGTATCAATAGTGGAATCGATCAAGCAGAAGAAAGGATATCAGAGATTGAAGATCGACTTAATGAAATAAAAGGTAAAGACAAGATCAGAGAAAAAAGAATGAAAAGGAACAAACAAAGCCTCCAAGAAATATGGGACTATGTGAAAAGACCAAACCTACGTTTGATTGCTATACCTGAAAGTGATGGGGAGAATGGAACCAAGTTGGAAAACATTCTTCAGGATATTATCCAGGAGAACTTCCCCAACCTAGCAAGGCAGGCCAACATTCAAATTCAGGAAATACAGAAAACACCACAAAGATACTCCTCAAGAAGAGCAACCCAAAGACATATAATTGTCAGATTCACCAAGGTTGAAATGAAGGAAACAATGTTAAGGGCAGCCAGAGAGAAAGGACGGGTTACCCACAAAGGAAAGCCCATCAGACTAATAGCAGATCTCTCTGCAGAAACCCTACAAGCCAGAAGAGAGGGAGGCCAATATTCAACGGTCTTAAAGAAAAGAATTTTCAACCCAGAATTTCATATCCAGCCAAACTAAGCTTCATAAGTGAAGGAGAAATAAAATCCTTTACAGACAAGCAAATGCTGAGAGATTTTGTCACCACCAGGCCTGCCTTACAAGAGCTCCTGAAGGAAGCACTAAATATGGGAAGGAAAAACCAGTACCAGCCACTGCAAAAACATAGCAAATTGTAAGACCACCCACACTATGAAGAAACTGCATCAATTAACAGGCAAAATAACCAGCTAACATCATAATGACAGGATCAAATTCACATATAACAATATTAACCTCAAATGTAAATGGGCTAAATGCCCCAGTTAAAAGACACAGACTGGCAAATTGGATAAAGAGTCAAGACCCATCGATGTGCTGTACCAAGGAGACCCATCTCACATGTAAAGACCCACAAGGCTCAAAATAAAGGAATGGAAGAATATTCTCCAAGCAAATGGAAAGCAAAAAAAGCAGGAGTTGCAATCCTAGTCTCTGACAAAACAGGCTTTAAACCAACAAAGATCCAAAAAGACAAAGAAGGGCATTACATACTGGTAAAGGGATCAATGCAACAAGAAGAGCTAACTATCCTAAAAAGATATGCACCCAAAACAGGAGCACCCAGATTCATAAGGCAAGTTCTTAGAGACCTACAAAGAGACTTAGACTCCCACACAATAATAGTGGGAGACTTTAACATCCCACTGTCAATATTAGACAGATCAACGAGATGGAAAATTAACAAGGATATTCAGGACTTGAGTTCAGCTCTGGACCAAGCAGACCTAATAGACATCTACAGAACTCTCCACCCCAAATCAACAGAATATACATTCTTCTCAGCACCACATCACAATTATTCTAAAATTGACCACATAATTGGAAGTATCACCACTGATCACACAGAAATACAAACTACCATCAGAGAATACTATAAACACCTCTATGCAAATAAACTAGAAACTCTAGAAGAAATGGATATATTCCTGGGCACATACACCCTCCCAAGACTAAACCAGGAAGAAGTTGAATCGCTGAATAGAGCAATAACAAGTGCTGAAATTGAGGCAGTAATTAATAGCCTACCAACCAAAAAAAGCCCAGGACCAGGATTCATAGCTGAATTCTACCAGAGGTACAAAGAGGAGCTGGTACCATTCCTTCTTAAACTATTCCAAACAATAGAAAAAGAGGGACTCATCCTGATACTAAAACCTGGCAGAGACACAATTAAAAAAAGAACATTTCAGGCCAATACGCCTGATTAACATTGATGCAAAAATCCTCCAAAATATACTGGCAAACCGAATCCAGCAGCACATCTAAAAGTTTATCCACCATGATCAAGTCGGCTTCATCCCTCAGATGCAAGGCTAGTTCAACATACGCAAATCAATAAGCGTAATCAATCACATAAACAGCACCAGTGACAAAAACCACATGATTATCTCGACAGTTGCAGAAAAGGCCTTCGATAAAATTCAACACCCCTTCATGCTAAAAACTGTCAATAAACTAAGTATTGATGGAATGTATCTCAAAATAATAAGAGCTATGTATTACAAAACCACAGCCAATATCATACTGAATGGGCAAAAGCTGGAAGCATTCCCTTTGAAAACTGGCACAAGACAAGGATGCCCTCTCTCACCACTCCTATTCAACATAGTATTGGAAGTTCTGGCCAGGGCAATCAGGCAAGGGAAAGAAATAAAGGGTATTCAATTAGGGAAAGAGGAAGTCAATTGTCTCTGTTTGCAGATGACAAGATGGTATATTTAGAAAACCCCATCATCTTAGCCCCAAATCTCCTTAAGCTGATAAGCAACTTCAGCAAAGTCCCAGGATACAAAATCAATGTGCAAAAAATCACAAGCATTCCAATAGACCAATAATAGACAAACAGAGAGCCAAATCATGAGTGAACTCTCATTCACAATTGCTACAAACAAAATAAAATACTTAGTAATCCAACTTACAAGGGATGTGGAGGACCTCTTCAAGGAGAACTACAAATCACTGCTCAAGGAAATAAGAGAGGACACAAATGGAAAAACATTCCATGCTTATGGATAGGAAGAATCAATATCATCAAAATGGCCATACTGCCCAAAGTAATTTATAGATTCAATGCTATTCCCCTCAAGATACCATTGACTTTCATCACAGAATTAGAAAATACTACTTTAAATTTCATATAGAACCAAAAAAGAGGCCATATAGCCAAGACAATCCTAAGCAAAAAGAACAAAGCTGGAGGCATCATGCTACCTGACTTCAAACTACACTACAAGGCTACAGTAACCAAAACAGCATGGTACTGGTACCAAAACAGATATATAGACCAATGGAACAGAACAGAGGCCTCAGAAATAATGCCACACATCTACAACCATCTGATCTTTGACAAACCTGACAAAAACAGCAATGGGGAATGGATTCCCTACTTAAAATGGTGTTGGGGAAACTGGCTAGTCATATGCAGAAAACTGAAACTGGACCACTTTTTTACACTTTATACAAAAAATAACTCAAAATGCATTAAATACTTAAATGTAAAACCTAAGACCATAAAAACCCTGGAAGAAAACCTAGGCGATACCATTCAGTACATAGGCATGGGCAAAGACTTCATGACTAAAATACCTAAAGCAATGGCAACAAAAGCCAAATTGACAAATAGGATCTAATTAAACTAAAGACCCTCTGCACAACAAAAGAAACTATCATCAGAGTGAATAGGCAACCTACAGAATGGGAGAAAATTTTGTAATCTATTCATCTGACAAAGGGCTAATATCCAGAATCTATAAGGAACTTGAACATATTTACAAGAAAAAAACAACCCCATCAAAAAGTGGGTGAAGGATAAGAATAAACACATATCAACAGAAGACATTTATGAGGCCAACAAACATGAAAAAAAAAACTCATCATCACTAGTCGTTAGAGAAATGCAAATCAAAACCACAGTGAGATACCACCTCATGCCAGTTAGAATGGCGATCATTAAAAAGTCAGGAAACAACAGATACTGGAGAGGATGTGGAGAAATAGAAACACTTTTACACTGTTGGTGAGAGTGCAAATTAGTTCAACCATTGTGGAAGACAGTGTGGTGATTCCTCAGTGATCTAGAACCAGAGATACCATTTGACCCAGCAATCCCATTACTGGGTATATACCCAAAGGATTAGAAATCATTGTACTATAAAGACACATGCACATGTATGTTTACTGCAGCACTGTTCACAACAGCAAAGACTTGGAACCAACCCAAATGCCCATCAACGATAGACTGGATAAAGAAAATGTGGCACATATACACTGTGGAATACTATGCAGCCATAAAAAATGATGAGTTCATGTCCTTTGCAGGGACATGGATGAAGCTGGAAACCCTCATTCTCAACAAACTAACACAGGAACAGAAAACCAAACACCACATGTTCTCACTCATAAGTAGGAGTTGAACAATGAGAACACATGGACACAGGGAGGGGAACATCACACACCGGGCCCTGTTGGGGGGTGGGGGGCTAGGGGAGGGATAGCATTAGAAGAAATACCTAATGTAGATGATGGGTTGATGGGTGCAGCAAACCACCATGGCACGTGAATACCTATGTAACAAACTTGCACATGTCTCCCAGAACTTAAAGTATAATTTAAAAAAAAACAGTTAGTAGTAAAGTAAACCAAATATATCCTTGAATTGCCTTATTCTCTTACCCCACAAAATCTAAGTTGTGCACTTGGCAATCCCCCACAGTAAGCAGGTTCTTTTGTCTACTCCCAAAAGGCACTTACTCTATTTAGACTAGATAGAATGAACTCTTAGCCATAGCTAATTTAGGGATAGGAAAATTGCCGACGAGTTTACTCTTGAATGTACTCTTGAATAGGAATTGAATGAGGAAAAAAAGGGTGAAAATAGAGGAATTTTTTTTCTTACAAAAAGATGAGGGAAAAATCACTCTTCCTGCTAGTAAGGCTTACTACATAGATATAGTAATCAAGACAGTGTGGTATTGGCAGAAGGATAAACACATAGGTCAATAGAAAAAAACAGAGAAGCAAGAAATAGACCCCACAAATATACCCATCTGATTTTGACAAAATGCAAAAGTAATTCAATGGAAGAAGAATGGGTGCTAGACTTCTCAACGAATGGAGTTGTAGTAATTGGAGAACTATACACCTATTGGCAAAATAATAAGAAAAGAAAACATCTTTGGGATTTAGGGCTAGACCAGAGTTATTAGACCTGACACCAAAAGTATGGTCCATAAAAAGAAAAATTGATAAATTGTACCTCATCAAAATTGAAACCTTTTGTACTGAAAAAAAAACAAGCAGAAATAACGTTCACATAAAAAGACAAGTTACATACTTGAAGGAAATATTTGCAACCACCTATCTGACAAAGGGCTTCTATGTGGAATATATAAGGAAATTTCAAAACAATACTAAAAATACAACAATTCAATTAGAAAATGGGCAAAAGATATGAATAGACATTTCAGCAAAGAGAATATAGAGATGTCAAATAAGCACATAAAAAATGTTCAACATCATTAACCATTATGAAAAGGACAATTAAAACCACAGTGAAATATTACTACATAGCTATCAGAATGGCTATAATAAAAAATAGTCACAACACCAAATACTGGCAAAGATGTTAATAAACCAAATCACTTATATGTTGCTGATGAGAATGTAAATTGATACAACCACTCTGGGAAAGAGTTTGACAGTTTCTTGTAAAACTAAATGTGCAACTGCTATATGACCCACAAAGACCTGTACACTAATTTTCAAAGTAGCTTTATTTGTAATAGCCAAAAATTGGAAACAACCCAGATGTTCTTTAACAAATGAATGGTTAAACAGACCATGGTATGTTCATATTGTGGAATACTACTCTGCAAAAACAGAAGGAATTATTAATACATGCAACACCTTTGGTGGACCTCAAGGGAATTATGCTCAGTGAAAAAAGTTTACATATGTTATGATTCCGTTTATATAATAATCTTGAAATCATGTAATATATAAATGGAAAACAGATTAGTAGTTGCCAGAGACTAAGATTTGGGAGGGAGGGGTAACTATAAAGCGGTAGCATGAGGTTGCCTTGACGTAATGGAACAGTTCTACAAATTGTTTGTGGTGGTAGTTACATGAAGCTACATAAGTGATAGAATTGCATAGAACTACACATACACACTAATACACACAAATGAGTTCATCTATGACTGGTGAAATCTGAATAAACTCTGTAAATTATACCAATATCAAGTTCATGGTCTTAATAATGTACTATAATTATGCAAGATTATAACATTGGGGACAGAGGGGTGAATGGTGTGTGGGATTTCTCTGTACATTTTTCTGCAACTGCTTGTGGATCTATACTTATTTCAAAATAAAAAAAGGTAGAGGTAAAAAGCCCGATCTCGACATGGGTGCACTGTTTCCTTTTAGTGCGGTATCCTGCCTGCTAGGCTCCAGGAAGAAGGCTGGCTATGGAAAGCATTAAGTAGGCAAGTCCCCTTGCAGAGACCTGACCTTGGACTTTCCCTAGGACTGGACACTAGCAGCTGCAGGTACTCCTGGCCTTGGACTTCTTTCTTGCCTCAGCTAATGCTTTAGATGAGGGCCAGATGCAATCAAATACATGGGCTGTAACTGATTTCTTTGGAGTCCTTGAAACAGGAAGCCTGGCAGTGAGAAGAAGAAACAGCAGATCTCCCAGGATAGTATGAGAACTAAGAGAGTAGAATGGAAATGGGTCTTGGGGAGAGGGGAGGGCAGGCATCAGGGCACTTCTCTGAAGAAAAACAAAATGTTGGGCCATTGCCCTTTTCAGAGACCAATCAAAATAAGAAAGAGGGCAGAAGCAGTCTATCTTACTAAGTTGCTTTTAAACTGCAAAATTTTATGCCTGGCTGTTCTACTTGCTAGTTTCGTGTCCTGTGATGTGAAGAAAGAATGAGTTTTTGCTTCACTGAAGATTCTACTTCTAAGTTGTGTCCTTAAGGTATTACATGTTAACAAAATGTTGACAGATCAGACAGCATTTTTAAATGCTTCTTTTTTTTGACTATGCTTTTTTTTCTTAAGCAGAAGTACTGCTAGCAGCACCTTCAGTGTTCATTTCATCAAAGGACTCTCTAAACATATCGTGTATTTATTGCGTCTTTGGGAGTAATAATTTTCTTCCTAGCTTTCAAATGACTACATATTTGTTACTGCACCACTGAGGGAGGAGATCATTTGTTATTAGTTCCTTGTCTGACGTGAAACATTTAATTTGAACTGAAACCACTGCACAAGAAAATAAACAGTGCATTTCATACGCAAAAGTGTCTGCTTCCCTCACTGGGAGGCAGTGGGAATCATTTTGACCATATGGTGGGTGTTTATCATCAGATGGCTCATAAGTATCTCTGCTGTCTACCTCCATTTTCCCTTCAGACCTGGGTACTGGCTCTTTTTCAAAGAAGCTAGGTCAGCTTGCTTTCAGACAGAGCATCTAAACTCTGGAAGCTCACCAGAATTCCAACAGGAGATTTTTTAAAAATACCAGATGACCAGACCACACCACTCTCAGGTCTGTCAACAAAACTCTCTAAGGGTAAGACAGTTTAGTGAAATGTTTACTTTCTTGGGCTCTGAAGCCAGACTGCTTGGGTATGACACCCAGTTTTGCCACTTAAGACCATCAGTTTATGTGCAAGTTATTTAAACTCTCTGGGCCTCAGTTATCTCAAATGCAAAAGGAGGGTAATATTACCTAAGTCATAGGGTTATGGTGAGGACTAAATAAAATTAATTATGTGAAGTAATTAAAGCAAAGCCTGGTCATAGTAAGCACCTGATGATGTTAGCTATTACTTTTTCTGATGAGCACCCCATTCTTAATATCTGATAAGAAAGCTAGGAGTTATTTATATTATAAGTTGTTCTTACCACCTTGAGTTCTCCCCCAGCCATTGTTGATAAAATCCCAAACACTGCAAAAAAAAAAAAAAATCTACAGAAGGCAGGAAAAATTCCAGGGCCAGTTTCAAAGGAGGTTCAATACATGGCAGGTTCTATCTATTTATATTGCTTAGAATCAGAAATGTCAAAAGTGAGTGAAAAGAACCCTTTGAAGAAACTTGATGCTTTCTGTTTGAAAATTTTTAACACACACACATGCATGTGCACAATGCCAAAGAGCCTTGATATTCCAAACTTTATGTCTAAATATTTATGACCATCAACAAATTACTAAAATATATACAAAGCCTTAGGGGAAAAAAATCCATCGTCCAAATGATTAGAGCATTAGGATATGTGACTACAGACATATGACAAATACAGCAAACACCATGGTATTCCTTCTTATGCCCAAATCCAGATCTGACGACCCTGGTTTTTATACATATACATCTGTAAATTCACACGAATTGCATTTCCAATTTATTCTAGTTTTTAGCTCTATTGGATGAGTTAGATTTATGGGAATGCTGTTACCTTGAAACATGTCCTTTGGGTTTCACAAATATATGTGGCATTACTTGGCTCTTTAGGTTAAAATCTCATTGCTGTTAAGCAGACCCTTCAAACTGCCCTGGTATTGAAGATTGCCACATGTTGGATTAATTTAGGGGCTATAGAAAGAAAAACATATTGGACAGGGCTCTGAGCTCTCTCATTTCATATATGAAAGAGATCACGGTATACCTTTTAGTTCTTCCCATGGCACCTAGCACAGTTCATTCAACAGAATAGGTAGACATTCAAGATTTTGAGGCTGTTGAGTAATACAAAGTGAAGTGCCCTACAACTCCAGGAGAATTTACACATATTTAAGATGTGATACATAATATTATTGCCAAAGCACTTATTTTAATTTTATTGCTTAAAAATTAAACACACACACACACACGCACAAAAAAAAAAAAACCTCTTATTTCCAGACACAAAAGGGAGAGTGATGAAAAGTCTTTTACTTACAGTAATTTTTTGATCTCTTCTGGTTATTGCTTATTTTTTTCACTACTCATATTAATCTTCTTTTATTGATGCTCAACTACAAATCATATCTCTGTGTTTATTATGGCTTATTCATAACTCTGAATGAAACATTGTTTGATAAGTGAGCATGAATCACTAGCCTCTTTTATCTAAATCTATCCCTCTACATATTTCTAGTGTCCATTAGCCTATCAGACATGGGTACCAAGCCAAATATATTAAATATATGGCCCTTTCCTGTTAGAGATAGAAATGACATTTCAGCATAAAGTTTGAGAGCCCCCAAATCACATTTTACTGCCATTTTAAAAATATACTTACTATATTATGTTAAATTTAACCCTCAGAATACAACTACCTGTCTTTAATTGAGGCCTTTAAAGAAATGTGCTTCATTGTTACAAGTCTCAGCTTTTCTCGCTTCCAGCCACAATAGTAAGTTAATATAATGGAAAGTTACTAGCACACAATATTCTTTCAGCACAGCTCTGTCATATTATAATAAGATTTTACTTTTAGATCTTTGAGCAATTTAACACAGTATGAATTTCATTATCTTAAGAGAACTATTGACCAAAAAAAGGTGGGGAGAAGGAAGAAAAAAAGCGTATTACAATCAGGAGGCTAATGGCCTTATGTGAAAAGAAACTTTGCAAATGCTTTTCCTCTAAAATGAAACTGGTCAAAGGCCAGACTGATTGTTGAGGGAAGAATGCTGCCATGGTTAGAAGGAAGTGAGTTAATTGACCTGCTAGGTTATTTCCTAATATGATAGCCATGAGTTTATCATTCAATTCTTGCTAACATATCCACAGACAAATGGACTGTAATATTTACATGTACACAGTACATGGAAACATGTAACTATCTGAGCCATGGGTCTCTTAACAAAAGATTAATGTTGACATTGACACATGGGAAGGTTTTTTTTTTACTCAGAAGACAATATGTACTCACTTGGCATGTGCAGGTTCAAAGCTGCTAGACAAGGAAATACTCAGAAAGCAATCTGGTGAGGTGACAAACTTCAGTCTCCAATGCTCTGTGAATTTCCAGTCCACCCCACTTCCGTCTGCTAAAAGTATAGCAGCCCCAGCTATGGCCTCGCACTCCGCATTGAGAGCAGATGTTCTCTCTGGAAATAGGTTTCTCTTTTAAAGATGAACCATCAGACTCCATTATAATCTATTCTCCTGTCATTTGCTTTGTTATACTTTTTGTGCCAACAGATTGTGAGGCAGCAAACATTTTAAGTGAAGCTCTGTAAAATTGCTAATATCCAGCAATAACTATCAATGCTCAACTGTCACATAACTAGATGTGGATGTAAAGTTGGCTAACATTTGCTAAGTGGCAAATAATTACTTGATATTCATTTTAATGAATGTGGTCAAGAATGAACTCATTATTAGGATAGATATGAAATACAGTTTGTATGTAATTCTATTATATACCACTTTCTAAAGGGAAAATTGTAAAGGATGAGTGACAAGGATACTTTTTAATATTCTAGTCAATTGGCCTGTGAGATTGGTGACAGTGCGATTGAGTTTCTACTTTCACACCCACAGGCATGTGCACACATACATGCACACAAATACAGAGATAGAGAGAGCACTGAAAAAATAAGTAGTTCTCCTAATTTTTTTTTTAATATTGACTTTTCCCTCCTTTAGCGACTGTATCTAGAAAAATTTGCTTTGGGTGCTAGGAATCTAAAGTAGTAAAAAGGTAGATAACTTGCCCAAGGTCACTCAACTGGAAACAGGGAGTAGACTGGATTTGAACTCTGGTCTGTATAAGTCTAAAGATGACCACTTTAGCCACCATACTATACTACTTCTTCACCCAGGGAGAGAGTGCCATTTTTGAAATGTCCTACAAAATGCTATTATGAGGCCGGGTACGGTGGCTCACGCCTGTAATCCCCACACTTTGGGAGGCCGAGGAGGGTGGATCACCTGAGAACAGGAGTTCGAGACCAGCCTGGCCAACATGGTGAAACCCCCGCCTCTACTAAAAATACAAAAATTAGCCAGGCGTGGTGGCAGCGCCTATAATCCCAGCTACTCAGGAGGCTGAGGCAGAAGAATCGCTTGAACCCGGGAGGCAGAGGTTGCAGTGAGCCGAGATTGCGCCACTGCCCTCCAGCCTGCACGACAGAACAAGATTCTGCCTCAAAAAACAAAATTGCTATTATAAAAGCAGCCTTTAGTACCATCACAAACCTAGCTGACCTTTAGAGACATCAGGTCAGCAATAAAATCAGAAATGGAACAGCTAATTTAGTTGGCCTTTCAAAGCTCTCACAGCAAAAACACCTAGCTCCTACAGTGTGAACACACTACCAAAGATCAAGAAATGAGTCTTTTGGTTTGAAAGTAAGTGAAAAAGAGAGCTGGGCATGGGGAGGTTACAACGTTGTTATTCTGTATGCAGGACTCTGTGTTCATGTATTTGGGTATGTATTACCAAGGTGGTTAAGGACATGGGATGTGGAGCCTGACAGTTGTTTCATGTATAAAATGGAAATCATAATGTTATCTATTTTGGGGGGTTGTTAGGAAGTTGAAATGAAAGAAAACATGTCAAACTCTTAATACAAGGACTGAAACATAGTAAGCACTCATAGATGTTAGCTACTGCTATTTTTGTTGTTTTACAATGATTAATTTTTTTGCCTTTCTCCCCAAATAGTCCATGAGCCCTTTAAGTGCAAAGACTCATATTCCTCTTTGAAAAGCAGTAGAATGCAACTGTTAAAAGCCGTTTCTAGAACGATACTACCTAGGTTCAAGCCTGGCTCTGCTATTTACTGCCAGTGAGATCTTTATCTCTCTGTATCTGTTTCCTCATTGATAAAATGGGGCTAATGTTAGAATCAATCTTATAAATGTGTTATAAAGATGAGAGTATAAGTCCTACAAGGACATAATTTTTGTCTGTTCTGCTCAACAATGTAACCCCAGTGCCCAGACCATACCTAGCACACAATAAGTGCTCAATACCAATTTGTTGAATAGTTACACATAAGGCATTTAAAATAGACCCAGGTACTCAAATAGGAAAATGTTAGCTATTATTATCACATGTACCATCAGAGCCTAGTACATTGCTTAGCACAGGTTAGGCCCTCAAAAAATGTTTGCAGAGTGAACAAATGAATGAATGTTGTCCCTCTAGTCTGAGCTAGCTAGCCATTGCTCATCAAAAACTATGAAGTAAGTGAAGTCTGATCTTTCATGTCCATGGCTTCCTTACCTGCATCACATACTGTGTAAATGCTTTCAGTACTTTTTTTTTTTTTTTTGAGACAGAGTCTCGCTCTGTTGCCCAGACTGGAGTGCAGTGGCACAATCTCGGCTCACTGCAAGCTCCACCTCCCGGGTTCACGCCATTCTCCTGCCTCAGCCTCCCGAGTAGCTGGGACTATAGGCGCCCGCCATCACGCCTGGCTAATTTTTTTGTATTTTTAGTAAAGACGGGGTTTCACCATGTTAGCCAGGATGGTCTCGATCTCCTGACCTCGTGATCCACCCACCTCGGCCTCCCAAAGTACTGGGATTACAGGCGTGAGCCACCATGCCCGGCCTTAGTATTTTTTTTAAAAATTATGGGGATCAAATGAAATAGAATATCAAATGTGTAGGAGATGTTGCAGATCCACCATTTAAGTCCTCCATTTTGCTCATTTATTCTATATTCATTTAATATTTTTTAATTTTATTTTTAAAATTTTATATTTTTAATTTTGTGAGTACATAGTAGGTATGTATATTTATGGTTTACATGAGATATTTTGATACAAGCATACAATGTAAAATAATCACATCATGGAGAATGGGGTATTCATCTCAAGTATTTATCCTTTGTGTTACAAACAATCCAATTACACTCTTTATTTTAAAGTGTACAATTAAGTCATTATTGGCTACAGTCACCTTGTTGTGCTATCAGAATAGCAGGTCTTAATTCATTTTTTCTAACTATTTTTTTCTACCCATTAATCATCCCCACTTCCCTCCCACTTCCCACTATTCTTCCCAGCCTTCTACTCTCTACCTCCATGAGTTTCATTGTTTTGATTTTTAGATCCCACAGATAAGTGAAAATATGCAATTTTTGTCTTTCTGTGCCTGGCTTATTTCACTTAACTCAGTGATCTCCAGTTCCATCCATGTTGTTGCAAATGACTGGATCTCATTCTTTTTATGGCTGAATAGTACTCAATTGTGTATATGTACCACATTTTCTTTATCCATCCATCTGTTGATAGACATTTAGGTTGCTTACAAATCTTAGGTATCGCAAACAATGCTGCAACAAACACAGGAGTGCAGATATCTCTTTGATACAGTTACTTCATTTGGGGTATATATCCGGCAGTGGGATTGCTGGATCACATGATACCTCTATTTTTAATTTTTCAAGGAACTTCCTCCAAACTGTTCTCCATAGTAGTTGTACTAATTTACATTCTCACCAGTAGTGTACAAGTGTTCCCTTTTCTCCACCTTCTCAACAGCATCTGTTATTGCCTGTCTTTTGGATATAAGCCATTTTAACTGGAGTGAGATGGTAGCTCATTCTAGTTTTGATTTGCATTTCTCTAATGATCAATGATGTTGAACACCTTTTCATGTCTGTTTGCCATTTGTAGGTCTTCTTTTGAGAAATGTCTATTCAAATCATTTGCCCAATTTTTCATTGGATTATTGGACTTTTTTCCTATAGAGTTGTCTGAGCTCCTTATATTTTCTGGTTACTAATCCCTTATCAGAGGGATAGTTTGCAAATATTTTCTCCCATTCTGTGGGTTTTCTCCTCACTTTGTTGATTGCTTCCTTTACTGTACAGAAGCTTTTTAACTCCATGTGATCCCATTTGTGCATTTTGGGGTTGGTTTCCTGTACTTGTGGGGCATTGTTCAAGAAATCTTTGCCCAGACCAACATCCTAGAGACTTTCCCCAGTGTTTTCATATAGTAGTTTCATAGTTTGAGGTCTCAGATTTAAGTGTTTAATCCATTTTGATTTGATTTTTGTATACAGCAAGAGATAGGGGTCAAGTTTCATTGTTCTGTATATGGACATCCAGTTTTTCCAGCACCATTTATGGAAAAGACTGTCTTCCCCAGTGTATATTCTTGGCACCTTTGTCGAAAATGAGTTCACTGCAAGTGTGTGGATTTGTGTCTCCGTTCTGTATTCTGTTCCTTTGGTCTATGTGTCTGTTTTTATGCCAGTACCATGCTGTTTTGGTGACTGTAGCTCTGTAGTATAATTTGAAGTCAGGTAATGTGATTCCTCCAGGTTTGTTCTTTTTGCTCAGGATAGCTTTGGCTATCCTGGGTCTTTTGTGGTTCCATATAAATTCATATACATTTTAGGATTTTTTTTTTCTGTTTCTGTGAAGAATGTCGTTGGTATTTTGATAAGGATTGCATTGAATCTGTAGATTGCTTTGGGTAGTATGGACATTTTAACAATATTGATTCTTCCAATCCATGAACATGAAATATTTTTCCATCCTTTGGTGCCCTCTTCAATTTCCTTCATCAGTGTTTTATAGTTTTTATTTAGAGATCTTTCACTTCTTTGGTTAATTCCTAGGTATTTAATTTTATGTGTGGCTATACTAAATGGGATTACTTTTAATTTCTCTTTCACGTTGCTCACTGTTGGCATATAGAAATGCTATTGATTTTTGTATGTTGATTTTGTATCCCAAAACTTTACTGAATTTGCTTATCACTTCTGTGACTTTTCTTGTGGAGTCTTTAGATTTTTCCAAGTATAGGATCATATCATCTGCAAACAAGAATAATTTGACTTCTTCTTTTCCAATTTGGATGCCCTTTATTTCTTTCTCGTCTGATTGCTTTAGCTAGGACTTCCAGTACTATGATAAATCACAGTGATGACAATAGGCATCCTGGTCATGTTCCAGATCTTTCAGTTCTTCCACATTCAGTATAATACTAGCTGTGGAACTGTAGCATATGGCTTTTTATTATGTTGAGATATGTTCCTTCTATACCCAGTTTTTCTGGGATTTTATCATAAGAGCATGCTGAATTTTATCAAATGCTTTTTCAGCATCAGTTAAAATGATCATATGGTTTTTTCTTTCGTTCTGTTAATATGATGTATCAAATTGATTGACCTGTATATGTTGAACAATACTTGCATCCCAGAGATAAATCCCACTTGGTCATGATGAATGATCTTTCTAGTGTAGTGTTAAATTTGTTTGCTAGTATTTTGTTGAGGAAGCTTGCATCAATACATCAGATATATTAGCCTATAGTTTTCTTTTTTTGATGTGTCTTTGTCTAGTTTTGGTATCTGTGTCCTACTAGCCTCATAGAATGAGTTTGGAAGTATTCCATCCTTCTCTATTTTTGAAATAGTTTGCTTAGAATTGGTAGAAGTTCTTGTTTAAATGTTCTTAGAATTCAGCAGCTAAGCCATCAGGTCCCAGGCTTTTCTTTACTGGGTAACTTTTTATTACAGTTTTGATCTTGTTACTTCTTATTGGTCTGTTCAGCTTTTGGATTTCTTCCTGGTTCAATCATAGTACGTTGTATGTGTCTAGGAATTTGTCCATTTCGTTTAGATTTTCCAATTTATTGGTATACAGTTATTCATAGTGGTCATTAATGGTCCTTGGAATTTCTACAGTATCATTTGTAATGTCTCCTTTTTCATTTCTGATTTTATTTATTTGGGTCTACGCTCTTTTCTTCTGTTAGTCTAGCTAAAGTTTTGTCAATATTTTTTAACTTTTCAAGAAACCAACCTTTCGTTTCATTGATCTTTTGTATTTTTTCATTTCAATTTCATTTATTTATTCTCTTTTCTTTATTATTTCATTTATTCTACTAATTGTGGGTTTGGTTTACTCTTGGTTTTCTAGTTCTTTAAGATGCACTGTTAGGTTATTTGAAAATTTCTTCTTTTTTGATGTACGCACTGACAGTTATAATCTCTTAGTACTGCTTTTGCTGTATCCCACAGGTTCTGGTATGTTGTGTTTCCATTATCAATTCTTTCAAGAAATTTCTTCATTGACCACTGATCATTCAGGAGCATATTGTTTAATTTCCATGTATTTGTATAGTTTCCAAAATTCCTCTTGTGATTAATTTCTAGTTTTAGTCCATTGTGGTCGGAAAATATGCTTGATATTATTTCAATTTTTTGAATGTTTTCAGACTTGTTTTGTGACCTAAAATATGGTCTATTTTTGAGAACGATCCATGGGTTGAGGAAAAGAATGTGTACTCTATAGCCACTGGATGAAATGTTCTGTAAATATCTATTAGATCCATGTGATCAATAGTACAGATTAAGTCCAATGCTTCTTTGTTGATTTTCTGTCTGGAGGATCTATCCAACACTGAGTATCCAGCTATCATTTTATTGGGATTTATCTCTCTTTAGCATTAATAACATTTTTTTATATATCTGGGTGCTCCAGTGTTGGGTGTGTATATATTTTAAATTGTTATATCCTCTTGCTGAAATGATCCCCTTATCATCATGTAGTGACCTCCTTTGTTTCTTCTTATAGTTTTTGTCTTGCAATTTACTTTGTCTGATATAAGTACTGATATAATGTTATGATTGATAAGTAAGGATTTACTCCTGCCATTTTGTTATTTGTTTTCTGGCTGTTTTATGGTCTTCTCTTCTTTCCTTCCTTTCTTCCTCTAGAGAAGGTGATATTCTCTGGTGATATGATTTAGGTTCTTGCTTTTAATTTTTTGTGTATGCATTGTATGTTTTTTGTTTTGAGGTTACTATGAGGTTTGCAGATACTATATTATAACCCATTATTTTAACCTGATAACAACACTGTTTGCATAAACAAACAAGCAAAAGAAAACTAATAACAATTCTATGCCTTAACTTTGTCCCTCCACTTTTTAACATTTTATTGTGCTGTTTCTATTTATATATTATTGTACTGCCTATGTCTTAAAAAGTTGTGGTAGTTATTATTTTTGATTGGTTCATCCTTTGGTTTTTCTACTTTGGATGAGAGTAGTTTACACACCACAGTTACAGTGTTATAATATTCTGTGTTTTTCTGTGTACTTACTATTATCAATGAGCTCTGTAGCTTCAGGTGATTACTTAGTGTTCATCAATGTCCTTTCCTTTCTGATTGAAGTACTCCCTTTAGCATTTCCTGTAGGACAGGTCTGGTGTTGATGAAATCCCTCAATTTTTGTTTGTCTGAGAAAGTCTTTATTTCTCCTTCATGCTTGAGGAATATTTACGTGAGATATACAATTCTCAGGTTAAAGTTTTTTATTTTTTTCTTCATCGCTTTAAATATGTCATGCTACTCTCTAATGGCTTATAAGGTATCCACTGAAAAATCTGCTGCCAGATGTATTGGAGCTCCATTTATGCTATTTGTTTCTTTTCTCTGGCTGCTTTTAGGATCCTTTCTTTATCCATGATCTTTGGGAGTCTGATTGTTAAATGACTTGATGTAGTCTTCTTTGGGTTAAATTAGCTTGGTGTTCTATAACCTTCTTGTACTTGGATACTGATATCTTTCTCTAGGTCTGGGAAGTTCTGTTATTATCCCTTTGAATAAACTTTACGCCCCTATCTCTTTCTCTACCTCCCCTTTAAGGTAAATAACTCAGATTTACCCATTTTAGGCTATTTTCTAGATCCTCTAGGTATGCTTCATTGTATTTTATTCATTTTTGTCTCTTATTACTGTATATTTTCAAATAGCCTGTCTTCAAGCTCACTAATTCTTTCTTCTGCTTATTTCTGCTATTAAATAACTCTGATGCATTCTTCAGTATGCCCATTGCATTGTTCAGCTCCATAATGTCTGCTTGATTCTTTTTAATTATTTCAATCTTGGTTAACATTCTCTGTGTTACATTGAATTTCTTCGAATTTCCTCAACTCAGCTCTTTTGAATTCTCTGTCTGAAAGGTCACATAATTCTGTTTCTCCAGGATTGGTCCCTGCTGCCTTATTTAGTTCATTTGGAAAGGTCATGCTTTCCTGGATGGTGCTGATGCTAGTAGATGTTCACTCGAGGCCTGTGGATCTACAATCAGCAGGTGGCAAAGCTAGCCAGGCCTGTGTCCTTCCCTTCATGGCAGTGAGGTCCCCCAGGCCCGAGGTGGGTCCAGAAGCACTGTCCAGCAGTCAGGGACTAGAGTCAAAATCCTTACAAGTCTACCTGGTGTTCTATTGTACTGTGGCTAAGCTGGCACTCACAGCACAAGACACAGCCCTTTCCATTCTTCCCTCCCCTTTCCAAAGGCAGAGGAGACTCACTCTGTAGCCACTGCCACCATAGGCCATGAGGAGTGCTCTCAAACTAACACTGATGTTCTTTTAAGGCCCGAGGGCTCTTAAGTCAGCTTGTGGTGAATGCTGCCTGGCCTGGGAGTCACCCTTCAGGGCAGTGGGCTCCCCTCTGGCTCAAAGCAAGTCCAGAAATGCCATCCAAGGGTCAAGTCTTGGAATTGGGGACCCCCAAGAGACCACTTGGTATTCTACTCCACTGTGGTTGTGCTGATACATAAGGTACAAACGAAGTCCCTTTAATTTTTCCCTCTGCTCTTCTCAAGCAGAGGGAGTTTTGCCCTGTAGCCAGCACAGCTGGGAGTGTGCTAAGTCTCACCAAAAGCTTGCAAGTCTCAGAGGCTCACCCAAGGCTGTCGATGTAGAACCTGGGTATTGCTGCTGGTTATTCAGGGTCCAAGGGCTCTTCAGTTAGCAGGTGATGAATGCTGCCAGCACCGGGTCCTTTTTTACAAGGGAGTGGGTTCCCTTTTCACCCAGGGTATATCTAGAAATGTTGTCTGGAAGCTAGGGCCTGGAACGGGGGCCTCAGGACTCTGACC
Source organism: Pongo pygmaeus (assembly GCF_028885625.2). Taxonomy (NCBI): domain Eukaryota; kingdom Metazoa; phylum Chordata; class Mammalia; order Primates; family Hominidae; genus Pongo; species Pongo pygmaeus. The sequence continues at coordinate 104,318,178 of NC_072396.2, forward strand.
AGTGCCCTATCCTGCTGTGGTTATGGTAGTATCCAAGATGCAAGACAAAGTTTTCCCTACTCTTCTCTCCCCTCCCATCCAGCAGAAGGAAGGGGTCTCTTCTGGAGCTGTGAGCTGTGCAGTCTGAAGGTAGGGGAGGGCTAATGCCAGCACTTCCTTAGCCACCCCAGCTGGTGTCTCAGTATGTCACATCCCCTCCACCCCCAGTCCTCTGTCTCTGGGCCTAGTTCAGCACTAGGACTTGCCTAAGACTTGCAGTCCTTATGGCGTAGACTACCTTTCAAGGTTACTTAGAGACACAAAGCACTGTAGCCCTCAGTGGAGAGATTTGCAGAAACTCAAAAGTTCCAACTGCTAGGATGGGTAATTCCCCTCTGGCTAGGGCTGGTTTAAATGCTCCCTCCGTGGGTGGGTGCTGGCTAGGTTTGGTCCAGGTTTCCTTTCTGCTGTAACAAGACAGCACTGAGTTCCGTGCCTCACAATTGCTGTGTTCTTCCTGCCCCAGTGCCCAGAGTTGCTCTCTGTACCATGCTGATGCAGCAGGGCCTGGGGGAGGGATGGCATTCCTGATTCAAGACTGTTTTCCTTTTCTCTTTAATGCGCTTTCAATAATACGAAGTTAAAACAAGGTACTATGAGTGCTCACCTGTTTTTTGGCTCTTAAGAAGCTGCTTTTTCTGTGTAGATAGTTGTTGAATAGGTGTCCTTGCAGGGGTGGAAGATAATCAGTGGAGCCTTCTATTCCACCATCTTGCTCCACCTCCTGCCAAAAGTCTCGTTCAATAACTTTTTTTATTGAGCACCTACTATAGAATTGACTTGACCCTATGATTAGTAGCAGGGACTACAATGGTGAGCAAAATAGTTATGATCTGCCCTCATAGTGCTATGGATCTTACAGTCTAGTCATTTCTTTGTAATTCATTTTCCTCATCTGTAAAATTAGGAAGTTGAATGATTTCTAAGATCCCTACCAGTTGAGAGAGAAAATATAGCATGCTGCTTAAAATCATGGGTTTTCAAATCAGGCTGCCTGTATTTGAACCCCACTTCTTATACTTGCTAGCCATTTGAACCTCATCAAGTAAAGGGTCTCCATGCCTCAGCTTCCTCGTCTGCAAAGTGGGAATGATAATAGTAACTATCTTACTATCACGTTAGGTGGACTAAATGAGAATATATATATATATATATATATATATATATATATATTCCACTTTGATAATGCCTGGTGCATACTAAATGCCCAACAAATGGTAGTTAATACTATTCAAGTTCTGTCACTGTATGATATACAATCTCTAAGTCCCCTTATGGGAAGTTGCTCCTTATAAAGCCCCACCTTGACTACAGAGTTTGAATAGGGCCAACCTGCATATCACACCTATTTTTCTGAAATTTCTTTGAATTCCACCTTGTTTTAACGAGTTGTCAGATTTAAAAAATGGAAGGACTTGGCCCTTGCTAAGATTTCTTACCTGAAGCACGTTGCCAGGAAGCATCAGCACTCCCAGTCACCACTAAGTGGCAAACCAGGAGTGTGTGTGTGTTTTTCCTCGAAGTTCCAAACGTGCGGTTCTCTTTTTTACGCAGTCCTGGGAAAGGAAGCCTTCTTGTGCTCACTGCCTCCTCACTGAGGCTACTGTTTTGATCATGTTACTCCTTGGTTTATCAAAGCCAGCTGCAGCTTCCTCACAACGTGTTGGGAGAGATTTAAAACACCTTCAGCTGCCTTTAGAGACCTCAGAGGGATTGGTTCAGGTCAAATATTTGACTTGCCATCTGAAAACAAGTAAGTGAAAAACTACCATATGCTCAACTCAAGCTCCACCCAGGTGCAGGTTCTGGAGCCGGCCCAGTCCACACCACCACCATCCCCAGGGTGAGTCTATGGCAAATGACCATGACCCTCCCTGATATAGCCTCATTAGAGTTCTTTGTGTCAAACTAGCTATTTTCTAAGCAAAATCATACCAGCATTTGTCAGTTGGACCCCTTACTGGCAACAATTACCAACTGAAAAAATGAAAACATTTGTAGGTACTCCTTCTTACGCACCTCCTCCAAGAACTTCTGAAGCATTCTTCCCCATATACACACACCCACACATATGCAGTCACACACACACACAAACACACACACACACACTTTTTTGTTTCCAGTGCAAAGTCAGGGATAAGAGTGATAAAGATGGTGCGAAGATAGTGCAAAGTTAAGCTTAACATTTATTCTATGAGGAAATACTACAGGAAACTGCAAAGACCTTACATCTTTCAAAAAACATAGAGCTTGAACTTTAAAAAAAAAGTCAATGCATTGCAAAAAAAAAAAAAAAAAAGTAAGTGAAAGGCAACTATTGGCAAAGTAGATTACTTTTCCCATGGATTGCAATGATAAAATATAGCATTGAATTAGGATTTCTTCAAAAGGAAAAATCCCATGTAGAATAGATGAACTGAGCGAAAAACTTTGAGGACAAAGAAATTAGCCATAATTGACAACCCATAGCCTCTGGGAGGTTGTGCTCCACCAGCAGCTCAGTGTTTTCTACTTTTCCTTAATAGAATTTTCCCAATTCTAAAATGTATCACATCTCCTCTGTCTAGCCTCAGTTCTTCAGTCTGTAAAACCTGGAGTTGCCTCCTATTTCTGGACCAGGCTCTACTCTGGGTCTTCTGATTTCAGAGACATCAAAATGTCAAAATTCCAAAAGACAGAGTCTAACTCGAGGGTTCTGCTTCTCTCTTTATTCTCTATGAAATACAAGCCCCAGATGTATTGATAAGTATTAAAGCTGTGTGATGGGGACATTGCATTTATCATACTATTCTGTCAATACTATATAGATTTCAAATTGTTCATAATAAAGTTCAAAAACTCAAGGCCCAAACAATTTCCAGATACTACCTAGTTTGCTTCCAGCCTTCCAACAACAGGAAGGAATTCTGAGTTTTCATCTACCAACAGATAGTACTGAACCCCAAACCTGGGCATCACACACTTGGTGATTGGAGAGTAGACAAGAGAGGGGACTTTGCCTACAGTCTGCTCATGCAGGAAGCACAGCTCCAAAAAAATGTATTGGGCTGTTCTGACCCATTAATTTCCTTTCCTGGGGCCGATTAGAATTTCTTTTCACCTCAGTTAGCTTGGAGAAGAACAAGTATCTCATTAATCTATACATATTTTTTAAAAGTCCATTATTTCAAAATGCTGCAAAACAAGTTACCTTACACGGACATAGATAAAGTGAAAAGACATGGTGATGAGTTAATCTCTGTAATCAGAAGCACTTGATGTTGAAACACATTCTCATTTTCTGACTTTACTCTCCCACATGGCCCTATTTTTATTTCTCACAATTATCTTTCCTCCTCTCCCCACTGCCTATTCTGTTTTACTCACCAAGACCTCGAGCCTCTGCACCATTTTGCCACATATCTTCCCTCTTTCTAGTCTTTATCTTCTATTAATATTAATAACAGCATCTGTGGCTGCATCAAGGCAGGTAAGAATATAACGGGATCACTTCTTACCTACTCCATGGCCACTACCCTCGTTCAAGCTACTATCTTATCTAGCCTGGATTGTTGCAGCAGCCTCCTAAGTGTTCTCCCTGCCACTGAGCATTGAATCTGTACATTCCTTTGGCAGTATGGCCATTTTCACGATATTGATTCTTTCCATCCATGAGTATGGGATGTGTTTCCATCTGTTTGTGTCACCTATGATTTATTTCAGCAGTGTTTTGTAGTTTTCCTTGCAGACGTCTTTCACCTCCATGGTAAATTATATTCCTAGTTTTTTCTTCAGCTATTGTAAAAGGGATTGAGTTTTGGATTTGATTCTTAGCTTGGTCTTTGTTCGTGTTTAGCAGTGCTACTGGTTTGTGTACATTGATTCTGTAACTTGAGACTTTATTGAAATCATTTACCAATTCTAGGAGTCTTTTGGAGTAGTCTTTAGGGTTTTCTAGGTATACGATCATATCATTGGCAAATAGCGAGTTTGACTTCCTAAAATAAGAGGTATAATATTTAAAGGGGACATTGGCGTGGGACTAGTCATGATTTGGGCCTGTGATTATGGCATTGTGAGATACTGAAATGTCTCTAGTTAGAGTACTTACTACCTGGGGTGGAGGGTACGGCGCTCTGCATTCCGAAAACCAGGGAATCTTTGAGGGATGCAAAACGCCCCTGGAGTTGTAAGCAAAAGTATTTGTGTGTGCTTCTCCAATGCTAAAATTTAGTAGTTGCAACAGACATCATATGGTTCACAAAGCCTACAGTATTTATTATCTGGTCTTTTGCAGAAAAAGTTTGCTGACCCTTGGCATTCAGAGTTGAATAGAATATATCAATGCCTTTCAGGTAGTAAGGATAAGTATTGTTTGTGAAATGTTCATTTCAGTTATGAGCATGTGACGCTGAATTGAGATGCAAAATGCATTTCTTAGTATGGCAAGCAGACAAAAAATTGAAAACCACTCTTGTAGTCTATGTTAAGGGATTGGATTTCATCTTAAGAGAAACCATTGTTGGATTCTAAGCTGAGTTGTGATTTAACCAGTGTTGTGTTTTAGCAAGATTCCTCTGGCTGCAGTATAAAGAATGTGATAAAGAGAGGCAAGGTGAATAAGAGGCAGATTAGGAGACTATTTCCATCATCCAGATGAAGGACGCTGAGGCCTGGGCCACTGTGGTAGCAGTGGGAATAATGAAAGTTTATCAGACATTTTTGGAAAAGTTCCTGCGTATTTATTTAGGGGCATAAAATACCTCTGGCTTGGTCTCTGACAATATCCCTATTTTTCTGCTAAAAGGGAAAAAAAGAATGTTAGAACGGCACTGGCAAAGCATCTCAGTGTTTACCATTGCATTTAACTCAGCTGTGACATCCAAAACCCTGAGAACTATATCCCAGACTGAGAAGTGCTGGGCCACTGAGGCAAATTAGGAACACTTCAACAACGAAGTATTTTAAATGGCTTGGTATTTAGCCTCTCTATCTAGAGGCCTCCTTTGGAGAAGCTGGTCTACTCATTACCAGAGACTTTATGCATGTAGTTGGGATCATTCCTCCCCTCCCTTCCCATTTTGTTTTTTTATCTGACCTCACTTCTTAATTTAGCTCCATGTCAGATCCCTTGCTAACTTAGAAGGGCCAGATGAAGGTCCTTCGGGGGCCTATCAACACCTCTTCAACTCCACTTGCAATAGGAGGCAAGCATGGAAACCAATCCCTAGGCTTCTGATTGCCCAGTGCTTACAGCTGATTCAGCCACATTTTCCAGCTGATTGTTCCACCCCCTGATCTCTTTCCTTGCAGTAGCCTGGGGTTTCAATTTCTTTTACAAACATGCCTCCCCTACCCACTACCACTATAACCTTGCCTTAGCCCTCATCCTCCCTCACCCTCAACTAACTTTCTGGATCTAAAAAAGTAGCCAAGACCTGTTGCTAACATATACTGGGATTGACTCCAACTGTGCTGACCTGTAACACACATGAATACATCCTTGACAGATTGCTCGAAACCCAGAGGGACAGATGAATATAGGGTTACCAGACCTTCATTTCAAGGGCTGTTGACTAGCTAGAGTGCAGAGACTCTAAAAGGAGCCACAGTCCTGCCATGCATGACTAATGCAACTTGAAAGGCAGGCACTAGGTAGTGAAGGAGTAGGAACATGCCTAGGAGGCTGATCAAAAGCACCCTAGCCTGAAAATCCCACTGCTGCAATCACTTCTTTGGGCCATGACATTGGTTTCCCAAAGATCTCAGTTAAAATGCCAACATGTCCTCCAGGATGGATAAATGCCTTAAGACATTAGCACCCACCATTACTACTCTAGTCAGGAAGAACTTATCATGTTGGTTGCTGATCCCTTAAGAGTAATTGAAAAGAATAATAATTCCTAAGTAGACAAACATGGATTTGAATCTAGCTCTGTCATTTAGTGTTCATGTGGCCATGGGCAAGCTCCCCTAAGCTCTCTGAGTCTCAATTTATTTGTGTATAAAATGGAGATATCATTATTTACTACATAAGTTGCTGTAAGGATAAAATGGGATAATGTTTGTAAAGTGTCTTGCACATAGTAAGTGCTCATGGAAAGTCTTGGTCCCTTAAGCCCTAGCACTCCCCACTCTGCCCAGGTCTTAAATGTCCACATTGAATGAGTTGCCCACAAAAAAATGGTAAATGGATGGGAGTGTCAGATATGTGCAAGTAAGTTATTTGTCAACGTGTAGAAAGGTTAAGACCTGAAACTCTCAGGGAATACCTCTCTGCTCCCATCCTAGAGAATTTTGTTCTCGCGATAAGAGCCCCATCCCTTTACAAGTGGTGGCAGTGCATTCAAAGTGTACCTCTCTAAGGCATGTCTATACCCCCAAACCAAAATAATAGAAATGGTTACTCGTATCTTTGTCTCTGGAGCAGCTATCATCTCCTGTTGGAGAATGCCCTCTTACATATCAATTCCCATCATGGTTTCTTGACTTCACACACAGCATGTCAGTGACATATATAAGATGTGTCACAAGCACTTTGGATAGTTTTAATAACGTGTTTTGTTTTGTTTTATAAATTTGAATCGATTTGAGGTTACGCCTATAATCTTGCCACTCTCCCACACTTAGGCAGAGTTGCTGGTGTCGTCAATGACCTTGGATATGCCTGTGTCGCATATGTAAATGCCCTTCATCATGTGAGACTTTATTTTCTCTTGCTCATTCCTTGGAGGATCTTATTTTAGGATGGAGTTGCCATTTCCTTTCCAGCCGCTCTCCCTGAAAAAAAGGTAGTTGAAATGGGGTCAAAGAAACTGATTTTCTTTGTGTTTTTGGTGTGAACTACCTCAGAAGCACTCATATAGCCTCCTATGACTTAATGTCCTCCAAGGCAGTGACAGACCATCCTCCTTCCCATATGCCTTTATGAACATCTGGGAGTCTGCGTGAACATCTGTACATACATCAGTATATGTGACTCCATGTGTCCCAGCATGTCTGTGCTTGCATTCTGATGCAACACCTGTTAAACTACAGTACCAAATTGCTGGCTATTGCTGTGGCTTTAGGGCTAATTCTGGAGAATAAGATGCAATCTCAATTTAATACAGGTAGATAGAGATAACAGGAAGATGGAGATCCAGGGAGACAGTAGATTTCCTTGAGATCATTTTTAATTGTCCGGAGAGAATAGGTCATGCTGAAGCAATTTAGCCTTTAACCACTAATGGCACTATTTGGAAATGTTCTGCCATGCTCCTGTTTTTGCTCTACTCTGACTTTTTTCTGCCGGTGGCAGGCAGAATGAATACTTACAGCCCAAGTGCTAAGTCCCAGAGAATAATGGCTTGGATAAAGAAAGCTTGTCAGGGCTTTCTCTGCAGCCTTGTTCTGTGCGAAGTCAGAGCCTCTCCTGTTGCTTCACTTTCAAACCTGAAGGCATCAAAGGGGCAGCCAGGTCATCTTTGTTTTAAACTCTCTTTTCCCCTGCTGTCAGCCTCTACTATTTCTCACCTTTTTTTAAATTAATTCTTCAGAGAAGCCTCACTGTGAAGTTGCCCTGACATGATTTATTTTAAAGAATGGCTTTAGCGCACTTGTTTAAAGTACCATCCAGGAAAGTCTTTACCATTCCAGATATGTATGGGTCTTCCTCCTCAGGCAACGGTATTCACTGGGGTAGGAAGGAGAGGAGGTGCTCAGGAAATAGCTGGAACCTGCTGGAGGAAGAGGCCCCCACTTAGTTGGAGGTCGTGAATGCTGTGAAATGGAAAAGGCAAAAGGATCCCTTGGGGTCTGAACATCAATGACTCCACTAAGGACTGGTGACCTCTTAGGTCTAAGAGTCGCTTCCCGCGAGCCAACAAACACTCTCTGAAACACATTCCACCAAACACTCAATAACTTTTCCATAATAGCCTTTAATACTAAAATGCATTAAATTTTTGAAGCAGAGAAAACACACTTAAAGGGGGAAACAGAGAACCACCAGATAAAAGGAAACAATGTGGCAGATAACACCATTTGAAACATAACCGTAATAATTTAATAAAGCTGCTTTATCATCTTCATAAAATAGACAGTGGTGATTCTTTTTTGTCTTTTTTCTTTTTACAATGATTCAATCACTGTGAAAATGTACATAACATACAGATCAGCATATACAACAATTTCATCTTCATATAATCAGCAACAGAGACTGCTTAATGAGACATACTGTACTTGCATCCCTCTAAATTTCCACCCTGGTTTGACAGGTAAACAGTAATAGTGTCATCAGGCTCATTCCCCTCACTAGAGGAGCGAAGGCGTAAGCCTTTTGCAACTAATACCTTAGCATTCAAATAGCACAAGGAGGTATTTGTTGCTGATTTCTAGCTCGAGCTAGTCTGGCTCTTGGTCATTAAAGTCTGTATCCCAGCCTTCCTCAGCTGAACGCCAGCCAGTGCCAGTAAAAATCTACTTAACCAGTGCTGTAATGGTGTTAGCTGGTTTGTTTGCTAAGGTTGACAGCAACTTTCAGTTAGTAACAAGGTCATTTTGAATTGCCAACACAGCTGGAGCAATAGTCAGCATCATCAGTTTTCCCTAATGACCTACAATGCTTTCCAATCAAGATCAGGTGTTTGTGGGTTATTCTTTACCAAGAGCGCCTTCCAATCTATATATCAGACAAGGTGGTAAATTTTCTTTGTTTCACAAAAGCAATATGATTCCTATTTGAAATTAATTCACTTTTGCACAACAAGTGACCCACAAGCCAATTCCAGCGGCACAAGAAAACAAAGAGAGCTGCAACAACTTCATTAGGACAATGTGTTTTGCTCTGGAATATTTCATTATCAATATAAAGCCACCCGGTCCCAGCCCCACCCCCACACATCCCCTTTGAATATTACTTTGTTACATACTTAAACTAAAGAACAACATCTCAATACACTTCAGTGTCAGCAGATACAATTTGACTCATGAAATGACATCCTTAAATGTAATTTTACCAAGAAGGCAAACACTAGGACTGTATACAATGGATTTCTTAAGCTCATTTATGCCAGTTTTTCAAAGTCAATAAGGGTCTTATTACCCAGGGTAAAGAGCTAAGTGGACCAAAACTTGTCAGAATGCTTTGGGGGAACATTCAACATCAAAATGATCCCCAGAAAGTGGATTGGAATTCCAGCCAGAACTGCTATTATGTACAATAATAATCCTTTTCCACTCTGGATGCCCAATCGAGCTATCCCCTTCACCCTGCCTCTCCCTAAACTGCCCTTTGTCCTTGCTGCTTCAAGTGGACCACTTTGTTTTGCTTTTTTTAATATGATAGGGCTATAGGGAAAAGTCAACTAAACTCCCTTCATAAAATCAGTCAGTCATATGCTGAAGTAACACTATCAAGATGATACTCTGAGTGGTTCCAGTTTTCAGAGATCTAAATTGTATTTTTTTAAATATTTCTGATTAGAGATCAGTGGATCACTAAGTGAACAAATTTGTCTAAATGAACACCTTAGGTGCAATTTTGGATGAAGAAGTATACCTGTCTGGGGAATTGCCAAAGCAGTTATCATTAAAGCATATCACACTTCAACACCAACTCCTCCTTAAAAGGGACATCAGAATAAACGGAATAGAACTCCCTAGGACTTAGGAACCAAAATCACTCCCTTAAGTTTATGTGTGCAACATGTTTAGAGAACGAAAAGGGAGAATATTTTGCCCTGTGGACCTTGTAGCTTTTCACCAGACATGTCAAAAAGGAGAAGGTGGGGCGGGGCGGGGGGGACATGAGCCAAAGGGAAATTTAGGATCCTTGCTCAGAATGCCTATTTGCAGGTACAGCCTGCCTATGAAACCAGTTTACAAAGCCCTCCTAGTATGCACTTGTGCTTCTGAGAGGACTCATACATCAGACAATTGTGGGGAAAAATATTTCCTTAATGAGAGGAATTCTCTGAACATGCTCAGTGAGGTTTGGAAGCCAAAAAAATCTGACTTCCCACTGAGAACAAAGTATTTGGATAGGGAAGAAGGATGGATCTATAGCTTGAAGATGAATTATGAAAAGAAATGAAGAAAACCCAAGAGAAAAGCAAAATCAATGCCAATGCCACTCTAACCATTTAAAACTTGGCTGGTAAGAGGCATGGCAGCCAGTGGCCTGTCGGGCTCAACAGCCACATGACAATTAATGTTCCCACTTTCCACAATCTTTTCTGCTCCCTGGTTCCCACTGAGCATAGCAAGAAATACACCGGTAGAAAACTGTGAAGTCTGACTTCAAAGTGACCTTGAAATGGCAGCTAATAACATAATATCAGGATGGATCAGGGTGAGAAACAGTCTAAATTCTATAGGCAGCCATCATAACTTAAAGGGGAATTTTTTTTAAAATTTTAATGTGTTAATCAAATAGTCACTTGCAAAGAGAAATAAATACTTAATTCAAAATCCACTACCAAAATGAAATAAATCAGAGGGAGAAAACAGTATGAGAGGCAATGAAATGAGGAAAAATGAAGATGTTATGGTAATTCATCCTTAATTGTGTCAGCTTCAGAGGGAAATTTGCAGCCACACCAGTATTTTGCATGAGGTAGTATTCAGCACTGAATAAGAAATAAGGATGGATTTGTAGCTTCATTATAAGTTCTTTTTCAGAAATGTTCTCCCCTACCTAACCCCATCCCTACTGCCTTACCCACCCCCTCCCTCAAAACCCTTCTCCCTCCCATAAAATATTCCTAGTAATGCGTAAAGCTAGGAACTCAGGCAAAAATAAGTAAAACATTCAAAAGAGCTGACTTATCTACCTACACTTAAGAAAATAAATCCTCTTTTGCATTCTCTCTGTGTACTCCTGAATTTCAAAAAATGAAACAAATGAAAACAGAACCATAAAACTTGTTTCTCTAGAAACAACTCTCTTAAGACCAAGGCAGAACAAAAATGGCATATTTCTTTAGTTTATTTTTAAATAATGAACTCTTAGGCTGCAAAAATACTATGTTGGCTAGTGAATATTAATAGACAAAAGATAAATGGGGGGAGTTAGAGGAATGTTAAAACAGAAAAAAAGGATCTACAGTGTGTTAATTTAAAGAGGGTGTATTCCTAGCCTACAGCAAAAAGAGTTGGCTAAATCTAAAGGATTTTTATTTTAATATTTTCTTGTTCACATTTTTAATCAAAAAAGTATTAGTCATAAAAGACGAGTTCAAGTGTCTGAGTGTCTCCGTTTAGAAGGCACAGTAATTGGATGAGTGATGCTGTTACCTGTTACCTGTCTTTTCCAAAATGTACACTTTGTACTGCTTACTCTATCCCTACGTATAAGCCTAAGATACAGAGCAACATGGAGTTCTCAATTCCAGCCCATGACGTGCTTTGCAGTCTAATTCTAATCATGATTGGGAAACACTGAATCAGGAAGTGTGTGTCTGAAGAGATGCTCATTTAGATCTTAAAATAGATTCAGTCATCTTCAGTTTTAGATGATTGGAGAGAGGGAATTTCTAAGCCTGGAAACATAACTTCAGGAGCAACTTTCCTGTTCAGGGCCTGAAAATTTAAAAGACGGATGTCATAAAACTTTCAGCACAGTATTTCTGACAACTGCAAATCAGATAGCAGCCTATCCAAAAATGACTTTCTGCAATGATCTATCATGGACCTGGGCAGACCACTGAAAGGCAGGAAAAATACTTTGCAAAGTGGTGAGCAATCACTACATGAGTTAAAAAACGTGAGTATTCTCCAAGTACTCAATCTATATGCATGGTGTTGCTCATTCGTTTGCTGTCTCAGTTGTTTGCACTTTGTTTTTGTCTGTAGTTTTATTATTTTTTAAGAAAAAGAAAACACCAACTTTTAAAAGCCTTTTGCCATCACCACACACATAGCAATTTGCAATATCAAATACAACAATAGCACAGCTAGCAAAAGGGTTTTTAAAGCAGGGGTGTCCACAGCAAAGTAGCGGCATTGGGAAGTACTCGAGCTTCAGAAACAACCTTTTGGGGGCTCAATTTCACATCACTGAATCAATGAATAGTACACAATAAATGACTATTAACTTGTCTACACTACAAAAAACAGTGGCGAGCTTATTAAAGGTGTCCAGAGCTTTTTTTTTTTTTCACTTTTTGCTTTTTTAAATGTAATCCTCCACAAACAATGGTAATTTATATTATAATTTTGACATAGAAAAATATATAAATTCAAACACTTAATACATAATACTTTTCACAACTGAATTTGTCTCTGTTTCCCCAACATCAAGGCCCCATGAACAACTCAAGCCAAAGCTAATTTGCTCCAACTGAACACCCCTGCTGCCTGTTGAAACAAGGGACTGTCACGGAATGATAATCATCTATAAACAATACATTTAGGAAAAGCTCTGAAATATAGCCACTCAAGAACCAACCATTGGTGAGCAATTAAAACAAGAAGCTCCTGCTTCTTCACTAGCCAATGTGGTTTCTTTCTCTTCTTCCCGGAGACTGGTTTAGAGAACGATATCCTTCAGACGCTTCACACCAGGGGACTCTTTGTTGCGACCTTCCTTCAGAATGGGGCTGACCTCCTGCATGACTTTCTCGCTGTCAGCTCCACGGGGCTCAGCTTCAGAGGGACGAGTAGGGCCATTGTTGACATTGTTGACATACTGCTCCAGATCACGGGCCGGGGGAGCCAGGGCAATGGTGTAAGACACGGAAGGCTTGGTGGGCAGAGAGCTCTTGAGGTGGAGGGGGGAGGTGACAGGGCTAATCGCCTCACAGCCATTGCCTGCCTCCCGGATAACGCTGTTGACCTTGGGACTGCAGATGGTCACATCGACAGTCCTCTTGCCTTTCAGGGTAGGCCTCTCCTCAGCCGGGTGGTCGCTGACATCTTTCCCAAAGGTTGCGAAAGTCCGTTTGGTGGGGCCGCAGTCGTCATAAGCCTCAACATCAGCAGCAGTAGCTTCAATAGACAGCGCGATGATGTTCCTCACATGCTCGGGGGACTTGGAACGGATGGGCATGGGGTTCCGGGGCATCCAGCACCTGTCAGAGTGGCCAAGAATCCGGCATTCTTCCCGGCAATGAAATCCTTCATTCTGATCTGTTTGGAAAAAAGAAAATATCAATTTCATCAGCTTTTCCCAGGAATCACTGTTACTCCCCAGTGTTCTGGTTTCTTAGATATCCACAGGCCCTTGTGGGAAATGGCACTTTTAGGTAGTCCTTTATTGCCTTTTGGGACAAGTGTGAAGAATTGGATTTTTTTAAAAGGCTGTAGATCTCCCTCTATGCACATCCTTTTTAAGGTTCCCACTAATGACAAAACAAAAAACCTAAGGGGAAACACATTATGATGAAAATGCATATATATTCTAAAGTTCATCTGGAGTGTCAAGGTGCTGAGAGTCAGCATTTTAATCAACAACTCCTGCTAAAAATCACCTGTGTTTGAAACTGGATTCAGCAGATGAGGGAATGGAGGCAGGGAAGGGAATCCAACAGTCAGTATATTTAAGAAGCCTTGGCCATATTTTTGAACAACAGCACTGCCAAACACCCTTCCACCCTACCCATCACTGATACACAGTGCTTAATTTAAGTTTAGATTGATATCCTACTCTCTGTGAAAGCCCAATCACACCCCTTCTTTCTGACCACCAGTCCCACCAGCCAATCTCCCCAGTATGCCACTTCCATGACTTGATTTCCCATCAGAAGGAATAAACTGAGATCCCTTCTTTCCAGCTGACCCATAAGCTTCAATTGGCCCTATGCAAACATCAGTCACATGTTGGTCATTGTTAATTAGACCCAACTAGCCATCCCTCCTTATCTTTCTTATCTGCAGTTTTGTTAGAGAAATATTTCTTAAAGAAATCTTTCATGGATTATTTTAACTCCATCCTGGAAGATCTCAGCAGTTACAATTCATAATTATTGGGGAGAAATAGATTTATCTTTCCAGGTCAGGTTCACTAAGGGTTAAAGCTTCAATCTGGCTCTCAGAGAGGCTTACTGCACAGGCTTTACCAAGGCATGGACCCAGGGTTAATTTCTGCCTGTTACTGGAAAACTGTTAATCTCAATGTTTGTTTTATAGCCCTAGTTTTCCAGATCTATTTGTATTTATGTTACATTCTTACAAGAGGATGACCTAATGAAAATTTTAATCACATTGCACAATGCATCAAAATATGAGCAGCTTAACATTTACAGAAAATACATATATATATATACATATGTATATAGAATATATATATTTATGTTGTGACTTATTTTGCAGGGGGAAGATGTCTGCAATTCAGAGTCTTTTTTTTTTTTTTTTTTTTTTTTTTTTTTTTGCCTTTAAAATAAAATTTATTTTGCATATTTAAGGCATATCACATGATGTTATTGGTTAAATGTGGATAGTAAAATGGTTACTATGGAAAAGCTAATTACCATATCCATTGTCTCACATGGTTACCTTTGGTGTTTTTGTTTTTGTTTTTTGTGGCAAGAGAGCTAACATCTACTCATTTAGCAGATAGAGGAAGGGGCCATGACCTAAGAAAACCAGACAGCCTCTGGAAGATCGAAAAAGCAAAAGAAACGGATTCTTTCCTGGCATCTCCAACATGCCCTGCTGACAATTTAATTTAATCCTAGTAAAACTCGTTGGGACTTCTGGCTTCCTGAACTGTAAAATTACAAAGTTGTCTTTGTTTGAAGCCACTAAGGTTGTGATAATTTGTTATAGCAACAATAGGAAACTAATCCACCATCCAACAATGCATTTTGTTCAACATGATTTCATTTTGGTGAAAAATATTTTTCACGGGAAAAAATACTGGGAGAATATACATCGAAGGATGTCCCATATTTATCAATGAGTAAGATCTTGATTGTATCATTTTCTAGGTTTTCTATTATAGACATATATTTCTTCTATAAAAATAAATTTTTAAACAAGAAAATGTAGTTTCTGTGAATTTAGTCAAGATACTCAAATGTAATGATGAAATATATGTACTCTATATATTTTCTTTTTTTTTTTTTTTCTTTTATTATTATTATTATTATTATCATTATTATACTTTAGGTTTTATGGTACATGTGCGCAATGTGCAGGTAAGTTACATATGTATACATGTGCCATGCTGGTGCGCTGCACCCACCAACTTGTCATCTAGCATTAGGTATATCTCCCAATGCTATCCCTCCCCCCTCCCCCCACCCCACAACAGTCCCCAAAGTGTGATGTTCCCCTTCCTGTGTCCATGTGTTCTCATTGTTCAATTCCCACCTATGAGTGAGAATATGCGGTGTTTGGTTTTTTGTTCTTGCGATAGTTTACTGAGAATGATGATTTCCAGTTTCATCCATGTCCCTACAAAGGACGTGAACTCATCATTTTTTATGGCTGCATAGTATTCCATGGTGTATATGTGCCACATTTTCTTAATCCAGTCTATCATTGTTGGACATTTGGGTTGATTCCAAGTCTTTGCTATTGTGAATAATGCGGCAATAAACATACGTGTGCATGTGTCTTTATAGCAGCATGATTTATAGTCCTTTGGGTATATACCCAGTAATGGGATGGCTGGGTCGAATGGAATTTCTAGTTCTAGATCCCTGAGGAATCGCCACACTGACTTCCACAAGGGTTGAACTAGTTTACAGTCCCACCAACAGTGTAAAAGTGTTCCTATTTCTCCACATCCTCTCCAGCACCTGTTGTTTCCTGACTTTTTAATGATTGCCATTCTAACTGGTGTGAGATGGTATCTCATTGTGGTTTTGATTTGCATTTCTCTGATGGCCAG
Source organism: Pongo pygmaeus (assembly GCF_028885625.2). Taxonomy (NCBI): domain Eukaryota; kingdom Metazoa; phylum Chordata; class Mammalia; order Primates; family Hominidae; genus Pongo; species Pongo pygmaeus. The sequence goes on from NC_072396.2 coordinate 104,334,013, forward strand.
TGATGATGAGCATTTTTTCATGTGTTTTTTGGCTGCATAAATGTCTTCTTTTGAGAAGTGTCTGTTCATGTCCTTCGCCCACTTGTTGATGGGGTTGTTTGTTTTTTTCTTGTAAATTTGTTGGAGTTCATTGTAGATTCTGGATATTAGCCCTTTGTCAGATGAGTAGGTTGCGAAAATTTTCTCCCATTTTGTAGGTTGCCTGTTCACTCTGATGGTAGTTTCCTTTGCTGTGCAGAAGCTCTTTAGTTTAATTAGATCCCATTTGTCAATTTTGGCTTTTGTTGCCATTGCTTTTGGTGTTTTAGACATGAAGTCCTTGCCCATGCCTATGTCCTGAATGGTAATGCCTAGGTTTTCTTCTAGGGTTTTTATGGTTTTAGGTCTAACATTTAAGTCTTTAATCCATCTTGAATTGATTTTTGTATAAGGTGTAAGGAAGGGATCCAGTTTCAGCTTTCTACATATGGCTAGCCAGTTTTCCCAGCACCATTTATTAAATAGGGAATCCTTTCCCCATTTCTTGTTTTTGTCAGGTTTGTCAAAGATCAGATACTTGTAGATATGTGGCATTATTTCTGACGGCTCTGTTCTGTTCCATTGATCTATATCTCTGTTTTGGTACCAGTACCATGCTGTTTTGGTTACTGTAGCCTTGTAGTATAGTTTGAAGTCAGGTAGTGTGATGCCTCCAGCTTTGTTCTTTTGGCTTAGGATTGACTTGGCGATGCGGGCTCTTTTTTGGTTCCATATGAACTTTAAAGTAGTTTTTTCCAATTCTGTGAAGAAAGTCATTGGTAGCTTGATGGGGATGGCATTGAATCTGTAAATTACCTTGGGAAGGATGGCCATTTTCATGATATTGATTCTTCCTACCCATGAGCATGGAATATTCTTCCATTTGTTTGTATCCTCTTTTATTTCCTTGAGCAGTGGTTTGTAGTTCTCCTTGAAGAGGTCTTTCACATCCCTTGTAAGTTGGATTCCTAGGTATTTTATTCTCTTTGAAGCAATTGTGAATGGGAGTTCACTCATGATTTGGCTCTCTGTTTGTCTGTTATTGATGTATAAGAATGCTTGTGATTTTTGCACATTGATTTTGTATCCTGAGACTTTGCTGAAGTTGCTTATCAGCTTAAGGAGATTTTGGGCTGAGACAATGGGGTTTTCTAGATATACTATCATGTCATCTGCAAACAAGGACAATTTGACTTCCTCTTTTCCTAATTGAATACCCTTGATTTCCTTCTCCTGCCTAATTGCCCTGGCCAGAACTTCCAACACTATGTTGAATAGAAGTGGCGAGAGAGGGCATCCCTGTCTTGTGCCAGTTTTCAAAGGGAATGCTTCCAGTTTTTGCCCATTCAGTACGATATTGGCTGTGGGTTTGTCATAAATAGCTCTTATTATTTTGAGATACGTCCCATCAATTCCTAATTTATTGAGAGTTTTTAGCATGAAGGGTTGTTGAATTTTGTCAAAGGCCTTTTCTGCATCTATTGAGATAATCATGTGGTTTTTGTCTTTGGTTCTGTTTATATGCTGGATTACATTTATTGATTTGCGTATATTGAACCAGCCTTGCATCCCAGGGATGAAGCCCACTTGATCATGGTGGATAAGCTTTTTGATGTGCTGCTGGATTCTGTTTGCCAGTATCTTATTGAGGATTTTTGCATCAATGTTCATCAAGGATATTGGTCTAAAATTCTCTTTTCTTGTTGTGTCTCTGCCAGGCTTTGGTATCAGGATGATGCTGGCCTCATAAAATGAGTTAGGGAGGATTCCCTCTTTTTCTATTGATTGGAATAGTTTCAGAAGGAATGGTACCAGCTCCTCCTTGTACCTCTGGTAGAATTCGGCTGTGAACCCATCTGGTCCTGGACTTTTTTTGGTTGGTAAGCTATTGATTATTGCCACAATTTCAGCTCCTGTTATTGGTCTATTCAGAGATTCAACTTCTTCCTGGTTTAGTCTTGGGAGGGTGTATGTGTTGAGGAATTTATCCATTTCTTCTAGATTTTCTAGTTTATTTGCATAGAGGTGTTTGTAATATTCTCTGATGGTAGTTTGTATTTCTGTGGGATCGGTGGTGATATCCCCTTTATCATTTTTTATTGCATCTATTTGATACTTCTCTCTTTTTTTCTTTATTAATCTTGCTAGCGGTCTATCAATTTTGTTGATCCTTTCAAAAAACCAGCTCCTGGATTCATTTATTTTTTGAAGGGTTTTTTGTGTCTCTATTTCCTTCAGTTCTGCTCTGATTTTAGTTATTTCTTGCCTTCTGCTAGCTTTTGAATGTGTTTGCTCTTGCTTTTCTAGTTCTTTTAATTGTGATGTTAGGGTGTCAATTTTGGATCTTTCCTGCTTTCTCTTGTGGGCATTTAGTGCTATAAATTTCCCTCTACACACTGCTTTGAATGCATCCCAGAGATTCTGGTATGTTGTGTCTTTGTTCTCGTTGGTTTCAAAGAACATCTTTATTTCTGACTTCATTTCGTTATGTACCCAGTAGTCATTCAGGAGCAGGTTGTTCAGTTTCCACGTAGTTGAGCGGTTTTGAGTGAGATTCTTAATCCTGAGTTCTAGCTTGATTGCACTGTGATCTGAGAGACAGTTTGTTACAATTTCTGCTCTTTTACATTTATTGAGGAGATCTTTACTTCCAAGTATATGGTCAATTTTGGAATAGGTGTGGTGTGGTGCTGAAAAAAATGTATATTCTGTTGATTTGGGGTGGAGAGTTCTGTAGATGTCTATTAGGTCTGCTTGGTGCAGAGCTGAGTTCAATTCCTGGGTATCCTTGTTGACTTTCTGTCTCGTTGATCTGTCTAATGTTGACAGTGGGGTGTTAAAGTCTCCCATTATTAATGTGTGGGAGTCTAAGTCTCTTTGTAGGTCACTCAGGACTTGCTTTATGAATCTGGGTGCTCCTGTATTGGGTGCATATATATTTAGGATAGTTAGCTCTTCTTGTTGAATTAATCCCTTTACCATTATGTAATGGCCTTCTTTGTCTCTTTTGATCTTTGTTGGTTTAAAGTCTGTTTTATCAGAGACTAGGATTGCAACCCCTGCCTTTTTTTGTTTTCCATTTGCTTGGTAGATCTTCCTCCATCCTTTTATTTTGAGCCTATGTGTGTCTCTGCATGTGAGATGGGTTTCCTGAATACAGCACACTGATGGGTCTTGAGTCTTTATCCAATTTGCCAGTCTGTGTCTTTTAATTGGAGCATTTAGTCCATTTACATTTAAAGTTAATATTGTTATGTGTGAATCTGATCCTGTCATTATGATGTTAGCTGGATATTTTTTCGTTAGTTGATGCAGTCTCTTCCTAGTCTCGATGGTCTTTACATTTCGGTATGATTTTGCAGTGGCTGGTACCGGTTGTGCCTTTCCATGTTTAGCGCTTCCTTCAGGAGCTCTTTTAGGGCAGGCCTGGTGGTGACAAAATCTCTCAGCATTTGCTTGTCTGTAAAGTATTTTATTTCTCCTTCACTTATGAAGCTTAGTTTGGCAGGATATGAAATTCTGGGTTGAAAATTCTTTTCTTTAAGAATGTTGAATATTGGCCCCCACTCTCTTCTGGCTTGTAGGGTTTCTGCCGAGAGATCCGCTGTTAGTCTGATGGGCTTCCCTTTGATGGTAACCCGACCTTTCTCTCTGGCTGCCCTTAACATTTTTTCCTTCATTTCAACTTTGGTGAATCTGACAATTATGTGTCTTGGAGTTGCTCTTCTCGAGGAGTATCTTTGTGGCGTTCTCTGTATTTCCTGAATCTGAATGTTGGCCTGCCTTGCTAGATTGGGGAAGTTCTCCTGGATAATATCCTGCAGAGTGTTTTCCAACTTGGTTCCATTCTCCCCGTCACTTTCAGGTACACCAATCAGACGTAGATTTGGTCTTTTCACATAGTCCCACATTTCTTGGAGGCTTTGCTCGTTTCTTTTTATTCTTTTTTCTCTAAACTTCCCTTCTCGCTTCATTTCATTCATTTCATCTTCCAGGGCTGATACCCTTTCTTCCATTTGATCGCATCGGCTCCTGAGGCTTCTGCATTCTTCACGTAGTTCTCGAGCCTTGGTTTTCAGCTCCATCAGCTCCTTTAAGCACTTCTCTGTATTGGTTATTCTAGTTATACATTCTTCTAAATTTTTTTCAAAGTTTTCAACTTCTTTGCCTTTGGTTTGAATATCCTCCCGTAGCTCGGAGTAATTTGATCGTCTGAAGCCTTCTTCTCTCAGCTCATCAAAGTCATTCTCCGTCCAGCTTTGTTCCGTTGCTGGTGAGGAACTGCGTTCCTTTGGAGGAGGAGAGGTACTCTGGTTTTTAGAGTTTCCAGTTTTTCTGCTCTGTTTTTTCCCCATCTTTGTGGTTTTATCTACTTTTGGTCTTTGATGATGGTGATGTACGATGGGTTTTTGGTGTGGATGTCCTTTCTGTTAGTTTTCCTTCTAACAGACAGAACCCTCAGCTGCAGGTCTGTTGGAGTACCTGGCCGGCCGTGTGAGGTGTCAGTCTGCCCCTGCTGGGGGATGCCTCCCAGTTAGGCTGCTCGGGGGTCAGGGGTCAGGAACCCACTTGAGGAGGCAGTCAGCAGGTTCTCAGATCTCCAGCTGCGTGCTGGGAGAACCACTGCTCTCCTCACAGCTGTCAGACAGGGACATTTAAGTCTGCAGAGGTTACTGCTGTCTTTTTGTTTGTCTGTGCCCTGCCCTCAGAGGTGGAGCCTACAGAGGCAGGCAGGCCTCCTTGAGCTGTGGTGGGCTCCACCCAGTTCAAGCTTCCAGGCTGCTTTGTTTACCTAAGTGAGCCTGGGCAATGGCGGGCGCCCCTCCCCCAGCCTCGCTGCCGACTTGCTGTTTGATATCAGACTGCTGTGCTAGCGATCAGCGAGACTCTGTGGGCGTAGGACCCTCTGAGCCAGGTGCGGGCTATACTCTCCTGGGGCACCGTTTCCTAAGCCCGTCGGAAAAGCACAGTATTCGGGTGGGAGTGGCCCGATTTTCCAGGTGCCGTCTGTCACCCCTGGAAGGGGAACTCCCTGACCCCTTGCGCTTCCCCAGTGAGGCAATGCCTCGCCCCTGCTTCGGCTGGCGCACGGTGCGCTCACCCACTGACCTGCGCCCACTGTCTGGCACTCCCTAGTGAGATGAACACGGTACCTCAGATGGAAATGCAGAAATCACCCGTCTTCTGCGTCGCTCGCGCTGGGAGCTGTAGACCGGAGCGGTTCCTATTCGGCCATCTTGGCTCTAATCCAATTCAGAGTCTTACTTGGCATCAGTCTATATATAACACATCTTCCTTGTATACTTGTATTTCTATATTTTTGGTGTTTTTTGTTTGCTTCTTCATTGTTTTTAAAGAGTAAATGGCATAGCAAAGCAAGTACTGCTATGCCTCATTCATCAAAGGTTCTTTGGTGAAGGGGCACAAGGTAGAGGGCTCAAGGAATAATGGTTGAATTGGCTGTACATTTCATTGTTTGGAGGAAAGACATTAGAAGCCTGTTAAATATCAAGGACCTAATCCAAGCTAAATCCAGATTTCAACACAATTCTGGGCATGGCCCTTGACCTCATTTAAGCTACTTAAAAGCAAACTAAAGACAAGACCTCTTCAGTGTACCTGGACATAATTTGCCAATTTATCTTTAAGATGGACACTTTCATCCCCCTTTCAGTGCTGGGCAATGAAACACTCAGAATTTTGTACAGTGGAACCAAATAACAAATGAACAACATCGCAAACAGGGAAAGTGCCTTCCACCTAGATAGGACAATGTTTCTGCAAACTCCAGCTCAGTTCCACATCAAGCTGCATGGCCACTTCTGCAAAATGAAAGGTCTGTCAAGGCCCTTTTTCTGCCCCTTCCCTGCAAACTCTCTGTGTTGCCATCTGATACCCTGTTATCATTCAACATGCATGTACCTGGGAGGCAGAAAATATGAAAGTAAGGGAAGCATTTTGGGATATACTTCAGAAGCCCTTTGTGTAGACTAAACAGTATGAGTGGAAGAGTTAGCTGATCTACTTTTAATCAGTTTCCTCCAAATATAGTGCTTTCCACAGGAGGTCCCAGGATCCCTTCAGTAGAACAGAAGTCACATCTTTAGGGTTTCCCAGTAAGCTGTTTTTGCCTCTTCATCTCTTCCAAGGCCTATCTGGTAACTTTCCAAATAATACCTCTAAAAAATTAGTGAGAGTGTTTCAGGGTAGAGAGAGTAAGCAGGTGCAGGTGGGGGAAAAGTTCAATAAATTATTTCCATTTCTACAAATCAGAGTAAAAAATCCCTGGAAGCCAGCAAAAAAAATGTCCAGAAGGCTATAAGATCTCTGTCCTTTTTGTCCCTAACTGAAAGGCATAAAAGCATAAAGACCTAACCCTTGAGCCCTGAAACCATGGACATATGACCAACTAAGAAAAGAAAATCCCAGCCAAGATTAAGACTGATATTTCAGGCCACTTGCTCACACTTCTAGAGCAGAGCAGTAGTGAAGTACAATTGAGTAGAATCTGCCCAATGTCCTCAACATGAAGCTCTTATTTCTTTGAGTTTTTTAATATGAGATGACTGTCCTCTAATTTTGAGATTTAGTTTTTTTAACACCATTCAATAGGACAATACCACCCATGTGTCACCCTGAATCCAAGTACAATGCTCCTTCCCTATACTAGGCTGCCTCAAATGAACAGCATGAGGAGACTTGGATCCCCAGAATACAGGGAGGGAGAATAGAGAGCCCAGAGACAGACACCTCCAAGATCTTATAAATCTTGGAAGACCAGAGCAGGGAATTCAATCTTCTCTGAGGTTTCTCTGTATAGATAGTACTTGCCTTCAGCTGACCCACTGTCTAAATGAAACAATCACTGTTGGGAAAAGGGAAACGTAGACTAACTCAGGACACACCCAACAATGCAATCAGTCTAAGCCTCCCCACCAAGCTCAATGAGCCTACCTCAGCTCCATATGAGCTGGAACCATATGCAGTTTTCTCAGATTACTTATGTAAACTTATTATATGCACTGCCCTTCCTCATGCAAGTGAAGACTTGAATATAAGAGACTCTTTTACTCACAATGTCTCATCCTTGGCTTGGATCTGATACCTATATTTTTTTTAAGTCCTTACCAAGGGCACTGAGTTACTGTTTCTTATTTTTGTGTTTCAGATATTTTGTGACATTTTTGTCTATACAGTTACAATGAAGTCTAACTTACCTTAAATATGTTTATAGCCACTTTATGTATGAAATAAAAATTGTTAATATAGACAGGCAGGAAGAACATCTCTGCCCAGCACAGGGTAATTTACATTCATAAATATACTGCAGATGAATTACCTTTCAAAAATCAAAATTTCAGTTTAGTAAAGAAATCGTGTAGTAAATGTGAGAAAGTCACAATACAAAGCCCCTTAAAAATAGCAATGAAGACAGACCCGATGTAAAAAAATAAAAATTAAAAAGACTACTTCTGTAATTGTATAGGACTCGTAAAGATTATGTGCCAGCCCTCATGAAGTATAGTGGCTGGGAATGGAGCTATGAGACTAGAGAAGAACAATTTTGTAGCATCACAAACTGTCAAGGTGCTGGCTCCAGCTTATATAGAGAGGTGGGCTAACAATTCACTAATTTCCTGCTGAGATTCTTCTTATGAGCCTATTTGTGACCTGATACTTTGCTACATTTTTATCTGAAAGTTCTGACCTGAACCTAGGCAAAGCAAAATGTGGCATTCTAAAATCCATATATAGTTGTGGAAATTCATGTATAGATGAATGAAGGCAGGTGTCTTTAATTTAAACATACTCATGATGAGGGTTGACTGATGAATTTGTAAATTGGTTTTCCCTGCTTCTGAAGTTGTCCCTAGGATTTGCAAAAGAAACAAGAAAAACAGAGTGCATAAATTTGGAAAAGGAACACAAATCTTGAGACCAGAGAACTCCTTAGTTCAAAACAAATCTGATTATTTTAGACCATAAAAAATACAGAAAAAAGTGAAAGTTTCTTCAATCTACATAGTAGTAAGTATTTGGTGGTTGCAATTTGTCATCAGGAAACTTGGTGAGAGAATTCCAAAACCCCTGGCAAAAAAAAAAAAAAAAAAAAAAAAAAAAAAAATTAAAGCATCAGTCTTGCGAGGGTACAAGAGGCAAAAGAGGCAGTAAGGCAGTAATGACTAAGTCATGATAGATTAAGGAAGTAATTCAAACAGAAAAAGACCAAAATATGTTATTTTGTGCAGATAATAGCAAAACTTTATGCAGCAATTACTACTCTCCTCAGGACATGAAACTGCCATCTCCTCAGATGTGGGCAAACAATGTACTTCCACACTAGAAAGAGCCTACCCATGGTCCCCACCAAAGTAATAAAAGAAAATGATGAAAACATCATTTCAGGCTTTGCTAAAACTTTCCAAGTCCTGGTGGAATAGAAGAGCTAAGAGGCTCTGCTGGGTTTGTATAGATAATCCAGTCACAATGGATGTGTTCGATAATGCTGGCAGTTCTTTACTGTGATTCAGAGTTTGGGTGTATTAACTCAAAGATCCTAATGATCACAGACAAAAATCCAGCACTAAAATAGTTCAAGGTTACAGTTACAAGAGCAATATGTTTCCTCTTCAGAAATAATCTGCAATCAATGAAGCAGAAAGAAAAAAGTTAAAGTGAGTTCCAGTTCCTGAGAGCTCAAGTAGTTGGCTACTTCTAAGTGGCAGCAGTAATAGAACCAACAAGCAAGTGATGTGTATATCAGACAAGCTTCCTGAATTGTACTCTTATACATCTACTTAGTTTATTCTGCATCACCTCATGAACAAGACAATCTGTAACAAAAGCAGGGCCATTTTTTGTGAGATATAATGGAAGAGATTATGGCAATGATTATGAAGAAGTTTAGTGCTGTTAAAATTGGTCACATGTGCCTAATCAAGGAAACATAATTGTTGAGAAGTGCACCACCCACCCTTGACCTATCTAACTCCTACTCTATGAAGCAAAGATAACTAATTGCCTGCCAAATATCTTTATCTGTTTTTTGTTAAATAGAAACAAAGTCCCATTTCTGTTAGGGATGGCAATGTGCTCAGCTAAAAGAAACTACATTTCACAGGCTCCCTTGCAGACATGTAACATAAGATTGGACCAACGTTATAAAGCAAGATGTTAAGAAAATTCCTTAAAAGGGGAGAGCTGACTTAGGTAAGAGACTCTTTTGTCTTTATTCCTTCCTGCTTTGTCCTGTCTGGAATGGAGACACAATGACTGGTGCTGCAACGTCCGTCTGACTACTATGAGGCAACCCTGAAGATAGAAGCCATGTGCCTGTGGGTGGCAGAATAGAAAGATATAAGGACCTTGGGTTATTAAAGATATTGTAGAGCTACCCTCACCAGACTTGAACTTCTTTAATAAGAGGAAAAATAAATATCTCTTATTTAAGGCATTGATTTATTTTCTTTAGTAGGAGAGGAGCATCTTTATTACTAGCGGTTCAACACAATTCATGATTAATACATTATCCCTGAAGTCTCCATTTAAATTTCACTTCCCCAGGGAGTCCTTCTGTGATCCTTTAGACTAAGGTAGATCTCATAGCACTTCCCTTTTATAACATTCATCACACGCGTAATTACAGTTGACCCTTGAACAACATGGGTTTGAAACTGCATGGGTCCACTTACATGTAGGTTTTTAAAAATAAATATGGTCAGCCCTCTGTATCTGCAGGTTCTGCATCTGCCACAAAATGTGAATAGAAAATACAACATCTGTGGGATGCAAAACCCTCAGATTTGTAGGGTCGCCTTTTCATTTATCCACAGGTTCCACCAGATTCCCCAGGGCAAACTGCAGGACTTGAGCATGCACAGATTTTCGTATCCTCAGGAGTCCTGGAACCAAACCTCCATGGATGCCAAGAGACAACTGTACTTGTTTCATGTCTATATTTTCTGCTACCTTTTAAGCTCTGGATGAGCAAAGATTACATCTATCTCAACCTAGCAAAGAGTCCAGCACAGAGCTGTCAATTAAACTGTCAATAATAGTTTAATTTAATTGAATGAAAAATGCACAGAAAGAAGGAAGAATATTGGTCAATGCCCCAGATACTGTCCCACCCCAGATACTGTGCAACTCCTAAAAGTGGAAATAACTATTTTATCATAAACACTACAGAAACCTACAAAGTAAACTATGTAGGCTTTGTCAGAGGCGTAAAGTAAATTTAGAACTTGAGAAACATTAAGTGTCCTCTTAGCCTCTGTGTGGTTTCCTGCACACTATATACAGGTGTTAGAGAGATCTAGTACCCTCTAACATCCCATTGAAAATACATTTGCCATAGACCTGCAAGTTTTCTATACTAACAATAGTTAATAGTGCTCTCTCCTGCACTATTATCAATCCCATCTCTGTAACTTAACAAGGAAAGTAAAGCAGGAACGGGCTCAATGGAAAAGAAAGGAAGGAAATGGAAGAAGGAAGGAAGGAAGGAAGGAAGGAAGGAAAATATTACCAAGGCTTTAGGCATTTTATTTTGGTTTTGATATGTTTGATATCTTGAGGATTGGGCTTATTTGAGTGTTTAGATATCATATGGAAAATATCTGTTATGTATCTAGCAAAAATTCAATATGAGCATAATGACAACTTCCTAGAGCCCTCCCAGGCTGTAATGTTGCAGGGGGTTTACAGTTATATTCTAAAGTAAAATTTTAGCAAAAAAAAGATGGAATTCCATCTGTAAAGCATTCAAGGGAACACCAGTGAAGGCTGAGGTATCTGTGGACACTCATGAACCAATGATACCAAGCTATCCTGTAATCACTCTATGTGACAAGAAGCACATCACAAATTACACTACAAACAACTACTTGGCTCTTTCTCACTCCCTTCTTCCCTTTTTTTCAGCAATTTTCTCCACTTTTGGTTGCTCCCTAACACTTTCTTTTTGTTCTCCTGTTCCCTAGCCTCCTCCTTGTTAGCAGCCCTCCCCTACAACACTATGGAATGACAGATAGACATTAGGCAGAAGGGAAAGGATGCCAGCACTGATTGGCATTCAAAACACCTATGTGGTGTTACCTGACAGATGCCAAAGAAGTGCTATCCAAGAACCAGCCCTTGTAGCATGGAGAAAAATTTCCACATTTTTCATTCATCTGGATACATGCATTAAAAAATGCCTGTTAAAATAAGATGATCCAGCATCCACCCTATAGTACTGCAGCTGATACACTCTTGAAAGCACCACCTCCTGGCTGGAGGCCAACCAACACAAAGCCAGTGCACTAAACGAAAATACAGCCAAGGACCCTCACAGAGTCCACTTCACTCTCCTGCTACCTCCACTGGAGCAGGTGCCAATATCCAGGGCTGAAAGACCTGAAGACAGATCATGTCACAGGACTCTTTGCAGACACTCCCCAGTACCAGCCCATAGCCCAGTAGCTCCACTGGGTGGCTACACCCAGAAGAGAAATAACAATCACTGCAGTTCGGCTCTCAGGAATCCCCATCCCTAGGGGAAGGGGGAGAACACCACGTCAAGGGAGCACCCCATGGGACAAAAGAATATGAACAGCAGCCCTTGAGTCCTAGATCTTCCCTCTGACACAGTCTACACAAATGAGAAGGAAGCAGAAAAAGTATTCTGGTAATATAACAAAACAAGGTTCTTTAACACCCCCAAAAGATTACACTAGCTCACTAGCAATGGATCCAAACCAAGGAGAAATTTCTGAATTGCCAGAAAAAAAAATTCAGAAGGTCAATTACTAAACTAATCAAAGCGGCTCCAGAAAAAGGTGAAGTCCAACTTAAAGAAATCAAAACCATGACACAAGATACGAAAGGAAAAGTCTTCAGTGAAATAGATAGCATAAACAAAAAACAATCACAACTTCTGGAAATCAAGGACACACTTAGAGAAATACAAAATGCACTGGAAAGTCTCAGCAATAGAATTGAACAATAGAAGAAAGAACTTCAGAGCTCAAAGACAAGGATTTTGAATTAACCCAATCTGTCAAAGAAAAAGAAAAAGAATTTTAAAAAATGAACAAAACCTCCAAGAAGTTTGGGACTATGTTAAGCATCCAAACCAAAGAATAATGGGTATTCCCAAGGAAGAAGAGAAATCTAAAAGGTTGGAAAACACATTTGAGGGAATAACCAAGGAAAACTTCCCCAGCCTTGCTAGAGATCTAGACATCCAAATACAAAGAGCTCAAAGAACACCTGGGAAATTCATTGCAAAAAGATCATCACCTAGGCACATAGTCATCAGGTTATCTGAAATCAAGACGAAGAAAAGAATCTTAAGAGCTGTGAGGCAAAAGCATCAGGTAACCTATAAAGGAAAACCTATCAGAATAATAGCAGATTTCTCAGCAGAAACCCTACAAGCTAGAAGGGATTGGGGTCCTATTTTTAGCCTCCTTAAATGAAACAATTACCAGCCAAGAATTTTGTATCCAGTGAAACTAAGCTTAATAAATGAAGGAAAGATACAGTCTTTTCCAGACAAATGCTGATAGAATTTGCCACTACCAAGCCAGCACTATATGAACTGCTAAAAAGAGCTCTAAATCTTGAAACGAGTCCTTGAAATACATGAAAATAGAACCTCCTTAAAGCATAAATCTCACAGGAACTATACAACAATAACACAATAAAAAAAGGTATTCAGGCAATAATTTGCACAATGAATAGAATAGCACCTCACATCTCAATACTAATGTTGAATGTAAATGGCCTAAATGCTCCACTTAAAAGATACAGAATGGCAGAATGAATAAGAGTTCACCAACCACGTTTCTGCTGTCTTCAGGAGACTCAACTAACACATAGGGACTCACATAAACTTAAGGTAAAGGGGTTAGAAAAAGATATTCCATGCAAATGGACACCAAAAGAAAGCAGGAATAGCTATTCTTATATCAGACAAATTTTAAAGCAACAGCAGTTTAAAAAGACAAAAAAGGACATTACATAATGATAAAAGGTCTATTCCAATAGAAAAAAAATAGTCACAATCCTAAATATATACGCACTTAATGCTGGAGCTCCCAAATTTATAAAATAATTACTACTAGACCTAAGAAATAAGATAGATGGCAACACAACAATAGTGGGGGACTTTAATAGTCCACTGACAGCACTAGACAGGTCATCAAGACAGAAAGCCAACAAAGAAACAATGCACTTAAACTATAACCTACAGCAAATGGACTTAACAGGTATTTACAGAACATTATACCCAACAACTGCAGAACATACATTCTATTCACCAGCACATGGAACATTCTCCAAGACAGACCATATGATAGGCCACAAAACAAGTCTCAGTAAATTTAAGAAAATCAAAATGATATCAAGTACTCTCAGACCACAGTGGAAAAACTGGAAATCAACTCTAAAAGGAACCTTCAAAACCATGCAAATACATGGAAGTTAAATAACCTGCTTCTGAATTATCATTGGGTCAACAATGAAACCAAGATGGAAACTGAAAAATTCTTTGAACTGAATGATAATAGTGACACAACCTATCCAAACCTCTGGGATACAGCAAAAGCGGTGCTAAGAGGAAAGTTCATAGCATTAAATGCCTACATTAAAAAGTCTGAAAAGGCAAAAATAGACAATCTAAGGTCACACCTCATGAAACTGGAGAAACAAGAACAATCCAAATGCAAACCCAGCACAAGAAAAGAAATAACCAAGATCAGAGCAGAACTAAATGAAATTGAAACAAAAGAAATAATACAAAAGACAAATAGAACAAAAACCTGGTTCTTTGAAAAAAATGAATAAAACTGATTGACCAAGATTAACCAAGAAAAGAAGAGAGAAGATCCAAATAAGCTCAATCCGAAACAAAATGGGAGATATTACTACTGATACCACAGAGAAACAGAAGATTATTCAAGGCTACTATGAACACCTTTATGTGCATAAACTAGAAAACCTACAGGAAATGGATACATTCCTGGAAATATACAACTCTCCTAGATTAAACCAGGAAGATATAGAAACTCATAACAGACCAATAATGAGCAGTGAGATTGAAATGGTAATAAAACAATTGTCAACAAGAGTCAGACAGATTCATAGCTGAATTTCATCAGATATTCAAAGAAGAATTGGCACCAATCCTATTAACACTATTCCACAGGACAGAGAAAGAGGGAATCCTCCCTAAATCATTCTATGAAGCCAGTGTCATCCTAATACCAAAACCAGGGAAGGACATAACAAAAAAAGAAAGCTACAGACCAATATCCCTGATGAACACAGATACAAAAATCCTCAACAAAATACTAGCTGACCGAATCCAACAGCATATCAAAAAGATCATCCACCATGATCAAGTGAGTTTCATACCAGGGATGCAGGGATGGTTTAACATATGCAAGTCCATAAATGTGACACATCACACAAAATTTAAAACAAAAATCACATGATCATCTCAATGGATTCAGACAAAGCATTTGACAAAATCCAGTATCCCTTTATGATTAAAACCCTCAGCAAAATCAGCATAGAAGGGACATACCTCAAGGTAACAAGAGCTGTCTATGTCAAACCCACAGCCAATATTATACTGAATGGGGAAAAGTTGAAAGCATTCCCCCTGAGAACTGAAACAAGACAAGGATGCTCACTTTCACCACTTCTATTCAACAAATTACTGGAAGTCCTAGCCAAAGCAATCCAACAAGAGAAAGAAATAAAGGGCATCTAAATTGGTAAAGAGGAAGTCAAACTGTCACTGTTTGCTGATGATATGATCGTGTATCTAGAAAACCCTAACAAGTTATCCAAAAAGCTCCTTGATCTGGTAAATGAATTCAGCAAAGTTTCAGGATACAAAATCAATGTACACAAATCAGTAGCACAGCTATACACCAACAGCAACCACACTGAGAATCAACAAGAACTCAACCTCTTTTACAACAGATGCAAAATAACAATAATAATAATAAGGAATATACTTAAGGAGGTGAAAGAACCCCTACAAAGAAAACTATAAAACACTGCTGAAAAAAATTATAGATGACACAAACCAATGGAACCATATCCCATGCTCATGGAGGGGTAGAATCAATATTGTGAAAACGACCATACAGCCAAAAGCAATCTACAAGTTCAATGCAATTCTCATCAAAACACCACCATTATTCTTCACAGAACTAGAAAAAACAATCCTAAAATTCATATGGAACCAAAAAAGAGCCCACACAGCCAAAACAAGACTAAACAAAAGAACAAATCTGGAAACTTCAGATTACCTGACTAGAACTATACTATAAGGGCATAGTCACCAAAACAGCATGATACTGGTATAAAAATAAGTACGTAGGCCAATGGAACAGAATAGAGAACCCAGGAATAAAGGTAAATACAGCCAACTGATCTTCAACAAAGCAAACAAAAACAAAGTGGGGGAAAGACACTCTATTCAACAAATGGTGCTGGGATCATTGACAAGTCACACTTAGAAGAATGAAACCGGATCTTCATCTCTCATCTTATACAAAAATCAACTCAAGGTGCATCAAGGACTTAATTCTAAGACCTGCAACCATAAAAATTCTAGAAGGTAACATCAGAAAAACTCTTACAGACATTGGCTTAGGCAAAGACTTCATGACCAAGAACCCAAAAGCAAACACAGCAAAAACAAACATAAATAGATGGGACTTAATTAAAGCTTCTGCACAGCAAAAGAAATAATCAGCAGAATAAACAGACAACCCACAGAGAGGGAGAAAATCTTCACAATCTATACATTTGACAAAGGACTAATATCCAGAATCTACAAGGAACTAAGACAAATCAGCAAGAAAAAAACCAACAATTCCATCAAAAAGTGGGCTAAGGACATGAATAGATAATTCTGAAAAGAAGATATACAAATGGCCAACAAGCATATGAAAAAATGCTCAACATCACTAATTATCAGGGAAATGCAAATCAAAACCACAATGTCGTATCACCTTACTCCTGCAAGAATGGCCATAATAAAAAAAATAATAAATGTTGGCATGGATGTGGTGAAAAGGGAATACTTTTACACTGTTGGTGGGTATGTAAACTAGTACAACCACTATGGAAAACAGTGTGGACATTCCTTAAATAACTAAAAATGTATCTATTTGATCCAGCAATCCCACTACTAGGTATCTAAAAGAAGTCCTTATATGGAAAAGGCACTTGTATACTCATGTTTATAGCAGCACAATTTGCAATTGCAAAAATATGGAACCAGCCCAAATGCCCAGCAATCAATGAGAGGATAAAGAAAATGTGATGCGCGCACACGCGCACACACACACACACACACACACCATGGAAATAGTACTCAGCCATAAAAAGGAACAAAATAATGGCATATGCAGCAACCTGGATAGAATTGGAGACTATTATTCTAAGTGAAGCAACTCAGGAATGGAAAACCAAACATTATGTGTTCTCGCTAATAAGCGGGAGCTAAGCTATGAGGACGCAAAGGCATAAGAATAATACAATGGACTTTGGAGACTCAGGGGGAAGGGTGAGAGGAGGGTGAGGGATAAAAGACTGCACATTGGGTAGAGTGTACACATCTTGGGTGATGGGTACACCAAAATCTCAGAAATCACCACTAAAGAACTTATTCATGTAACCAAACACCACTTGTTCCACAAAAACTATTAAAATAAAAAATAAATTAACAAAAAATGTTTAGAAGAGGCACTGTTATCGAACTGAGATTATCAGATTTTTTTGGATCACATAACAGAGCCCTGAATAAGGGTATCCAGGATAAGAGAGTTTTGATGGGGTTAAAAACACTAGAAATGTCTGGATGTGGAGATGCCTCAGGAAGGATGAAGGATGGGGATGGGGTGTGGGAACAAAGTTCCTGAGACTGGCAAAGGGATGTTGCCAAAAGAGAAGACAGAAGAAAAAAGGCCAGCCCTGATTAGCATAACTTGGCATTTTCAGTGTGGCTGACAAAACAGCAGAAATTCTGCAAAGTTTAGTTTTAGTTTGAGATAGGGAGAATGGCTGAAAAGACTGATGAACCCCAATCTCGTCCTAGACCATTTGACAGATCAGCATCAGTTAGCAAATGTCTCCCAATATTCGGCCTCTGTGATGCCAAATGGCACATAGGCCTCTCCCATCATTCACAGGCTATGCACCTGAAATTCACTTAACTCCCAGTGCAACATGAAAATAGATTAAAAAGATGCCCCTTTCAGAATTCAAAGCAATTGAATTATCTTCAATGGAATCTTTAGTGCTGAGCTTGTCAAACAGACAAAGTTAAAACATATTGAAGTATAAGTGCTTGAGAATTTAATATTTATGATAGATGAGAGTGTGGCGTGTACAGTCACACAATCCAAGTTGCAATTTGGGCAATCACAACAGTTCCTGGAGTTTTCATTTTTGTACTGGGGCTCGATTCAATTCAATCCATGAAGAAGAGATTTCAAGATGTATATAAGTATAAATCATTTGTGCTAATGCATGGGGAGCAAGGAAATCAAGCAAAAGGCTGCCTGGAAAATTGAGACTAAGAAATAAGAGGTGCTGACAGTGACTGAGATAAGCAGAGATTGACTAGACTGAAATCTTTGTATTTTGGCTTCTGTGATGGAGAAAATAATCTGACAAAGTGCTGGACTTCATCTAGGTGCTTATAAACCATTTGAAAAAGCAATTTTACAAGTACATATGAGGTGACACAGAAGGCCAATGAACTATTCCCCAAAAGGTAGAACACTGAGATACTACAACTCTGAACAACATAGGACCGTTTTTGAAAGTTTCATATAAAGATGCCCACAGAATTAAGTCCCTCAAACCTATATTAGTGGGATACCTACAACATCTTGTCACTTCTCTGAAGAGTTCAAATCAGTTATTTGACTTGGTGTGGATTAAAAAGTCAGATGTATTCTACATGCAGTTATACATCTAGGATGACAGAGCCCTTACACAAAAAATGAATACATAATAAAAAAATTAAAAAAAAACTTCTTTAGAGACAAGGTCTCACTCTTGCCCAAGCTGGAGTACAATAGTGCAATCACAGCTCATTGCAGCTTCCAACTCCTGGACTCCAACAATTCTCCTGGCTCGGTCTTCCAAGTAGCTGGGACTGCAGGCAGGTGCCTGGCTAATTAAAAAAAAAAATTAGAGGCAGAACCTCACTATGTTGCTCAGGCTGGTCTCAAAATCCTGGACTCAAAGGATCCTCCCACTTCAGCCTCAGGAGTAGCAGGGTTTACAGGAGAGAGACACTGCGCCCAGTCACAGAGCCTATCACACTTAAAGAGTAGTTCTGAACCTAAAGTTATCTCCAACTTGGTTTCACTCCTTCATGGAAAATAAGGAAACTGCTAGCAGATCATCAGCTTGTGAAGAAGCCACTTTTATGATGGTCATGAGCTTCTAGGAGAATACATAGTGAAGATGGAACACATAAGACTGACACAGAAAGCAAGAGTAGACAGAGCACGTTGGCCAAGAGAAAAATCTTCCCTTTTCTAATGAAAACTTACTGTTGAATGGAACAAAAAAGGCACTGAGCAGCTGGTGTTCCCCTTAACAGGAACTGACACTTCCTTCAGTCAAGTCCCAGGACATTCAGTTTTGTAGAACAGGCCATACTATACATGAGTCAATGAAAAATGTTGCAACTGTAACTTCTAAATTCCTTAAAGGTTCTTGACTACCAAAACGTTCCTAGGACTGGGTGGGGAAGCTAAGAAACAGCATTAGTAAATCTCCAATCACTTCTTCCACATTTGGAAAATAAAGAGCTCAGTAAACCAATCACTGTCTCTTGTAATGATTCAAAGAGATAGTGTGTGTGTTTTGTCATCAGCTGGGTATCACTAGAAATGGTCATTGGAAACAAATATATATTAATTAATATATATTAGCTACCTGGGATGGACTATTCATTACCAATAGAGGCGTCATAAAAAAGTCTAGCATTATCTTGATGTTTCAGTGTAACTTCGGGAACCATCTGGAATACTGTAGTTGTGATGACACTGCTTCTGGGTACAGCAAACAGCACCATCATTAAAAAAATTCATTTCAAATATCTTTCTGGAAGCTAATAAATTTTACAGCAGTTTTAATCCTTCCTCGTTGCAACAAAGAAAAGCTTAGCTCCAGACAAATTAAAAGTAAATTGATAGCTTTAGGGGACTCTATTCAAATATCAGTTTTCCACGTTAGAAATCTTTTTTCCTAAACATTGAGAGAGAGAGAGAGAAGAGAGAAAGAGAGAGAGAGTAAAACACTGGGTGGGAGAGCAAGACTGATGATGGAGACAAAGGGTGTAAAAGGGGCTAGAAGCCAGCACTGTATATGAAAAGACAAGCAACAGAGGAAGAGTGAGAGGCAGCCCAAATCATTAAATCCTTGTTTGCAAAACCAGGTAGAAATCAACTTAAAATAAAATGCAAATGTGTCACTGGGGCACAAGCCTAACATTTGTGCTGGAATTTATGAATAATAACTATGAATAATGAATACCAAAATCGAAGGGATCAAACACCACCTTCTGTGTTTACTTGTCATTATCCATCTTCCATGGACAATGCTAAATTTTACTCTTTCGCTCTTTTCTTTAAAATTTACTTTGAATGATTCTTTTTCCATTTGTCCACTTAATTATACTAGTCGGAAAAAGTAAGCTATATTTTTTCAGGGTGTTGCCTCAAAAACAATTACACAAATTCAGAAGAAAGGCTAATTGATCTATTGTTTGAGGAAGTCTGGTAATTTGAAGGCACTCTATGCTTGTCCCAGTGCTCTTATTAAGAAGAAAAGATTCTTTACACCTTTCAGCACATGAAGATTACAATACAATCCTCTGGCCTCCAGCTTGCCCAACTCTTCTTTAATAGAGAGAATGGCTCTTCCATCTGAAGTTTCAGAGAAGTCTTGAAATCTATCTGGGCCACAGCTGTGAGAACTTTTTCTGAGTTGACTCGAGCCTTTGCACGTAGGAGTAGCAGAAGGCTCTCTGGTTGAGATGACCTGAATTAAGACACTCAGACACAGCTCTATAAAAATCTCTTTAGGAGCTGATGCATAGTAAGCCTGGATCATGGCCACAAAATCACACACACACACACACATTCACCACCACTACCACCAGTCCTCATCATCCTTAAGATGCATTTTCATTCACAAATTAATTGAACAAATCAAAAAATTACTGAAAACCAGGCTGGTAAATTTAAATGTTCTGTCCATCTTTAGATCATGTATCTTTACACTCTTGGAATAATCTGTTTTTCCAAAACATTGCATCTCCTGAACTCCAATTTTATTGTGTTTTCTACTTGTTGGTTAAAATGCCAGTTCTTCATGACTGGGTCTGGGAAACATGGGGCTAATGGAGGAATGCCATGCTGTGGTGGGGGAGGCCCCGAGGAGTCTAGTTCTGTGTACAGACAATAAGACAACACTGAGAGAATGTGAAGCTCCGTTCAAGCCTGCATGATTTCCATTCTGAGATTCCAATTCGGCAGTTATAAGAGGAAGGGTGCACACATGTTTAATATAAGATGTTGAACTCTAGCATAAAAATATTCTAAGAGTAAATGGAAATTATTAATTAAAGAAAAAGGCTTCTTTGGCTCTAGTACTTTCTTATCCCCTTAATTCCACTTTGCAATCTTTTTTTATTTGCTTTCATCAGTTAGTGAACAGCAAATAATCTGGTTTGCTATTAAAACTGCAGATAAAATAATCACCTTTGGCAAAATGCTAACAGCGCCTAGCTGAAGAGCTAAGGATCATCATTTGCTCATATATTAAGACATGGCACAACTCCTTTATCTATCCTAATGGCCCTGGATGGGTCGGTGGTGAGAAGGTGAGAAGGGAGGTAGAAAAGTGTTGGAAAGGACAAGAAAGAGGGGCAGATGCAGAATTATATTTTAAAACGTCCTGCTGGAATTCAAAGAGCCCTCTGCTGTTAATCTCACACACACACACACACACACACACACACACACACAGTCTATACAGAATTGTAATGCTGACATAGCTTCCTGAATAAGATGCTTATAGGACACTAATAAACAAGGACATTGACGAATGGTTTTATTCTCCTGGGGAATCTTTGTCCCCCTTCTTCCAGAGTTTATGCAAACTAAAAAGTTTATATTTTTAACACCCTGTTGTGCATTCCAATATGGGAGGTCAGCAGTATTTCAACAAAGAAACCACTCATGAGTAACGATTTTACAGAGACAAGAGTGGGGAAACGAACTGTTTGAAATGAGTCTAATTCCTTGTGTGACGGCTAATAAAAAGAAACATCTGAACACAGTGCTTGAGAAGCATTTTTGTACTGTTCAACAGACTGAAAATAATACTCTTTTTTCTGGTCTGCATTACCATTAATAACAGCCTTCTCTTTCTGGTCATGTGTGTTTACAGAGGGAATAAAGATTGATACCAAGAGCTTGCCTTTTTTTCGTCCCCACTCAACTAGACACAGACTGTCCAGATGATATTTTTAGCACAAACCAACTTTGATTTTTAAAAGTTAAACGATTACTAGTCTCTAAATATTTTCAGAAATTACTTGGATCTGTGAGGAAGCTAGAAATTTTTCCAGGTAGCTCTCAGAAAAAGTTGTTTAGAAAGTAAAAGGTTATGCTCACATCTTGCCTTTGTTTAAGGAAGCTCTTGAACTCTCCTGAGAGGAAATATTCCATCTGTTCTATCCGCTTTCTCTTGACCACACCCGGAAGAATGTCCAGGGTAGGAGAATAGAAGAGTGATTGTACACTAGATAGAATAATCCATGAACTACAGGTTGTCAGCTCCCCCAGTGTATTTAAGATTGAATTGCCGTTACAAAATTTCAACATATTCACAAGAATTTCATATAAGAAGGGTCCCCTGGAGTTCAATGAACCTTTTATTCCAACTTATAAATAATAAGTGCTTTCATGAATTGATCCCCACTCCTCTTCTCATCTTGTCTCCATTCCATAGTGTTCAACTCATCTCTGCCATGACCAAAATAGCCTCTCACTTAGTTCTATACAGACCTCATCTCTCTTCCTTCAGTTTTGTGGCCTTCCCTCATCACAGCAAATCTTTCTGCTTAGAAACTCATACCTCCAAGGAAGCTACAGGGAGGCAATCTGAGACAATGGCAGTGGCCAAGACTCTGCCAGAAAATCCTCCTTCCCACCAAAGAACCTTGAGAGTAAGCCTGACAATTCTGTGGGGCGGGGCACCTATTATTAGAAGCAGCTGTGCCTGGAATTTCCTTAGTAGGGTATGTTATCAGCACCCCTTACAAGAAAAACACAGAGAAGAGTATTAACTATACAACTACATAATATGCACACCCTATAAAAGAGCCCACATTTCCCTATTAGGAGAATGAATGGTTAACATGTACTATAAAAGAAAATTTCAAGTCTTACATGTCTCTCAAATTATGAATTTTGTGTTTACCCCACCAAAAAACCAACAGGGTATTCAGTAAACCATTCAACTATTTGCTCATTAGAAACTCACAGCCTAACGTAACATTGGTCCTCTCCTGTCCTTCACGTCAAGATTGTTGGGCCATCAGCCAAAACCTAGAGAAGTAAGCTTCATCTTGGTGAATTGGGATCTCTACTGTCAGATACAGTCAGCCTGACTAATGGGAACCACAGCTTGCCAAAATCTACAGCCTCCCTGTCTGTTCCGCCCACTAAATATGCTTAGAAGTCCCATGGCACAAGCCCAGCAGTTCACATATCCCAATCAACTATCAATAGCTTAAGTGTAAGTGATTGTGGATGAAGTACAAGCCATGTGTTTCCTTTTTAGTTGCAGGAATTCCCGTGCTATTATGGCACCCATAATGTTCATACCTAATGATTCAGACAAGCATCCATGAGCTAAGTGTTATGGTATGTACATGCTACAATGCACATGCTACAAATACAGAATTCAGTGAAGCACTAATAGGCATCCCAGTCCCAGGTTCCAGAGATACCACATGGGCAATATTGACAGGATCACCCCCCGACTATAGTTGAATATGATGGATGATGGAGGGGTTCCCCTAAGCCCTGCTGGTATTCTGGAGGCATGTTTCTGCCTCTTCAGGCTACCACAACTAGTGAACAAAATAATGCATGTGTGTACATCATAGACTGGAAATCTCTAGTGAGTGTCACATCACCTTCACCATCCAATATTGCATCAACAGTAATTTATTGAATTTTCCTCTCTTTCTGTTCTTGAACACTTTCCATATGATTCAAACTCAGTGATTTATCAGCCTAGCATTTCTCTTTTTCAATCCAGAGCTCCCCATCCTATAAAAGAATATTCCGTCTCAGAGACATTTTGAAGTGAGCTTCTCAAAAAAAATAGTTTTTCAATAGCCAGTTGTAATAGGAACCAATATCATTGATTGGGTTATTCCTAAATGCATTAGAAACCTCAGCACATTCAAAAGGTAATGCTTTGTTTTCTTCCTTGATCAGGACCATGTCTTGACATTCATATCCAGTAGGAAGCCAAGTACCTTTGTGTTAACTATCAATGATACTCCCCCAAGAATAACCTGGAGGATCTATGGCATCAAAAAAAACCTGCTATATCATCAGAAATCCCATCCTTTAGGGCTCAGGAATACGTATGCCCATGTTCCTCTTTAGAGAGACAGAACAATTACTAGATCTAAGACTCTACTGAACTGAGCAGAGCCAACACTGTACATAATTGTGGCTGGAGGAACAAGGACAAAGGAATTGGATGATCCATAATATTTGTATTTGTTATGAAGAAATTGCATTTCCTTCCATAATAATAGTGCTCCTTTATTAGAAGTCTTTAGCATTACTTAGCTATTCATTATTTAAACAAATCTCAAGAAAACAAAACTGAGTCCAAATATTAGAACAAATCAATCTTTTACAATCAATACAGTATTTCTCTACTCTTGCTTTCAGTGACCACAAAAAAGAATCAATTGGAATATAAATGTAGCTACAATTTCAATAGATATTTTATTGGATTTTTTTCTTGTCATATTTAATATTTGGGGCTGCCTTATTTTGTCCAATGTCTTCCATTTCTTTGTTTCCTACTGCCATAACTGGAGCATATTTGAGGATATAATTTTAGATTTTCCTAGCCCTTGCCTAGTTCTCATCCCCTACTGATAAGAAGCTATAAAACAGTATAATTAACTCCAGCTGCCCCATCTTCACTTCTGACTCTAGGAGCTGAGCAAGCCGACTCCGCAGGGTGTGGACTGAAGTGGGTGGAAGAATGTCTGGCTCCAGCCCAGCTATGGTGTGCCACTCCTAAATTGAAATCCTCCCGCATTAGACAATACTTAAGTTCTGCAATCATGTTTACACAGCTGGAACTGTGCAGACCCTGAAAATCATGCAAAGCACAGACTAAGACTACTCCTTGCTTCATTCTGAATTTAATCCTATTTATCTAAAGAGCAAATGAATGCATTAAATTCCCAATGTTGGGGTAACGGCTGCTGGGAAAGAGAATGAATGCTCCCCTTCTGAATAGAATGTTCATTGTCAAGATTGCAGCAGCCCACAGGTGTGAAGCATTCTGTCTACTAGTAAGTAAGCAGCAGCCAATAAAAGTTCAGTCCAGAAGGAAAAGCAGTAATAACAGAACACAACCATCCACCTCAGAAAACAATTCATTGTATCACCATATTTAAAAAAAAAACAAAAAAAAACCCTAATTATAGTGAAGAGACTAACGCTACCTGAGTGGAGCAGGGTTTCTAACCATACTTGCCTTGAGAGTGTGGGTGAGTCTGCTCTCCCCTTCATGTGCCCCCCCCCACCCTGAGTCTGTCATATTCATGCTCACCAACAACAAAGAGAGCCTCCTTCCCACACACACATACATAGCTCCCTCAGCTCTGAAGGTAGAGAAAAGATAGAGTGTAAGCTTGGTCCTAAGCATTTGGCAAATATCCCTACTGATGACTTAAAACTACAGGGACTGGTAAAGAAAGTTTTTAATACTGCTAAGTTTTGGGGTGCAGAAAAGCAAAGGCAAACCTTTCTGCCGTAGCATTGTGTCCGCAGGCAAACTTCTCTCCAGAAAGGATGAGATATGAGCTAGATCTACTGGAGCAACTCAGGACTTCATCTGTTCCTTGCCAAAGGGAAGCTTACTACCCAGCAGCACATCTGAAGTTAGCTCTTCTGAGTGAAGTGTACATGTGAAAAAGGTACCATCTTTTTCCCAGAGGCAGTGCAGCAAAGAGTCTAAGACTATAGGCTCTGGCACGAGACTACCTTAGAGTCCCAGATCTAAGACTTAACAGCCCTATCCTATAGAAGTTACTTAAAGTTACTCTGTGTGCCTTTTTTCCCTTCCGTAAGTCAGGACTAATAGCACTGACCTTCATAAGGAATTGTTGGAATGACTAAAAGAGGAAATGCATGTAAGCTGAGCTACACAGTGCTTGGCACTAAGGAAGAATTCAATATATGTTAGGTAAGTATTATTATTCATCAAGCAGCTCTAACTCTCTGGGATAAATGGAGTCCAAGCTAGCCTTATCATTTGACCACGTAGCCAACTATTGGTGGGATATAAAGGAACTGATGCTGGGAAAAAGGCCATATCCTGAAGACACCACGCCATCAGGCTGCATTGGTGACTCAAATGCCACCATTAGGTATTCTTTTGGATTATCATCACACTGAGATACAAATACTGTTTGGAAAGAAAGAACAGGTCATTTTAACAGGTCCCTTGAAATAATTAGGCTCTTGGGGAAATGGAACATGGACCAGGTAAGTTTTTATGGGGAAAGTAGGAAACGAGGAAAGACTGGGAATGCAGGGCCCTGAGTAGAAGGGTTAATGGTGGCAGAAACTAAGAAAACCCAAGGAGAATATTGGATGCCTGTGCTCCCAAATGGAGGGGAAGGTGCAGGCAGATAGATATAGTGGCACTGTATAAATAATTGTGCCAAGGGCTGGCTCTCGCATACACCTTCTGAGAATGTGAGAAATATTCTTTCCCTCTGTGCTTTCCTTTCCTCCTAGGCACAGAGCTAATTCTGGCTCTCTGTTGCAGTAGATCTCATCATTTAAGAAGAAAAAAAAACCTACACATGCAGAATGCATTCAAATTTTAAAAATAGACCTCAGAAAGGAAATATTGACAAGATGCCTAATATGCTAAGTATATGGAATTAAATTGAATGAGGCGTTTGGGGTGGGGAAGCAAAAACGGGCTGCACCACACACATTTGGAACAGCACTGCTAAACCCACAATGCTTTTGGTTGATTAACAAGGAGCATAATGTGAGAGGGGAATTGGAGTGGAGTGGAGAAGTTGACTTGATATCTTAAGTGTAAGGGACACATATGATAAAAGGAAATCCCAACAATTAACAATGGATGTGAAATCATAAAATTAAAGGCTGGAGGGGCAGATGAAGTCAAAGTACATGAGGAAAAACAGCAATCACTTTCTTAAATACAGGTACATAAGACTAAAATGGAACAGGCAAAAGGGTTTTTCAGAAACTGAAGTGGAGATCCTGTGACAAATGAGGGCTATCTGATTTAGGAACAAAATACATTGAGGATCTTCTTATCTGCTATTTCTCCAGCAAAACCACATCAGGGACACCAGGCTAGGTTCTCTTCATAGATCAGCATCTCAAAAGGCTGAACAACGAAATCACTGGAGATAATGAGGCAAATGGATCTCTGAAAGATTGATAAATCCTCCACTTCATATGAATTAAGTCCCCAGAAGACTAAAAGGCACTAAAGGCAAATTGGAACAATTCTGGCGATGGGATTTGGTAGTTCCATCACACAGGAAATGGGCTAGTAGTCCTGAACTAATGGCCAGCTAAAAAATCAAAGGAAAGAGCTAATCATTCCATTTTGGGAAAGGCAGAGGCAGTTGCCAAAGTATCAGAGGAGGAACAGCTGTGTTCTTCACTTAGGGGAAAGACCTCATTAAGTTGAAAATTGCTAACTATTCAGAAATGGATGATTCAGTAAGGGAGAAGGAAGATGAGAACATGAATTTGGTGTAAAAGGAAAAGAGGACCATTTCCACGAAAATACACACACTTGAAAGCAGAGTTAAGCTAAATATATGCAAACAAAAGCCTAAGAGAAGGAAGAAGCTCAGAATGTTTAACCAAAGCCAACTTCACCAATGTCTCATCCTCATTCCTCTTGCCACAGCGGAAGGATTATTACAGCCCAAAGCCCCAGGAGTAAGAGTCAGATTTCCCACCTTGCCTTGGTCTTTACAAATACACAGGAAAATCCAGCCAAAATGTCATCCACTTTCCAAACAATCTTTCCATACTAAATATACAATAAACAGTAATAGAGTATTAGCAATAATAAGCACCTATAAGTCATTCCAGTCCAAACTCTTCATTTACAGATGAAAAAAACTGGAACCCAAAGAGAGGAAGCAAGTTGCTTGAGATCACACAGAGTTAGTGGCAGTTCCAGGACCTGAATCCAAACGCTTGAATCAGGGCTTTTCCCCTTTCCTATGCAATAAAAACCCCAATTAAAAGAAAAAGGCAATAAGAAACACCTCGATAACTATTGGGATGTTAAGAGTAATAACAGTGTGTTTAAACAATGTGGAAAATCATTTTTGGATCATTTTTGAAAAATGAAAATCAACAAAATGCCCATATAGTAGTACCACAAAGAACTAATCTACACTTGCAGTCCAATAAGCCAAAAAGAATAGAGCCATATGATAAAACTTTTGAAAACATCCTATCTAAAACAGCCCAGATCAGTGGAAATGACAAGAAGAAAAGAAGCTAAAAACTTGCATTTCATCAGCATTTTTTTAAAGAAAAAGTTCTTTTTTTTTTTTTTACCTTTTTTTCCTATAAGTGATTGGGGTACAGGTGGTACTGGTTACATGAGTAAGTTCTTTAGTGGTGATTTGTGAGATTTTGGTGCACCCATCACCCAAGCAGCATATACTGCACCCTATTTGTAGTCTTTTATCAATCGCCCCCCTTCCACCCATCCCCCCAAGTCCCCAAAGTCCACTGTATCATTCTTAGGCCTTTGCGTCCTCATAGCTTAGCTTCTACATATCAGTGAGAACATGTGATGTTTGGTTTTCCATTCCTGAGTTACTTCACTTAGAATAATAGTCTCTAATCTCATCCAGGTTGCTGCAAATGCCATTAATTTGTTCCTTTTTATTGCTGGTAGTATTCCATCATGTAAATATACCACAGCTTCTTTGATGGGCATTTGGGTTGGTTCCACGACTTTGCAATTGTGAATTGTGCTGCTATAAACATGTGTGTGCAAGTATCTTTTCCGTATAATGACTTCTTTTCCTCTAGATAGCTACCCAGTAGTGGGACTGCTGGATCAAATGGTAGTTCTACTTTTAGATCTTTAAGGAATTTCCACACTGTTTTCCATAGTGGTTGTACTAGTTTACATTTCCACTAGCAGTGTGGAAGTTATACCTGTTCACCGCATCCATGCTAACATCTACTGTTTTTCGACTTTTTGATTATGGCCATTCTTGCAGGAGTAAGGTGGTACCACATTGTGGTTTTCATTTGCATTTCCCTGATCATTAATGGTGTTAAGCATTTTTTCATATGTTTGTTGGCCATTTGTATATCTTCTTTTGAGAATTGTCTATTCATGTCTTTAGCCCACTTTTTGATGGGATTGTTAGTTTTTTTCTCATTGATTTGTTTGAGTTCGTTGTAGATTCTGGATATTAGTCCTTTGTCAGATGTATACATTGTGAAGATTTTCTCCCACTCTATGAGTTGCCTGTCTACTCTGCTGACTGTTTCTTTTGCAGTGCAAAAGGTCTTTAGTTTAATTAAGTCCCACCTATTCCCTATTCTTTTTTTTTTTTTTTTTTTTAGACACAGTCTCGCTCTGTCACCCAGGCTGGAGTCCAGTGGCGTGGTTTTGGCTCACTGCAAGCTCCGCCTCCCGGGTTCACGCCATTCTCCTGCCTCAGCCTCCCGAGTAGCTGGGACTACAGGCGCCCACCACCACGCCCAGCTAATTTTTTGTATTTTTAGTAGAGACAGGGTTTCACTGTGTCAGCCTGGATGGTCTCGATCTCCTGACCTCATGATCCGCCTGCCTCGGCCTCTCAAATTGCTGGGATTACAGGCATGAGCCACTGCGCCCAGCCTATCTTGTTTTTATTGCATTTGCTTTTGGGTTCTTGGTGATGAAATCCTTGCCTAAGCCAATGTCTAGAAGGTTTTTCCAATGTTATCTTCTAGAATTTTTATAGTTTCAGGTCTTAGATTTAAGTCCTTGATCTATTTTGAGTTGATTTTTGTATAAGGTGAGAGATGAGGATCCAGTTTAATTCTCCTACATGTGGCTAGCCAATTATCCCAGCACCATTTTCTGAAAAGGGTGTCCTTCCCCAGCTTTATGTTTTTGTTTGCTTTGTTGAAGATAAGTTGGCTGTAAGTATTTGGGTTTATTTCTGGGTTCTGTATTCTGTTCCATTGGTCTATGTGCCTATTTTTATACCAGTACCATGCTGTTTTGGTGACTATGGCCTTATAGTGTAGTTTGAAATCAGGTAGTGTGATGCCTCCAGATTTGTTTTTTTGTTTTTTGTTTTGTTTTGTTTTGTTTTGTTTTAGCTTAGTCTTGCTTTGGCTATGCAGGCTCTTTTTTGGTTTCATATGAATTTTAGTATTGTTTTTTCTAATTCTGTGAAGAATGATGGTAGTATTTTGATGGGGATTGCATTGGATTTGTAGATTGCTTTTGGCATTATGGTCATTTTCACAATATTGATTCTACTCATTCATGAGCATGGGGTGTGTATCCATTTGTTTGTATCTATGATATCTTTCAGCAGTGTTTTGTAGTTTTCCTCGTAGAGGTGTTCTGCCTCCTTGGTTAGGTATATTCCTAAGTGTATATATATATATATATATATATATTTTTTTTTTGCAGCTATTGTAAAAGGGGTTGAGTTCTTGATTTGATTCTCAACTTGGTCGCTGTTGTGGTATAGAGGAACTACTGATTTGTGTAAATTAATCTTGTATCTGGAAACTTTGCTGAATTGAAAGAAAACATTCTTAAATATCAACATGAGCAAGAAACCAGCAAGATTGGAAGGAAGGAAACTTGAAGACTCAAGCTGTGATTCAATTGAAGTGTTTTGGTCAACAGAATTACCAGTGACACAGAAAACACAGCAGTCCAACTCAAAGAGTAAAAAGTAAAACACACACTGAGAGGTCAATATCTATACAGGTGCCAATTCTGTAGACATACCTGGGTACTATCAAACATGCTGCTGAGCTAGTTAGGCACACCAGTTATTTCCTTCCATCTCATAGTAATACTTCTGACTCCCTGATCTTTCTGGCTTTGCTGCTATAATCTGCTGCTATTTCTCTAAGCAACATCTCTTCCAAACTGGAGGCAGTAACCCTTTCATAACAGGAATGAAAACTTCCTGTCAGTCCAATAGCCTTTGAGATTTCAAATGGAAAAGCAGAACAATGCCCTGGAGTCACATAATATATCCAGGAAACACAAACTCTCTTCTGATCTTTGCACTGCTTTACATTAGATCATTTCACCTCTGGAATCTGTAAAATAAGGTAGATAAGAACTGCCCTGGGGATCAAACATTGGTGGATGGCATCTGTTGTTTGGTAATGTTCAGAGAAATAAATTGATCAGCGCTTATTCATTGAGGGTTTTCCTCACTCATGGTAGTATACTGTGAATTGTGTGGAAGGAGAGAAAAAATAGTAAAGAAGGTAACTTTACCAAATAAAAATAAGCCATAAAAATCTTCACAAGGGAAGACTGAACCACTACAACCAAAAAAAAAAATTCTCACTCAATGTCATTAAAAATTATTTCTATTCTCTGTAAAAACACAGTGATGAATGAGAAATTGCCTAGAGGGGAAAAGGATAGAATTAGGCCGAGGTGAAAGAGGGGAGGGTTGGAGAAAGAACTAAATAAGAAGCATCAAAGAAAAAAGTGTGTGTGACGAGAGAGGAGGAAGAAGATAGGGGAAAGGAGTTTATATAGTAAAGTTAGCAGTTTACAACTGGCACCAACGATGAAAGGACATCAGATTTGGCTTACAGTGTTAAGAGTTTAAGAAGAACAGACCAACTGTGAGAGGTGTGACATCATGGCCACAGAGGAGGAATCTACTTAAACTTTAAGAAAAATGGAGACAGTTATCAACTAGAAATAGCCACCTTGCTTAGGAAAGGAAGAACGACCAGACAATTAAGTACCCTTAAGAGTTACTTGGTCCCTAATACTAGAAGTTACAAGCCCCTCACTTGGTAGACCTTCACTGGTTCTTAGTTTTAACAATAATTTTGTCTGAGATAGACAAGTGACCTGCTACTCGTTTGATTTTCATCCCATGCTTCGTGGCATTGCCATTGAACAGTATCCAAAGAAGGAATGCCAAAGGGAGGAAATTAAGATGAAAGAGCAATTACCCCTCAAAGCAAGCACACCACACCATCTGTTAATTTGAGTGTGGCACTCATTACAGATCCATTGGCAAATGGCTGTGTGCTCAGGAATCTGAAAAGGTTGTACCCAGAACCCAAAATCAGAATAAGAGAAGCTCAGAAGTTGAAGTGTCTTAACAATTATCAACTTTCTCATTTTACATTTTTAAAAAATAGGAAAAAAGCAAATTAACATGATATAAACCCTGTACATGGGTATTAAAGAATGCCAAGTAAAGGAGAGATCAGGACAAACTGTTAGTCAAAAGAGGCTGCTTTCTGGGACTTAAATTTTGCTTGTAATTTTAAAGAGAGAAAGAGACATAGATAAGTGAAGAGGGGAGACAGGAACCCAGGGAGAATGTTTCATCAGCATCATCTTGCCGCTACTCTTTTTAAGTGCCTACTGTAGAACAGACACTGTACTAAGTGTTTTACATGCGTCATCTCATTTAATCCTTACAACCACCCTACAAGGCAGGTACTACCAGTATCCTCCATTCTGCAGATGAGAAATCCAAAGACTGGACTGGACAAGTAACTTGTTTATAGGCTATGAATCTGTGGAATATGATGAGTACATAAAGTTCCCAATTCTCAGGTCAGGTCAACAGGCCAAGGAAGAGAAGGGCACAAAAAAAACAAAAACAAAAACCAAAAAACAGCAAAACACCTAGCCATCCGATTCACAATTATATTGTACTAAGAAAAAATACTATAGATAGATAGATAGATAGATAGATAGATAGATAGATAGATAGATAGAGACAGAGAGACACTTTGATTATTGGTCTTATCAACATTGCTCATCATCCCGCCTGTAAATATATGAATTGAGACTTTGAGAGGTTAGTGACTTATCCAAGGCTCTACAATGAACAAACAATAGAATGAAAACTACAATTCTCATTTCCCAGTAGGTCACATGGCATTAAAGTATTTTAGGGACTATAATGATCTTTCTTTTTTTTTTTTTTTTTTTTTTTTGAGACGGAGTCTCGCTCTGTTGCCAGGCTGGAGTGCAGTGGCGCGGTCTCGGCTCACTGCAACCTCCGCCTCCTGGGTTCAAGCGATTCTCCTGCCTCAGCCTCCCAAGTAGCTGGGATTACAGGCACGCGCCACTACTCCCAGCTAATTTTTGTACTTTTAGTAGAGATGGGGTTTCACCATGTTGGCCAGGCTGGTCTTGAACTCCTGACCTTGTGATCCACTTGCCTTGGCCTCCCAAAGTGCTGGGATTACAGGCGTGAGCCACTGCGCCCGGCCAGGACTATAATGATCTTAGTATTTTGCATATAGCACGTGGATTTAGATTTTGGGGAAGGCAAAAAGTATGCACTTCCAGTTACATTGTTCATGGAATGTTCAAACTATAAAAGAAAGTTTATTTTCACAATGAATCTGCCTTTTTCAAAAACACAGTGCTTGCCTCTGTGTTATAAGTTGTTTTTTTCATATCCCTAATTCCACACAGTTCTATGTGTGTACATGTCTCCCCAAGCCCTACTTTCCAATAGGATGTTGACAAACACAAACATGTCACAAGGTCCCTTACAAGCCAAAAATACTTTATGCAATAGAACTGCAGGTTGCTATATTCAACACCATATTATCAGTGAAGGTGGGCCACCCGGCTTACATTAATATAAGACAAACAGCTCTAAGCAAGGCAAGGGTAAAAAATATTTTTTCATTTATCAACTGTGTGTCTGAGTGGCTCTCTCCTGGGAGTTACAGAGAGAGAATTTTATAAAGGGCTTTGGTTGAGATTTTTTTTGTATCATTAACAAATTCATTTTTCCACTACAAAATGAGGCCAAAATCCAAAGGCACATAAATCCCATCATTTCTCAGATGACACTCTCCCTATGGACCTGCTGGAAGCTCATTCATATGGCAAGGAGATATGACCTTTCAGGTAGGAGCTGAGCATTTTTCAGTCCGTTGTTAGAAAAAAAGAATAGAAGGGATTCTTTGCAGTGTGGCTTTTTTAGAAAATAAACTAAAAATGAAAAATGCATCCCCTCATTTATTTTTTAATGAAAGTCTGGGCATGCAGTGGGAGAGAAAATAAAGGAATCAAAATGACGTCTACCACCTATTAGCCATTTAAGAACCGTGAAGCAAGAGAGGGAGAGCAGGGAAGAGCAGCAGGGATCTGGGGCCGGGGTATGCAGCTTTTGATACAGGGAGGGCAAAGTGGAGTCAATGCCTCCAGAGAGGAACCAAGGCTTCTCTTACCTCACAGTAAGTGCTCAAGAATATGTATATTTTGCAATGTAAATCAACACAACCTATTTTCAAACCTTTGGCAGACATGTTATAATTTCTCAGAGTCTGGGCTGATTCAGAAAAATGATTTGATAGTAAAGGCAGCTTTCCAGCATCCAGACATTTCACAGTGAGTAAATCAAATTACTTTCTTTGGACACCAATAGCTCTGGCAAATTCATGAGGCTGTCACCCCTTGGCACCCCATTTCTATGCATTTGTCCCCTCTGATTCTCCCCTCTGAGACTGTTAAAGTTCAATATTCTAGAAACCATCCTCTTTCCCCCACCACTCCTCTCAAATAATAAGCTTAGAAACAATCTAATAGCAACTATTTACAACTTAGTGTGAATTTAAATAAATGCATTTTCTCTCCCCATGGACCGCTTGAAGTGTGAACAGTAACTGTAAAATGAAATGCTTCACTTTCTATTAAAGGGATCACAGATAGAAGCAAACAGATGAGGGGCTTTTGGTGGTAGGGTACCTGAAATCCTATAAAGTGGCTATTCCACTCAGTCCCCACAATAACACTTGCTATGTTTTGGACACTTGCTATATTCCAGGAAGTATTTACCTGGATCTTCTCACAACATTCTGATAGGTAATTTCTATCATTACTCCCATTTTGCAGTTGTGAAAATTGAGGATTCAAACAAATAAGGTCAATAGCTATTAAGTGGCAAAGATAAGCGTGAAACTTAAATCTGTCTTATTTCAAAGTCTGTACTCTTAGCCACTATGATGTTCTGCCTGCCTTTGTATTTACAGGCAGACTAATGATGTCAATCTTGAATATAACAGAGTAGGGTGGAAATAGTTGTACTGATTCATTAGGACTGGCTCATATTAGTTGGAGCCTGAAGTGATTGGACACTATCTGTCTGGAAGACTCCAACGAGAATTAGAATTCTTAGGTTTATCAATGAGGATTAGCTAGATAGTACATATAAAAGGAAATCTGGATTATACCCCTTATGTCCCTGCCAATCTCAGTTTCAACCACAGATATTTTTATCTATTTCATTCTCTCTTATCACCTCATTCTAATTTTCTGAACCTTTCCCCATCAGCCAAGATTCTGATTTTGATCCTCACTATATAGATGGCTGTCATTCCTCTGTTGACTATTTGGAATTCTATGCTTGTCTCTCCCTTTCAGTGTTGCTGTAAGGGATAAATGATATATTATAACATGAGTTCCATATCACAATGATTTCAGGGACTTTTTAAGACTTTAAACATTCCATATTGATGACAGTGAAAACTTAAGATACCAAAGGGGCTTCAGGTAATGCTGCAAGAATATTGGGTTCTGTGCCTGCATTTCTGGTATGGATATTTTAATCTCTAAAGGATCCTAGATGATTAATATTGGGCTTCTGGAAGAGTACCTCTTTGCTAAATCAAATAAAACAATGTCCAGCTTTGCAGATCTCACTTATTTAATAGACAGTCAATTCCTCATCTAGAGATTCTGTCCCCTAGGATCATGTAAGTCATTTATGCTAGATAATTTTTATTTTAAACAAATGAGAGAAATGAGGCACTAAAAGGTGCTGTAGACAGGTAAACAAAAGCACAGGATGAATACATGGGTCCAACATGCTTGGAACACTTATCTCATAATGCTCTTGTTCTGGGTGTAAAAAATATTAAAGAGGAAATGAGATGGGGGACTAGAGCAGGAAGGCATGCTGCTCTTCCATCTTCATCCTGCAAATGTAACAGTTTGAATGTTGAGTGGGCCCATTTGATAACTCATTTTGAGCTAAATAGCATGTCAACTTAGAAGACTTTTCCCTCTCCCAAGAGTACAAAGCTCATTCCTTGGCTCATCATCCCCCAGAAAGGAAGCAAAGCACACATCTAACCCCCTCAGGCAATCAAAACAAATTCACACCAAAGGAGGAGGCAGACAGGCAGTCTGGCAGACAGGGCTACAGCGTGGGAATGGGTACTTTCAGACAGTCAAAACATAACAGTGGTAGAAACATCTGCCGCCTACTTCAGTACCACCGGAATCTGGAGAGTATTATAAATTATACCAACTACAGAACCAACTTTTCCTGGCATTTTAATTACCAAAACATTACAGATTAATTATCCAAACTTTACTTAAATGGCAAGTCAGTCATTTTCCTTCATGAGGGAAAAGGCCATACTAACAGGAGCCTTAAAGTGAATTGTGTTTCTTTGAAAATTGTATTTTAAACCGAAGATCTAGAGTAGATAGTTTTATGGGTCTCTAATTAGCGTCACAAAGGAAACACCAAAAGGTTAATAAGAGATGGTTAGTTGGAATGGTGGTTTCCTGGTGCCAGCTCCAGCCGCTCAGTCTGTCTGCAGACTCATTAGCTGCAGATTGATTATCAGCTGAATTCAGCAAGCGCTCACTTGCTGTTTTAGCAGAAGCCTAGTGTGATTTGATACACCTACCCTCCAGCTAACCAGGGCCCAACAATAAGGTAATATTTTCTATAGTCAAAAAGAGAAGGTTTTCTTTGACTTCAACTTCAGTTGACATCAATTATAAATCTGAAAGTGTTTGATGAAGCTGAGAGAGGCATAATGAAACCTTCCAAATTGACAGTTGGCACAAACGAAGGTCTGGCTCTAGGTCGTTAAAATCCACTTGTGCACAGACACTGTATTTCTGAGTTCTCATTTTGTCACTAAGCAAAACCATCCAGTGAAGAAAATTCAAACTTAATAGAGTACTCACAGATAGTCACTAAACTTCTAAAATGTACAAACAGTGTGATGAGCATTGAGTCAAACAAAATAATTTGCACTTTAGGCTTCACTCTGGACTTTGCTATAGGTGTTCTGACATTAATAGAGTGTTTAAAATTTTGGTGCATCAGTTTTTCTT